>NC_082611.1:9941730-10563076 GCF_030936135.1 Gavia stellata | reverse complement strand
ATTACTTTGCTTCAGCAGCAGAATTTGTTAGAGGAGAGGGATTTAGCAGCTGCTGCAGCCCTGAATTTGTACAAAAGCAGGCTTGTTTCTTGTTTATATGGTAGGGGTTACAAAATAGGTAAAATTATTTACTTAGGGCTTCTATTTAAAGCTCAGAACTCGAGGAATTCAGAAGGTTTTGCCAAATTGATTTTTTTTTTCAACTGTGATACAATAAAAAAAAAAATATTTCTCATATTTATATGACTTTATAAAGGAATGTAATTTTAAAAGTACGTTTTTACTACTCCTTTCTTTCCTGTGTCCCTGTCACTAGTATGATCAGTGAAATGCTGCCAGGTGTAAAAAGTAGAAGATTCAGTGTCCAGTAAAATGAAGGGAGAGCATCCTGTGGATTTCAGCTTTGAGCTCTGGCACTGCAGAACACTCTGCATTTTTAGACAGAAGTTACATTGTGGTTGTCCGTGTTCTTCCAATCTGCCGTTACCTGCTGCTACCACTCCAGGAAACATTAAGCCATTTCATATTTGCATAAAAAGATGCACAGAAGGTTTTGGCTGTGGAGCATGCTGGGAGTCAGTGGGAGAGCCAGAAGCCTTGAGCAGACCTTTGATCCTGAGCTCGCATTGCTGAATCTGTGGACTTGGAGCCTCTTGTCATTAAATTTCCCACCTCTGCACCATTGTTCCCACGTTGTACTGTGTTGGCTTTCTGCGCATTTCCACTCTAAAGCTGAAGTGAAATGCCGGAGTGGTGGTACCCAGTGCCACGCTAGCCAAGCCCGAGCTGCCCAGTGCGGTGTGTAGGACCTGGGGTGTGATGTTGTCCCTGTGCCCAGGCTGCCTTCCCGGGGGGGCACTGCAGAAGTGATGGCAGAGGGAGGACTCCTTTCCTGAACCAGCGCTTCAGAACCAGCGCTGTGTATGGCACTGAACCAGCGCTAGCTTCAGGTGGTCTAATGCAGAATAAGGGCTCAACGCTTCCTTACAGATAGCCGGGGCTTTCACGCACTCAGATGTGGGGCTGCTATTGTCCCCTGAAGCTGTGGTGTACCCAAACCCTCAGCTTTAGTGTGGCTCCTCATCAAAATTAGTACAGTGGTGCTGGGGATAACCAGCGCCTCTTTGTTGCTAGGAGATGCTTGAATCACATTACTGCTGATGTGCTGCTGGCACCCAAGTACTTTAATGTTTCTTCCATTTCCAGAATGCTCCAATGTGGAGCAAAGACAGAGGCTGGGCTGTAAAATTGCTTCTAGGTCAAGGGAGAGAGGAGTAATGCTGCTGAAATTGGCAGGTTTCTTAAAGAATGAGCAAAGTCAGTGGCTCCTTCAGCATTTAAAGGTTATTATTTAAAGTTCAAGTATTTAAAATTACCAAGTGAGGTATTGCATTTCATTCATGTAGAGCTCCCAAAGACTTTCTTCTCTTTGGGACATCGGTTTGGTCTTCATGCTGAAAAGACCTTAGGAAGGCAGTAGAAACCATTACAGTAAGCTGTTGCTCTGTGGGACCACTTCCCTGTGTGATCAGTCAGCTCGTGAGCAGGCAGCTGGCCTCCCCCTGCGCATCACAAACTTTCTAGAAGATAAAACACAGCTTGTCATGTTCATAGTTTTGGCCAATGGATCAGAACGGAGCCAAACATCTTGATGTGTTGAACAGTTCACCACGTCTCTGAGCCTCAGCTGCCTCTGTTCACCCTCGGTGCCCAGAAGAAAGATGTAAAGCCAAATAAAGATATGTAATAAATAGGACCTGACTAATTTATTCACACAATAAAACAGCAATAGCCTAAAGTTAACTGAGCAAAACCAGACTTGCACTAAAGTGCTAAATTAATACCTCCCTGCTGCACAGAATCCATTGCTCGAGTGCGTTTTGCAGAAGTTTAAAAAGGCGGCTTTAAGTGTGAATGTGTTTTAAAGATTATTAGAAAGGGCAGTCCTTGTGGGTAATTCTGTTTTCTATTATCTTTAGCATTACATTCAGAATATTTTAAAATAAATTGTATCGGCAACTCTTGAACTGTACTGCATAGCCACAGCTGACTATAAAGACGTTAAAGACCGACAGTCCTGATGCCTTTTTTCAGCAGCTAACCAACAGCTGGAAATTCTTCTCCATCGGGTATTTATTACCTTCTTCCCCCTACTGTATTGTTTCTAGCTTCCAGCCGTGCCTCGCAGCAACTCTCCGTGACAGCGCTGCACTATCTCCTGCTACAGCATCTGCGGGTCTGGAATCTCCGCGTGCTCCCCGTCTCCCCGGCATGGCTGTGCTGTGCGGCACAGCGGGACAGAGCGCTGCCCGACACAGCACCTCCTCCCGCTGCAAACGCAGCACAGGGCACCTTCCAACAAACCCAACAAGCTGCCCAGAGCACATTGACTGGCCAAATATGGTTTTGTGCGTAAAGACAGTAGAGGAGTCGGTTTATGTTCTGATGGTAGGACTTAGTCTTAGGTTTTCATGATTTACAGCTAGACTCTGTCCCTCGCATTTGCTTTGAATAGTGCCATACTCTGCAAGCAGACACATGGTGTCACAGAGCGATTGGGGGCAGGTTGTGACCTTCTTGCGTTTCTTGAAGGAAGAGTCACGCTACTCTGTGTGTGATAATGCCTATATGCCACTCCTGTGCTATTGCTAGCTTGTCTTCTTGTCTTCGTAGGATGGCTAGACCCCCTTATCAGCGGTGCTCGTCACCTGATGCGGCTTTCTATGGACAAAATTTACAGCTACAAATCCCAGACCACCTATTAAAAGGGCAGGCAAAGTTGTCTGTACCTCTTGATGGCCTGAAAAATGAGAGAACCTCAAACAGTAAATAAAAATAGGGAAGGTTAGAAATTAGGTAACTGGCAAGTAAAGTGAATTTCAAAATGTGAATGTTCAATAAACAATACAGCAGAGAAGAAAATGGCAAAAACTACCCCCTTCCCTGAGTCTGAAGTAATTCTGAGCTAACCATGACTCCTGTCCTCTGCCTGCAGATCTCAGCTGCGCGGCCTCTGGAAGCTGAGAAATGGCTCTTTGTAGCCTTGTAATACTTTTATTGCTTGCAACATTTGTTTTAGCCACAACAGTGAAGCATCCCTCTAAAAGTAAAATACTGATACATCCAAAGGAAAGCCACAGTCCATAACATCATTTAGCAGAAAGAAATTTTTATGTTGTTTTCTAGCTTCCATCTCTCTAATGCATTTTAGTGATGGATGATGTTGCAAAAGGATCCTGCCCAGTTCACGGTGCTGTATAATCCACAACCGGTGCAGCTGGCGTGGGATTGCATTCACCCTCAGTAGCAGTGCGGCTCCCCTGGGCTGTTACTTCCCAGCCCTACTGTTCAATCAGTCTGGCTCCTGTCTGCGTGAAAGCGGAGTCAGAGAAAGTAGGAAAACTGATGTCTTCCTCTGTGTGGTGGATCCTGTTACAGGATATGGGTGTTAAACATGGTCCTGAAGTGTGAACCTTGGATTTGAATATAATAATTTTTGTCTAGGCTCTTTCTCTAAGCTTCGTGGAAATTGCTAATGTCATTTTACTTATAAATATTTCTACGACGTGCCAGGTAATTTAATACTCTGTAGAAATTAAGACATTAATCCAGTCTCCATCAGAAATTTTCATGCTTTTTCCTATAATAATGCACAAGAAAAGCTCTCCTAAAAGCCTACAAAACACTACATTGTCCTTTTTCAAATCTCTCCTTCATTTTTGCCCCTAGCATACTGCCAATAAAATATTCAGCAACAGCTAGGCAGCTACTCTTCTGTAGCCACTGCTTATTGCATTAGTCACAATTATCTCTCTTTATATCCACCTGCTGTTATTCCAGCTCTTGTGGCCTTTTCCAGTTGTGCAAATATATATTCATGCTCTTGAATTCACGAATAGGATGAATAATCGCTTTAGAGTCTTTGGAACAACCTACCTCCCTCAAAATAAGGGTGTGAACAAGTGTTCAATCACAGATTTAAATTGTAAAGTCCTTGGAGCAGGAATTGGTTTCTGGTAGGTCTATATAATGCATTTTGCACTAGAGGACTATAACTGGACTTCTGTCCTACTGTGAATAAAATGCTGAGGTGGAAACCAGTAATTAATCACAGCAAAATAATTGCCAGCTAAGGTGAATTGGTCACCTCTGAAGAAGTTGTCAGGAATTAAAGCCAGTTAGGGTGGTGGTGTTTAGGAATAATTTACAAAGTGATCCCTCCGCACTTGGAGAGACAAATCCCCTTTCTGAGGAGGAACCAGCGCTCTGGAAGGGAACCACCAGCCCGGTGCCTTCTTGCACGCAGCGACGTGCTTGGAGGGCAAGACTTTCCTGGACAAGTGAAGTCGCCGTCTGTAAGGCCTCGGAGAGCCCTGAACAAGTAAGACTCGCTAAGTTAGGTATTCCTGCCAGCCGGTGGCAACGCTCGTTCCTTCCAGCGTGCTGCAAGACATTGGGAGGGGAGAGGGGATGCTGCTGTTGCTTGTCCTGCAGCTGCAGGGATTTTGAAGGCCATTGCTAAGATGCAATGGTTCGTTGCATTGGTTCATTTCTTAGCTTTCCCCAGTGTTTCACTGACGGTTTTTCTCTGTTTCATTCTTCCCTCTAGTCTGAGCAGTGGTGTTTGCCCCCGCTTGCTCTGGGGCTGTGCAGGATGTAGCTCTGGCAATGGCTTGCTGGGGTGTATACGTGAAGGTGACTTATGGGACCTGCCCATATGGATTTCCTTAGGACACATGAGCAGGAGTAGGTAACACGCTTGCAGGCAGTTAGTCATTCGTTCCTGGTGTATGATTTTGCACCCTGTACACATATTCCCGCATGGGGCAATGGCAATGCCACATCCTCAGCCTCACCATTTTCCCTGGTGTCTGTGACTAGTAAATGTACCTTACCAATTGGACTTGATGGTCTTAAAGGTCTTTTCCACCCTTCATGATTCTGTGAGTATCTGGCTCTCAGGTGATAAGAAAGACCATACTTCTGTGTGAAAGCCTGGTCTCACCAAATCTTTCTGGGGTTAAATCTAAAATCGCACAGTCAGTGGGAAGACTCTCATTGATTTTAATGGACTTCGGATTCTTAGCTGTATAGTTACAAGGCAATAAATGCCTGGAAAAAACAGGCTTTAAAATACCAAGGTATTGGAAGTATTGAGCTGCAAATGGAAGATGTGTCTTCAGATGAACTTCTGCTGAGCAGAGGGAAAGGTGGTCAGTATTGGGAGTGCATGTCGTTTCACACATGTTTGAATCACCCCTTGCAACATTTTGGCTAGCAATTAAGTGCACTCACAGTAGTGGAAATCTGGACACTTTCTTCCCAATGATTTACTGGATGGAAAAAATGAAGTATAGGAAAGTTTTGGATTGCAGCCTACAGGGTGGAAGTGAATGATCGCAATAGTTGAGCCATCGTTCACCGTGCTGTCATAATCTATTGGAAAGTCGGAGGTTGTAAGCAGCAGCTGTCTAGGGAGACAAATCAGTTGAAAAAATTATGTCTTACAGGTTTCCAGATACTGACCCCAGGAATATAATCAATTATAAAATCAATGCAATACATGGAACTTGGGATCACATTCTGAGCACGCTGGGTTTTGAAGGATTCTGGCTGTGTTGGAAAATGTGAATGCTGCAGGAATTGTCTTCCTGTGTTTATAAAATATTAATTTATAAACTGAAAAAATCCTGATCCACACATGCCAGCACGTTGGCCTCCTCTGCAGCACAATGACTGCAGGTTTTTAGCGTTCCCTTTGTATCCTGCTTTTATCCCAAGTTGTGAAATAAGTAAGAAAGGTACAGAAAGTAGAACTGTGATACTGCATCAGACAGAACAGGTTTAGAGATTGGGTACAGGATCCATGTGTGTTTAATGGGCAAATCTTGATTGCAGTAAAGTCAAGGCAAAATTCCCATTGGCTTTAGAAGGACCACATGTTCTCTCTACCTTCTCTTTTGGAGTTGTCCTTTTTTTTTTTTACAGAAAGTAGCTGGAGAATACTTTTCAGTAGGAAGAATTTTTTGAAGCTGGACAGTTCAGCAAAATACTAAGGTTCAGAATTTGGCTATTAGTAGGCCAATGAAATTAAATAATGTTTTAATAACAGCTAGAAGCAAGAAAGACTAAATGTAAAGTACAATATGCAATAAGCAGAATGAATTGGGACTCTTCTCCAGCTGTGGGTGGGTTCAGTTCAGATCCTGGCTGTATCTGCACCTCAGTTACTGTTTGCTGTAGAGGGGAGGGCTGTGTGTGACAACTCCGTGCTTTCAGCAGTGTTGGAATGTTGTTAACATTTATGAGATGCTCCCATTCTGTACCACAGTGATAAATGTCTTTCCATTGATATTGGCATTTTGCTCACCAAAGCCACAGATCCAGGATGATAATCTTTTGCTCAAGGTACTAGAAGGCTTCTTCAGTTTGAGACTTCCACTAGATGCTCTGCAATAGTCACTTCTGGGGAGTGCAGAAATACAGGGGGACTTCTGATGTTGCACGGATGAAATGGTGGTGCTTGCATCCAGGGGAGCGTGGGGGCTGCTCCTGCCCTGCATTTTCAGAGCCTGAGATCTGCCTCTAGCAGTGGGGAGAAGAGAGAGGATAAGCAGGGCTACAAATCCACAGTAGCCCATCAGGTCTGGGGGAAGACAGTTCTTCTCCTGGGTGCTGCCTTCCGTTATTTAGTGCAGGGACCTGAGATCAAATTGTTGGTGGGATATTCAGCACAGAGCATCAGATCTGCAGGCTTGGATGAATGCATTAACAGGAGTGAGATTTCTGGTGTTGCGTGCCTATTCACAGAAACCAACTCAGTATAAACTAGGGAGCATGAGTTTGTGGAACTTTATTGCTTTTTTGCTTTTTGTATTTGTTTATAAAACTCCATTTCTATGACAGGCAGGGAGCACTGCAGCAGCCATTCTTAGCCAATATATGGTGCCACTGTGAATGCTGTGACATGCTCAATGCTTTAAGGACATGCTGAACATTGTAAAGAAAACATTAATTAAAAAAAAGAACATATAAGAGGCATAAAGTTCAACCGTACTATGCTTTCTTGTTTATAACAATATTTGTGCTCTTGTTTTTTTGGCATGTCTCTTATTAAAACTTTCATCATTTTATTCTGTCTTTTCAGTTACATACTACTTAACCTCAAGCACCATTATAACCCACCTCCAAGAGAAATAACATGAGATCCAAAATAACACGTATTATATCCCTCTAATACAGAATAAGGTTTCATTCATTCATTCAGTGATATGTTTCTGAGACAAAGTTCTGTAGGTTTTGAAGTTGATACAATTCCAAACATATTAAAGTCCAGGAGCAGTTTTCATTTTAAATGTGACTAATAGCTATAAAAGTTCTTTCTGGATACAGGTCCTCATCTTGTGAACAGTTGTTAATTTCTAATGATATTCTCATTAAAAGTCACAAATGCTGGCAATGGGGTCAGATATAAGAGGTATGTATGGTGTCCCTGTACCTTTAGATAGAGGGTACACAAGTAGAAATAGTTGTAATGCATGAGTGGGAAGTGGGCAGAAGCGGCACAGGCACTTTGCACTTGGCTGCTTAGTTATTTCCTTATCACATCCACTTGTGCTTCTTTATAATTGTTAATCACATGATCAGATGATGAAACCTAACAGGGATCAGCATCTGCTCTTCACTGATTTTTCTAATTTGAATAGTTTCTTCTGTGAAGAATCTAGAAACAATAATTTCTTTTTAGTTCACCACACCTACCTTGGTAGCATACTGCCAATGGGTTGTACTTCAACCTTAACTCAAATCAGTGACAGTCACGAGAGTTGTTCCTTGATTACATGGGCACCACAGATCAGCATGGGCATCTGGGGTCCAGGTCAGCCATTGCTTCATCATCTCTTTTTTATTTAAACAATGAGATTAATGGTAAATTTAGAGAAATTAAGACATGGGGGGGTGTGTGTGTGTGTGTGTGTCTTATCTGGAAGTACAATTAGTAAGAATTTCTGAGTTAAAGAAAATATTTTCAATACTTCATACTGCTGACAGTTGTTATGGGTTAGGGGAGCTCTGTAGTTCCAGAAACGCAATACTAAAGGTAAAGTGAATATCACAAGCTTCCAGATAGTCCTTTGACTGTTAAAAGAGTTCAGCCCTTGGAGTTCAAAATCAGGAGTTAAAGGAAGCCTCAGTCTGATTTGATTAAGACTGCTGTGGATTCGGAGCAATTCCATAAAAGCCGGAAGATTTCTCATGATGTGACTTCAATGTAAAATCTGAATATTAGATTCAAGAGTTTCAAATTAAGTAACATTATATACTACAAATGTTTCAAATAATGAGTAAGAAAGGAAAAAACATTAAGGCAGTGGTATTAAATATGAGCACCAACAGAAATGGAAGGAAGAAATCTTCTTGATGTGCAGTCTTGGGCACTGGCATTCAACCTGAGGCAATCCTCAATAATGTTGAGAAAGCTAGATCTACTTTGCAAAGACTGAACTACCCACATCCACCCCACTGCTATTGATCCTATGAGATGGTGATGTGGAAGGACAGGTAATAGCTGTTATTCAAAGGACATTCCCATGATGTATTAAGAAAACTCTTTCTTGTTGATGTGAGGTTTTTGGAAGCAGGTAATGGCTGTGGGGTTCTCTCCTACCTGGCAGCTCACCTGGCACGTGCTGCCAGAGCAAGGCTGATAAAGCTAAGTGACGATTGGTACACATTTAACTGATTTAGGGCAATGTGAAACCCTTCGCATTCCAGGCAAGTTTTATGCTGGGGTGCTGTTTGCTCCAGAAGATAAGAGAAAGACTCTGCTCTTGCTCTTTAGCAGTTTCCAGAAATTTAAGATGACTTTCATTTAACTTGAGATCCATATGTTCATCAGATCATGATCAATGATAAATAGTTTCAAATCGTGACTGGTATTTTGAACATATGACATTCCTCATAAAATTATTTTGGACACTGTTATTCCAGGCACACAGAGCAGTTTTGATTCAAGGTGAACTACATCAGTTACCAAAATTAGATATTTATTGCTGGGGGAAGAAATTCCTTCTCCCTCCCCTAGAAGTCAGCAGTGTATGCCAGCATGTATTTTTACAATATTGGTTTTGTAAGAACAGTTTTTCACTTTTACTCATTTGAGAATTGAATTAGTTTTTGCTGCTGCTTCACTGACTTCACAGAACATTTCCCCGCAATCATTTAACACACTATTAAATTCTAGAGTATGTTGTCTGTACATCTGATAATTTGATTTTGAGTGATGTTTGTGTCATTACTAAGCATTTTAGTCAGCAACAACAGTGTTAGTAATATGTAGTGAGGCTTTTAACAATGAGCTCAAAAAGAGATGTAGAAACCCCGGTGTAGGGCTGGCAGTGACCAGAATGGATTACTCCCGAAGCTATTCTCTTCCAACAGCTTCTGAGGCTCAATTCACTTAAGCTTGCTGCTTTTGCATTTTCATCGGCTTCTTTAGTTTCTTCTATTTAGTCCAAACTGTGCAAAACTGGGTTTCGTAAAGATATTTTTAAACAGTTTGGAGCTTCTAATCTACAAAACATGAAGTACTCTGAGGATTGTGCTTCTCTCTAAATGTCTTTATAATGCATGTTGCTATTCAGGGGCTATCAAACACTAGAGAAGACCTAACAGATTATTAACTGTGGCCATATATTTGTTCTACAGTTCTGGGCCTCGTTACCCAGTGCAGCTCATTCCACTGAAAATGAATACTACCAAAGCCATACCAGTTTGAAAGTATTGAGCATGAGAGAAGATTTGGTGTCCGAGTACCAAATTTGACAGAGAAGTTACATTGGCTTTAGCAATTTCTCATATGGAAGATTTGTACAAAAGGGAAGAAAAAAGAAAATCCTGTTTAATCAACAATGCAGATTTATCTTTCTGCCCACAAATGTTCACGTTAAAGCAAAATGTGTTTATATCTGGGGCACCATGTCACCAATCTGTCAGCAGCAGTAGTAGTTTATGAGGTCTCCATCCCAACCCAAGGCTCCTTGGTGGCCTCCTCTCCACTCTCTCCCAGCAGAGAGAGTGCCTGTTCGCTGTGAGTGTTTGAGTGATTGTACTTTAATGCAGATCATATGTTATGATCTAATTAAAAGTAAAAAAAAATAATCAAAGTACCAGTCACTAGAAGCCAGTGTGGCTTAAATTCACCTTTGCAGATTCTGGAAGTGCACAGGCCCTGGTCTGGCTCCCCGTAAAAGCCAGCACAAGCTCATATACCAATGGCTGATTATCCCAAGAGCACGTACCTTTTCTATCTGCAATCAGCAGGTAGAAAATACATGGTCTGTTCCAGTTACTACCTCTTGCTCTGCTGACTTTACCATTTATGCAGAGGTTCACTGAAAAAGCTGGAGGTCTCTGCTGGGTTTGTATTGCCTATCTGAACCTCTCTGAATGTTGTGAGAATTCAACTTTTAATTCAGTACAACAACAGTAACTAACTGAAGCCATATGCTGAAAGGAAGCAGGCTCTGCTCTGCAGTCAGTGCCGCAGCTGGTGCGGGTATCGTTGGATTGAGCAGGAGCAGCATGAGAGGGGACAGGGCTGAGGCTACCCAGCCCTGGCACGGCTGGTAGGTCCGTGCTGCTAGTGAAGAGACAGCAAGTGAACACGCTCAAGTACTGGACCCTGGCTGATCTGACTAGCACTTGCTTGGACACATTTTGCTCTAGCCCAAGGGGGTGTGGACACGAAATGGCTGGTACCTTTTCTACCACTTGGTCTTCAGGCCCAGCATCAGTCCCTGGCGCTCTTCATTAGCAGGACAAACAGCTAATAGAGACCGTATTGCTTTGCTTTGCTTTCTCTTGTTTTTTTTCCAGCAATGGGAAAGGTGATATGCTGTGATTAGCAGAAAACCTCTTACTTTGCTGCTTATTGGGTTTTGCGTATTTTTGGTTTCTCCCTAAAAGTCTTGTCCTAGATAATTATCCTGTGGCTTGTGAATGCTTTGCTTTGTGAACATTTAATCCAGCGTGGGCTTCAGCAGTAATTAGTAGTGTGGATATTTATGGAGACATTCTAACCTGTATTGTTCATGAATATTTCACCGTGGTGGAAATTTCACACCCAATAAATCACTAATGAAAATGTCATTTCCCAGCTGCATTTTCCTGACGTGCTGTTAATCTTGCTGTATCCATTGGAGGCAGAATTACTGTCAGATTTGCAACAGAGAAAGGAATTGATTTTTAATTAGTGACCCCAATAGTGTAGGTTAAAAATTATTTTTTAAATGGTGATTTAATGGCCCTTTTCACATAAAGCTATCAGCTTCACTGCCTGTAGTGATATTTTGTAGACTGCCATTCAAGCAGATGCTTTGAAGGACAGCATAACAACTGCTGGGACTGAAGGGATTAAGGAGAAGAGCAAGGGTATGGGGAAGGTGGCTCTGAAAGCAAGAAGCATCAGAGAGACCCCATGAAACCCATTACCCTCTGTATTAACAAAGGTCACAAGGCAAAAGTGCCGGTCTCCTTGTGTTTGGTTTCTTCCCAAAGTGATCCTGAACTGGGCCATCCAACCCTTGGATGACATTTCATTAAGGCAATTATTACAAGATAGATTATCGTGTTTGGAAAAATCATAAATTATTTTCCCTGATTTATTAGTTGTATCCTTGTTTTTTCATAATGTAATTTTTATCATTGCCAACATTCATGTGGTCAGACATCTCTAATTTAAGGGATAACAGAATAGCATGGCACAAAAGGAGTTCAGCTTCCTTGAGATCGTCACTGTGGAATAACTAATTGACTAAATGAAGAAAGTTAATGAAATATCAGAATAGGATGGTTACTGTCAAAAAATGGTCATGAAAAAGGATATGAATCATGCCATATGAGGGAGCTATAGCATTCTCCTTTCTTGAAAGTCATACTCTTCAGCTGCATTTTATTATCCTGCATATTGCTGACTGCAGATGTCATAGTAAAAAAAAATAATTATTAGACACTGGTCAGTGTCTGTGAAGCCTTCAGCTCATTAGATTCTGGGAAAATCTGAATTTCCAGAAATCAAGCCCTGCTTCTGAACTGGTGCGTGCGCGTACCCTTGTATAGACAGATGCTTCTCGGTGTAAATATTACAGCAAGCATCTCTGCAGTCAGCCGAGCGATTGCAATTAGGGAATGATAACACCATCTCCTTCTCTCAAAGGAAGCCTTGGGATTTTCACCTGAATTTTGAATACTCCACAATTAAGGGTTACCTGCATCCGTGGTAATTCAGCCCTTCATAAGGTCATAGGCTTCTCATAGATCTACTGCTGTGACTTCTCCTGCAGCAACGATAACCCAGACTATCCGTGGGCTAAATTTTCACGTCTCTTATTCAAACTTGATCATTAAACAGACACGTTTGCCACAATTTACCTGATGGAGCAAATATCTGACACATCTAAAATAAGGCCTCTTTTTGTAACTGCCACAGATACGAATTTAAGAGCTTGAACCACCCAAGTTCCACCAAAATCAAACCCAGTTTTTCTGCTCCTGTTGCTAGGTTTTGGAGCAAAGCTTAATTCCTGAATGTAGAGCACTCATGTTTGAAAACATTATCTTTCATGACTAACAACTCCGTCATGTCGGAGACCATGGAGCTGTGACATGACTAAACACCCCTTTCCCAGACTGCAGGCTTTTTTATATTTTATAGAGGCTCATAACTGTGGTGTTATTCACTGCCTTGAGATAACTCCACTCTCTGAGGTACTTTGTCTGAATCAACACTCTAAAAACAACTGTCTCTCACATTAGTTGTACTCGCCTTCAGCAGAAACACAGGGCACTCTCCTTTTCGAAAGGAGAAAGTGAGTATCTTTTTGAGAAACAGATTAACCATAAGAGTCACTTTTGATTTTTTAAAGTTGGGGGGGGGGGGGGGCAGTGTTAGCTGTCACAGAGGAAATGCACCGAATAAGAAAAGCAGCCTACTCTGTACATCAAATCATGTCAAAGGGAGTTGTAGGTCTAACGTAATAACATAATACATTGCCTCTTTGAGGGCTTGTCCATTTGTATTCTGTCGTAATGTGCATTTGCACCGTGTTTTGGAGGTTGTAAAAGCAGTGTTGCTTCGGGACCATGTGCTTTCCAAGTCTCCATGCTCCCACACTGAGAGTACAGAAGGTGGAACATACCCGCCAGTTCCTTCCCGTGACTTTGAAGAGCAGCCCCAGCGTACCTCTGCTTTTAGGCAACGTTTTTCTTTAACTGGAATTAGTTATTCCGTGTTGGCGCAGTTTACAAGCAGATTTGTTCCCCCTGTGTCGATGTGAGAGCTCCAAGCAGCCTGCCGGTGAACTCAGCAGAGCAAACCCTGCAGGGCAAGGCGAGTTTGCAGGAATGGATCCCCAAGCTCGTACTGTCAAACACTTTGACAAAATGGCAGATGAAATTCATTGTTGATAAATGTGCAGTGATGCACATGGGAGGAAAAACACACTCGGTGATGGTCTCTGAACTAGCTATTAACTCCAAGATCTCTTTCCTGAGTGATTTTATAGAACTATCCATTATATTGTCAATTCAGCAGCAAAGCAAAACAAACCAAAAACCCAGTTAGAATGGGAGGAATTACCAGGAAAGGGCTGGAGAACAAAGCAGAAAACGTTGCTGTGCAGCTGTACAAATCTGTTCTGCACCCACATTTTAAACACTTTAGCCAGTTTCGATCCCTGCCCCCCCATTTCAAAAAGGTATGCTACAACTGGGAAAAGCACGGGCTTTCAGTGCTGAAAAAGAGGGTGTGTAAGAATAGATAAATGGACTCATACATTTTATGACAGCAAAGAGATAGCTGAGGTGGGGTATGATTGAGATCTATGACATAATGAGTGGCTTGGAGAAGGGGCATGGGAACTTAGCGTGAGAACAAGCCACCTTCAGAGAAGATGGTCACATACAAGGTTTAGGACAACTAACAGGAGGTACTTCTTCATACAGCAGTTCAGCTGAGCTGTGAAACTCCACCATTTATTGTTGTGGATATCAAAAGTTAATATTGTATCAGAGCAGGTAGGTAAATTCTCAGAGCAATTAGGTACGTTAACAGATGACTGATCTGTCGAAGGCCACTGAGTGTGTGTGTATCACCCCTGGCTCTGGAAGACTCTGAGCCGCTGGTGAATCAGGAGACATAACAGGGAAGTATCACTCACTATATGGTTATCTTACACTTGCACTCTACTCTTGGCATCTAGACACAGGATCCTGGATTTTGAATGATCTCTGAATCATCCCATTCAACTTTTCTTATGTTTTTTGTCTCTGTTAAGCCTAAATCCTGCCTAAACTCTTGTGCAGTGTAGGCACAGGTTCCCAGCAGGCATTCCCAGCAGGAAGAGGTCTCAGAAATGTCATTCATCCAGATTTAAGGAGACTGCATAGCCTGACATCTGTCAGATACCCTAGGAGATCAGTACAGAAGCTTATTCTCCAAATGCGTCTCCTTTTTAACGATTATGAACACAGGCGATTTGGGACCTTAGTGTAAGTCAAAGTTTCAGGAAGATATGAATGGTTCCGACAGAAATATTTGAAACGACTCTTCCTTTGGATGCAAGCTGGTTTGCTACTTTACCTTTCCATGCTGTGAGCTCTCAGGTGTTACTGGTGGAGCATTAATTTTTCAAGTTGAAATGTAGTCTCTCATCTTTCATTAATAAATTTTCTCAGGAGAAGGGGTGATGGTATTTAACTGTCAGGACAGACACCACAAAAGACTCTGCAAGGGCAACTGAGGTCTCAGATCCCCATAGGGATGCAGTCAAGTTCAGAACACCTTCCCTTGAAGGCCTGAACCTTTTCGGAGAACAAAACCAAAGTAACGACCAGAGCACTGTGCTTGGGAAGGTTCTTCTGGGATATGCAGCTGTCCTGGCTTTGCACTGGAATTTCCAGAAGGAAACAAAACAGACACATCACCTAGTTTGAACTGAAATTGTTGCCTGACTCTCAGCTTCCAACTTTTTACTCCTAAAGCCACAGAAAAGAGCATTTATGAACCTGAAGACCTCTGTCCTCAAAGTTTACCTCACTTTGTAGCTGTATCCAAGCACCCTGTTTGATGAAGTAGGAACTACCCTTGGCCTGATGGATCCAGATCTTGCTGTCTTCCTGTTTGGGAAACATCTGCATTTGATCCAGATGGAACCTGGTCCAGGAGGTGGGGCCAGGGGATGTGAGATGTCCCTGTAACACTGCACATTGCCGTGGCCAATGCTCTTCACGTGGGGAACAGTATAGAAAGAGAAGAACTGACCTCAAAATACAGCTTTGCAAATCAAAAGCCTTGAGAAACCTGTTTAAATCTTGATTATATCACAAGCTAATATAGATATCCTAGACAGAAATCAGATTTTCTGTCTGCCAAGCTGACTAATTTGTTCTTAAAACAATGTCACTCCTTCGAAAGGGTAGAAGGACACTGGTTTTAAAAATTATCCTGTATACTAGAGAAATAACTGAAGAGAATATTTCCTACAAAAAACAGGCCTTGAAAATAAACTTGTTAGCCGAAGTCAGTAATCAGCTAGAGGTAAAAGGGTTCTTAGCTTGTAAACCAACGTAGCGAGGTTTCCGCATGGTTGCGCAAGGACTTTTTTGAAGAGATGGGGCGTTGTTTTATTTTTAACTGAGAACTTTGATAACACCAATAGGAAGAAAAGATGACAGTGGGCCCACTGCACGCGGGGCTAATAACAGCACACAGGTTATGATGAGTTTTTCCAGGATATTTTTCTTCACACCTCATTTCAGATAGATCTCTAAAAGTTCAGTGGGCCAGTCAGCCTGAGTACTAAGAGAAAAGCAAAAACTTTAGAAAAACAGTCTGAGGTTTAAATACTGGAATCCACATATTCCTGTGTCTTTTGGGATTGATTGAGATACGTGCTGTGCCATGTAAACACTTAATTCAAGGTTCTTATAACATGATTTTTTGGCCTCGTGTGTCACATGGGTAAATATAGCCTTTCATATCTAATGTATTTCATGTAATGACTGGAGACGTTCAGTGTGTAAGAGAACAATGTATATAATTTGGCTGGTAAAGTCATGAAAGACTAGCAGATAGAGAAAAATAATGGGAGGTTCTAAGAGGGAGAGGGCTGAGTGTGTGATAAATGTTTTTTTTACTCTAAAAGGATGTCACCTTAGCTCATTTAGACCTCTGATTGTCACAGTTCATTATTTAAGGAAAGAGGGGAAAAATCCCACATGCATAAAGCTTTAGGGAGTTTTTAATAATTTGTGATTGATCCAGACGTAAATGCCATATTCTAAAAGGGCTGAGTGTATTTGAAGCCAAGATTTTAATCTGATCATGGGATTAGCCAGAAAATTAAGGTTGCAATTTATGTATCAGACTCTGTATAGTTCATTAAAATGAATCAAAGGAAGAAGAGCCAAGGGAGCCACGGGAACCACTGAGGACTGCTCAGTCAGGTCACTACTTCAGCGCTTATTCAGAATTGTGCAGTAAAAGAGACCTTGATAGTTGGAAGCTCTGGGTGATAAGAAAGAGAAATTGTGGCCCAAATCTTTTCTATGCTCTTTTCTGATTTATTGACGACTTTGAGAAGGGCAACATAAGCTGAATCCTGAAGCAGCAGCTTTTTTCACTATTTTTCTTCTTGAACAGTAAAATGAAAGGGAGAGCAGAGGGAAAATGAGCGGGACACAATCTCTCCCTTCCCCCTTGAAGACCAGGGAGCTCACTGTGGGACTGGAGGTCAGAGATATCCTTTAAGACACTGAATGCAAGAGAGGCAGGTGGTTATGCTAAACGGATTTATAGGTGACTAAACAAGATTCTTACACAGCTCAGTCTCTCTGCATATTGTGATACCGCCTACCTTCTAAGCATCAGCAGTTGTGCTTTGGCTGAATCAGTTTGTGAAGCAAAAGACTGCAGCTGACTTTGTGCTGGAAAGGGCCAGGAGCACTCGCACAATCTGTCGCGGTATTGCAGGGCTGAGGGCAATAGCGAGATCTGCAGGAGCATGGTGTCTTCCAGCCATAGACAAATGGGTGTTATTACAGATGTAACAAAGCTGTTACTGGCATTTACAAAGGGATTGGCACGCTTTAAAATTTATCCTTTCTAGGCTGCTACGTTCCAGCAGTATGTAACCAGAAAGTGAATTTTTCTTCTGCTTCGTCTAGTTTCGCTGTCTTAAATCAGTCTCCAGTATCCAGATCTTGGAGTTGGTACCTGGCCCATCTGATGGCTTCACAAGACATCAGAACAACTAAACACTTGCACTCTGCCATGCCTTTTGCAGCACTTTAACACATGTAACTGGCTCTGCTGCCTCTCAGTTCCAGGCAGAGCTGCCAGTATCTCTGTACTTCTGTGAGCAAACATGAGGGGACCATGGGTTTTGCAATGCAGGAGAGGAGGAAACCACAGACTTGAAATCCTTCTTTCCTTGTTGAGCTAAAACTGAGCCCCTGCTAAAGGTGCTTAATCAAGTAAGAGAAGAGGGGGAATTTGTCAAGACTGGGAGAAGAAAAAGATCTGGGTTCAAAAAGAAATTGAAGCTTTTCAAGATACAGAGAAGTTTCTGATAGCTTCCCAAAGGCACATATGAAAAGTCAGCACACAGTTCCCATGGGAATTAGGCACTCAACTTAAGAACTTACGAAAATCCTTGGAGATGCATGTTAATTAATTGCATGTTTAGGCACCTGAATACATACGGCCTTTGCAGGCTGAAAGACCTTGGTCTGGAAGCAGACCTGGGAGAAGGGGATGTGTGAACGTGGAAGGCAGACCTGTTCAAGCTGTCTAGAAAAGGTAGTTGGAGTGATGCTCCAGTTCACAGCCTGGCCATGCTCTTCTGTAAAGTGTTTTGATGCTAAAGGAGGCTGCTGCCAAAAATCAGTAACAGTAAACTGAGTGCTCGGCAAAATATTTGTCCTCCTTTTCTTCCTGGTCATGGGAAAAAGTGCAATGCAGGCAGGAGGGGTTCAAGGTTTGGTGAGCTCTGGCTGTAATGGTAAATGTAGTCTCGTAAGGGCAGTAGTTGGAAATGTGTGTACTGGAGATGAGTGAGCCCTGTGAAAACCTCTCTTTGGCTGGTTAGATAAATCCTGTGAGCTTAGATAAAGGTGGTGACCAGGACTCTGCAGAGCCAGTTCCGCTTCGCTGTGCTAGAGAAGCCTCTCTGTAAGAGGAAGAAGCCCAGAGTGTGTCTGCTCTTCCTTTCCTCCATTGCCCCATTTCTGGTTGTAACTGTGCCAGCTAACGGTCTGGAGCATTCCTTTGTACAAAATAGCCTGCCTTCAAGTTTATTTGCAGTTTCTGTAAGCTTTCCTGAGATAAGGCAGACAAGCTGAAAAAATCTGGATCGTTGTAAATCTCTTCCCAGTAGCTATCTTATGACTTATTTTAAGTAAAATTTAGTGTAGTTACCTATCAGACAATAGGATGATGACTTGCTGTAGCTAAAACATGTATTGGAAAAAAATGTTTTCTCCAAATCAGTCAGATGCAGTCCTAAAAGAGAAAGCATTCATTGTTAAACAATGTACTTAAACAATGCGTAATTCAGGAACAGTCTAACCGCACGTGTCCTTCCCCCTTTCTCAGTTTGAAATGAAGACTTCCAAAACCTGTGTCCTGGGGACAGCCTTCCCTGTCCACGCTCAGCCTGGCTGCTCGTCACACCCTCACAGCTTTCGAGCAGAGCAGCCACAGCTCAGCTCAGAGCCCGGGCACTGATTCTCCCAGGCACCACAGTTTTACTTTATTTCTTGCTGCCAGCTAGGAGTACTATACGAATACTGTGCTAGTAACGTGTCAGTTGGCTGAGATTTCCAAAGCTGGGTAGGGTATATAACACAGCAGTAGAGGACTAGAAGGGGAGAGTGATTGAAAACTGATTTAAAGTATTCATTTAGATTTGAGTTGTAATTATAACATTTTTTTATTTTTTTACTTCGTCTTCACTGCTTAGCTGCTCCACTTTTTTATTGTCTCATGACTATATGGCTCCATTGCAGAAGGGCCTGTAGCTATTTGGTTTTATGTCCCTTTCAAGATGTAGTTCAGACTGATTTGTGAGAATCCTCACCCTATCCTTATCTCCTAGCCTCTGAGGGTGATTTCTTTGCTGATTGTACCTTTTCCCCATTCTTTCTGCATTCTCCGTCTACTTGTGATATGCTTTTTGAAGTGATTATTCACCTAGACTTGGAGCACTCCATAGCTTTTTTTCTCACACCTGTGACAAAAGCTCTTGGGAATTTCACCATCCTGAATTCCAGAACTTCCAGGCCATCACACACCCATAGACCCTGAACACATTGGCCCAGATGGCTTCTAGGTTTTTTAATATATTAAAGATTGTCCTTACAGGCTTGGTTTTGTTTATCTTCCCATTTGATTTAAACAGAATCAACTTCTTGTTACTCAATGCCAATTTATTATTCACAGTCAAACCTTCTGTCATGCCCTCATTACTTACAAAACCAAGTCTAGAATAGCAAAAGCTCTTGTTGGTTCAGTGTCTCAGTATGTTGGACTTCATGTATCTCATGTTAATAAAGGCCTTCAGAAATGCACAGAGAATCTGTCTCCCAGCTTCCATGAAAAGTAAATGTAGCTAAATCCTCTTTCTGAATCTGAAGGCTTTCCTGTTAGTGTTTTGTTAATATAATTTAATCACGCATAGAAAATGAAACAGATTCTGATCTTGGCTTTACCAGTGTTTCATGTTACACCCTCTATGAGACACTTTTGCCCCTACTGACAGCCTGTATTCCCTATCCCCATGCTAAATGTTAATTCCCTCCCATAATTCTTTTGTTACTGAGCTTTCAAAATGTACAAATCGCTTTCTATCAACTTGTCAGTCACTCTTATGAATCCATTCAGCTGACCCCTACAAAACATACTGACTGCTTTAAATCCTGATTGCCAGTGATGGGTTTACAAACTCCTATTCCCCAGGCTTCTCCCTGGTCCTCTGCTAAAGCACAGGGCAGCAGATGGTGTCCCTCAGGTCACTTGGAACGTGTCCTGATGGATACCTGTGGGAAACACTGTTTGCTGTTCCCCACAGCAGTCTCTGTATCTATCAGCACTGTTCAGATCTGAGCTCTCAAGACCATTCAGATCACATTCTCCCATCTGCTTTTGATGTGTTATTCTTGAGAAGAGGTTTGGTGACTAAACATCAGCAATGTAGTGACTGCAGCGGGTGTCCATGAGTCACTGTTAGCTTATTCCTTTGTGATGGAATAGACATTGAATCAAAACATATTTGATGATAATAGAAATGGTAGTACAGCTATATCATAGCCCTGGTTTAAAACTGAAGGTTAAGATGTGCTCCTTACTCATCCTTCCACCCCACAGTGCGCAATTTTGGAAGGTGAACTTGAAGGGGAGAGCACTGGAAAGCGTTGAGGCTATGTGCAAAATGCCTGTCACTGAGAGGGCTGGTGCATCCCAGGGCACGTTCGGAGGAGGAGGAGGCAAAGGAGGGCACAAGGTTGGTGGGACTTGGATTGGGGACGGTTGTGTTGCTTTGCCTTGTTCCTCTGGACAAAGCAGTTTCACGGGGAGATCTTTGTGTTCATCATTACCTAATCAGACAGATTACTTTTTTTTGCAAAGAGTTTTCTGTGCAAAAAAAAAAATACTACATTGAGGGGAAAAAATACAGTCTCTCTCTTCCCCTTTTCACTTCTTTTTTCTCTTCACTTGCCCTCAAATGAAGAAAACCCACAATTCTCATGGGGAGAGAGAGGAAAAGTAAGGGCCCAGATTTACAAAGTGGTGGGAAACTTATCAGGGAGCCTGGAGGTGGGGAAAGATCATTTAATTCTAATGCAAGAAATGCCAAGGAATTCAGTGAAGTGGTACATGGTTGGAAATATTTGCTATATAGCTATGCAACTTGTGGAAGACCAACTTAGATCTGGCAGCTGAAATCATTGGCACAGTTGAGGCTGCCAAGAAAAAGTAGAAGCAGCAACTAAGCAGTGAGCTGCTGAGCTGTGGAGCTCATTTTTTGCAGCAGCGTAAGCTGCAAGAGGCGTACCACTGCCATCCACGGTGGAAACACTGGTTTTCAAAAGCTCTCACCATCAGGCTGCTGTGATCGTCAATTACAGTGACTGCACAAGTTAATAATACTAATAATTATATTAATAATGTTACTAACTGCTTGTATTACAGTAGTATTCAGAGATCATTTTCCAGGATGGCGTATAAGTGATTAGGAGAGACTTAGCTGATGCTGTGGGTGCTGTACTGGTAGCAGATAGCTCGACTCTCCAAACGCCTGCCCATGTGTGAGATCAGCTTCATGTCATGGCTGGTGTGGTCTGTCGGGGAGGATGTGGCAGAGCTATTGTTTCAAGTAGATGGCAGTTGCTGTATCACCTTTCATTACGCCTTCCAAATAATTGGAAGATTAAACATGTTCCCTCTAGGTCCATCTCTTTCCTGTAAAGATCTCATTGAAACCTGAAACTGCCAGGCAATGCAACTCACTCACTTGTTACATCCAGCAATTCTCTCCAGCAGTGAATTTTAAATAAATCAGAAAGGTCTTTGTGGATTGGATTCATAGTTAGGTTTTATCTGAAAACACTGATCTAAGCTCATAGCCTCGCCCCTCCCCAGGTGTACCCGCCCGAGGCGGCGTGGCCCCCACACCTGCGCATCTCTGATCACCACAACCTTCCTGTGTCTCCTCGTGGGTGTGCCTGGGCTGAGTGTCAGCCCCGCCATGGGTGATATGCACTCATATGCTGGAGAACAGAAAATGAAAATGGGAGGGCACGTTTCACCCCGTGGCCAGCAGTGGGTGAGATGGTGCATCTCACCCTCTGGCCGTCTAGTGCGGGATCTGCCTCTGGGCCCCAAAGGCAGGCGCACTTCAGCGACAGAGCCTAACCTATACTTCCTAGTGACCTCGAGAATGAACTCAGTGTTTGTTAGAGCATGAAGATAATTTGTTTTGGTGCCATTCAGTCATTGCGCAAGGGTGACAGCAGCCATCCTAAGTGATAAGAGTCTTTGTGCCAAAGGCTGAGAGGGTGAGACTCCCTAGCTGGGAGCGATAGCAGACTTGCACGGCTTCAAACAGGAGTAATTGGGGGTCACACAAGCTGCTGGTGTCCTGCTTCTTGTGCAGCTGCGTCGCTTCCCTTGTCAGTCCTTCCACTAGCAGCAGTGCTGGTATTGCAGCCGGGGGGTTTCCTGGCGCTGCGCTTTGCCATGAGTCATCTCTGAAACCCGAGCCAAGGTAGAATTTGCAGATGGCTTTTGCCCACAGTAGTCACTGTGAGGTGAAGGGTGGTAACCTACTGCAGTGGGCTACAACGCACCCCGTGTCCATGTTGCTGGAGGATGGCGCCAATAGCATTGTTCTGGTGAGGTCTTAAGCTCATAGAGAAGTTGAACAAGACAGCCTAGCTTTGCTCAGGGAAAGAAATGAACTTAGCACTTTATTTTATGATAATGATGCTGAATTCTGATATGAACAGACTGTGCCTTGCATTTAACAACTTTCACTCAACTTTGCTGTAAAAGCTGCTATAAAAATGAAATAAAAGCCTTCCTTCACTTGGGTTAGCTCAGTGTAACTCATCCTCTGGGTCTTTTACTAATTCCAGGTGACTTGTGAATGCAAATGCAAGTAAAGTGTAGGCATCTAAGCAGATGTTAGGGACCTTTAGAGCGGTCAGGACACTGACCCACTGAAACCCAGGGTACGGAGTTGCTATAAGCAGTGGTCTGCCTCAGCATGTAACTGTTAACCTGGCCTTTTGGCAAAACCAGCCTTCGCAGTGTGCAGGTGTGAGAGCCTCTCTGTCCAATAGCTAACAGCTAAGTCCCCTCCCAAAGTGCTGTTTCTCCCTAGATCTGACTTACCAGCATCACACTATTTAATTAGTAACTACGCAAATGTCATAGACCCCTTTAAAGCACAGTCCTCAGCTCTAAATCACTCCCAAAGCCAGTCAAAAACACCTTGTCCCCAAGCCGCTACCTGCAATGGCTGCTAGAGATGTTATACTTTTGGCCTTTCACCCTTTATCAGATTTAATTGGAGTTTTAGCTCATTGCTTACATTACTGAGCACTCAGCATTACGGTAACCCAGCACAGGCCACCTGCTAATGACCCATCAGCTGCTGGGTGTTATTAGGAATCAGCCTTGATTGCCTGAGCAGCCACATCCCTAACAGCCGCGTCTGCTCAGAGTAGTGCCCGTAAGGCTGTCCGGGACCCTCCTCTGCACTCTGCTGCTATTTCAGTCTCACTCTCTGCCTTTTACATTACTGTTCACGTGGTGTTCACCCCCTACTCCGCCATGGTGCGCAGATGATTCACTGTCCTGCTCCTTGGTTTATAAGTACTTTTTCTGCCTTCCTATCTAAATTATTACCTGTCTGGAAGCCACAGTTTTTTCATCTCAGCTTGTGCCCTCTTCCCCACTCAGTCCCACCTTGACTCCAGAGACCCACACCTTCGGCTAGGAGAGCAAGTCCTTCATCCCTGCGCACAGGATGACTACTGCAGCACCTGGTGCTTCCTCTGGGGAGGAAGGAGCTAGCTCAGGTATGACCTGGTTTTCTCAAGCAATGACTAGTTTTATTCTATGTTTGCTCCCAAGTCTGATGTACAGAATTCTTTAGAAGTTTAGCTGTGGGCTAACCATTTGATCCCTGACAAAAACAGAAAAGAAAAACTGGTTGCAGTCACTCTTCTCACTTGATCTTGGTAATCCCCACTGAGGTTAATTTGTCAGCAATACAGTTAGGGGAAATGCAGAGCACCTGATCTGCATGAATGAAACAAGAGAAAATACCCAGAGTTCTGATTTAAATTAATATTGATCCCACTAATAGGAATCAGAGAACCAAAGTAAATTACATAAATGGAGTTAATCAGGATGAAAAATTTCCAAAGAGTAACCTTGTGTTAATGGAGGTGATTTTGCTGATGTCAGGTAAAGACATAGAGAAGAATAACAGACCATTTGTTGGGAAAGACACTGGGCACTGCTGTCTCCTGCTCTGACTGCCCGGACTGCTGAGGTAGGAAATGATTTCTGAGGACCCAATATGTGACTTTAAAAAAAAAATTTTTTTTCCTATTTTACCTGACTCTCTGTGAAAATACCCAAAAGTCTGAGGCTGCTAACACATTTGCTGTGTCTGATTGATAGCCCTACTTCCCTTCGTTTGGGAAGTCTCCCCAGCTTGCAGGTGTAAGTAACCTTTGCTGGCAGGGAGCTCCGGTAAGGCTGCAGGCAGTGCCTGTGAGCTCTGCGCTCCTGCGGAAGGGCAGAGCGGCAATGTGTGCAGCAAGCAAACAGGTAGGGACGAACGGGAGCTGGAGGCAAGGGCATCGGTTCAAAGCTTCTCGGCAACAGACAGAAAGAGCAGATAATGTTTCAAAATGCTTCTACTCCTACGCGCAGCCCTTGCTGCATGTGACATTGCTAAACAGGCGGTGTTTAACCTGTACCTCCAGCTGCTGAGCACTGAAATTCCCTCCCCCGGGAAGGGAGGGAGGAACCGATTGCAGGAGGAGCACGTTCCGGGCACGCTGGCCCGGTGGCTGGTGCAGGGTCTTCTCCCAAGGACCTCAGAGTACACGTTTTGCAGCGTTGTGCTCTGCAGGTAGCAGAGAACAGCAGTGGCACTCGTAGCGTTTGTGCAGCACAGCTTGTGAGCATCTGTGCTTTTGGTTCGCGGCCTGGTACAGAAACAGGGCACTGCCACCGCTGTCTTGTTAGGCAGGGCGGAGGAGACGGAGCTGGTTATTTCTCTGTTTGCCGGGTGGTAACTGCTGTGCTTTGGGAGGAGGAGTTGAGGAGACTTCCCTCGCTGAGGGATTGATATGCAGAGTGGAAGTGGGACTCAGGCAAACCTTGTCTGCTGCAGGAAAATCCATCACGGTAGAAACACCCAGTCCCACCCATGCTCACCTCTGAGTCCTAACGTAGCCAGGCACCAGAAGTACTTGAGATACTGTATCTCACGGCATTCAGAGTAGGGCTTCTAAGCCGGGGTTTCACAATGGCAATGGTGGCCATTGGGCTGCTGATTTCAAACTGCTCAAAACATGGTTGGAGACTGCCTGTCGCTTCTCCAGCTCCTTACATAGCGTGTCGTCTGAGGCTCAGGAGATGCCCGAGTGCATTCAGAGAGCTCTAGCATATGTTGGTGGGGTGTCCCCCAGAACAGATCAGGAATGTGGCACCTCCAGTTCCACCAGTTTGATCCATGCCCTCCCTTACTGAAGCGTTACATCATCTTCTCCCGCCCCTGACAGCAACGGTGGTGAAAAAATTTCAGAGTGTGGTGAAAAAAAGACTTTAAACAAAGTTTGACATTCACTGAAGCTGCTTCTGGAGGCTTTGCAACAGTTCGGGGAATCTGGATGTGTTATTTTCATTCTTTCTGGTTCAGTTCAATTTTTATTACATAGATTTTATTTAAATGTCTCAGACTTCATCAAACATTGCTGTTACTGGATGTGGAGCTGTACTGCATTGTTGTTTGTTGTTAAATGTATTACAGACTGCTGCTTGTTCTTGAAATCTAATATTTTTTTCATGACATTTTTCTGACATTATAACTTCAGTCATTCAAACGTCATGTTACATTAGTACTTTCTTGCATATTTAATACATTTCAGTTTTGTCTCTGCAGCGGTTGCCAAAGTCTTCAAAGAAAACCTTGAAAAAATATAGAAAGTGTAAATCTTCATTAAAAAGTTATAAGTTTATTCCAGATATTTTCCCGTGGTAATGATTTCCATGTGTTTGGTAGAGAGTTTGTTTGCTGTTGTGTTCTAGGATGCTGTGCACACAAATTCGAAGGACATAAAAGAAAGCCTGAGACAGTATGTCTATAAAATAATATGGCTTCATAATAAGTGAAAAGCTACATTATCCTGAATACTCAGAAACAAATCTTTCCTGTCCATTAACTGTATTGTTACTAGCAGAACATTGCTATCAAAAGGAAATAAAAACAGTCAATATGGACATCTTAAAAATATTAGCTGGAGGAATGCCAGGAAGTGAAGAGCGAAGCGTGCACATATGCAGTGTATGGATGTTCTCCACTGCATTATGTGGCCAACATAAGTGTGCAAAGACAGTTCTGTTTATCGTCATATCAAGTTAGTAATTTGCATTTAACACTCGCAATATCTTCTGTCATCCCTCTATTCCTTCTTCATTTTCATAGAAAATGCTTCCAATGTTAAAATGATTTCTTCCAGCTTTGAAGTAATAATGTATGCCCAAAACCATCTTCTGACTACTTGAGATAAATGCAAAATGCCACTGTGTAAGAAAGAAAGTTTTCACCAGAAGAAAGCTGCTTTGTCTACCTTGTGGGTGCTCTTTGCCTATGGTCTGTGCTAGAAAAATATCTTTCAATCAGTTCTCTTCCATTGCAAAGGCCCTGGTGCTGCCCTACCTCTGTCGTCTTTTGGTACACAGATAATCCATCTCTGGGGAGCTGCAGTAGTGTAGTGGCCCCCAGTTACTGAGCTCAGTTGAGGGGTAAATATATAGTATTTAATGGTTTGCCCTTTAGAGAGGGGAGGAGGAGAAGGACAGTCTGATCTGATAACCAAATAATGTCTTCTGAATTTTAAGTTCTGTGAAATCATTTGGGCTGTCATTAGAGCTCAGACACTTGGGAAACGCGTGCAATGAAAGCAGAGGAATGGAGATCTGATAATTCCCCTTCCCAATAAAATCGAAAGCTACCAGCTGGAAAAAGAAAACGAGGGTAATTTTTTAGGACTTAGAGAAAGAAAAAAATGGAAGAAAAGAAAGGAGAAGTGTCTCGGATGGTTCTTGGCTTTGCAATTATGGAAAACCTCCTTCTGTTCCAGCATTTAAGCTATTGTCCCTCCAGACGAGGCTGTCACATTGGTCCAAGTTCAGGTGATCCTGTTGCACAAGGGGAAGGACTGTAGAAATTGCTGAGTGAAAGGGAACATGAACACATTTAGGCTTTGATTTAAAACCAGTGGACCTCACTCTTCACTACTGGCAGCTTGTGCCAGCCTTTTCTACCAGTATAAAGAAAAGGGCAAGATATATTTCTTCTTTGACATGTAACCTCTTCTGATGTGGCAGCAGAAGGTGCAGGTGAGCGTGAATCAGGGTCATCAGGAAACAACACAAAGCAGTTGAAATTCTGGCTATGTCTTATATTCCCCTTGTACCAGAACAGCTCAAAAAGCCTCAATTATCATACTACCACGAGGTCTGGAGTCTCTGTTTTTGAGCAGGGACCTGTGACAGAGCTTTGCCTCCAGTCCTGCAGGCGCAGGGTGGCTGAAACAGGGCTGGGACCCCAATTCCCTGACCTCTGGGCCCCATTTGCCACTGGACCAGCTCTCTTCCCATCAGTTCTTGATTTATAGAAGGCAGCAGAATAGCTTGGCAGGAAGGATGATGTATGAATGTGGGGAGTATTGAACACACTGCATGAAAAAAGAATTAGTTTCCAAAACTGGTAAATTGACTGAACTGAAAGCTGTGGCTGTAGAACCCCCAGAATATGGAATATTGTAATTAATTGCAATGAATAATTAATGGTAGGCAGTTAATTAATTGACTGCCATTTGTACTGAAATGCAGAACGGTGATCCACAATAGCAGAGGTTTGTTAGCTTGGCCAGCTGCTTTCTAGCTGTGTTACTATCAGAAGGTGTCTGACACACCACAGGCAGGATCGCTGCATGTCGGGTACCTGGCAGAGGGTGTGGGGGAGATCTCTGACAGTCAGAGAAAACTTCTTTCAGCCCACCTCCACCTTCCTCTTCACACGGAAAAGGCAAATTAACCCAAATTCAATATGACAAGTATTTAAAATGCTAATACGTAATCATTTGGCATTATGAGCAAGGAAGGAATGGTAGAAGCAGAAATCGCTTCAGGCCTTATGTGTTCATGGATATGGACTTGGCTGGTCTAAATTCTCACACTAATTGTCTCCTAGAAAACTTGACTACAGAAAGACAAGAAAAAATTAATATTCAAAGCCAAGGCATTCAAAGGGGTTTAAAATCTTTCCTTAACCCATAAGTAGGAAAGAATGGTACCCAGTGACCTGAGTGCTCACAGCTGAAACAGCCTTTATTTCATTTGTACCCCTCTCTCTTTTTGGAATAATGTCTTTGAGCGGAGAATTTTTGCCGAAGTGAAGATTAGGCTTCTTTTAATTTTATCCCTTTATTGTGCGTTCAGACGGCTGCCTGGCACGTGCCCACGTTTTGTTTACACGAGCATGTCCAAGGGACACTGCACCGTTGCTGCTAATTAACACCCCGAATGTCACTTTCTTCCTGGTTCATGTCACTCATTCATTATGTGATGCTGCTAATGGGAAAACCAGAATTCAGGGGAGAATTTAACGCCTGAATTTTGAGCTATAGCAAAGATGAGGTGCCTGCAGTCTGAGGCCGAATTTTTCAGATAGCTATGAATTTTGCTTGACTGGGGGTGTGGGACCAGCCTGAGCCTCCTTAAGCGCTCACAGCTCCAGTTAAAGGAAACCCCGCTCTGCACTCTCTCACTTGTAAGTGCGTATTTGTTGACCATCAGCTGGGATGCTGTGACTGCAGGGCCAAATCAGCGGCAAAGGGTGTAAGCAGGAAAGTGGGAGGTTAGCACAAAGCCACAGGAAGATTTTGCAAAAAGCAAGTGTGGACGTAGGACCAGGAGAAGGAGGCGGGAAGGGGACCGGAGGCCATGGCGGGGAAGCGGGAATGCAGGGATGGAGGAGCTGGAAGGAACTGGAGAGTGATCGTGCTTGGGAGACAGCAACCGGGTGTTTGGTTGGGGGCTGAGGACTTTGCAGAGGTACGGACAGGCCCAAGGGATATTGAAGGGGATGGAGAAAGTATAAAGGGGGAGAAGCAGTAATTCCTATGAAAATATTTATAGAAATATTGGAATCTTTTATGTATGAATCTGTGTGAAAGTCTGTATCAGCTATAAATATAACATATTCATCCTGGGGCCAATAATAATGTTTCATGGAAAATAAGCTAGCACTTGTTTTATTTCTTCTTGATGCTTCTGAAGGGCAAGTATTCTTTGGTAAATTTTCCTAACAGTTTTTAGAGCTGAAATACAGTCGCTCAGTAATTTGTATTAAAGCTATTGCTAAAATTCAGAATCAATTAATGAGAACGGTGTTAACTCACTGAACTTTAGAAAAGTAAAAAGGTAACGCAGGAAGAAATCTGCCTTGCTGTCCTTTTCACCGAGTTTCTGTCTTTTACATCATGATGCTGAAAGGCCAAAGCGGCACTGGGGAAATACATTGTTGAAAGAGGAAGTCATTCTTCCCTTCTTAATTAAAGAAAATGAACAATTTAGACTCACAGTTGATGGTTAGAGAACCAAAGCCAGACTCGTGAACTTTCCAAACGTACTTAAGTTCCCCAAAGTCTGCATCAGGGAACTGGCAAGGGCTTTGTCTGTAATCGCTCAGCTGGATTACTTGGTCTATTTTTCTTTCCTCTTTCATGTCTGGCTCTGGTAAATAAACTCCAGCAGAAGGACCTACTTTTGCTGTTTTATGGGCAGGGTCCTATACTCAGCAACCATTTCAGTGCCACAGCCAGCCCGCGTAGGCTGTGCTGGGATGGAGGTGGCACTGGGGCAGGTACACCACTGCCTCGTTGGCAGTGTCAGCGTGACCCTCCAGAGCTCCGTCCCCCCGTGTAGGAAAAAATCTCATCTCATGGCTACAGTGTAAGAGAACTTGCTGCATTTTTCTCCCTACCTTACGCAGAGAGGGTGGGAAACTTTTCCAGTTACTAGTCTGGCTTTCAGCCGGCCTGTTTGACAGCTCTGTTGCCCAGCTGTTTACTGGGAGAGCACCATTAGGCTATCATCTGGGGACAGTCCTTCACACCAACTGCTAGAGGTGGATTAAGCGCTCTGCCTGGGGTTTATTTCTGTGCTGATAATAGGGATTGACATCTTTGGGTTTTTTTCTCAACGAGCATCAGTTGTGGTTTTGTATGTACCTACTGCTGCCCTTTACTGATAACATTTACATGCCAAATTTCTTGGGGAACACTTTGCTGGCAATGTGCTCTCTCACATGGCCAGCTCTTGTGTAGTTAGGGAAACCAGGCTGGACTTAGGAGTTGGGCAGCCAAGGTCTGCGGTCAGTTCCCCACTCAGAAGCAACCTTGGTGTAAGGCTTTCATAGTTTGCTGCTGCCTAACATTAGCTTATCTGAAAAGCTAATAGTGAAATAAAAATCCATTTTTGCGTGTGGCCCATTCATTGTGGTTTGCAGCAAACATAGGATGGAGGTGATCAGAGGCTCCATAAGTCTGTTTTAAAATCAGGCACACTGATGGAGGAGTGCTTTATAAGTACCTATTAACATGGAGGACCAAAAGCAACCTTGCGTGAGTACAGCAGGGAACTCGGGTTTGTAGTTGCCCAGCTACGTCCAACTGTGCTCCTGGCACGTTCGAAGGCAGGAGCAGGGCTGGGTAGACTTTTGGTACGTCCCGGTCAGCAGGGCCTTTTCAAGCTTTTTCCCATTTTCATCATGTGTTCTTGGCACAGCGTAAACCTGCTGCTGCACTCGGACAGCTGGCACTTCCAAGGAAACCACCCGAGCAAGCTTGACCAAGCTTGACCCTTTTTGCACAGACTCAGTGCTTTGCATCAGGGTGGGCCTGTTCAGCCAAGAGCTCCCCATTAGTGTCCCCCGTGTCCCATGGCTGCCGTGCCACCGCCCCCTCAACGGGGTATAAGAGCAGAGCCACCATGTCGGGTGTAATGAGGTGGGCAGGTGGAGGAGAAAAGGTGCAGAGCAATGGGCAGCTCCCTTGCTCACAACCAGCCGTACTTTCAGGAGGGTGAGCGAACACCATGATAGCCCTGGTGACAACAAGGGAAACCCTTTGTGGTCTTCTGAGCCCCAAGTGCTGTGTTAAGGGGTACTAGAGACATTTTAGGTCTTTCTGATGGGACTATAACAAGGCATTGGAAAGCTAGGTAAAAGCGTTCCCTTATATATTTTTTTTAAATTTTATTTTATGTCGATATATAAAAAAAACCCAAATGTGTGTATGTCATCTGTGAAGGATACAGCCCTGAAGTTCATAATCAACTCTTCCTTGGTGCACACACAAGGCTCACAGCAAGGTATATAAATGAAATCAAACTAAAAAAGCAGGAGCAAAAATACGGATTTCTGAACTTGTCAATGTGTTCGATATGCATTGCAAGTGACAGAAAAAGGGACGCTGTAAATCAGAATTTGACTTTTCTGCCTTCCCTATATCATAAAACATAACGAGTCTCCACGGACACGAAGGAAGGCCCCCTCCTTCCTTGTGATTGAGTGACGCTATAAACCACAGCAGTAGAAAGATGGCTCTGTCAGGTGTACTGGGCAAGACCTTGACGGAGTTGTTTAGGGCATATCTGCAGGACCAGACATGAGAGCAAGCTCAGCCCAAGCTAAATGTGAATCCGCAGGGGCGGGGGAGCCGGGCTGGGCTTTGGGCGCCCGCTGCTTCGTCGCTGTGATCCAGCACCGCGCCAGGCGGGTTCAGTGGTGCCAGCTTCCCTGCGGTGAAGGCATGCCATCGCTTTCCCGAGTAGGGAAACTATAGGGAGATCTAACTTGCCTCTTCCTCAAGAGCATTGTGAGAATAAATATGTGTTGGTCTGAAAGTACTGTAAAGGAACACTATCAGTGTTTTTACCAGAAATCAGTTATATCAGACTCAATGATTTACTGTGCTTAAAATTTCTTCCGGTTAAAATTTACATCTGCTCTAAAACAAACAAAATAAAAATGCCCCAAACCCAAGGAACTCTCCTTGTACTTCTGAGCCATCTTTTAGCTCATATGAGTTCTCCTTTTAAAAAAAATGGTCTTTCATCAAGTGCTCTGACATGCAATGGAGCTGGATTCAGCAGGTTCAGATTTACTGACTTGAATTCACTGTGCCAGCTTTTGCTAGAGAGCAGTCTGGGCTGATAAAAGTTGTGTGTTTTTGAATAAAGTTCTTGTGCAAATGCAGTTTAGAAGACCTTTAAATAAACAATAAAAATCTTCAATTTTAATACATGCATGTATGTATTTACATTAATCTGCAGCTAAGTTAACAAATGCTATTTTTGCCTTAAATACCGAGTTTGAGGAAAACAGTATTTTGTGCCAAGCTGGTTATAATGATCGTGTAATTCAGAAAATATATGAGTGACATCTGTGACATCTCCTTCCCATGCTAAAGACTGTGAGAGGGATTGATGGGATCAATAAATCCATTCCCATAGGGAAGACTGTAGAAAAAACGGGAAGCGGTACAAAATATAGCCCACCTGGTAGTTTTATGGCCCTGTCTGAATGCTGTAATCATTTTAAAGAGATGCAGATTAGTATCAGCAACAGGAGTTGAATTGGCAGCATCAGTAGCATCAATTTCAACAACAGCACTGGAGGTCCTTAAATTCCCATTTTGTGACTCAAATGCAAATGATTCATCCAGTCAGCAGGTGCTGCTCAATCTGTACTAAATATATATAACTAACAGATGAAGGAATGCAGAATTTGCACTTAAAGAAATAATTGAATGCCTCAACTGTCACCAAAATCCAATAATTTGAAAGGACATTTTAGAGTACAGACAAAACGTAGGCAGAAAAGCTACAGGCCCAGCTCTTCGGTGAAGTGAATGCAGTTATGCTGGTTTATCCTAACCGGGAGTCTGGCATGGAGATGGTTCTTTCTCTTTTGTCATGAGTTTCTGCAGGTTTCCGCAGCCGAACCTCCTCCTGCTAAAACCCAGTCAAGCAGCAGCATTTGGCTCCAGCCAGATCATCAGGATTCATCTGGCTGAGCCTGGAGGAGGAAAGGCAAAGCATTGTAATTCAGAAAAGCAGAAACACCTTTCCACAGCCAAGGATGGGTTTCGGTTTAGAAGCTGCATAAATGTGTTTCATGAACCTGAAAAGCAGCATGACGGCGTGATGCCATCAGCAAGAAGCAATCATTGATCATGCTTTGCAAGCTATTCGTGTCTTTCCATTCAGATCCTGTCATTGGGGTTTATGAGTTTTCAGCGTCTTCCTGGATGTGGTGTCTGAGGCACACACACACACACACTACGCGTGTTTCTCGTGAAGGGAGGAATTGTCCCCAGGCTTGCTGTGAAATGAGGTCATTAGAGAGACAGGGACTGTGAGTGGTACTTCATGTTCTGCTGCAGATGAAAATCACACCCTCATAAGTTAGTTTGCTTTGAAAAAATTGTTTTTAAATTTGGTTTTATGTATAATAAAAAATACCTTATATAAACCTGACACGTTGAGTTCTCCAGCCATTTCAAGTCCAGGAGGAAGGACTTTCTCCAGCAGCCTGTTCCCATCTGGTGTTGTCCCTTGGGCTGCGCAGAAATACTTGGCTGTCTCACAGGCAAACGCACTGTTGTCACACTAGTCAGGAGCACAGACAATACCGCACCGTGCCCACTCTGCCAGGAATGACAAGCTGAAGTGAGGAGTCTCGCAGCTGCTCCTGGTTAAGGGGAGGAAGGGACTATGGGGGTATGTGTCTCTGGCATGCTCCTGCTTCTATGAAAAGTTGTGGTCTGTGGATTGGAGAAGGAATTGGATGCAAAGCAGCCCTAATTTCACCCTCTCTGATCTTAGATAGGTAGCTGGGATGCAAGGTTAGGTGTGAAGTGTCCCCGTGCTCTCTCTGTACTCAGCCCTGCAGGCGGTGATGCTGAGCTCCCTGCGACGTGCCAGCGCTTGTTCAAGGCACAGCTTCTCTGGGCTCGTGTCTCGCTTGCACTTCGTTCATTTTTGCCTCTTAGACACAGATGGGCAAAAATTCTTGGAAGAGCTGCTAATGGAAACTTGCGTATGTGCCTGTATTTTTGTCTGGAGCTGCTGTTTTAAGGGGAAGCTTAATAGGTTTTTGTAAGCATCCTCAGTGAAAGGTGGCTGTTACACCATTCCTGTAACAGCCCCCAGCGATAGCTGTTTGTGGTACAACTGTCACATGTTGCTACTGACCTAGTGAGGTTTTATTCTCCGAAAAAAGAAAGTGCAGAAGGAGTAGATAGTGGTGTGGTGTTTATCCAAGATACCACGCAGACTCTGAAATGGGCCGTTGGTGTTTCACCTTCCTGGTGCTAAAGGGCCAGGAGATATACTACGTTGAGATTATTTGTTTCCAGCGTATTTCCATTCAAGCCGTCCATCAAGAATTTTTAATGCGTCAGTTCTATAGTATATCAAAAGTAAGTTGAGTTTGTAAGAGTTGTGTAGGGCCACCTCTGAATACCAGATTTGGAGTTCACAGGGCTCAGTGGGATTTGCAACAACCTGCACCGGGGACAGGCAGAGAACGTACAGCCCTCAGACTAAACCAGTCACATTTCCACCCGCAGCAGGTAAAGCAAGAGAACTGCTGGTCTGCCAGCGTGCACATGGTCCTAGCACAGTCAGCCCCACTTATCTGTACGGTATAAAATATATCTTTTTCTCCTCGCAGCCCTTTGGGGCTCCAGCTACGTTGTATCATAAATACAACTTTTGCTGTACCTATTAGCCTGGCACTTTCTTTTTTGCACTTTTTTCCACGGAACCAGTTTCTACAGAATTTAATGACAAATTGGACTTACATCAGCAAAGCCTTGAGTGTGCTGGCCATTGATCTTGTGGCAGAATATATTGGTTCCGTTATTCATGGTGGTTCGGTTCCTATCACCACTTCTTTTTTCCCAGTTCTTTGTCGTTAACAAAAGGAGGGTGGGAAATACCTACTGTGCTCATTATCTTTTCTATTCCCCTATTTTTCTGCTAATTTCCTGATATTTTAATTTCTTTCTTTCTCATTTTGGTTCATTTTCCTTTAAGGCATTGTAATTAATGGACTGTTCTAATTTCCTTTGAGACAACATTCTTAATTGCTGTAATTCTCACTTACGTCTTTTAGGGATCCCTGCTGGCATTGATTCATTTCAATTTACATTCCTGAATGCTGCAACTATAAATACTCCGTCAGTACCTGTATCGAGCTGGTCTCTTGTCCTTTTGAATGCTCTACAGGTTGGTTTTTTTGCTTTTTTTGTAGCAAAACTAAATGGTGGTTTACAGTTGTAAGCATTATCTTAAAAGCTGGCATATGTGTGCCTTTATCGTGTTCAGTAGCTTGTGCTTTGGGTTGGTGGTGAAGTGACAGGGAGTTTTACGGGATGTGTTCCACTGTGCATGCCTGCCATTTTTTTATTATTTTGAGAATAATAACCTTGAGGGTTTTTTTTTTTTTAAACCAAATTGTCCAAACAAATGAGTTTTCCAGGGATAGAAATTAGAAGTTATGAATAGGACTTGCAAATCTGGAAAAAAAATAATACGTGCTGGTGCCACAAGATTTCTTTTATAAAGAAAAGGTGTGAATGAGATAATATGAAGCTGAAGGTCTCCAGCTCAGGTGCTTAATGAAGACAGCAGGAACAGCACAGTGAATGCCATTATGCAGAAATGTTTTGCTGTCTCTGCCTCTTGGCACTTGTCCCGGAGCCAGCGATGACCTCCGCCCCAGGGATCGGCCTCTCACAGTGTGGCAGGAGAAGGCAATTCGAGGGTCTCGTGCCGCTGGCCTCCTGACCCCATCTTAGGTTAGCTTTGGACTGAACAGCTTTGAGTAGATGTTTTTCCGCTGTCAGGTCATTTCCTGCAGGCCACCAGCAAAGCCACAAGGGAAATAAGTTTTAGTCACAGCTGTAAATAAGATGAAACAAAACAAAGCAGCTCCGTGTCCTGTTACCAAACCCCTGGGTCACTTGGTCCTCGTCGTTTCTCGTTTGGCCTTTCACTCTGGTACAATTACTTCTTGCAGGCACAAAACTTTAAAATGAGATGAAAATTACTTGTTTATACTTTAGAATAAGTGCATCCAAATTGCTCCAAATGCAATAAAAATATCCCCTACAGAGGAGTCCTATTTATAGACCAAAGAAATACAACAAATAATGCACTATTTTTTTAGTATCCCTACAAATGCATTCCCATGGAAGGAAACATGAAATGTGGTGTTGCGATCAGCACTTGAAGCAGTTGCATTTTCTGTATTGACGACAGAGAGTTGCAATGGGGAAAGACTGCTGGGTTGCAGTAAAATGTAAAAGGATTGACCAATTGTCTTCTCACCAATTAAGATGATTAATCAACAAATTAGGACAAGAATTAAAATCCTAATGCATTAAAATAATATTTACACTGGTGATTTAAACTGCTTTCATAGATTACCTCCATTCAAATTTGTGTTCACTGCATCTCATTTACAAATAACAAGCGATGGGCAGCACACAGAACAGGCAGGAGGCAGAAAGCAGATAGAGCCGTGCTAATGCGTGCAGTTACAGAGCAGCCCCTAGCAAGCCTTCGTTGCACCCTTTCCTACTTCCACATGTGTTTCTTTGGAATTGTTTAATTGTTTTTGAGTATTCTGATTTTTTTTAATGAAAAGTGAACTACCATCATGTTCAGTGAAGATTCCCATTTTCCCCCGCCCCATTTATTTTTGTTGTAATTTTTCCATTCATTGACAAAAATGAATTCTGATTACCTTGTTCTTTATGAAATATATAGTAAAGAGGTTTCATTGCAGCCAACTTAAATGCCTATTAGAATGAAATGCGGCATCACCTGGCGGGAAGGCTCACTGGCCAGGCAGCGTTAGAGTGCCGATAAGGCAGTAATGGGCTCTGAGAACAGGCTGTGCCGCTCTTACACCTTTTGTTGTCACCTTTGCTCTTAAACGATGTGCTTTTACACTGCTCGGGGCGCTTGGCTGCAGAGCGTGCTGCCAGCCCAGGGCAGACGCATCTCGCGACTCCCACCAAGAAAGCAGAAGCAGGGAAATAGTGGGGTAAACTACAGCTCCCCTTTCTACCTCTTGCATAGTGCAGTCTCCTCCAAGGTGAGATCAGTTGCCGCCAGCCAGCAATCTTTGAAATCCTACGGAACACATGGTGCCTTCCAGGAGGGGTTTGCTGACAGCGGGGTCTCTGCGAGAAATCGGGTCGGTTACTCAGAGCTGCAGCTCTGGGTGCTGTAGGCAGCACTACAGGGCTTGGAGGGCGTTTGCAGCTTTCCCTGTCCTTTTGCAGTAGACTGCCGGGCCCGATCACCTGCCTAGGTCCGTGCCACGTGTCCGCAAGGCACTGAAATCACCGAGCACTGGTCCCTTTGCGGCTCCGCTGCCACGGCTGGCTCCAGCGTGGTGCCCACCTCTCTGGTCCCAGCAACGCGGAGGGGCTCAGGGGTGCTGCCTGCTGGAACAAGTGCTAATTACCAAGTTCTGAGGGCAGCTTAATTAGATGGGGTTTGTATCTTACTTGTTATCTCAGGAATTTGTGCTGGCTGAGCATGAGGAGAGCAACGGAGAAACCTGTCACGCGCTTTTACACTCACTCACTTTCACACTTTCTTCATTCTTATTAGCTTGGCAGGTTGTCAGCGGGATGGAGAAAAGCCCCTAATAAGAGTGCTGGAAAATAGAATACAAGCATCACTGCGAAGTGCATAGGCTGTGAAAGAGGAGATTCAGGGAAGAGATGAAAGCAGTTGTATGAAAGTGTGAAAGTAACTTAATTATTACTTGGCAAAAAGTATATACAGCCAGCCACAGTGTTCAGCGAAGTCTCTGCTCGTTTTCATTCCAGTTGCAGTACTCCAGCGGCTGCCCTAGAAAATTCTTGGTGGTCACAAGAGGTGGTGATCAGGGGCACGATGTCCTGCTGGAGGCCAGGCACTAGTCGTGTGCCCTTGGTGTCGATACTGCAGCCAAGGAGGTTTAACGTCTTCATTCATGGTCATCACTGACGGTGTCACGTTAGGGTAACTCAGAAACAAAGCCCATCAAAATCAAAGTTACTTTAGTTATAAGGATGGTTGAAGCAATGTAAAGCCTGAGAAAAAAGTTGCATGAGAGGGAGGAAAGGCTGAGTTGGGAGACTTCATTGCGCGGATCTGCTGTCCTGGTGTGCTACAGAGCTCTGCAGACCAGCCCCAGCAGTTTCACACCGACTCCAGACTCAGTTCACTTCTCGGTGGATCCCACATAACCCAGGTCCCCCTTTGCTAGATGGTGCACGCTGCTCCCGGGGTGGAGGGAGCGATCCCAAGCCAGCAGAGTAGACAGGTTTGCAGCAGATGTACGGTCACTCCATGGTGGCAGACAGGGAACGTTCCCACTCGAATTTTTGGGGGCACTGCCTTTCTGACCTGCTCTTCACCAGCTGTAACTAATTTCTTTTGCAGCTGACTGAGTGCAAGGGGACATGGTCACCAGTCGTGGCCAGCCAGAAGGCTATTTAGTATTTCATTGACCTGCAGGCCAAATTGATCTGTTCACTGGGTCATCTATTTGACCACTGATGTATACAATATTTGTAGCGTCTTCCCAAAGTGGGCTATCACTGTACCATGAGTTTTGTGCCCCCCGTTCACTTACCTGCACCCCTTCAAGTCAGTATTCTCACCGAGCTGGACATGCTGTGATGTGCTGACAGTGGACAGACCAGGCTTTCTCTGCAGACTTGTTTTGGTTTATATGAATAATAACTTGGCTCATTCTCCTTGTGACTTGGTTTAAAAAAGAGATAGATGACTTAAAATGAGAGTGAATTAAAATTCAAGATGTGTTGGGAGCTTGAACAAGCTGGGCTGGATTCCAGGATGCTTCACGAAGAGACAAAGACAGGAGGGGAGGCAGCAGAAGCGGTGCGAGCGGACAAGAAAAAGTCAAGTGGTAGCTGGCAAGGGGCAGGGAAGCAGTGATTCCCCCTTGCTGACGGGGGAAGTGATACGAAGGGAGTGCTGCTGTGCCCGTGCTCTGTGTAGAGCTGACTTGTATTTTAAATAGCTTTTAAGTTAATCAAACTAGGAGAGAAATGCTTGAAAACCATTGCCCCTTTTCCCTTTCATTCCTTCCTCCTACAACCGATGCTACCTCTGTCTTTGCCGTTTCCTCATTTTTCAAAATCCAAATGTGTCTACTGGCTCTGTGCAAAGCAAAGGAAAATATTACTTCTTCCCTGATTGCTTTTCCCCCCAAGCAGTCCTTCCTAGGATGAAAATCTGAAAACAGCTGTACATAGGGAAAATGCCGCATCTTTCCGGACAAGCCAGATGTTAGGGAGGGCACAGATAGCCTGGCCTCACCTGCGAGAGCGTGGCTGCAGGCTGCAGCGCTGGGAGCCCTGCCAGCCCCCGAGGGGCTGCGGCCAGGCACGAGGAGCACGCCGCAAGTGCAGAGTGCAGAGTAGCAGTGAGAGGAACAATATCTGAGAAAAATAGCAATAACCTAGTATTTCTTTGGGCAAAGCAATAGGTGGCATGGTAAGCCGACAGCATGACGTGTTGTCCCACCATTTAAAAAGTCTTCAGAGTGGTGTGTTCAGGTAATGCAGCAGTATCTGGCTGCCTGGGCTGCATAGGAAAGCATCTGTTTTTTTCCAAGTATCGTTTTAACAGGGGGGGAAAAGTGTAAATTTTTTTTTTTCTACTTTTGTAATTAGTTTGCATTCATTGGGATTTTCTCACAAAGAATATGATCAATGGGTCTTCAGTTAACACCACTTCGCTGGCAAATGAACTTAAAATAAGTCCATTTAATAAATGATAAAAAATGCAATAGAGCTGAAGGCAGGGCCAAGTAATTTATTGATTTTTTTTTCCAGATTAATATAGAAAAGAAATTTGAGCAATATAATTTTCATCTGGCTTCATAAAAATAAATAAGCATTTTCTGCAAAGCACTATTAAAGCAGGAAGAGATGTAAATAAGACGACCAACACATTATGCTATGACTGGGATTCCATTTTTGCAAAAGAATGGCGTACTTGGGCACAGCAAATTATTAATGAATGCCTTTATCCTCTGAAATAGCAAAGGAGATATGAAAGATTTTCTGTTATTATGCAAAATTTTCAGTGAGGAAAACATATGCAAAAGGTAACCAACCTGCACGGGAAAATCGCTCCTCCAGCACTTTTTCTTGTCTATAAAGTCACAGAATTAATTGTATTACTCTCTGCTCTTTACATAAAGTTAATGCATGCACGTATGACTAAGCTCGCCTCCTGTACACCTAGCAACCTGGAGGCCTGTGGATTTGCGTGCTGTTGTTTAGATGGTCGTATTGAATAGACCAGAAGCTAGTCTGACCCAAATGTTAAGGGTGGTTAAGTTAATATCCTAAAGGGGCACAAGGAGTTACACCAAATGGCTGAATATCAGTGGCTGCGTCCTGCGCTGGGCTCTTGGACTGCATTTCTAGCAAGAGTAACCCAACTTTTCTTCCTTCCCTCAATTTAGCATCTGCCTCATAAATTCTCCTTCCTGGAACTGCCTGACATAGGAGCACACTTATTTAAGGTCAGAGCTAGCTTTTTGATAGCTTCCATAATGGTGACTGCCATTCTTAAGAATATATACTAGAAGAAATATAAATTGACTGGCCTTTGCTGCCTGCCGCTGTTTATCAAAGTTCTCAGCTGTAAAAAATAAATGTCACCGTGCTCTTCCATTTGCTGCTAACACCACTGAAGCCAGGCGCTGCGGGGCTGACGAATGAGTGGCTAATGGGTCCGTTTTTAACGGCCTGGCTGCTGCCGGGGTGTTACTAAAGCCATTTGTTTGGGAAGGGAACCGTTGTCACTTGCATCTCAGCAAGCACTAACTTTCCTAAGAAAGCACAGGAAATATACATTTAAATTACATAATAGTATGTAATAGCACCAGTGTAACACCATGGAGGTTTACTGTGCTCTAGAAACCTGCTCCTTCCCCAGCCTCTGCTTCTGCCTGGGTAGTCTCTTCACATTAAGATCCACAAGTGGGAAGAGTTAAGTAGGGCTTTCTAGATTGCACTTCACCAAGTAAAAATGAAAGCCAGAACAAATAACTCCAGAAGCTTTTGGGAACAGCCAGGTGTCTGAGAAAGTGATGTAATGTGCAAGAAACAGTAGAAGTTCACCATGGAAAACATAAGCTGATGTGCTGGCAAGAAGATTTGTCTGTTCATATGCTAAAGCACAACAGAGATCCATAAAGGTGGCCTTCAATATTTGCGTGATTTACGAAATTCAACCCTCTGTGGGGATGTGCCTTCCTTAGTCTTTGTGAGTGGCAGCAAAGGCGATGGCTGAGACTTGCTCAGGTTGCCTGGTGTGGCTGCGGAGCGCAGGGTGTCCCCTCCAGCGCAGTAAATCTCTTTGGACATACTGCTTCTTCAGTACTTTTGTTCTGGTCCTTTGTGTCCAGGCTCTTCTCCTGGAAGAAGATAAAGATTATTGTAAAGAGTGCTGATGCTGCAGAATAAGTATTTTCATGTGCTGTGCAAAGTTACTTCTCTTTGGAAGACTTAGCTGTGCTGGCATAGCAAAGTTCTGGGGATCTGTGCCTGTCCCTGTTGTCCCAGCCAAGTGTAAAGAGCCAAACCTGAGATGTGCTGTTGATCCTTAAAGGCTGCTAAAAACGCCTAAGTGACTCATGGGTTCTTGGTTCAGTTGTTCAAAGAAGAAAGAATTGTAGCAAGGGTTGAGATGTACAGATAGTTTAGTCATGTCTTAAATGTAGATGCAGTACCGGAGTTAGACACAGCTTATAGCATTTAGGATTTACACGTGGTATGCAGAGAGGCTCAGTAACACATCTCAAACTCTTTTTCTCCTAAGGAACAGTGTAAGTAAGTCTGTGGAAACATCTTTGGGGGAAATAGCAAAAAATCTGCACCTCTGGTCCAAAATGCAAAGTGAATTGAAACTAAGACATCTGGGGCATTTTGGAAAGGTTAGTTAACTTTTGTAAAAAATGTAAATCTGTCCCTACACTCCTGATTTTCAGGGTTGAAGTTATCATACCGGTAGCTCTTGACAAAAATCTGCTATAAGTTATTGGCTCGATCACTTTGGTCTTCTCACATTCATTCGTCCCTGCGTGCGTGACACCACTTTCAGATTTGTTAGAGCCCCTGCAGCTGGGTCACTGATGGCACATGTGGGGTTTTCTCAAAGTTTTTAGAAGAGCTCCCATGCAGCGAGCTCAGGTTGCAAAATTCACAGCGGCTGAAAGGTGAACTGAGAAAAATGCAAATGTAAGGAACACTTTACATCTTTCTGCTGGTTGCTTTTTATGGTATACACCTCATATTCAGCTCCTTAGTAGAGAAGATCTTACGAGGATAAAACTGTCTCTTTTCTATCACAGCCCTTTAACATAGCAAGACCCTTATTCTCTTCAAAGCTTCTGAGTGCAACCTAACATAAATATTAAATAAGTTACACTGATAGTATTCCTGTGCCTCCACTAAGAGATATTACATCATCCTACATTTCACTTGTGAATTTTCCCCAAATGGGACATAGCGTTTGGCCAGGCAGTGAGTGCTGGAGATGATGGTGTGTGCAAACTTCTCTGCTCCGCTCCCACGGCAGAGAGTCGCTTTGACAATATAGGTTCTCCTTCTAAAAATACACTACAGATTGGCAAGTGTTATAATGGCACCCTTGCTTTTTATTAACACAACCTTATCTAAGCTTGAGTGAAAGCTTTTGCAAGCCTTTGGTGAACGCTACTGTGCTCTAGGTGTTTTGCTCATGGCCTCTAACGAGCAGCAGCAGTTAACAAGGAGCAAGCCGACCGACTAATGGACTTGCACCCGTGTGCGAGGGTGATGCTGCGCACCGCGCACAAACAGACCGAGCGAGGATGGGGTTTGTCACGAGGAGTGACTATCTGTGAAGCGTACAAGGTTGAAAGCCTGCTGGCGCCTGTCCCAGCTCTTGGCTGGGAAGAAGAAATTGGAGGAGGGAAGAGGCTGTGGCTAGCAAAGGCATTTCTGTGCAACACAGTAGGGTGTGAATCAGAACTAGGGAGGATGGCTCTTAGCAAGCTGTTCTGTAGCTGGTTTACTTTCTACAGCAAAGCTCCCTCACCTAGCACCGGAGCGACTTTGTCTGGGTGGCAACACGTTATGGCTTACAGACACCAGCGGCTTCAGCTGTCCCTTCATGGGGACAGTTTCTGACTGTCATCTACCGTCTCTCCCAGCTTGTATCCTTCTTGACTTCTCCCTCCCCCCCTCCCATCATGCAGGAAAATGCGTGATAAACCCATCTGCGGGCTGGCAGAGGCTGTGCAGAGCCGCGGGGTTTGGGGTGCACATGCTCGCCGAGTGCTGGGTGAGGGTGCTGGCCCCCAGCCTTGTGTGCCCCTGGGTGCGTCTGACAGCGCTACCGTCCTGCCATGGCATGCTTTGGATGAAATCTTTGAAAATTAGAGGTTGTAGGACTGAAACATCCTTCTCACCCCCCTCGTCTCCTTCATTGCTGCGCTCCTTCCTTTGCTTATGTTCAGGAAGTCCTGAGATGCAGCTGGAAATCTTGGCAGAAGGGTATTTGCTTGTGTCCTTGGCTGTTTGCTGGGGTGGGGATGTGCACGGCACAGCTTGCTGAGACCCGTGTCTGTCGGAGGCTGAGCTCTGCAGCTGCCAGAGCCTTTAGTGGGAACGAGGAGGGGCTTTGCTCTTTGCTGGGGTATGTGGCTGCTGCAGGAATCCATTCCTAATGTGGAAGGAAGCAGTTTATTTCCTGACATGAAGAATATGGGGAAGTCTCAGATACCAAGGTCAGATCACTACAATGACAAGAGGAGCTGCCTGTCAAACTCTTAGCACCAAGACGATGTCCCTTTTTAGAGACTGGCAGATGTATGTAAACTGCATGTTACAAACCACTGAGGAACTACTCTTTCCTAATCCATTGAAAATTAGGAAAGATTTCAGTCCATGCCTCCATTGCACTGTTTTTTCATGCAGTGTGTGTTGCATGAATAATCACCTTAAAAACGCTCAAAGCCAAGTAAGAGAGAGAGGAAGAAAGAAAAATCATGGTGAAGGCTGAAACAGATTTTGCTGTATCGTGGCCCTCATTACCCCGTCACCGAGGGGTGCTCTTTGACAGCTTTTTCCTGCACCCATTTGTGCCGAGATACTTGAGGAAATACGCCTTATTCTGTCCTCGCCTGTGAATTTCTTTGCCTTTATGGTTTCTCATTATCACCTTAATGTTTTCTTACTGTAGTTTTTAGAGTGTGAATAAAACCAGTGGCAGGATGCATGGTGCTTAGAAAATAATACCTTGTGTGTCTGGGGCTCCAGCTTATGGCTTGTTGTTGTTGCTTCAGCAGTCTAACGCGTGGCTAGAGGAAGTGTTTTAATCTGGTTCAGATGCTGTCTGCAATAAGGGGGAGGAGAGAAACCTTCAAACGAGCAGGGAGGCTAGCGAACGAGAGCGGGCTGAATGCTGCAACGCGTCGTTACTCAGGCTGTGCCTTCTGAAATGCACTGGTTGGTCAGCAATTTTCCTGTGTGCCAGATCTGAGGCTATGAATCACTCGATATTGGACCAGCACTGAATTACGTAACCCAGATATTGGCCTGATTCTGGGCTTCTTGAGCAGAACTTGTCATGATCCAAGGTTGGCACGGGCAGCAGTTCAGATCGCGGTGTTGGGCCTCTGTCTACAGCATGTTGCCACTGTTAGGAGACTTAAGTATTTGTGTTTCTTTAAATTAAATGCTTATTTAATTTATTGGCAATCACATTTAGTTTGCCTTCAGCATTGGCAGTGTGATGCTGCAGGGCACTTGGGGGGACGAGGGTTTGCGGAGTGACCGGGTTACAGGAGCGACCATCAGAAGTCAGGCTTTGCAGGGAGACCTGCAGGGCAGCAAGCGAGCTAGGTGCTGCGAAAACCTTCAACCCCTTGTTTTTAAGAACTGATCTGTCCGTGAAACTTTGCACTCATCGTTACACCTGCTAAGTGCCACTGCTTCTGGCAGTGTGTAGGTGTCACAAGAACAGAATGCAGGCAGATTTTTCTACCTGTGGTGTCTCACAGGTGATTGTCGAGGAAACATAACTCCCACTCTATTTAGGGAGTGTACTTTTATAACCTTAATGTAGGTAAAGCAGTGTTTCTGTTACATAGCAGATGGGAAGACCACAAACCTTTTGAATGTTTGTGAAACTTCACAAGCTTTTCCAACCACTTAGAAATTTTCTTTCAGAACTAAAGCTTATTTCTGGAGTTGTCCTCCATACTTTGTTGTCTTTTATAAATGCTGCAAAAATGTCTCCCTGTCTGCTGTGGCTCTACATTTATAGCATGCTTACAGCAAAATCCTATTTCTGTTTCTAGTTGTAAAAACTCCCAAGCTGATCCTTAAATAGATCTGATTGCTCTATAGTCCTTACTGCCTCAATTTGTCTTAAAAATATTGGTCTACACTTTCTAGTCATTAAACATATGCCCCTTCTGTCTGCCACCAAGGATTTTGTTGGTTTAAGTGGTGCAGAATATTTCATATTTTCCACATGGGGATTAGAACAGGCTTAATGGCGTATAAATCTTTATATGAATTGAATAAACAGGTTTCTGTATTTCTTCTGGTTGTTAATTTTGTTCATTAATTTTGAGTATTAATGACCTGCCACAGGGATCACTGAGACCAAGGTCAAGACCACTGAGGTCAAGAATTGCTGGAAATGAAGGGCTAGAGGCAAGCTGTAGTTACAACAGGTTTCCCAGCGTTGGGAATGCTGAAGGGCAGTGCTGTCCTCTTATGTAAGGAAGGCTCTGTGCACGGAGCTGGTCCACCTCTCCAAGCTCTTTAAGAGACCTGGCTATCGTTTTTATTACCTTATGTATTATTTACCGCTGACTTGAAATACCAGCATTTCAACAGGGAGTGAGTTTCTCATTTTGTTAAATGTTTTAAATTCTGAACGCAGGCAAAGATGTCGAACATGCAGGGAGAAAGCAAATAATACAATAAAAAACCCCAGGGTTTTTGGAAAAATGAAGGATTTGTGGCTTTCTATCCGCCCGGTTTAAGGACTGCCTGCTGTCTGCAAGCTCTGGCCCAGGGGAGGGCTGTGAAGGAGCCCGGAGTGGTTCCTCTGGAGCTGGTCCACCAGCCCTCCCCGTCCACCCCAGTCCCAGGAGTAGTGCTGCTGGACCAGAGCCTTTCTGGGATAAACCAGTTTCACCAGCTTGTGCCCCCGTATCGCAGTTTAACCCCAGCCAGCAACTCAGCACCGCACAGCCGCTCGCTCACTCCCCCCCGGGGGGTGGGGGAGAGAATTGGAGGAGTAAAAGTGAGAAAACTCGTGGGTTGAAACAAAGACAGTTTAATAGGTAAAGCAAAAGCTGTGCAGGCAAGCAAAGCAAAACAAGGAATTCATTCACCACTTCCCATGGGCAGGCAGGTGTTCAGCCATCTCCAGGAAAGCAGGGCTCCATCACGTGTAATGATTGCTTGGGAAGACAAATGCCATCACTCTGAACATCTCTCCCTTCCTTCTTCCCCCAGGTTTATATGCTGAGCATGGCATCATATGGTATGGAACATCCCTTTGGTCAGTTGGGGTCAGCTGTCCCGGCTGTCCCCTCTCCCAGCTTCTTGTGCACCCCCAGCCTACTCCCTGGTGGGGTGGGGTGAGAAGCTGAAAAAGCCTTGACTCTGTGTAAGCACTGCTCAGCAATAATGAAAACATCCCTGTATTATCAACGCTGTTTCCAGCACAAATCCAAAACACAGCCCCATACTAGCTACTGTGAAGAAAATTAACTCTACCCCAGCCAAAACCAGCACACCCACAAGCCCCCGGCTCAGCAGAGCAGCTTGTGGCTGGTCAGCTCTTCCACGGCTGATGTTTGCACTTCTTCTGCAGTAAAGAGCCGTCATTTAAATGGAACCGTAAGGTAATTTTTGTAATTGATTTTGAGGTCAGAATGATGTTTTTGTTGTGCTTTCACTTTCTGCTCTTACAGTTTCTCCTGACATCATCTATGGCACTGTCTTGGCATCCCAGGTTGGGTTTCCCTGCTGGAAGGATTAACGTCACATCCGTGTCACTCCTGCAGGCACACACCACTACTGTAATTACTCCAGTGCCATTACAAGCTAAATGTAGTGTACTTCCTTCCCCTTTGGTGTTGCAAATTGACATTAATAGGCATGGTTTGGAAAATGTTATTTATGCTAAAGGAATTATAAGAACTATTCTGCTACTTAGCTTTCTTGGTTAATTACCTTGTGTTCTTTACACTTAGCTCTTTAACTCACACTTAGGGCTAGATGGTTGGGAAAAGGATCTGTGGCAGAAGGAACTGAGATCTGTGGCATTCGTTGGGAGTTTTGTGTCAGTAAGTTAATCAAAATCAGCCTCAAAAGAGAGCAAGTTTGGGGGGGAAGGAGGACATCTGTCAAATGATTTGAAGAAATTTGAGAGTGGGGGATGCTGGTGAGAAATTAGGTGCTGTCGCTGATAGACATTTCTCTCAAAAAATGACAAATAACCAGATGTTGAGATCTGGTTTTATGAAGTGTTGGGTTGTCTGTCTCAAAGAGAAGAGGCATACATCGGAGGCCTGATGTTGCTGTGGGCTTTACAGATTTTGCCAGGGGAGGCACTTAAAGAGCTGTCATTGTAGAGCATGTGGCCCCTCCAAAGACGTCCCCAAGATGAGAGCTCTCCTTCCTGAGCAAACCTCGCGCACTTGCAGCGGCAGCCATTGCGAGTATGCATTGTCTTTTATACATCTGTTTATGTTACAACATCCCACTGGTTTTTAATAGGAATACTGTGTGGAATAAAACTCATTACTTTCTTCATTTTTAGCTTTTTAATCAGAAATTCTGGGAACAATCCTTCTGTTTCATCCCTGCAGTGTCTGTAGTTGAGGTCTGTAGTGACATCCCAGGAATGCCTACAGTTCTTCCAATACCTACCGTTGTTCACACCGGCCGGCTGCCTTCTTTACAACCTTCACCTCTCCCTGTTAAAGAAACAGCTGAAAAGATCTCTTTTCATCTCAGAGCAACTTGCACTTATGTTTTGTCCCTCTGAGATATTTAAAGCTCAAGCGCTGTGCAGTGTTTTAACATAATTGTTGTGTACAGTTCTCCCTGTGTACTTGCTCACCTCAGCAAACAAAGAATTGCACATCATTGATGTTCAGAGTCTGCAAAATTTAGTCCCTGGGGTTGTTTATACACTATGCTTGTTTTATTTTTCTCTCCCGATGCTCATATCTGTCAGATGACAGCTGGGAAATTCAAGATAGTAGTGTCTATATGAAATGAGAAACCATTTTCTGTTGGTTTAATAGACAAGGCAGCAGTTCTAGGAGGGAGGCACCATGGTTTTGTCTTCCCCAATTTAAGGCCTGAAAATAAACAAAAAACCCCTCCGGGTATTTCTTGTTCCGCTGTGAAGCGAGCCTCCTGTGCAGGCAGCAGCGGGATCAAGCCTGAGCCCAGGCTGGAGCAAGAACGGTCCCCAGGTTGTAGGTGACGAGCAGGGTCGTTGTGACACTGAGCGTCAGCTGAAGGGTGGCTCTGAATCTTGCTCTGAAGTGATCATCACATGGAAGATATTTCACCTTCATGTAAGTGGTAATTGCATATATGACAGTTAATACTGTTTTCTAGCAGTCGAGTCAGGTATGAAGCACTCAGATGTGCTTCCATGCTCTCCATACTTGGAGTCTCTAACGCTACGCTTACAGAGACTGGGTTGTTCTGTACGTCTAGAGGAGTTGCATTACACGGCGTCACATCATACGCTGCACGTAAGCACATACCACATACAGATACAAAGTGTACTCTAATTTTTGGGGGGGTTTGCTTCATATTCGTGAATAAATGGAGAGGCAGGAAGGCCCATGGAAATGGGCAGCAGACCAGGAATCTGGTAGTGCTCTTCTAACGTGCGAGGCTGTCCTCTTGCTGAGGAAAGCCGCCCGGCATGGCTGGAGCTGGCCCCAAGCACCAGGCGGCCCTTGCCAGCCTGCTCTTGCCTCTTGCTTTGTGGTCTGGGTTAAGACACAGAGATGTGGCACTGAAATGTCCCCATCTGTAGAGGAAAGATAACAATACTCATCTTCCAAACAGGGATTTTGCTAGGATTAGACAGTTAATGTTTCTGTGGGTCTTTAAAATATAAAGTGCTACATAAATGATGAGCGTCCCTGTTAAACACCAGGGACATCTGTGTTGTTGTATAAATAGCAAACAATAATAAAAATATTAAATTGGGCAGACTTCTTAAATAGTTATTTCTCCAAGCTGCTGGTAACATCTTTTTTTAAATCATTCAGAAGCAAATTAGCATGCAAATGTTTCTGCCTCCATTAACAGATGATTTTGCTAGTCTTTAGTTTAAAAGATGAACAATGCAAGATTAGAAGTTAGAGCCTGTTATTCTCTGGGTGACAATGGAAATCAGCTGTCAAAAAGAATCCAAGAGATTTCTGTTTCTAGTTAAAAAAACCCACAATTGCTTAAAGGAAGTCTGAAGGGGAAATACCATTTAAGATCTGGTGACCTTAAAGGAGCAAATAACTAAATACAGAATAATTTTAAAAACTCACCTACACCCATCATGGGAAGGCACCGTATCTGTTAACTTCTTTGCACATGATCTGCCTTTTGAATTTTGCAAGGTTATACATGTTTGGTCTCACCCAAGCACACAAACCAGTGAAGCCCAGCAGTGGGACACGACTGACAGCCCGGTTTTCAGGTAGACTGTGGGATTTTGAACAAATCCTGAATGAGTTCAGAGTTAGTGGGAAGCAACATGAGTGAAGCAGATGGGTTTTACTCCATATGAGCAAAAGGAGAATCAGATCTATTGCCTGGAATTGGAGTGTATTAATGGATCTCTCTGCTATTTTGCATGCCTTTTCCTGCTTATCTCCAGTTTTCACTCTCTTCCTCAGCTTTGTTTCTGGCTTTCAGATTACATGAATGTCCTTAGTCCCTTTAAGGTACAGTCTCGTGTTACACCTAAGCCTATTTAATGGCAGCTGCTGTCAGAAGTGCTCCCAGCTCCACTCTTGGCTTTGCATTTCTCCTGTCCCTTTTGCATTGGATCTTGCAGAGGTGCTTGGCCAAACTTGATGGAAAACTAACTCGCTAAAAAAAACCCCACAAAATCCCAAACCCTACCTTTTCCCTCTGATCGGCCCAGTCATCAAATTTAACACAAGCAAGGGGACAGGAACCTGGAGGAGGGACAAACGGCTGGAGGGAATGCAAACTGCTGATTTTGACAGAAACCTACAGTTGCACCAGATTAAATGTAATGTGACGTTCCTGGAGTAGCACTCCTTGAGTGGGAAAGGTGGGATATGAGCACGTGTTTAGGCAAATAAACTTGCTGTTAAGGGAATGTGCTTCTCACACACACTGTAGGTCTCAAGAGAGACTCACATGTATGTGGACTCAACTTCTCACAGAGAGAGCATACTCTGGAGCTGCTCTCCAGGGTGACACATCAGCTCAGGGATTGGGGCCATGGCATTACAAGTATCGATGCTGGCAGCCCTCTCCTGCCTGGGAGCCTGTTAGGACCAGCCTGCTGCCTGTGCCGAACCTGGCTGGTTTAACGTCACTGCCACTCCTGGCCGTCCCCCTCTGGCATGGCAGAGTTGACGTACCCTGGTTTGCTGCTGTCAGACGTGGTACAGCAAAGCCAGGGAGCAGTCAGTTCAGACATCAAAACTGACATTGAGATTGACGTGCAGACAGAATTCAGATTAAGTGTGTGATCTACCCGGAGTCGTAAATGTTAGTGCAAACAGATGTCTGTGATAATTAATTAAATACTGCTGGTGAATTTGTAATAACTGAGACAGACACAAAGTGCCATTATTCAACGTGCAAAACAGCACCTCTAGCAGCTGAGGGAGGGCTGTTGCATTACTGTTTGGCTGTGTCCATCGCAGTTCAAAAGCTGCTGGTGTTACATACGGGAGCAGAAGTTCTCCCTGCAGCCGGCTGCCATCCAGCCCCCAGCGCCGCTGCCCTCTGCCCCTGCACTGGCAGCACGTGAGCGGTGCCCCGCCAAGGGCCACATCTTCCTCTGACTTGTGTGAGACCTGTGGCCAAGACAAGGTGCACAAGGACCTTAGTGAGAAGGTTTAGTAAGTTCACTATGGGCTCCAAACGGCCAAAACAGCAGCCGGGGAAGGGCCATATATAACTGGTTTATGCCCCTACTTCAGAACTTTCCTTAGAGGGACACAGGGTTCCTTCTCCTCTCCTCTGTCTTCCATGAGCTAGACAACGGCTGTTACTCCCCACAGGCGTTTGGGACCGTGCATTTCAAGATTGCTGTTCAAGGCTCTCAGGTTAATTCAAAGCGAATTTTACACTTACTGGTCTAATTGCTTTCAAGTTCAAACCCTTTCACTTTGATGACAGGAGTTATGATCGTTTGAATGTTGGTTTAGATATCGCTTTTAAAACTGCTGGTGTTAGATTGAACTGGTGCAGATTTCTTCCCCAAACGAAGCTGTGGCCCTGCGGCAGGGGCTAAAAGCCGGCTGTGTGGGAGGGCTGTACGAGGGGCCGTGGGAATGGAAATGGTGTGCTGGACTGGGGTTCTGTGTCCCACTCTCCTCCCTCCCCAGGGCACCCCCAGGATGCTTTTGGGGCCAGACCCCACTCAGGAACTTCTGGGGTGGATACGAACTTGGGGACAGCGCGAGGCTGTTGGGTTAGGGGCATCATATAGTTGGGACAGGCACAGAGCACCGGCAGTGCTGGATGGACCCACCAGACCGGCAAAGCAAAGGGCTACATCTGCCCTTGTGCTGTGGCACGCAGGGTGCTGTGTGCAGGGGCAGTATTACAGCTCCGGGCCAACTGCCTTCAAAAATCATGGTGATTGCTGCTCTTCTTTCCCCGTTCAATTACTGCTATAACTGTAAGCTAGAATTGGCAACGCGATTTTTAAGGCACTGCGCTTGGGGAATACAGGATAGTTCAGTACATAGTTTTATCTTCAGTCATTCTAACAGCAGCACGTGCGTTAACAGGAAAGAAGGATCACCGGCTGAAGATGCTGCTGAACCAGTGTTAATGTTAACCCCGTATATGGTGTAACACAAACAGCCTATAACATGAGGTGTGCAAGGAACGTGTGGACGTGGCATTGCGGGACATGGTTTAGTGGGCATGGTGGTGTTGGGTTGATGGTTGGACTCAATGATCTTACAGATCTTTTCCAACCTTAGTGATTGTGATTCTGTGATTTTTCTCTATACGTAACACGCAAACACAGCGGCTACCTGCAGGAGTGTATCTCTATATAAATAAGGCACCTTAACCTGGAAGCCAACAGGAGGAATTGATAAACACTGGTCCTTTGCCTGTCTTGGGGGTCTGCCCAACACTGCTGAGCCAAGGACTGGGCAGAGTATTATTTTTATGTAAGGGCCCTGGGGTCTGCCCTGGTGCCAAGCAGCAGGAAGGGAAAGCAGAGCCGTATTAAATCCTGGATACGGTACGGGTTGGTCTAGATGGCTTGACACCAGACACAGCCACACAGGCTGGTAATGTGCGGCAGCTTCTCAAGCGTGTGGTGGCTGCTGGAGGAGAGGACCTGGGGCAACTTCGGTGCACTGGTGGAGCATGATTCAGCTTGGCCCACAGGCTGCTCAGAGCAGTGACGGGAATCATGGTTCTTCCATTAGAATTGCCAAGAGCCCCAGAAAATGGAGAAGTTTGTTGCTGAACAGGGGGCCCAGGGACCTCCAGTGTACATTGCATTCAGAGCATCACATCGCTGAATCATTTTTGACATTGTAGCCAGCAAGGACTGACAAGACTGAGGCCTGAGGGCACTTCCCACTGCAGCGAATAGCACCAGCTGGCACTGCAGGAGATGTTATACTCCCATGGAATTATTTCTGAGCTCTGTAAAACTTATGTGTTCCTGTGATTTGATGCTCAGGCAGCAAAAATTGGCAAAGCCCCTCCACCTCCATGGGCTCTGGAACTGGAACTGCAACCACAGGATGGGATTACAGGAGGAGGAAGACTGGATAAACTGGAAGCTAGAAGGAAAGAAGCCAACAGGAAGAGTATATATCCTGGATGGATCTACAACAAGTGGTGCATTACAGCTGAAACCAGAACGGCTGCCCTAACAAATCCTTGCCTCCTCTGATAAAAAAAAAGGGGGAGGGGGCAGGGGGAATATGTGGGGTCAGACAGGCAATTGCTGCTACGTTTCTAATCACTCTTGCATATTTCTGATAAAGATAATATAAGCCTAAAAGATGAACCATCCTGTGTTAGCAAACAGATAAACAGACGATGCTTAGAGAAGTCCAGACCTGCCGAGTCCTGTACGTTCAGCACAAGGTATGCACATCTGGCCACCGTCTCCCCATCTGCTGCCGCAGCACTCTCAGCTTGCTTATTCCCCAAACGGCTCCAAAAGGTTCCTGGACCTCAGGTACCAGATGTAGATGTGATGGCCACTCGGATGCCAACTTATTTTGCAGAATCAATAGCAAGGGCAGCAGTTTCCACATGGCAAGGCAAATGGCTTCAGAGTACGGGCACACAATCAAAGCAATAGTTCCTCTTGTTTAGCTGAGTTACGGCTGCTCATCAGCCAAGCTTCAGTAACTCAGGAGAGGTGTGCTCACAGCCAGTGGTAAATGCAAATCCCAGCACGCCAGAGCAAGGCCGTTGAAGCAGAGGAGCTGCAGTAAGTTACATGTTACAGTGGTACTTTCATTATTGGTGTTGTTTTGTTCATTTGCTTTAATTATGAAACAGAAGAGATTGGGTTTTTATAGATGGGAAAACTGAGAGAGGTTCAGAATAAGCCCCACAGCCTGGGAGTCCTAGTCCTCCACGTCTGACACAGACCTTTGGCTGAGAGAAGTTATTCTGCTGCTCTGGAGATGTCACGACAGGGAGTACAGCACGCACACTCCGTGCTGGCCACGGCTGGTACCGCTCCCTCAGGCAGTGCTTGCTCTCGTGAACTCCAGGCTCTGGGTTTCCAAACAAGTAGCTCATCCTAAACGGAGGTAAAGGTGCCTCAATCCCCGCACGCAACTTCAAGGCACTCCGTGGTGGGTGACACAAGCAGCCAGAGAGCAGCTCTCTGTTTTCTGCTGGGGCTGGGGCATTCACAAGGGACGCAGGAACAATAAATTGTTCAACACAACAGCACCTCAGCTTTCAGGAGGGAAAAGGGAAATCCTTTGTTCCCTGTATTACTTCTAAAAATAATGGGAAGCAGCATACTTGAGAGATGTAGGTAGCCAGTGGTCTTTCTGAAAGGTAGGCTATGAGTGGGTGTATGTATGTATGTACCTCTGCCCAGAACATAAATGTGCCCTTCATCAGAAATGCAGTCCCTACCTCCTCACATGTGGAAGAGATCACATAAGATGTTTTCATTTGCAACATCTTAAAAATCTGTTCTGCCTTAACCATCAGTCTTAAAAAAAAAAAAAAATACAGAAAATCTGTTGATGTGAGTTGTTAGTTTTGTTAATATTGGGAATTGAGCTCTTGTGTAATATGATTCATGAAGTTTCCTAAGGTGTAAAAAATGCTACTACTCATCTAGTAATTACTAGCAGCTTGACTGACTGAAGAAGAGCCGTGCAACTTTGACTCGGAGCAAAATAAGATCCCATTTTTATTTGGGACTCTCTGTGCACTGTGTGGTTTCTGTAAGTGGCATGGGAGAAAGGGGTGGGTTAATCTTGAAACCTCTCTGATACCTGTAAATTGAATGGAGTTTGATGTATTTTTAATTAATAGCTCCACCCAGAGACGCAGTTTGGGATGGTCAGTGGGTGAGGAGGGACACTATTTCTGAGCTTAGCATAAATCATTGTTTGTCTTTTTTTCCTGTCAGACTTAAAACTTGACTATTTTCTGCATGGTTTTCATGTCATTTCCTCCACCAGGATGAAATAAAATAATTTCATGCATGATAAAGAAATCCCTGCTCAGTTCTGTTCTGAGACCAGTGTCAGAAGCTTTAGAGTAAGATAAGTGAAAAGACGATGTAACTTTTCAATATCTATTTCAAAGACTTTTTTCCCTGCTCAATCTTCAAAGACTTTTATTTTGTCACAGCTGACATAGTTTTGATCACGAATGTATCCACAATGCTCTCTGTACAGATTTGTGGGCATTCAGAGATGATGGGGGGTGGTGTCTACCCTTATTGACTTGGGGGCACCGGTCTCCTGTAAGGAAAACTGTAGTCTCCAGTATTTGCAATATCCTCTTATGCACAGGTGAAATCAACAGGAGTTTGGTGTTCAGTGTAAGCCTGACAACAATCAACAAAAAAATCCAAACAAATAACACCCCTCCAAACCCTCAGGAGGCATTAGATTGAAAGCAAGTGGTTTGGAGATTAATTTCTTAGAAATTTCTAAATGCAGAAAAAGCTTCATGCCTTTGAGTACTAATTGGATGCAAAGCTCGTGATTTACGTGTGTATTTGTGACAGGCAGTGATTGCCGGAGTGATGTGCCTTGATGCTGTGTGCCCAGTGGACTGGCGCTGGCCTCACAAGATGGATCATGTGTTTGATGTTGGCTCATCCCTCTGGGGCGAATGCCACAGACTCGGACTGCAGGTCACCGGTAGCTTTACACACTGTCCTGCTCCATCTGGTGTTTTCGGAACTCCTGTTAGACCTGAGAGCGAGGAATTTCAGTGCTTCCCTGGACTGTGTCTAAACAGTTTCCCCAACCCATGAAACTGGGGGATTTCTCAGTGCTCGAATCCTGCACGCCCCGGGGCCCCGCGTGCGGCCAGGCTGCTCAGGGGCCAGGAAGGCGTACGCTGCTGCAGGACACACAGGGCGTCACGGGAGCACCATGATGGACAAAATCACCCGACTGCTCCTCACAGCAAGCAGAGGTCAATCACACTCTGTCATAAGTGAATTCAGGTTCTGTCCCTGTCTTTGGAAGTGAGCAAAGCCTACTCAGCCTTCCTTACAGCCATTCATCAAAACTTCAAAGAAGTAATGTTTTTCCTGCAAGGTAGGGGCACAGCCTTGCATCCCTTTTTTCCTTTTTACTGAAAGCAGTAAATCTTCATTTTCTTAGAGCTCTAGCAGCAATTTCTCATCTCCGTATATCCCTGTTTATAAAGACGTTACTTATGCAGACATCTCTTCTGCAAAATCTTTTCTGCCTCAAAAGACTCAGTACCCTTCAAACACTATATTCCCCTTTTAACGCACATCTTGTTTCCAGCCCAGCACCCTGCCTAGCCACAGGACTCTGCCTTCTGCTGTGGGTTCAGCCTTCTACTGACAGCAGGTAATTTGCAACTCGTTCCCCTCCATGCAAAAGCAAAACTGATCATCAGCTTCTTCCAACCCATCGCCTCTTACTTGAGATAAAAGGCTGTCCTTCTTCACAAGGCAGCACGGGAAACATATCAGAAGAGCAGCGTATCACACGGCCAGACTAGTCGCGTTAGAGGAGAGTCTGATCCTCTCCTTCGGGACCTGTCATTCCGTGTTACAGACCAGCCGGAGCAGCTACAGGGCTCTCTCATTAGTATTCACTGTATTTAATGCAGAATTGTAAATCACTCAGATGAAAACAGTCTGCCTTAAGTTACATGGCCAACCGCAAGTGATCATAGCAAGATGTGCTCTCCCTGCGATGGTGGAGCCGCATTAGGCCAAATCTGAATGCTTGTGGCAATCCCATCTGGGTTTTATTCAGAAATAATTTGGTAATACTCGTGGGACTGAAGAAACGGACATCCACTTACCCCTTGGTGTTTGCTGGGGGTATTTTCAGGCACGCCCCGAAGAGCCTGTTGAAAGACCCAGTGGGACAAAGGAGAGAGCTCGGGGTGCTGAGCGCTCCTGGGGGGCTGAGCGCCCTCAGCCCAGCAGCTCTGCCTGGCGTTTGCTGACCTGGTTTGATGCCACACTTGCCTTGCACTAACCTGGGTTCAATGACTTCACCAGGAGGCCTCCAAAATTGCGAATGTGAGAAAGAGGAACATTTGACCCTAGCCACGCCCGCAGTAGGAATGCCAGCACTTGCTGCTTACGGGCGAAGGGGAAGAAATGGAAAAAAGGAAGAAGGGGGTAAAAAAAAGAGCAAAGACTGAGCAGATGTGCTGTCTGTAGGCTCTCTCTAATAGCGCAAGTGCTGGCAAAGCAAGGCGTGAAGATCTAATAGCGATCAGACCTTAACAGGCTGAAGCCCCCGCGATAGCAGGGAGGCTTCACGTAGCTAACCCTGAAGCGCGGGGCTTCACGTAGCTAACCCTGCCCCTCTGAGTGCTTTCTTAAATCTAGTCCAGGTGCTGCGACTGTCCAGCTCTTAGTTAGCCTGACACCGTGTTTGCCACCATGCTGTCAGTCTAGTCTTTAGAACTGAAACGAAGCTGAGAGCCATCAGCTCCCTCCCCAGCTCCGTGCAGGCCTCGGGCAGGTGCTGCGCGGGAAGGAGCTTCGCTCGCCCTGCTCGCTTACTGTTCGGGTACCCCCAGCTCTGCGAACCCTCCTAGCACGGGCCCATTCTTGGACACCTTAAATGCCACCATACTGTGAACACGCCGACAAGTTCCCCCGGGCTCAGCTACATCAGCGAGTGGCACAACTTGTAATTCATCCTGTCGATAAGTGGGTGTGTTAATCAAGGGAAAAATCTGTGCAATTGGCTGATCTCGATTCCAATTAATTTCCCATTAACAGATTTCCTAAATCATTAACAGAATGCATAGTTACAGATGATGCCAATGACTCTGTGGCACATATGGCCTTCCTGCCATCATGGGAGGGAGTGGGCTGGCTCAGTCAGAAGGGAGAACTTTGAGGATCCTGGTGCTGTTCTTAAAGTAAGGATTTTTACCTGAATATCTTTATAGAGGGGTCTGCTTGCTGGAAGACCTGTGTCTTGGTTAAGATTGATCTCTTTGTAAAAGGAAATCAGGTTTTGTGTGATAAGAAGCGAAGTTTGCAGTAGCATGTGTATTGTGAAGTTTGATAATTTTGATTTCTATCTAAAATTATTGTGGCTGTACAAAAATCTGAAGAATATCGTGTTCCATTGGTATCCCTTGCTTTTTCTCCTAGATTATGAGGGCTTTTCACAGCATAAATACTGGGCAGGGGGGAATCATGTGAGTGACGCATATCTATCCTTTTCTACCCATCCTAAAAAACTCTAGGGCTATGGAAAAGCAATTTGGAGCTGCTAATAATTGGGGGTATTGATTAGGTAGCAGGGGGGCAAGATTCTGGCTTATGACTCAGAAGACTTGCTACAGGATCAGACCTCTAAAACGTGCGGTACCCAGTATGTCAGAGAAGGGAGAAAGTTTTAGCATACCTAGGTATTTTAAAAGTTTTATAGTGCTGGAGGTTCCTGCTGTTTTGCACCGCTCCACTGCTGAAGAGTTGCCTGAAGTTCAGCCTACCAAGTGGAATCCTTCAGCGGAGAGGAAGTTTTGGGAGTTGAGACTTCCTGGGTAGGAACTGTGGATTTAGACCATGAGCAGGCTGGCGTAGCAAAGAAAGTTAATTTTCATGGTATCTTTCTATAATTCTGGGTATTTTTTTAAATCCCTTCTTTAGTCTATTAGATTTCGGTTGGTAGAAATAAGGCCTTTTTTTTTTTAACGGGGGAGTTTGTGGTGCCTCTGAAGTCAGTGGGAGTTCTGCTGTGGACTACAGCTGCTGACCCATGATTTTATCCTCAGCTTCGTGATTTGCAGTGAGCCACCAGTGTTCACCTCTGCTCCTGGACAGTCTAATCTGGGCTGCCCTTGGCTGCTAGCTGTGCCATAGACCACTGAGTAGGGACCCAGCTATTGAAAAAGAAAACCCTTAGGACTCAGCCCAGTGGAGTTAAGAATGGTATCTTCAGTTGTGGGTGCTTCATTCGGAGCGTCCATCTCAAAGGAGCTTGATGTCATTCTGGTCATTGAGCGCGGGCTCTGCTCAGAGTTACTACGCCTCTGTTTTCTACAGGTTTATTGTCTCTTTCTACCTGGAAATCATGTTTGAGGTCTCTTGTTTTCTGGGTATGTGGCAGCCCCCGCTGTGCTGTAGGGTGACTGAGTATACGTAGAACACCACAAGTCAACGTCCAATAACTTAAATAGTCCTTTGACTTTATTATAAATGGCAGTTTAACTCTGATTCTCTTCCAGCATATCTCAGACTCAAATGCTTACAAGTGCAGTTTAGGACCCTCGCAGTGTATACAGCTTTACTAACGAATGCTGTGTTAACCACCAGCCCTGGGAGCAGCCACTGAAGTAGGACCTAACGGATCAGTTACACACCTCTGGAATTTAAAACAGCAGCACGAGGAGGACAAAAAAGAAAAACCCAGAGCAAATAGTCTGACTGGGGGGAAGGAAAATAATTTTATTTTATAATTAAGCTACAAAGCAGGATGACAGACTTCATAAACTGAGTCCTCTTTCCCTAGACAAGCCAATTAATGTACATGGTTGGAATGATACGTGTTTTAACAAGCAGTGTGAAAAAATAGTGTGTTTCAAGTTAGGAAAATCACACTCAAAGCCTTTAACATGCACAGTCAGCTAGATAGAAAACGCCAACAAATCTATCTTAACAAGCTTTTAAAATGTATTTGGAGTAATGAGGAGAAAATATAGGAAGACTTATAAACACACATGAAAGTAATTTCAGCAGTTATAGATTGCATAGCACAGTGAAAGCATTTTAGTTACTGAGCAGCAGTAAAATGTGTTGACTGTTTAATTTGTACACAATTTTATTTTATAGCATTTTTAAAGTTGCCTTTTGGCAGGGAGAATACATAAGGGTGTAGACTTATTGTAAGGCAGATGACTGACAAGAGAGCTCAAGTTCTCTTCAAGGTTAGAACTACTGCGGGAGAATAATGCTCCTGAGGATCTGGGATGTACGTGGCTGTGGCTGTGATCAGTTCCAGTTAGGGACTGCACCAGCAAAGGCATGCTTGGATTCCTGCAGTTCATTAACAGCTGTGTTTCAGATACTTTGCCAGGGCCTGATCCCAGCCTCGTGCTGGACAGCACGCTTTTCATTCAGTGGACTTCAGATGGGGCCTTTAATGCGAAATTGTCTTTTTACAGATGTGCTGTAATTAAATAGGACAGGTTCCTCATTGCTGTTTGTGAAATGACTGTGACTTCTTGCATTCTTTTTTATCTGTAAACCGCACAGGAGTCCCAGAGTCCTTATGAGGTCTAGAAACTTCATTGCAGATAATTTTACAGTAGGTATCTTCAAGCGTAGCTCAGTTTAAAAATAATGCACTTTGAATAGTATATAATAGTTCTTCACCCTGGCCAAAAGTTTGGGCTCCACCCTTCCATCTGAGAGGCAAGTGCTTCTGAATCGTAAAAGCAGTAGTTAGCAAGACAATAACAAAATTGTATAGAACTACTGGATCATGTATGAAGTCCATGTAGCAGGGTGGGCAGCAGTTATGTCTACTGCGTATTAGGAAAGGGAAAGAAGATGGTAATGCTTAATTAGCTTCAAGTCTCAAGAGAGGCGGCATCAGTCCATAATAACTAAATGGCAATATAAGCGGGCAAGAGCAGAACTTTAATAGCTGAGCGTGATGCTTTCTCTGCATGTTGTAAGGCTTATTTATGATGAATTTTCTCCTCCCCTACCCTGGCAATGCCTGAGGAGAACATCTGATTTGAAGGTGGGTGAAAAGGGCAGCCTGGCTCAGGCCGAGGGCAGAGCTGAGCTCCTCCGAATCCAGCAGCCCTGGAAGCACCGTGCTGTGCGAGTGCCTGCGGCTGCTGTCTTCCATAAGGAATGCTCAGCCATTTGGACTTGATATCAACTGAAACAGAGCCATCAGTGTTTCAACTTGGAAAGCTTTAGATCAGGGTCACAAATCTCACGCTTTCATTCATTGTAAGGGTTAAGCTGTTGTTTCTTGACTGCTCCAAGCTAAATGCACGTGATCAGCAGCGCTGATACACAGTACTGATTTTTATGCGGTTCTTGGAGTTCACATGTGACTCCCAGATACTGTGGGCACAAGCCAAGGAGTGCTGGGACAGCTCCGTACCATCAAACCCATGGAAGACTCTATTCAGTTGTGTTGTTGCTGCTGAGCTAATGGCTGGGGAAAAGCTCTGCTGTACTGAAGATTAGTAGGAGCTCTGAAAATAGCAGCCCAAAATTTACCTCTCTGTTGTTTGGTGCAATATCCTATGAATCAGCGGCGGTTAAGGCTGTTTCCATCTATTTTTTCCCCTCTGCGAGATGAAAGACCAGGGTCCTGCCCTCCTTAAGTAATAAAGTCTCACCAGCAGTTCCTCTCCACATGTGGGTGGACCAACTGCCTTCCCCGAGCGGACAGACAGTTTCCAGCCATCTCTAGGCCAAGGTACACTGTAGCATCTGGTTGTCGTTACATAAAAGCAAACAGGCCTGTTTTTCCATCTCTCTTACATACGTTAATATAGCACAGCTGGACTCCGATACATGGAGAGAAGCTCTTTGCAGAAGTGTGAGACGAGAAACTTGCCACTTTCTATCACGCAGTCTGGCTGCGGTGGTGGGCAGGTATCAGCGCTCCCGTTCCTCCCAGGGGTTAACCTGCTGCTGCGGCTGTAAACCTGCCTTGGACCCCACAGAAAACACTCTGTATTGTTGTTGCTGCTGAGAATCACTGCTTGGACAGAGCAGAAAGCAGCCTTTCGTGAAAATGACTGAGGAGGAGTGCTGTTCCCATGCGGTTGCTCATCCCCATCACCTGGTGTCTGGGTGTGCAGTGCTGGGAACCACCTGCACAACAGCTCAGGGAGGCTTCCTAGCAGCACAGGTACCCTTCCTTGTCTATGTTATGCCTCGTTTGCTTTCTCCACTGCCTAACTGGTATGTAAAAGAAGTACCAAACCAAACTGCTACAGCCTCCATCTGTTCTCCTTTAAACTCTAATCCCATAAAACAGCTCTGCATGTGTTTAATGCTCTGCATGGTCTGGACATCTCGCTGAAGTTAAAGATCTGGATGTTCAGCCATGTGCAGGGCTTGTATGGGAATAACAGCACAGAGAGAGTGGTGTAGGCACAACTGCCACCTTTAAAGCCAGATTCAGTAAATACCCTTGCTGTGCTCTGGTCTGTTCCTCTTCCCAGCACTTAACATCTGTTGACGTCTCCTGCTTACATTCCTTTTTGACCCACCACGCACCAAGCGTGTACTTCTTGTTACACTAAAGGGAAAGTAACACGGAGGTGAGCTCGACTTCCAGGATACACAGAAGCCTTAAATGTAACCTGACATCCCTTAATGACAGTCCCTTAAATGTAACCTGAAAAAATGAAAGCAGATCACTATTTCAGTTTAAGTTGGTAGCTTCATTTCTCTTACTTTCTTCGTGTTTAATTTATCTCTACATTCAGAATTCCTCATGCAAATTATCACTGACTCTGTTTAACTCTGCTTAACTAATTGGTACTTGTATATGCAAGATTAGTGATCAAGTATATTAATATTATTGACCCCTGTTTGCCTCTTAGTGCTGTCTATTTTTCCCAGGTGAATGCAATTAGAGCGTAATTAATTATCAAATAGCTATGTTCCTTTTATTCCGAACACTGTAACAATTACACACTGAGATCGGCACAAAATCCTGAATACATAATTCATTGTTTGGTGCTTTCCCCATAGAATCCATGGGAGATTTGCTGGAAAACAGACACAAGTAGTTGATACATTATGTATTTAAAGACCTATAAAAGTTTCATCCTTGAAGGTCCACTGGGAATAGGATGGTTTGAATTTAAATTTTAATTGTATAGCTGAGAAATGAAATACAGATAAAGGGATGGTTCCTGTAACTGGCACCAGACCAAAATAAATGTCGGACCCAGCTGTCCATAGCCCTGAATACATGAATAACTTTATGCTCTTGGGTTGCTTAATTGGATTCTGTGGGACTGTGAATTTGAGTAAACTTATTCATGCATGGGTTTTTTTTCAGGATCAGGCTGTTGCAAGTACTTTCATTGTTGAACAGAGGAGAAAATTCACGGTGACTGTAGATGAGGCCACGCGTTTGACTCTGGGGGTGTCAGGTCTGCTCTCACCCAGGGAGTGCTCTCGTCCGTCTTCCATCGGTGCACAGGAATGCCACTTACCTGGGCACCAGCTAACTCTGCAAATGCTGAGTACTGTGGCCATGGCATCTGCAAATTGCAACATTAGAAGAAGAAATTATTTCTGCCCTTTTCGAGGCCAAATCTAAATGTAAATTGGCTTATTCCGTTGAAGTGAAAGTAGTGATGGGATAGGAAGCCTATGTACCGTGTACAGATACTCACCTCGCTGGCCACCCAAACCATCATGGGCCAGGAGCTGCATCAGCTTTACACACCTTGGCCGAGCCCAGCCTGGACGCTTGTCCTGCTGCAGGGTGCCCCGTTCCTCCTCGCCTGCTGCTGAGCACCAAGCTCCAGCACCGCACGGGGAGGCTGTGGCCACAGCGGTTCAGAGCAGGAGTCGGATCCTTTCTGTGCCTGCTTGAATGCCTCCAGCTTTCCCACCTGCCCACCTGGGGTGTGATGTGTTTGGGGATGCGGGGAGAGGGATACTAAGTGTGAATACAGCACTTTGACCTCAGGTAAAAAGCTTTTTGACATCTTGGGAATAAAAATCAGATGCACGCTGCAATAGTTGCAGGTCTCATTTTCCCCTTTAAGAAGGCACAGAGGAGCAGACCAAAAGAAAAGCGTACGTTTGGCGAGAAAGGTTAGCAAGAGTGAAGAGAGGCTGTGTGGGGTGTGCTCGCAAAGCAGACTCCCGATTCATTTAGGCCCTTATGGCTGTGCCTGTGTGCGTTAAAGAAAATGCAACTAGACAGTCAGTTCCCTCGGGGGGTTCTCCACCTTTCCCATTCACAAAGGGCCGCTGGAGCACACGGGGCAGGAATGCAACATGTCTTGATTTTTATGTCTTCGTCTGGGCTAATTTGGATAAATTGCTTTACCCCTGTGTCTCCAAGCTTTTCTGCTGGTAAAACAGGGACAGTAACATAAATGTTCTTTTTATAAAGTGCTTTGAGATTTTTATTTTTTTCTAATTGCTGTGACAGTCTGGGATCTGAGTGCACAAACATATGAAGCCTTGTCAAGCACCATGTTTCCCTAAATTTAAATTACTGTTTTGAAAGGTGGGTCTAAATTACAAACAAGGGGGAAGGGATCTGTTCATCAGCTTTGGCCTGTTCCCTCCCCAGACTGGTTTATTAAATCCTAGGCTCCGTGACTCAGGACAGTCAGGCCGGCTCACCAGGCTGCGCTGAACAACCACAGGCGCCTTCTGAAGGTTTAAAGATGCCGGGGTCCGGGCTGCTTTCCCCCTCGGCTCTCCGCTTCCTTTCCCCTTTCCGGTTTGGGAGCAAAACGACCAGACACCAGCGAGCGGCGCCTGTTTCTGGCTGAAGCGCCGGCGCGGGCTGAGGGTGCGTTCCCTGACAGGTTGCCGAGCTGCCGGCCCGCAGCAGCTCCATGCCAGCCCCGAGCGGCTCCCCCTGCTCGGGGCCGGGGCCGGGGCCGGGGCCGGGGCCGGGGCCGGGGCCGGGGCCGGGGCCGGGCGGACCCCACTCCCGCGCGGGGCCCCGCGCCGCCCCGAAGCCGGTGCTGCGGCGCCACCTGGCGGCGCGCGGGGGCGGAGGCTCCGGCGCTGCCAGCCGCGGCCCGGGGCCGCGGGCACAGGCGGCGCGGAGGCAGCCCGGGGCACGCGCGGGTTTTGCTGAACTTGGACGCTTCCCTCGCATTTCAGGAGCCCCCTGTTTGTCCCCCAGACGTGCTGGTGAATAATAGGCGGCGGCGCCACGTCTTCATAGCCGTTCCCCCCCCGCCTTCGCTGGCCGTGCGGCAGGGCTCCGCCGGTTCGCACTCTCGCGGTGTTCGGAACAGCCGGGAATCGGTATTCGGGAGAGAAAAGGGCCCCGTTACCCGTTTTAATTTTTCCAAGAGATTTTCCGAGAGTGGTGCTCTACTAATGCTGAGCTCAGCTTCCCACGGCAGGTTTTACTGGTTAGAGACGGAAAACAGCTGTTAAAAAAGAGAGGGCGGAAAAAGTAAACACCCCAAACTCTGGCGATGACAGGTTGGAATACGATTAGCTGAACTCCTCCTGGCAGGAAAGCCCCGAAATACTGAGGGCTGCAGGAGACTTTTGGAACGATGTTGCAAGAAGTCTGAAGAATGTATTCCCTGTTGCCCCTAAGTTTGAATTGGCAGGGATGAATAAGCTAAATTTTATTGGTAGAAACACATCAGAGAGTTCTGCATATAATAATTCTCTCTCATTATGGTACTTTATATATGTTTTCTAGCATAAACATGTATTTGCATATGCGCTGAGCAGTTCTAAAATATCTCCACATACCTGCGATGGATGCCTGACACAAACGAGGCCAGAGGATTTCAAGGTTTCATTAAGTCACTGCTCTTCTTGCCAGCTTATACGGCTGAGAAATTGTGACCCATGAAGTCCAGCTTTCTAATATCCATAAACACGTCCCGGGACAGAGAGGATGATTCCAGGTCCATCAGCTGTGCGTTGGGCCTTAATGATTCTGACTTCAGTTTTCGCCTTGTCAGAAACTGAATCAAGTAGAGTAATGAGCCAGTCTGTCTTTAACTCCTCCTTCTGATTATCAAAAACATCAACGCGTGAAGGTAAGGCTTCTTTCCCTAAATCAAGAGGATTTGCTATCTGGCTGTCATGTAAAAATAACTCCAGAACAATATCTGGAGATACCAACCCTCTCCTCTTTCAGTTGTATCACTTGGAAATTGCTCATTTGCTAAATTAAGGTTATCCAAGTCTTAGCTTGACTGAAGGCTCTGGATTATGTAGCGTTCCTTCCACTGGTTTTCAGTGGGATTTACATGAGAAAAGGTGATGTTCTCCACCCTCACGTACTTTCATTTCTGCTTCTCATTCAGAGCTTTTCTTAACCTTTTTGCAAATCAGAGAATTGCTTTTTCTCTTCATTGAGGGAAGGCCGTTGTCTTTGACAGCTGCCAAGGTATACAGAGTCTGTCACTCACAATAGCAAGTCACAACTAAAATTCTGGCTGTATGTCTCAAAATAGGTTAGGTAGGTAGCAGAAGCATTAACAGAGCCATTCCTTATAAATTATGATTAATTGAGCATGAATTATGAATTAAGGTTCGCATTTGGTGCTCAGCATGCTGCTTAAGAACACTTGTCACATGTGGCGCTCTTCCATTTTCCAGAAAGAATTAAAGGATGTTTACAGGGGAGAAGGAAGTATTTTGATGTTACTGTGGCATAAATTGGAACAGCTCCACTGTTCAGTGATTTTAGTCTGGATTTCATCCAGCATTGCTCAAGAGATAATTTTACCCAATTTTTATTGCATTTCTTCCTTCAGATGTTTTTTTGTTGTTGTTGTCATTCTTGTTGGTCTGTGGGTTGTTTGTTGTCCCTCCACTCCCATTTCAAGTGAGTTCCTGATACTCGGCTTTGTGACTTCACCTTTGTTCCTAGTCCGTATGTTGGAGGGCTGGCCAATGAAGCTCTGTTTTGGGGGCAGAAATAGGGTTGTAGGCTTTTCATGTATTTTTTTGTGAACCAGGCAGAAAATGAGAGCTTTAAAATCAATGTTATTTTACTATATCATTAACATAATGATAGTGGTGTTGAAAGAACTGTACTGAGCACGGGAGAAAAATGAAAAATGTAATACACTGCATCAGATGTAAATCAGGACAGGTATTATTCCACAGTTTAAAAAAAACCCAAAGTCTTGGTAGGCAAACATAACCACATACTGGGACTGAAGATGTTGTTGTTGTTCTGTTCTCACGTTAAGCTAACATAAGATTTTGCAGTTGAGTTTTCTAAACAGAAGAATTCTAGTTAAACACAAAAACCCGTGTGGTTTAACCATTTAACCAAACTCACCCCAGCTTCTGAATCTTCTAATCTCTCTCCCACTCTGCCTATCCCTCTTGCAGATCTCTCTGTGATACCTCTGTCCTCTCTGCCCCACCTGTGACCTGCTGCAGAATCCTGGTGGCAGAAACTAGGTTGGTTGAGCTGGAGACAAAAGCTGATTTAAGTCCAGTGACCTTTAATGGCCAGGTCCTGGGTAGGACTTTTAGACCAACACACATGCTTTGACTGTGACACAGCAGTGTCAGTTATTCCAGCCTGAAGATTTCGTCCAAACCCTTGTGTCAGCTGCACGGATTTACACTTCATTACACATTACAAATCACTTAAATCTTCTTTGGGATTTGTTCTTTCTTCATTTTTGTTATTGTTAAAATAATCATCAACACTTATAGGTCCACAATGGGATGAAGTGGGGGAAAGAGAATTCTTCAAGTCATTAATTTCTTTTGGGAATAATGCTGCCCTACACTTATTTATACAGATAAATCAATGGTCTTAATTAAAAGGGCTGTAACTGCATGTGCAAATGTAAATGGACGTTTGCTTACACCCTGGAGGTGCCCATACACAGGTCTTGAAACTTCTTTGTGAGCCTCATGCCTCTCCCATGGGATGTTCTCCCCTGGGATAATCATGACTCAGGTAATCAATTGCAAAGCACAAATTCTGGCAGTGAAACAAGCTGCAATAATAATTTAAGTAATCATGAAGAGCAAATTCAGACGAAAATGTGGTTTGCTTGTTGAAAACTCCTGATCAGAGAAAGTGATTATGTTTTGGAATTGGGGATTTGTTGAAAACGGTTCACCCGGTTTTAGAGCCCTTACTTTCACAGGCTCTAATACTTTTGATTTTTAGGAAGATCTTGCAAAATAAGATGTTATTTCTCATACTGAGTAAAGCTGTGCTAACTTCCTGGTTTCAGTGGAATGACTCGTGTCTGTGTAACTCAGCAGAATTTTGCCCTAAATTTTAGAAAACTGGATTGCATGTCTTTTAATTTTTTTTTTAGTATATCATATTTCAGATGCATCTGATTTGTACTACCTTCTTTTTTTGGTTGAGGAATTACTTGGTGTACAAATCAGTACTTTTGATGATGAAGGAATACAGAGGAAATATTAAAAATGCAATGGAATAAGATCAGCTGGGTCCTTGCTGTTGACGGCAGCAGCACAGCTGCCAGTTCTCTAATTAGCCCACAGGAATTACAGGTGACATGACTGTTATGATGAATATTTTGAGCTGTAACTAGCTCTGTGAGCACTCTGACATCTTTGGCACCTTTACGCCCCATTAGTATCTACTTTAGACAGATAGTCCTCTAGTTAATCTTTCTGGCACAAATGATCTACAGAAGCATATTCCAGAGACCCAAGCAGAAGGCATTAACAGTGATTGTTAGATGAAAGAGGCTACCATTGATCTGGCCGTAGAGGGTGACTAGTCGGAGCTAAAGCTAATGGGGTTCGGAGGGAAGGTCTCACATTGGGAATGACTGGAGAATGCTGGAAGACAACTGAGACAGATGGAGAAAAACCCTGGAGACTGGGTTTTTTTCTGGAAGTCTAAGAGAGCTAGATAGCCACATCCCACTGACATTTGCTTTCCTTTGAGACTGCCGTGAATAAGTCGCTGCACTGGTGTGACAGGGTTGTTTCTGGGACCAAAACTAGTATCTTCATACCATACCCTGTGTGCTGTGTAGACAAACACATCATCAAGATGCATCAAGTACAGTGGCTGCTTTTACCTTCTTCACAGTATCCTTGGATTCACTTAAATTAAGTTCCACCAGAGGAAGTAAAAATTAAAGATTACATTCTGCTTAATACATACTTTTCAACTGAGAATGCTGCTAAAGTTTACATTAAAAATTCCCCCAGTAATTTAAATAAACAATTTCAAGGCTAAAAGCTTAGCTTGTTCACAATGTGGACTTTTTGCGTCCATGCTTCATTTCTTCTGGACAACATTATTGTAACATGTTGCTGAGTTATCTTCCCCCCCACTGCTGCCCGCTCCCTCCCCAGTCAGCTCTCTAAATTGTCCCCAGTTCCTGCAGATAGGACTGTAGCCAGAATACAAGGTCTCATCACAATCTACCAGCCTCAATAGATTGATTCCCATTTCAAACACATTGATTTTTGCGGCGCTCACTATAGTAACAGCATTCTGCTCTCCGTGTTTTGTACCCTTGACTGATCAATGTTAGTCTTCAGCTGGAAGCCTGGATGTATCTCTGGTATGAACTTCTGCTTTATGTTCATTTAGAGCTTATAAGCCTGAGGAGTTTCAGCCTGAAATATGACAGTGACTTATTAGGAGCTCAAAAAGGAGGTTTGTCATGGAAGTATGTAGGAAGCTGAGCAATCGCTGGATCAGGTGGATCTATTGTGTCTCCAGCCACATCTTCTTGTATTGCACCCCTCTACAGTCATGCTGACTTCGGCAGCGAGAATCAGTATAAATGAGTGCTGTCTCCTGACCTGACATCACACCTAGCACAGCAAAAAAAAGAGAAGATTTAACTGACTTGTATTACTCTACACACTTAAGCACTGAATTAAAGCTTCTTCTAGGGCTTTCTGTCAGTCTTATGGTCTGCAAATATTTTGCCTGGAAAAGTATCCCGTTCTCCCTCTGCATGTAATAGGCTAAATTTATTTAGTGGCAAATATGTGCCAGAAGAATACAGGACGTAAACCAAAAGATGTAGAATGACAGTGAAATCTGAATGAAATGATCCTGTCAGTGAAGACTATGGCATCAAACAACTTATTGAAGGAAGATACATGGAAGGGTCATTTGGATGTTACCCACAGATCCTCCTAGAGACCTATCTCAACAAGCCAAGAAAACTAATGTTACTTGTTATCTAAGGGTCAAGAGTACAATAGCAGGGGAAACAGGACATATTACATCAAATCTAAATATTTTAGAGGTAGTTATGTTTATTGTATACAGAGCATAAATATACATTAATAGAATTCTTGAAAGGGTGGAATTGGATTGCTCTGGAACTTCTCCGTTAATGTTCTCGGTTCCTACAAACTGGCAACTCATACCTATCGGTACTTAGTGCTATGCTCTTAACTTGTTCTACCTCATCATTGTTTTATTAATATTTATTTCTGCAACACTAATTTTAACAGTTGTAACTTTAAGCATATGAACTAATCTGAAATTCTTTAAAATTGAAGTAAAATGTATCACTAAAAATGGTAATCTGTCTAGAACAACCTTTTTCCTATGTTCATAAATTAAAAAAAAAAAAAAATCACAGGGATCATTTTTGTAATCTTCTCTCAGCTTGCACAGACATGAATTAATTATGTCTTGGACCTCTTAGGGGGAATTTTTTTACCTAAACCTGCCATGATTTGAACTTAAAACTACGTATCATGAAGATTATTCCCTAAGAGTCCTCAGTGAGAAGTTCTATAGGCTATATGATCACTGCTGCCAGCCTTTCCTTAAGATGCCCAGCTGCAGTGTCAGCCTATCTTGCTGACCTTGTCTGCCGTGCTAAACAACCTGGTCTCATTTTTTTGTCTGAATTGGGAACAGTGATCTTAATTCTCTTTTTATTTGAATAAACATTTTCAACCTCCAGAAACTTTCAGCAGAAAGGGTGTTCCTCCTCCCCCCCCTGCCCTTTTATTATTCCTTTGGTTTTGGTTTTTTTTAATACCTTTCCATTTATTAACTTCACCCACTGTGGATTCTGGTGCTGGATATAGTATTCTGACAATGGCTGAGACAGTATAGAGTCTGTATAACTTATTATTCTTTAAATGCTTGAGGCACATCAAGGTCATATAAAATTGTCTTTATTTTGGCTGGGAGGAGGGAGGAAGAAGGAGGGAGATGGCCCATGCCCACAAGATTTCTGCAGTTTCTGTGTCTACTGTATTCGTCTGAGCTTATATTGCACCTTTACTGTTGATATATTTTCTTGCAGAGGGAGGATATACGACAGTACTTCATCTTCTCTGTGCTTGTGCTGGCTCTCAGGGGAAATTTGGTCTCTTTAGTATGCAGTTCAAACACTGTCTGAAAAGGTGTCATGGTTTGGATAATAATTTTTCAAACAAATTTCATACACTGATTTCCTTGGGATGAAGATCAAGTACTGTTCCGTCCAAGATGCACCTAAAGGGCAACGTGTTTGAGTTAAGTTTACTGAAACAGAAGTGACAGAATATCAATTTGTTTTCTAACTTCATGTCATATTTGAGAATCAAATAAGCAATTACATCAGAGTAAATTGGATTTATTTCAATATCAGATTTGCAGTCCACTTGTTTTATTTGATTGAGATAAAATAGCCCTTCATTTTACAGTAAACATGCTCAAATATTATATTTCTTCCCTGGCTTCTTCAGAGCTTGTAGTTTCTCAGCCTGAAGTTGAAAACATTACTGATACATAACATGTAACCAACTTAACACCAGAAGCCTTCCCTGTATGAAGGTGATGAATAGTCTCAAATCTCTCTCTCTTTGCGAGGAGGCGACTTGCAAACTGGTGCCAATGTATTCATGTCAACTTCCTCTGTCATTTGCATTTACCAAACCCCCAAATTTGAATGTAAAAATAGGACCTCACACATAATGTATTTGCTTAGTCCATGGGTGCACCCATGTGTAAATATAGGTCAAAATTATATGACCCAAAAAAAGTACAATTCTATCGTTTGTTTTAGAAAATATGGCATTTTCAGATTCTTCCCAGACTTTTCCAAATGTTCAGATGCCTCCAAATTATCTAAATTGTCCTACTTAAAGGAAGCAGATTTCAGCAGTCTCCTCACTTCTGTTGTTCCTCAAAGAGGTTTTACTGTGATTTGGTTTGTTACTAGATACGATTCACACAAATGTTTCTGCTCCTTAACACTATGTGAGGATCCTAGACAGCTCAAAGGATTACTGAAAGGAAACTTAAGTGGTTCACCTCTAGGCCTCCTGCTCAGGATGACTGGTAACAGAATTGCTTCCTTCTCCTGCTTTCACCCACAATATATTTTGCAAAATGTGTCAAATCAGACTCTTCCAATTCCGTGTGTTTTCTGAATCTGAATTAATTCCCATGGTGGGGAAGCAAAGATAATTTTGCTTTCGTCTTAGTTCATCTTTTACACAGAATTATTTTGGAACATATTCTATTACAAATTACTTGTGTATAAAAAAAGCACATTCTTTATCTACAATTGTAACGCCTCTAGGCCAAACAGAATTTTGGTGAAATATGTGAAGCTCTTTGCCAAATCCCTGAGCCACGGCAAGTCCCTCCATTCTACACAAATCAAACTCGTGCATTTAGAATAAACATTAAAGAAACTCCAAACATGACAATTGAGGTTTTACCAGCCTGAAAATTATAGCCCAGCCATAATAGCTGAAGTTCTGACAGCAATGAAACTGAAATTTGCCTGCCAAAAGCTGTATCTAGCTGTTCATTCTAATGATTGGGATCACCAGGAATTCTGAAGGGAATTAGCGATCTCGGTCCAGAAGTAGTCGCAGTGTGTGCAACGTGCATCAAACAGCCAGGTATCTACATGCAAAATAACACTGGTCAGCCAAAGGAATGATCTCGATCAATTAAAAGCTAAATTAGTCTCCTCAATGAACTACTCAAAGGAGTTGCCTACAAAGGCCTAGGCTGAGGCTCCTGAGTGCCGCAGGATCTCGTACTGCCATTGCCCGCTGGAGTGGTAAATGCAGCACTTGCTCATTGGGTGCTGCCAGCCTTTCAGAAACACTGCACCCACATCTCCTTTTTCAGATAGATAAATAATGCTTTTTGCAAACATTTCTTAAGCCATGATTTGGACCTTCTTATTGCAATGGTTTCTTTAGATCCTTTCAGTGAAATGATACCATTTATTAATACCTATAGCTGTGAGAGTATTTTTCTAGCATCCTGCAATTTGCAGACAGGAAACATTAAGTTCATCTGTGTTTCCATGTGGAATTGGCAGGGCTCCTGTCCCTTTCGTTCAGTTGCTAGCATATTCTGTAGAATCATAGACTATTGGGTGGGAAGAGATCCTGAAAGTTCATTTTGCTCTCAGGGAAAATCAGAAACGCTTAAGCCATTCCTGACAGCTTATTTGTCTAACCTGTTTTTGTGGAGACTTCACAACCTCCCCACATGATCTTACCAGTGCTTAGAAAATTTTCTTAATGTCTTTCTATATCCTTTTTGTTGCAGTTTTCCTGTCCTATCTTCATTTGGTCTCAGAGAACAATTTATTGCGTTTCTCTTTGCAACAGTCTTACGTATATCGGAAGGCCATTAGCATACTTACTAATATTTTGTCCAAGATGTATAATACAGATTTTCATTTATCTTTTCTTTTTGCATCGCAGGACATGCAGTCAAGTAGGCTGAGTCACAGAATTTACCATCTCCAGTGTTACTCCATACTGTGTTAAGGACTTAGATAAAGAGTTTGCCCACTGGCTTTTAGCAAGAGGTGGTATAAATGTACGTCAGCTCAGAACAGGCCAAGGATAAAGTTCTTACCATTCTACCCTCTTGGGTGCCTCATTGCTTCAGTCAGGAAGTAATTTGCTTTGGTTTATATGCTGTTATTAGCACATTACTTCCCAGGTGTAGGGACTGAGTTATTATGGCTTCTTTGTCAGTGGCAGTGGAAAGGATTAAAACCCAATCTTTTGCCCAGATCTAGTGACGGCGCGAAGAGAGAGAAATGGAGATTAATTGGACTTCAGAGAGAGCTCTTTGGTATGCTGGCCCAGGCAATACTCTGTTCAGAGAGTGGAGGAACTGTACATAGTGAAGAAGAGACTTGTCTTGAGACTTTCCTTAATTATTACTTTTCTTGCTACTATCTAATACTATTTAGCAAATGAAAGGGTTTTTTTCCCTCCTCTTTTTCTGATGAAGCTATGGGTATGTTTCTTGACCACAGAAGGTAGGTCAGAGTCATCAGTAGGGTCTACACCTGCCTAAGGGCTTGGCTTCATCACTGTCTACAGATCTCTTCAGTAGCTGGAGCAGTTCACCTACGCATATTGTTTCATAATCTGTGTGTGTCTTTATTGCCTTGTGTTGCCTTAGTCCTACCACCTTCCTTTTTTTGCCTTCTCACCTTTCCTCTCTCTTCAGCAACATCTCAAAATTCAATCAGCTGAACTGTTCATCTATAAAAATGAAGAAAAGCCATTTTGACATGTTCAAAGCTGTTTTGCCAACTTGAAATGTTTTCAGTATGTATTTATGTGTACTAAGTGCAAATATATTATGGGATTCTCTTTTCTAATTATTTATGGCCCTTTTGTGATATTGCATGTCAGTTTAAATTTGCACCACTGCTGAAGTTATCTGACAGTAAGCTATAATACTGACATGCAGTTACAGTGGTGTAAACAGTATCTTGTCTTACTAGTAAAGAAAGCCAACCTGAGAGGCTCCTCTAAAAGACTAACACGATAGTAGATGTGTGTATTTCCTGAGACTCTATAGAGTACAGGGCTTTTTCCTCCGAAGATTTTTGATAGTTCCCACTATATTTGTGCTTTTATTGTTGGGTCTCAGTTATTGTGCTTGGTCAATGATGATATTTCACAGATTAATCTAAAAGAGGAACCAAATGGCAATGTGAGACAAAGAGCAGCAGACCTAGAAGGGTTCCTCCTTGTTCAGGGTACCAGTTTTCATTTCTCTATAGTAAGACTACGTGCTCTTTTTTTAGCCCTTTTGCACAATTATTTAGAAACCCGGGGAGGAGTTGCTCTTTTCACTCCTTTCCACTTCCTTCCCAATCCAGCTGTGTCAGAGGACAAGGTCACCATCCTCAAATGATCTTTACTACTGCTCTGAAGGAGAGCAGTTTGTGAGAGTGCTGTCTAATAGGCTTCTGACAGAGCCAACTGGGCAAGTTTAAACAGTTTTTAAATGGATAGTCTGAGCTATCTCAGACAAATTTGCTTGAAGAACTGTAGGGGTGTTCCTGTAAATGCATTCAGTAGAGTTATCTCCACCAGAGAGTGGTGACAAGTAGCTGGCATTGATGATCTCTCCCACTAAGACAGCTGGATGGGGAGATGATGTGTGTCTCCAGCCCCGTCCCTAGGCCAGCAGTCAGTGCCACTAGCTGTATCTTCAGAGGGGACTTGTCTGCATATGAATGTTTTATCAGTCATACGCTCTCTATCCATGCTGACTTTCTCAGTTTAGTGTTAACCTTTCCCTAAATACCTTAAACAGAAGACCCTGTTATCCCTGCAGGAATTACAGTCTTATAAATAGTAATGGGAATTTACACTGGAGTTTAGTCCCACATAACTTTTCCTTGCATCTTGAAACTTATTGTGCATCAGCTGAATTACATTAACTCATTCTCTATGTGTGCTCTTAGCCTATGATAAACTTGCTGATTTCATCTCAGTCATGCAGTAATAAAAATAAAACCTAAACATACCAGATTATTTAAGGGTACTGTAACTGTTTCCAAATGAATCCCCATCTATTGTTTGTAAGGAGATGACTTTGCTATTTGAAAAAACACATTGAATTTGAAAATTGGTAGTGGGAGAGAGATGGGAAGAAGCACTTAAAGCTCTTCTTTTGACTACACTATGCACAGCAAAAGTGGATTAAGGACCTGTTCCTGAGTTGATGGTAGTGACTGTGGTTCATACCAAATTTAAAATCTATATGATGTCTAGTTTCATCATGTTTAAGTTTTAGTGAAATATTTTGTTTATAATGACACATACGCCAAATAAATAAATAAATCATAATCCAAGCTAGTGACGATAAAGGAAATATGAAAGAAAAATGACAAATTTGATGGAAATGCAGTGTTATGAATTTCAGCTATATTTGATCTGCAAGTATCCATTGCATCTTGCGCTTATATCTTTGGAAAGCTTCCTCTGCATTTCAGAGCTCATATGGTACAATGACTCATTTTGTCATCATCAAGTCAGGTAGCACTTGAGGCTGCTTAGGCAGTGCAGTGATTACAGTCGGTTGGGTGGCATAACCTTTCTGAAGGTTACTCTGACACCTAGAACACTTGGTACTGTACCACGTGAAACTGAGAAAATGCGTATAGTCATTCAGCAGGTTATTTTGCCATTTAAGACACCAAAATTACTCTGTCTGGCTAACAAGTGTCTACGTTTCCATTTCACATACCATGTTAGCATTGCTTATGCAGAAAAGTTTACATCATCGTCTTCAAAGAGACTTAAATTAGTTTCATGCATTCAACATCCATTGAAATTCAGTGGCATTTGGACACCAGATTCACTTGTGCGCCTTTAAATACTTTGGCCTTAATTAGCAATAGACTTCACAATACTATTTAATCAACCAGTGATTCTCCATCTAGTCTTTTTTTTTTTTTTCCTAATCTTTTACTCTGTGTGTGAAACAAACGGAACTAGTATCAATAGACCTCTTAATCCATTAATCTACCTAGCTTTTGTGTTATGAATATGAGCCTGGCTTTCAAGCAGCTCCTTCTTTATGTTTCGCTTAGGGTTCTAATATTTCTGCTTAACGTCTTTGATGGATTAATGAGTAAAACCAAGCCTGTTGTGATATGCCTCTGGATCTATGTCTCTTACAACTTTTCCTTGCGGCAAAGACTGTTCATAAGGTTTCAGAGGCACAGAGAGCAATGAAATTATTTAATGTGTACTCAGCTAGAAGCTGTGTTTCTTTGGAAGAAAGCTTGGCTTTTCTCCACAGTATTAGCAAATTTGCTAGTTTAGAGTGGGGGGAGGCAAGGGAGATGCTGGCAAGCCACGGAGGACATAAGAAAAATAAGTTGGACATGAAACCCAGAAATACTGAAGGCTCAGAGCTTGCCACAATGCTGCTTTTAGGGGAATGCTCACAAGCCGAGACACTATGAATACGCAGCAGTCTTCTGCAAAAGAAGGGCTAGAAATTTTACGCCAATATGAAGGTAAGAGCTGATGCCCCTAGAGTCGGACACAATGGTAGGTATGGTACAAGCCATTGATTGCAATATCTCTCTCACGTTGGTGTAAGTCAGGAGCAAGAACAGTGAAGTCCAAAGGCACACACTGCTGTAAGAACAGAATCAGGCATCATTTCTACATGCTGTGGGATTTATTTGCTGTTCAGGATTTACAGTCATCTCTGACAATTGCTTCTTGCAGCCACAAAACCAAGTACATCCTACACTGAAGCACAGCAATAACAAGATTTGAATGTCATTAGGGGCTGCTCCTACACATTTTGTATTAAAGCAGCTAAGTGTTTAACCCATGAATAGAGCTCCTATTATCTTTGCTTTTGAAACCTCAGTATAGATCACTTAACCACTCTGCAAGAAACCCCATGGGAAACCAACAACAGCAGGGAACAAAATCAGGCAAAAAGGATTGTATCTGTTAGAGCTTTTTAACCACTTTTTTCATATGAGTGCAGAGTCAACTTGAATATTACTCCTAATATAGATTAACCTAAAACAGATTTCTGCAGAGCATGAGGCTGTAAGAGAATTTGGCCAGATAGTTTTTCACTGAAAAGCTCTGCCAATTATGTGCAGCGCAAAGGACAGGCTAATGCACAAAATGCATAATGTGCCTCCTCCTTCACAACATGGGGCTTAAAAATAAATGTTACAGATCCTATTTGCATTTTCCATCTGTTCTCAGGTAAATCCAAGTCTGAGATAAGAATCTCTTTCAGCGTAGTTCGTCTAGCAAAATGAGCTACCAAATTTGTTCAGTTTCCAGGCAAAAATGTGGCCATTTGAGACGTTTCAGTGTTGTATAGGGTCAGCTACAGTCCCATCAACAGTTGTGTAAATCTGGAGGACTGGGGTTGAAGAGCTAATAGAAGTGTGAGATTTACCTGTATATAACTGATTGAGAAGAAACCTAGGGCCTCTCTCCTGGCTAACAAGCAAATTACCTTATTCACTTAAATATATTTTATAAATAGTAACTGATCATTAACAAATGTATAGTACCCTGGCTTTTTACTTATGTTTTAATGCTTAAAACAGATGTCAGATTGACAGTACGTCAGACAAATCTCTTCGTATAGTCACAGAAAAGTTATATACTAAAAACAGTGAAAAAGTCTGTTTCTTCCTCTGCCCTCAACCCAGTGACTTAGAGGGCCTGACTTGAAGAGGCTCCTTCTGAAGGGAGATGGGGTCAGACCCCAGCTTCATCTTTGGCATGCCTTCTGAGATTGCAAACGGGTAATTGTGATGACAGAAGTTGTGTGCAAAGTGAGGTGAAGAGATTAAGGCTGTGAAATGCAATCAGCCTATGCTACCAGCCAGCTGCAATCTACTCTTTTTATGAGTGTATTTGCAACAATGTTTTAGCAATAGTTTTACAATTTAAATGTAGGGCTATATATTCAAACAAACTTGCTTGCACACGCATGCATAAAATCTGTGTTCAGAGTTGGCCATATCCAGCTTCCTGGAGCAGCAGCAGTGCTGGAGAACAGATTTGGGATTATGACTATGCTGCATAATAAATGAGAACATTTCCAGAGTACTCATGATCTGACTATGGACTAGACTAGCTCTCAGTCTGGATGTCACCACGGGACTTGGACACAAACACACCTCTCTTATGAAATGTGAAGACGTTTACTGTTAGCCAAACGAATTATAGAAGCTCATTTCCTAAGCAAAAGCTTAGCAGTCCACTGCTAAGCAAAGAGAAAGAGGGATGCTGACTCCCCCTCCCTATTCTGCTCCTCTGAGGTTTTCTTTCGTAGGTCTGCAATGGAAGAGAAATGAATCTCTCCTCGGATAAATCGCATAAGCTTTTGTTGAGCTGGGTGGTTTCTTTCCTAGTTCAGCCACAGGCAAAGCTCATCCAGAGACAATGACATGTTGCATATGAATTTTCAGAGGAAAAAAAACCCCTCACACCTACTAGTGAATAGCAACCTGAAAAATGTTTCTGAATATGCAGGTAGGAGAAGAACAACTTAAAAAACCTGTACAATTATTTTACAAATACATTTAAAAAAAAGAGCCTAAGAAATCACTGTTGATCAGTGGTTACATTCAATTTCAAGCCAAGTTTAGTTTCTGAGTATTTTAAAACTGATTTGCATAGCATCATTCTGTAAAGCCTCAATTCAAGAAAGCTCATAAGTACATGCTTGAAGCCCTTGCATGTGCCACCAAATTCAATGGCATCATACATGTCATTAAGTGCTTTTCTGGGTTGAGACCTAATTCCTTGATTTTACAGGAATTGCCAGGTGCTTATTTAGGTCATAAAGGATCTGAAATATTTTACTGTAATAGTTCTTCAGGAAAAGAAAAACCTAATGCAAAACTTGGCTTTCACTAATCATCAAGAAAGGTGTGTCCCACTATTACATGAAATTGCAACTACACATTAGGAGCCATTCTAGGGCAAAAGAGCACCATATATTGTAATAGTAACTTTGCTGAGAATGTAGATTGTATGGAATGGGATCATTTATGTGTTGTCAAAATTTACTACATAGTTCAGAATTAAAATTTACCATAACTTAACATTTTGTTTGATCTTAAAAGTGGCTTGCACATTATATATAAATAACTTGCTATATGAACTTCCTGAAGAATTTATTTTATACTGTAATTTAGTGTCAAAGACTTAGAGACAACAGGAGTGTATTTGAATTGTTTTACGAGCACAGTGTAATCACTATAGGGTCTACTTACTTATTTTCCCTTTCACTGAATAATATTTAGTTTCTTTTCTAAATCTTCTCTGCCTTTACAAGAGAGGTAACACTTACTAATGTCACTCCTGGGGCAAACTATTGTAATTTAAGTTCCAACCCCTAATCTGTATTCTGTGAGCTAAGGTGTTTTACCCATGGCATCTATTTGTCCATTCAAAAATGCCTATACATGTACATGCCTGAATTTTGCACATATAAACACTTAGATCATCGAGTAATTCTGCAATATAACACATGCATTATGCACCTGTAGTGGGTTATGGGGGAGTGCGTTATTTGACTTCTTACATGAAAAGTGGATGTCTCCTGCAAACAAGTTGTCAGACACGTGCTGTACCCACAACTTAATAGAATGGGTGAAAGGAACCAGTAATTTCACTGCTGAGTTGTCATGGCGAGAACCTGTACTACCCAAAAGGCAGAACTGCAGTCATGTAAGTATCTCCATCTTAACAGGCAGACCTGAAGGAAGTAGAAGCAGCAGGACTTAGTACCTCGTGTATTATCTCCCTTAGTGAGACCACAGAGAGCAAGAAAGCCACTACCTCCAGTCGCCCTTGCTGAAGAGTCAGCACATCTAGAGTGCACTTATGTGAGATAAATATCAGTTTTCAAAACTGATGGAGCCATGATGATGGGCACCAAACCACACCTTTTCCTTAAAGGTAGTTACAACAGTATGTGCTGTACTGTGGCGTAACTTGACCATCTCCATACGTACATAATTTGTGCAGCTGCAGGCCAGTGAACAAACCACTGATTACATGTGTGTGCAAGCGGTAGCCACTGCTTAGGCATGGTCAGCAGCATGGCTCTGGGAATCGCAGGCAGCTGGTATGTTTTGTATGACACTGCTGATGTGGATAGATGGGTTTACCAGCTCTTTTTCCTCCCAGTCCTTAAGTTCATCAAAGCAGAAATCATTATGAGGCCAAAATCATACAGATGAAGAAGATAATTTCAACATGCTTCTGCTGTCTGCTACTGCAAAACTGCTGTTAGTTAGCTAGCTCACGAGTATTTTCCTCTGTCTCCTCAGTCTCCATAGGGCTTCAAGAACTTCCCTTCTTGTCTTGCAAAGATGGGAACTTGTTTCCTAGAGGAGTATGTTTGCTAGATTCTCAATGAATCTTGCATCTTTTGGTCCTATTTATGAAGGTTTCAACCATTAAAAATGAGAGTAATTCTCAAAGATTGTAAAGGAGGTGTCACCTTTAGCAAAATCTTCCCTGATTCCATAATAAGTGTTTACAATTTGTTACCAGTGCTATGAATTCAAAAGTTATTAAAATGAGAAATCATATAGTGTATGATGCAGTCATCTTCGCCGTACATGGACTAATACCTTATTCTTCCAAAAACTGTATTTCTTTTAAGGCACATCAAATATCTTGTCTGAATACTTTTTTTTTCATGTAGCGTCCAAATTATAGCCAATCAGGTTTTTGCACCCACTTTTGTTAATGCCTATCTAAATACAGCAAGATTAATGATAGTTATCAAGCTTGTTTGCTTAAATTTGTATAATTGTCTTTGGTGTGTAATATCCTTGATGAGCCTGTGCTGTTGATAGACCAATTTCAGAGGTAAGCTGCAACACTTCTTTGCTAACTCAGCTGCTAGGAATCACAGCAGGAAATGCAGTCTATCTGTTCTTCTCTTCCGAGGGAAACAGAAGGTTCACACTCCCCTCCCCTGCAGGGCAACTTGGTCCCAGGGTTTGGAGAATTTATGCAGAAGTTCAGCAAAATTTCACTGTCACGCATGGGCATATAGTACCAGCTCCACCTAGCACACTGTTTTCTGTGGGACTGCCCAGTGTGGTCAAGGGACACGGGTGCACCAGTGGCAGGCAAACGATCTGTTGAAGCTGCCAATCTGAGTTTGACATAGTATCATAAACAATGTTCCCTGGTATGGAAAGTTGTATTAAATCAATTAGCACAAAATGGTCCTGTTTATGAATAACAGCCACACTATTTTATTAGGTATTTTTTATAGCAAGCTTTCATACAGATGAACTTGCATCTTATCAGAAGCTTAAGAATGAAACTTATTTGTCTTTAAAATACTGTATTTTTTAGTGTTAGGCAAAATGAGAAAGTATTGGAATCTTCTTTACAAAGCTTGTTTCCAGCAAACAATAGTGATGTCTCAAATAAAAGTTTAGACACATGGAAAATGTTGCAGGTGACTAGCAGAAGAAATCTCTACACATACTTTGCATTGGCATGTCTTTGTAATAAATGTAGTCTAAAAAACTCCCTGTTGGTGTTTTGAAAAACTGACTAATCATGCACACACAACCTCCAGTGTCACTCTTGGTGAAAAAGCCTCTTTTTTTTCTTCTCCTCCCCTTTGATTTTCCTCTTTTGGGTACCACCTGTCTTTTTTTTTATCTTCCCACTTGATGGAAAATAAAAGCAAAACCCAGAATGAAAGCCCAAGCCAAAGAAACCAGTTCCTTCTGCATCTAAACAAAGTGCTATTTGCAACAGTCAGTGCCTGGTTCTAACTTAGGTAATCCAAACTAGGTCACCTTCACGAGTCTTCCAGACTTTCCAACTTAGTAACTCAGAAGGATAATAATGCAATTTTTAGTTAATGAGAGAACATCAGAAAAAAGAACTGCAGGAAGCTGTGAACTGCAGTATCTCCTTACTGAAGACAGAATGCCACATGGCAAGAACAGATGGGTAATCCTTCCGTGATTATCCTCGACCACTGGCTGAAAGAAAAAGCTGTCACAACATTGAGGGCTGTATATAAAGTATATATACGTGACATTTCCCCTCATTGGTAGTAAAAGGTTATATATGCTAAGAGATCATAAAGAAAAAGGGATGCTTTAATGTGACGGTGAAAGGAATAATTCTTCCTTTTTCCTTCACTTCCTGAAGTGGAGCATATGCCAAGGTCCTGAACTAAATTTATCTTTCAGAAGTAAAAAGTAATATATATTCCACATATGTATTACGTATTTTATATAAACTGAACATAGAAAAGTACCTGTTTTAATTGTCTTTGACGATACTGACCCAGAAGTGAAAAATAAGGATTATTTGTGTTGCGAAATTATAGATACTGTTACCAGAATGAAATATTGGTATTAAAAATTTGGCTTTTGCATATAAATTGACACCAGAGTTTGTGTTTGCAAACTATTAAGTGGCAAAATGGAACAAGAGTGGATTAAGAGTGGCTTGCTGGAATCTCAAGTTTTACAAAACCACCAGAACTAAAGGCATTTCTTGCACACAATGGTCACATCTCCATTGACTTTGGTTCTGCCAATGTCCGTTAAGAGAGAACCTGAGTCTTATAACTCACTTGTAGAGTAGCTAGATGTAAGATGAGTATGTAGCAAGGAATCTTGGGGGTTTGTTTGTTTATGAAAAGAAGAGATGGAACAGTGAATATTCGTGGTACAGTATACCTGAGTGAGTGGTGAAGAATGTACATGTAAACCATAAAATGACTGAATTCGAGAACACAGAGTAAGGTAATGATGGTGCTGTGGTTCAAAAAAAATAAAGATATGTTTCCCCTACCTTTAAAGTATAGCAATACGCCAGTGTTTAAAAACAAAAAGCAATGAGTTGGGAACTTGTTGCAGAGCAGACACTGAACTGTAGTCCAGGGTGGTGACATTTTTATCAGCCTCTCAAAGAGTAATTCCCTACCCTGTTTTGCTCTTTCAGATTTGACGCATAGACCAGTAAGACTGCCAGGCTCCCGGGGAAAAGGTGTATGTCCTCCATATGCACAATGCTTCACTAAAATGATTAGGGGTGGTATGTTGTTCCTGCTAGTGACAGAACGAAAAGAAAAAAAAGAATTTGCCACTTCAGGGGAGAAGCCCAAACCTCAGGAAGATACCTTTACTGCTACTGCAGATTACTCATAAAACGCTGCTCATGCTCATGGCCTATTTTCAATCTTTTCTATTCCTAAGGTGCATTCCTTAGGTGTTATGATTTTTTTAAATCACAGGAATATACACAAATTTGCTAATTGTTCTGGATTCTTCACAGATTTTTTTTTAACATTGAGTATATTAGAGATACCTATCCTTAGACAAATCAGTTCATTCCCAGATACTCCGTTTTCCCCTTCACCCCGATAACATATATCTGAAATCTAAATTTTGATGTGATAGGGACATGACTGTTTTTAAGAAAAATGCAAATCTTGACTCTGAAATAACTTAGTTGTTCAGCAATTACAGAATGTGCTTCTAAACCGCCTATGAGTCAGCCTATGAGTTGGAGTTCAGATAAGCCTGTAGTGTTTGTTCACCAGATGGACCGTAAGCTCTTCAAAGTAGAGGAAAGGATATTGCTTATTAACATTGCTCTAAACTTCACTTGTTTCTTTATACAAAATCTGGTTACATCTACACGGTAAGAAGGAGGAAATGTATTTTTATAACAGGATAGGTAAATCTAGCAAAGTAGATCAGAATAAAAATTTTACTGGAACAGAGTATGGTTCTTTTTTTACATCATTCTAAGTAGCCAAGATTGAAACCGAACTCCTCTCAAACACGCCCAGGCTGAATTTACATACCTGTGCAAAAGTAAAAAATATTTAAGCCAATTATCTGTTAGGATTTTAGAACAAATTAGCCAAGTCACATTAGTTATCCTTGCTTAAAACACGATCTCTTTGACAGTTAAGTGCAACCATCATAATACTTGTCTACTAAGAATCAAATATGTTTTTTCTCTTATATACGTTGGGCTAGATACTAACAGTCTCATGTAACATTGGCAACATCAGGAATTTTCAGAGTGGTAACCCTCTCAAATGTCTTCTGTGTAGCCAGAGTAAACATTTTCCGATGCAACATAGCTCACTCGAGCTGCCATTATTCATGAATGTGATAATAAGAAAAGTCCATTTTATGGTTTTAACTCATGTAATTTCTGATTTTAGTTTGTTCTTAGGATTTGTACAGTTCTGGTTTTCAGTTTTTGTGATTTTTTTTCATCTTCAAATTCTCAAGAAGCTCAGCCTTGCCCTTTTTACTTTCCAGTTTGAATCAGCACAGGAAAAAATAATTAGTTAAATTATCCTCCTTCTTACTTCTATCTGGCTGTTTTCTTTAGCAACAGAAGAAGGATGTTTTGAGCAGTTAGTGGTCATTGGTCATAGCACGGTTTTAAAAATGAATGCCATACCTACTGCACTCTCCTTTCCAGACTTTACATAATCTCTATAAACACAGAGAAAGGAGGATGTTGTCAGAGAAGAAGCCTGCTCCTCTTCCCGCTCCGCTTTTTCACTCAGTGCAGAAGTGTCTCATGCTGAGGGTCCCACCCATACACAGGGCTGACTTTACACTGAAGACTCAGATCTTTATGCCCTATAAATTATTGTGGTTTGGATACAAATCTTCTCTCCAGACATGCTTTCAGTACACGTGAGACTGAGCATGCACTGCTGTTCCTCGCTGCCTTATCAGTCACAGTAATTATATACAGAGATTAGGAAAATCCATAGATGTTTTCCCGTATAAAAATTGCCCCTGAAAATCTGGAGGAAATTTTCCAATAGGTCATAAAAATTTTAAGGAACATGGATCACAATTTGGTCATAATTACTGCTGTGCTCCTTTTATAGAGAGCAGTGTTGCCCTGTGCTAAAACACTGCCTGCCTTGAATGTAGTTTTTAGGGCTTTTAGCCATTTTAGGGCATCAGTTTGAATGTGTCTCCCATTTCACAATGAGGTATGCAGGATCAGAATCAGGCCCTGAGGTCGGTGGCTCTTCAGAGCTCTTGCTGATTGGGACTGTTCAAAGGCTGGCTTTTCTGGCTCCTTGAGCACCTCCTGCCCTCTAAAAGCCCAAGGGAAGGCTGCATGGGGCAACCACTTACTAAGACCACAGCTTCCTTTTGAAAAAGAAGGCACTTAATCCCAAGTGGAAGACACTTTTATCTAGTATTTGTCAGCAGATTTGCTTGAGTGTATCTATAATGCCCAATTATTTGATGGTTTGGAATAAAAATTATCCATCAACTTCCCGAGATGTGCAGACGCCGTCAAGAAAATTCAAGAACACTTTGAATCTTTTTCGGTTTTTTGTTCAAACAGCTCACTTCACTGTACTGTGTGACCAGCAAATCCGATGCATGCGCAACTGGTGCGGAAGCCTGGTGCTGTCAAAATTTGTTATCACGGGCTCTCTGCCCATAAAGAGCAGTTCACCATCACCACAGATGGCAAAAATGGATGCTGTCTCGTTGCTTGAACTGAAGGTCAGCCAGACGATGCTCAGCCTTCTCACAGAAAGGAGCCTTTCCATGCTGACTTTCCTGGAAGTTACTAATGATGTATTTTGATCTCTCTCTTCAGAGACACCTTGAAGTCAGTGATACTCTGACTGTGACCCTGTTTGAAACTGCATGTGTGTATTTGGGCCTGATTCAGATCTCGCTACTCTATACGTGAGAAGTAACTGCATTGACTCAATGGTTTTACACCAGGATAGAGTTGCTATGAAGTGAGCATCCAACAGCATCAGAGGTCAGTACAGGACCAAAGAGCCCAGGAACTGCCATGTGTGGAACACTACCTTGCTTGTTTTTCTTGAGGATAGAATTTCCCACTGGAGACTCAAAATTCATGTGTTAGGATCAGCAGATTATTTATTCATAAACCTGATTCTTCCATCAGATCATGAGGTAATTATTAAAAATTATTTGTAATATTAGAAAGCCTATTTTTCCAATCATGCACACTTCTGTAAAGCTAAATACTTGCACAATGCTTCTTACCACTAACCAGCCGTGTACTTCATCTGCTTCTGTAACACTGCAACAAAAGACACATCCTATGAAATTTTATTTGTAGCCTCACTGGATCACAAGGAATATTCCCTTAATAAAGGATGCCTCTGAATCTTACTACTTGTTTTATTGTTCTTCAGATCAGAAACTAAAGCACTTCCAATGCAAACAAAATCCTGCTGGTCTGTGCAAATCCTACTTGGCTGTCATTTAGAAAAAGCAACTGTCCTTATCAGAAGATACTATTTTTCACCTTAGGATTTGGTTTGTAAAGTGGAATTAGGCTTACAAAAAGAGGCACTGTGCAGGCAGATTAAAAAAACTCTCTACTTCACTACTATCATCAGATAATGAGATCTTTCAGATTAGAAAGCCAATACTGGTATAGGAGAAAAAGGCAGCTGAAGTCATCCATTACGTACAGTTCTTGAGACACTGGGCATTTAATTACAGTCACCTTGCTCCCATGCATTGTATGTGCAAACCTCGCAGGGGGTGTTGCACCTTGCTCTAGTTCTCACTCCACTGAGGCCGAACACTGCCGGCAACCCTTTTGCTTCTGGAAAAAATCTCAATTTTAGGGGATTTGGACCATTTTCGCCCGTGAAACGGTTTGCATGCATTCATGCCAGCCTCGTACGTGGCGATTGCTGTTCACCAGGCGGAGGGAAACGACAGTGTCTTTACAGGCGTACCCATGCTGCAACCAGTTAAACCCCTTGGCCGTTGGCAGGGCCCACACAGACCGAAGGCCCCACAGACGGGAGGTTGTACGCGGGTCTACTTTGGGCAGAGTTGGAGTAACAGCCTTTCAAAAGCAAAGACTGGTCAACTGCTACGTGGCAGGGAAATGAACGAGTATACCTGAAGTTGTTGGTAAGCGGTGGAAGATTGATGATTTATTGACAGAATTTTCGTTCCTTAAGGAGCGCGAGCCGCGCCGCCTTTTTGCTGCCGCCATTTTTAATGCGACCAACCGAAACGACAAAGCCCCATCTGAAACAGCTGCCAGTCAGTTGGGCGCGAATTGGCTCCAAGTCGGTTAAAAATAGTAATAATAATCGAAAACAGGCCCAGCACCCGCCTTCGCGGGGGAATCGTCCGCCGATCGGGGGCGGGGGAAGGCGGCAACCGGGCGCGAGGCGACGGGCGCGAGGCGGGAGGCGGCACCTGGCGGGCGGGAAAGCCGAAGGCGCCCGGTTCCCGCCCGCCCGTCGCCTCGCGCCCGGTTCCCGCCCGCCGGCGCGCGGCAGCTTTCCCTCAGAAGACGGCAGTCGCCGGCAGCCCCGGCCGCCCCCTCCCCTCTCCCGCCTTCCCGCCCGCCGTGAGGCGCGGAGCCGCCCCGCCCCGGCCCCTTCCCCTCACGCAAGGTCGGGGCTCGGCCGCTCGCCTGCCGGCGGCAGCAGCAGCCCCCGCTGCCGCTCCTCCTCCCTCTCCAGCCCACCCTCCTCCTCCTTCCTCTTCCTCCGCCAACCCCACCCCTCGCCCCGGGCTGGCCCGGCCGCGGGCTGCCGCGCCGCCAGGGCTCCCCGCCGGCTTCCCCCATCCCCACGCGGCGCGCACACCTCCTCCGCCCGCCCTCCCTCCTTCCCCACCTCCGCCCTCCTCCTGCTGACGTCTGGCTCTGCCCGGCTGAAAACTCCGTGCCGCGGCGGATGCGGCGGCTCTCGGGAGCGCGGCAGCAGCGAAGATGGTGGCCGCTCCGTGCGCCCGGCGGCTGGCGCGGCGCTCCCGCTCGGCGCTGGTGGCGGCGCTCACCGTGCTGCTCCTGCAGACCCTCCTCGTCTGGAATTTCACCTCCCTCGACGCCGGCGAGGAGCAGCGCGGCGGCGCCGCTGGCCGCGAGAAGCGAGACCGCGGCGGAGACCAGCGGGCGCACCCGCAGCGCCGCGGACCCGCCGCCCCGCACGGCAAGGCGATGGTAGGCGCGGGCGGGGGGCGGCGGGAGGGGGAGCGGCTGCGCCCCTGCCTCACGGCGTTTCGCCGCACTTCTGCGGAGGGGGCTGCCCGGCAGGCGCGGGGAAGTTGGGGCGAGCGAGGCGCGGTGGCCCGGGGCTCGCGTCCCCCCACCCGGCGTGGCCGCCTCCCGCCGCCGCGCAGGTGCCGCGGTGCGGATCCGGTCCCACCGCGTGGGCTCCCAGCCGCGGCCGGGGTCCCGGCTGCCGGCGCCCGCGGCACGGCCAGCGGCGGAGGGGGCGTGCGGCGGGAGCGCCCGGGGGCCGCGGCTGCAACGCCAGAAAAAGCATCAGTAGGATCCGCTCCCCTCCCCAGTGCCCCTTCGGCACTGCCTGCCTCCGCAGCGGGCGCTTCAGCATCCCCGAACTTCGCTGGAGAGCCGCCTGCCCGATATGTTCCTAAGGGTTTATTTTGTTGCTACTTTATTTTTTCCACCTGAAAACCGCACAGGCGCTATTCTTTATTGCACAGCTCTATCAGGCCCAGTAGGTGACAGGCAATGAAATCTAATGCAATCATTTTACGAACCACTAAAAACTCACGGGTACTGAAACTGTGCCCTCTCACCCTCTCTCTTACAATTTTCCTTTGCAAACTCCCCAGTTTTCATTTAAATGACTCGGGCCTGGAACCGCAAGGGTTGCAAAACTGTCCCTATTGTCAGTTGCATTTCTGAATTTTCTAATGGGCACATGAAAAACCATTTAACAGTGTTCTTGGTCAATTAATGCAAACCTCAGAAATATGTGTCGGTGTGTACCACCGGTCTGTAGTATTCTTCAGCTCAAAAGAAGCTTCCTTTGGTTTTCATTTAATTCTTTTAGCAGTAGGCTTACGTTAAGTAAGTGTTGCCTCTTAAAGTATGCATGCATATTTTCGTTTGTTTCTGTATTTCTGTTTACATCTTGAGAGAGAAAGCAAGAGCCTGGGGCTCAGAGATGACTTGTCCGCATAAATGACTGTGGGTGTTTCGGCCACAGAAAGGCTGCAGAGAACCATGCCCCGAGCACACAAGTACTCTGTCACTAACGTTTGGGACAACTTTTCTGAAAGGTAGTACATACCCATCCAGTGTGTGCATATGCTGCTGTGCTTTCTAGATGTGAAAATTAAAATTCTTGCTTAGTGAGTTCAATTTTTGTCTCTACACGTAATCTTACCTTGGTACTTGCTGTGTTCATAAATGTAACTATTCAGGCTCCACTATTTTTCATCTAGCACTGTGTCCTCTGCCTCTTGTGCTGTCTGTCTAGTCTTTTATCCTTTCATCTTTGATTCTTTTTCCTTCTTGGTCTCTCCAGTGTGGGTTATTGAAGGTTGGCGGGTGCTGGTACCCGGGCAGGTGGGGGGCCGGGAGGGGGCAGGCTGCGCCCGGGGCTCCAGTCCCGCTCCCCAGCTCACCAGGCTTTCTAGGAAATAATCCTCTTCTGTGGGCTCTGGGGCAGTGTCAGAACGAGTACCGTTAGCAGTTGTCCTACAAGCGTCCTGGCACAGTGTCTGGTTTGCGCCCGGTGTGTTGGAACAAATGCTGAGTTCGGGGCTGAGAGCTAATTGTTTCTGTGCTGGCGACAGACAGACATAGAATATGATTATTTTGATGCTGGCAGTTACGAATCACGCCTTTGTGCATACAGATTTGATCAAAGGCCTAAAGATGGAGCACTGGAGTTCCGAATAGAAAACATGTTTTAAAACGCAAGCTGAGCATACCTATTTTCCCCTTGTTATCTAAGTGACTATTATGGATCACACTGGGCTGTCCCACAATGTCTGACATTTGTATTAAAAAAACCCACAATGCTCAAGACAAGTGACAGCATGCTTGACAGCCTACTTTGTCAAGAGGTGATTTGGCAATACTTCTTCAAGATGACTTTATGGTACTTGTGGCTTTGCTTAACCTACACACTGGGAAGTGGCCACCATCCTTAAAATTACTTTGTCAGAATACAAAACCCCACACTTAAGCATCCATCTGCTGATTAAAAAGTGTGCTTGGTGGAAAAGCGATAGGGAAGTTGGATTTGTGCAGATCTCTGCCGTAACAACCTGACAACTTGCTTAAATAGGTAGGTGAGGTTCCCAGGCACTATTGACATGCAAATGTTGATTTATCTAACCCTGCCTATGTTGCCTGTCTCAATTCATGAAGGAAAAACTGTTTAATGGAATTACATGATATAGGATTGGTGTGAAAGATTTTTTTTTTAATGTTGCTTTGTTTCCACGTTACAATACAACTTATGTAATGACCGAGCGAAGTTGTTATCCTTCTCAATTCAAGCTTCCCATAGTTTGTGTATGTCAAATTGTTTTGCAACAGTTGGAGAAGCTGGCTGGTGTGAATACAGTAGTCCCATTATATCCAAATGACTCTGGGTTAAGCGCGTCTGAGAGACCCTGCAAGGATTTTTTCAAAGATTTCTCAGTCTTGCATTATAACCAAAAAAGAATATTAATTTTAATGTGTCTTTGTTCTGTTAACAGAGTGGTGTGTTTAATATATCTTTGGGGAATATTGTCTCAAAAGGCTGCTAGATGTTTGTCTGTGATGTAGTACCTGATGGCTTTTTTTACTCTGAAGAGAGCCTTTAACACACGGATGCCCTGACAACTGCCTTTACAAGAGCCTTTATACTAAGTAAAGATTTTGGACACTTTGCAGAACATAGTGCTTCTGAAAGTTGCCGTATGAAGTTACAGTGTATTTATTTATCTGGGTTTTTCTTTGTCTCTGACCTATGTGCAAGACTAAAATGGTGGTACGTGTTTTACTTTACTGAGCCGGACATAAGTAGCGTGAGGATTTGGTAATTTGTGTCTGTGGGAAAAGAAAGACAATCCTTTGAACCAGGTGTTTAAAAGGTATTTAGATTTTTATTAAATGCTGTCATATAAGTGTAATAAACAATTTCATTTGGAAAATGAAATAACATTGTACTGTAGTAAAAAATGTTGCCACTGTACCTGTGCCTAATTGAATATGAATTGCCAACTTGGCAGGAAGAAACAATGTCGAATTGAGCTATTTTGCAAGTGAAAACATTTACTGTGCTAGATCCTCTGGCCAGCTACATCGGGAGCTTTCATTACTCATAAGCAGTTTCCTGCAGTTGTTCCACATTTAATTAAACCAGGTTATAGATATCTTTAAAGAAGTATGAATTGTATCGGTAGCAGTGACTTCAGTGGGTGCTTGCAACCACGTATGATTTTTGCAGCTGTTCAGCATGCTTTGCACAAGCTTTATTCATTCAGCAAAACTCAAGCATCAAAAGCAAGTGAGAATTAAGCTACCTTCTGAGAATGGGTTGATTTTTATGTAATGAAGTTGATCTTTGAAAAGTATGCAACAGCTTTTTGTGAAAATACCGTAAGCATGCTGCTTAGTCACAGGCTTTTTTAATGCAGCTTGCTAGTGATGGTGGAAGGGGCTTGTTGGTGGATGTTGTGTGTTGGGAGCCCAAAGGGAAGAAGGCGGCTGCTGGTGGTGAGAGGGATGTGACAGCAGAGCATCTGCCGTGGTCTTAGCTCACGCCCAGCATTGCGCTGAGAGGCAGTGCATCGCAGTGTTGTGCTCGCGTTACCCAGCTGCGGCCTCTGGCTTGGAATTAGGCGTTGAAGGCGATGGCTGTGGGTACATAATGCTCCTTCATGCCCTGTGGCACTGTTGGATTTTCATTACTGCCTGTTATACCATAAAGGAAAAATGCTAATGCATTGTTACTGTGTCAGCTGAGTGAAATACAGCTCTTGCCTGCTAGTGTGGAATCAAAGCACTTCTTTAGTCTGAAATTTTATGTATTCATTTTAAAGAAATGGTGTGTTTCTTTCAGCATGAAGCTGTCACAGGAATCAAACAAAACCATCGATAGCTTGAAATGCTCAGAACTGTAAAATGAAAAGAAAGTGTCACGTGTTTGGGGACAGTGACGATTATCTGGTTTAACTCCAAGCAAAAGCTAAGCTAAGGAGGACAGTGCTGAGGCTCACTAGTGCCTCTCCTCCTTATTTTCATTTCTGCAGTGGGAAATGTGGTATTTCTTCTTCTCCTGGGAATGTGGAGAGTGAGGCTGGGCCCACTGTTCCCTCCATGGGTTGGTCAGCTGAATGTGCTCAAGCAGGTTATATTTCTTCTTGCTTGTTCCTCCTGGCTCACTTACATGATGCATGCTGAGCTCCACCAGGTTAAAGATGCAAGAAGCCAAATGTGTGCCTAAACTCTGTAATACCTGTTGGTTACTGAAACTAGGAAAGGCATCCAGCTGCTACTCTACTCAGTACTAACAATTATAAAAACTGTGATCGGTTGTAACTGAATGCAAAGTAGCAGCAACTCCGTAATCCTGGAGAAAACTAGGGGAATCATACAGGAAAGAAAACCCAGGAAACTTTATTCCACTTTCTCTAAAGTCCATCCATGAAGTATTTCCCCCCGCCTTTTTCCAAATGCTTTCCCAAAGTAAGAATGGTGCAGAATTCACCTTGTGTATCAAGCAGAAGCTTGGTGGTTTTTTTCAGGTTTGGAAACAAGAGCGTTTTCTTTTGAAGAGTATTTGCCCCTGTAATGTTTAGATTCTGCAGGTGGATTCCCGGCGCTGTTTTGCCAGAAACAAACCCACAGCCCGGACCTACCCTCTGCCAAGCGTCAGTGCGTTATCCACGTGGGAGGTACTTAACAAGGAAGTTTCTGCATGGCGCACAGGCTTCAGTATAGCACCTGCATTAAAGCATAGCTTTGCACTGGTGTGGTAGCAAGGTGGGAATCAAAGGAGAGAGCTCCTGCCTTGGGCAAGGACCTGGGTTACTGCTGGAGGACTCACTGTAGTTGCTGGGAGTTCACTCTACAAAGTTGCACTTAAGCATAAAATAATTTGTTAAGCTCCAGAATACAAAAGAGGTTTCAAGAAAAAATAATTATTTCACCCCTAATTTATCCTTTTTGCTTAAATTGGTGAATGTATAGGTTCCATATATTATGACACAGCCAGATGGTACCTATTTAAACATCTTCCCCTCTAAGTAGCTTGTTGATGTAGACGTGTGACCTCAGTAATTTCAGCTCTGAACACAAGGAATGAGCTAAAAAAGGTTTTCAGAAAATTTTCCAGACATGAAAGGTGCAAAGGAGCTTAATATGAGCTAATAGTTTACGTGTTAGACTTCAGTCCGGTATGAATCAAACTCTGGAAACTGAGTTGTCACTCATTTTAGTATACCTGTTGGCCTCAGTGAAACAGCTTAGTTAAGGTACCTTAGGTCATGAATAAAATTAATGGCGTCGAGCTATTATGTGGCCGAAAATGATATATTTCTTAGAGAATGGATCCATAGTACTGACTTGACCGTTAAGTACAGTTTCGCTTGTTAACAGGAGCTTAATCACGCTGCAGTACAGCTTTAATAACAATTGAAAAGGAAAATGGAGACAACTAATCATTTTGTAATGGGGAAGGGGGGAGACAATACATCTGCAGCTAGAAGCTGCATAACGATTTTTACGAAGTCTTAGTACTTAACAAGGCACATGTTAATAAAACAAACAAATCTTTTCAGTAACAAAGAACTAATGTATGCATTATTTAAGAAGGGTATTAGAACCAGATTAGATTGATGGACTCCTGCAGCAGTTACCTCGTTAAGCATCTTTTCTGTGGGGATGTGGGAAGGTATTATGAAATGGATCTGTGTTAATTGGTTATGCCATCGGAAGTCTTTTTCAGGCCACTGGTGTGTTTTTGTTCTGTTGGTGTTTTACTCTTTAATGTATGATGGGATTTTGCAGATGTTCCCATTGAAATAGAAGCATTTTCATTTTTTAGCAATAGAAGACCAGCTGTTGTACAGGAGACATACAAATCCCATTTATTTCTTGTCAGCTATTGAAAAATGGGTACTTTTTGGTGTAAAAGGCGCTCATTACCTGCCACATCTCAGCTGTATTGAGAAATACTTTTCAAAATATTTTTTCCCTACAGCGTTGAAAGTCCATGATACGTGTTACAGCATCTTATTACTGCTTGATGAAGGGACAGGAGCACAATGAAAGCATGAAATGAAATTAATTTGTAGGAACAGTCAAATTACATAACCTCAAGGATTGATTTTAATCAAATACTTCCTGATTTTTTTTCGCAGTGTTAAAATTAGGTCTGCCACTTCACTGGAGCTTTTCCAGTGACTCTTTAAATGGGATACAATGTCCTGTATTCCTTCTTCTAATTTAGGCTGATGGGGTGTCTGATTTGGGAAGATACGGGAGCATCCCTGCATGGATACTCACAGAGTGCATGAGTACTGGTGTCTGTAACTGCTTGTATTAGTACAATTTGTGAGGAGTAACACTTTCAAGTGTTCAAGTCTGATTTTTAGACTTGAGAATCTTTGTCCCTCTTCATTTTTTAAAGTAATGGTAGGCCTTTGATGCTTTGCTGCAGAGTACATGTTGAACAGGAGAGTGCTCTGCGGCAGCAGGGAAAGTTGGAGTCCTGGTTGCCTTCTCCCATCAGTAACCTCTTGACATCTGTAGCAAAGCGTTTGGAGCCACATATCTAAAAGCGACATGTGGTTTTGGGGTTTTCAGTTATTGGTTGTTCAGACTCAGTTCTCTTTGGTCTGATAACTGTGTTTTGGTTTTTTCCTCCAGAGGAGCCGAGCCGTGGCAGGTTCCAACTTTATTTGTCCCTTTTACATTTGGTGCTGGTGATGATGGCTGTCCCCTTTTGAGCACTTAAGCCTGGGCTGAATCTCACAAACACTGGGATACTAAATTCAGGCAGTTTAAGGCCTTCTAATGAATGGAGAGAGATGAGTGCCTGCAGAAGGCAATCCAATTTGCTTGAGGTCTGGATCTCTGCAAAAGCCTGCTCCTCCGCACCGGCAAGATTGGGGGACTGTGGCAATGATGCTCAGATACCTGCCGTGCCATTGTAGGAATCCATTCCTTCACACACCAGGTCTGGCATTTCTCTTCTCCAATCTGCAAAGGGTAGTTAATTTTAACTTCCCATCTTTCACGGAAGTGGTGTGGGTTTGAAGTAATCAGTCCTTGTGAAATAGTTTGAGATCTTCAGCAAAGACTGGGACCAGCTTGTCAGCTGCCATGCATTGGCATAGCTCCATTAAAGTCAGTACAGACCAGCTGAGGATTCTGGACCCACAAATGTAATTATTGTTATAATAATAGCATCAAACAAGTAATCATTATTTTTACTCTCTCTTTTCATTTCAAAATGAGAAAATGATTTCCTCTTGGATCAGTGAAAGTAATTTACATTATGCACAATAATGGCCTACATGGAAATATAATTATTATTCATTTGTATGGCACCATCTGGGCACTAGAAGCTTTACAGGCACATGTGAGGAAAGGTCCCTGCCTTGAAGAGCTTACAGGCTGAATAGCAAGTATGGCTGCTTGTACTTAACAAGAGTCACAAGTGTAACTTTTGCAGTATTATCATCAGGGACCTGTTCAACACAGGACTTCCACAAACTCTTGGTCAGTGATTTTCACTCACCGATCAGAATTTCTCTGTGATTGGCACTATACAGCCTAAGGGTAGGATGAGTCAAAGGACTGATTAGGGTGGATGGATCAAGAGAGAAATCAGCAAGAGGCTAGTGTTATAAATTGGCTGCCCAGCTGTTTTCAGGCAGGTAAAGGAGATTTCCAGGCTTCACTTGGAAGCAGAAAATGGTCTTGATGCCTTGTGGACCTGTGCCTCCTATGAAGTTACTCCCAAGCTTTACATCAGATACAGGACTGAATGCTTTACTGAGTTTGAGCACGAGCTGGAAGTGAAGAGACCAGGCTTTCATAATTATGTGGATATAAAAATTGAGCAACATGTAACATTGCCTAAACTTATATATGGTGTAACCTTGCTGAGTTCATCCTTTTATGTGAAGTACCAAAAGGGTCAGTGCAGGACACTTAAATCATATGACTTCTTATTTTTAGAGATGATTAGAGGATCCCTCCAAGGGATCATCTATTTATAGCATGTCTATAATTGGCTGTTGTTTTTTTTTTTTTTGTGGTAATGAAATTAAACTTCACAATAAATGAATATCAATTTAGTAAAAAAAGTTAGCTAAAAAACATTTCACACTAGTGTGTGGTTGACTCTGAGGTCAGATCTTGAAGTCTTCCCACATATATTTTGTTCTCAAGCTACTGCTCTATTGCTGTTATGTTATATTGTTAGAGAGTAAGTGGGATGCTTATTTGAAACAATTCTACAAAGCTGAACGACACTGCAAACTTTAGTTTCACTTGGATTTGGTTGAATGACTCATGAGCACTCATTTTTACTTCATACTGCAGCCTTTGCTCGCCCTTCAGATGTACTTTTTGGTTCAGTTGTTGGAGTCCGAGTATTTTTCTTAGAGTTGATGCTATTTGCTGACTTTTCTTAATGGTGAGCTTTGGATTTCATGCTGTCTGAATTTGAGAGGTCTTTGGTTTTGTTCTTAAAACTCAGCCTGTTTGTAGTTAGCTTTGTTCTTTATAATTGCACTCTCTGATTCAGGAGGACACGTGGTTCAGTTAAAACATCTTCTTTGAAAGAAAGTGATGGAGGTCATGACTTTATTGACTAAAGTGAAGCAGTTCCCTGAAACTATATCCAGACCATTGACACTTACTTGGGAGATGAACAGACAAACCTGAAAAATGATGTTTCCATGGTAAATTTTTGGTTCTTCAGAAACATACAACCGCACGTCATAGAGGCAAGTAGAGTCCTTGTGTCATCACGTGTTCTACCTGTGAACTTAGCGGGATGACAACTGGCCACCCTTGATGAAGAGCCCCAGAGCTGCTAGGGTCATTAGTTATCTTTTTAACTGAGGAGCTTTTTCCTCAGTCTGGCAGTATACCTGGAGCTGTAACTAGTTAAATGGCCATCTGCTAATTATGAAAATTTAAATATGAGTTCTGTGTGGAAATGGAGTGTTACCAGAGATCTGGGTTGGGGTCATCTTGAACAAGCATGTGAAGAAAAAATAATCTGTTATCAAGCTAATATTAACTGGTAGAAAAAAATATCTTACAAAAAATAGCAACTTGTTGCCTGCAAAGGTCCACATTTGGGTAGCTGCAGATAAATCTGAGCACCTAATTATATTGACTTAGATGCCTACAGGCTTGCTTATGCACTTAAAATTGTCTGTGGATGCCTGACACAGATGTTTAAGTATGTAAATATGGATTCAGGTGGCTACCTTAAGGCATCTAAGTTCAGCAATTTGGCCTACAGTGTGTAAAACCCAAGCAAACAAGCTGAAGAGGAGTAAATGTAGTAAACAAAGCTGTTAGTGTGTATATACCAGGAGAATAATAATACTTTGTACAGCTACTGTGCCTCAAATTGCTTGCGTTTTGGCATTCACTTGAATTGAGTTTAGTCACTCAGTTGCATAAATAGAAACTTGGAGGTGCTGTCTGCTAGCAGTGTACATGGAGCAGTACCTCAGCAATGAACTAGCTTTTTGGCAGTCTTACAAGAAAAGATGTGCAAGTCTTCAGTGCAATATTTTGATAAGTCATTGGTTCTTATTAAAATAATAATTATGGCAATAATTGTAACTGTAGCTGGCTCTGACTGAGCTGCTAACTGAGTAGGGGGCGGCGGGAGGAGGATTATGAAATGTTCTCGTAAAACTGTCTGAATCCTGCTCTTTTAGCTCTATGCACACAGATGAGGACGTTCGTGTCTGTATTTCTGGCATGTCATGTGCAAGTACATGGCAATGCCCGTGTGCTGCATGGCTCCCCATAGGAGGGAGCTGGAGATTCCTGCACAGTCTGCCTTATAGGCTGATCATCATCCCTGTGTTTATATTTCTAATAACAGAGATGATCAAAATAGATGTTAGTATTTTACAGCAGTACAGTGATAAAATGGTGTAATAAGCTCATGGCTGTCTGGCTTTCTGTAGTTAGCACTGTGACGTTTGCTGTGTCCGCGACTTCATGGCAAGTTTATGTCATCTTGTTCCCAAAAGCCCAGGTCAGGCCCTGATAATATTGAAACCAAAGGAAAGTTTCCATTAGCAGGTAGCACTCTAGCTACGATGACACTTCCCTGAGCCTTTCTAATCTAATTCAGTATCAAACATTTACACTAACCAGGCTGCCAGTGCATGACCTCCTGTGCTAAGTGACTGCAAGTGATAAATGACTATTTATTAGATAAAGATGGTCTCAAACCTGCTCATTTTCCAGATAGTGTAAACAGTGATTTCTCCTCCTCACCCACAAGCCTCAGTTATAAAATATGATATAGTTCTGTTTGGTTTCTTCTGAAGTTGATTTTTCTCACCCCTGGATATCTAAGAAAAGCAAACAGCACTGGCCATTGCCTGCCCTCCTTGTGTGAAGCTGCAGTGGGCATCTGGAGTGCGAGTTTTGGGATGCTTGCTCCCCTTGCTTAGGGCTTCAGTGAAATGCTGCATGAAATGGGCAGAAGGAGAGTTCAGGTTTTAAATTGCAGAACAAGTTTCTGTGTGGGGAAGAACAGAAAGTTAGAGGTCAGCTGTAAAGCTCTGTGGGACCTCTGGGAGCACAACCAGTTTAAAAATTGGATAAATGTGAATGCATTTATCATGCTTCCAGAGCACAGGAATTTTCCAGAAGTGAATCTTATAATAAGTGCTCATCTTGAGAGGTAGTTGACGCAGAGAAAGAGCAAGGTTTATTTTGTGTTTTGGGTACGTTCATATAGCCCGGGACTTTGGTTCTGCAGTTGCTGTGGGATCCACAGGTTTACGCACATATTCCACATAATAAAATTTCACCCAAAGGTGTTTTATGTGAAAGTTAGGTTATAGGGTTTGTTTGCCTTTATACAGCCAAATATGTAAGTAAAAAGTGCTTTGCTAGAGTTCAGACAAGTTTGACACAGTTATTTAAGGTGGTTTGGGTTTTGTCCAGTTTAGTACCATCACCAGTCTGTCAAACTGAACAATGATCTCATGCTATCAGAATGTTATCAATAGGATATTTCATTCTGTACTTTAAGTCCTTCAGGGGATTTTTGCTTTCTAGATGCACTGATATAAATTTGCAGTAATTCTCATATCAAGGGTTCGTGAATGGATGTAATTGCAGAGGAAAATAAGGGTCTCGCAGGTCAAATGGTTCTTCAAGGACTCCATATTTGGACAATATGAACATCTCAACAAGTGATGGAGCATTTTGTAATGAGTGTTCAACAGTCATGTACTATGCGCTGACTTCAGTAGTTCAGCTGGGACTGTGTTGGTAGCACAGCTGCTTAGGACGTGGATTACTGTAATTGGAGAGGAAAGTACTTCAGGTCTCTATTAGACACTTGGTAAATAGTAACTCCATTATGGAACGCTGTTTCTCCTTTGAATAAATTGGTGTGGTTTTGTTTTCGTTGCTTGCTGTCATTGGTAAGCTGTTTTCTTCTTAACTTGTAGTTGTCCAGTTTGAAAGACTGTTTCCTGTTTGCTTAAAATAAACACTTCTGCAGCATTTGCCTGTTTCACGCTGCCTGCAGACAGCAAAATGTATCCTCAAATGTTTATATCTGTTGCTGTGGTTGGGATGGTAGTTTCATAGCTACGTAGAGATGCTATGGGAGTTTGAATCATCTCTTTAGTGTAGAGGGTTGGTGGTTTGGTGGTTTTTGGGTTTCCCCCCTCCCTGTTTACTAGGGTAAAATGTATTCAGGGCTGGATTTTGTAATTCTTATGTGAAAAGAGGCATGCATGCATACCTGTAGTCCATGGTGGTCAAATATTTGTGAGTCTCAGTGCCAATTAATATAAGCAAGAGTTGCCCATTTGGGTAATTTGGCCAGGATTTTCCAGATTGACTGTTGCTTTGAAATATTTTGCTTTGCAGTGTCCAGTTTAAATGAGCCTAGGACTTGGCAAGTCAACACTTCACCAAGTTTGTGCTCTTTCAGTAGCCAGATTTTGAAAATCTTCACATTTAGTGTTAGTTTAGACTTTGATCATTATCCTGTGTAAGCATGATGTGTGAGAGGTTAGTGTACAGGACTAATTTTCAGACACTTTTGCCAACTAAATTTCACCTTTTTCACTGTACTCACATGTTTGCTATAGGACAAAGGCAGGCATAGGTGTGCAAGAGCTCGAGTAATACAGTACACTGACAATAACCTGTAGTTCTTCAGAGCCGCCAAATGTCATCACTAGGAGCTGGAGTGCAGACTTGGATGTAAAATGAAGCAAGAATAGTCATGAATATGGTTGTGTTAGGGTTTTTTATGTAGCTTTTGTATATTCATTTAAGTTATTAAATGGAGAAGGGTCTTTAAAATAAAAGTTGTTCTGTTGTCCTAAAGTGTTCCATGATATTAAAAAAAAAAAGGAAGTATTTGATAGCAACACTTCTTTAAGTGGGTTTTCTAAATACTGGTTCTGTAAAACCTGAAAGTTATATAAATCTGATATGATTACTTCTGCTAAGCAGTAACTTAAAAGAATGTTTTATATTATTTTGATTTTAACTTTTCATTCCTGTTCTGTGTTCTGAATGGACATTACCCATGACAGGAGAGATTGATGGGGCTGGACAGGTACAACTTGAGTTCCTGCATGTTTCTGTTGGTAGTGGTGGAATTATTTAACAACCACTGTCTATTTTTAGTGTTTTTAGGAGTACTGAAACTTAGAATTCAGGATTTTTTTTCTTTAAAGGTTCTTAGTATTCTGCTGGCTTCGTTGGGTCTCTTTCTAAGTTGTGCAGTGTTAATGATTTCATCCCATGCTGAATTACTAAAGGTGCTCATGCAGGAGGACTGCACTCTGAGTTTTGCATTATGCTTGATGCATGGAAGTATTATGTTGATGGAAGGTATTACCTCTGATATTCTCAGTCAACTTTTAAGAGGTCATACGCATCAATAGGTGTTTACTGGTGGACTACTTTGGGCCAGCTTTGAAAGAAATGGGTGGGGTTTCTGAATGGGTTTAAAATGCCTGGTTTGTATTCAAGTGGATTACCTGTGTTAGAATTTAATTTAAATATAGTGATCTCTACTTAAGGAGATATCCAAATTACTTGAATGTAGTGGTCTGCCTGGGGATCAGCCAGCATTAGGCTAAACTGCAAACATTTATGTTGAAGGACTGTGTTGTATTCTGATCAGCTTGTACAGTATGTCCGCTTTAATGGTTGTTTAACGGTGTTTTTAACGGTTGGACTTAATGATCGTAAGGGTCTTTTCCAACCTAAATGATTCTATGAGTCTAACTTCTATGAAAAATAAAACAAAACCTCAGGGTCTTGTAGAAAGTTGCTGTGTCTAATGCTGTGTGGCAGCACCTGGATGTAGATTCAACTCCCAGCTTTACAGGATGCTGCTTGTGTGGCCTTCTCGTGGAGGAGGAAAATACAAGGCTAGCTGTCTCTGCTTCCCGTTAGTCAAACAGAAGGACTAAGTAACTGGATAGTGGACCTGGTTTGTGTGTACCACTTTCTGGCAGACTAGAAACACGCGTATTGAAGCTGCACTGACAGGCGACCTTTGACAAACGTCCTTGTCTGATTTTTTTTTTTTTTTTTTTTTTTTTTTAATTGGGAAGATGACTATCCTGGATAGACCAGTCAACCAAAGGAATTTGAAGGTTTAAAGGGCATTCATAACCTGACAAGTGACTCACTGGGGAATACAGAAGAGAAGGTGTATTTGAAGAAAAGCTTAAGATGTTTTTTTGCCACAGTATCTGTTGGGGATTACCGTGACTAACGAGACTGCGTAGATGTACTGTGCTGTGGCAAATTAAATTCTTATTCCAATACCAGTGCAAAGAGCGCCTGTTTTATACAGCTTCTGTGTTAGGCATGTGCCCAACGTAACCCCATGCAGATCTCCCAGAAGTAGACAAGTTCTTGTCTTTGTTTCAGTTTCAGAGTCTTGAATTTGTTTGAGCCAAAAATAAAAATGACATGACAAAACAGTTGCTAGCCCTTAACCTACCCAAGTGGGTTGTGCTAGCATCTTTCCTACCACAAGAGAAGAGACCCTCCTGGTTCAGCTGTCTGATAGACTCTGGTTTGGTGGGATGGATGGTCCAGGTCCAGACAGTGATGGTAAGCACTTGCCAGTTAGATTTTGTTACTAGTGCTACGGGCTGGGGTTGTGCCTGGCTCACCCCACAGCAGCTTTTTCTGTTTCAGAGCAGTTGGTGGCAGGGAACCCATTTTATCATCTTTCTGCTGTGTCTGTAATCAGGATAATTTTTCTGTGAGCTGCACATATCTGTGGCCTAAAACCTGTGCTAGGCCTGGAGGGAGTCAATGGAAGACAACGTTTCCCACAGCCTGGCATTCACTTGCCATTAGTGGAAGCTTGTGCTGCTTCACTCTTTCACATTTTATTTTTAAGGATTGAACACTGATATTTATGGAGTCCTTTGGTTTGCACATGCCAACATAGATATGAGTATCTTCTGAACATACCTAATGTATTGCAAGCCTAATATTTCTTGTAGGATTACCGATCTCCTTAAGTAGTTCTTCTGTGTGTGTATAAAGGGGGAAAAAAACCCAAACTCAAAAACCTTTGGCCATTCCAGCTGCTGAGTTGTGAGCACTAAGTTCTTGAGAAGAAGCTTTTCTATTATCCCTAATGATCTAAAGCTAGCTGAATAAACAAAATGAACACAGATGTTTCCTCACTGGTGATACAGTTCATAAGACTACACCACTAAAGGCATTACTCAGCTGCAACTTAAACTTCTGTGTGCAGAAATCTGTTGACCAAACAATTCAGTCTTACTAAAGAAAACTTCCTGCAAAGTTGAACAGGCTTGCTGAGTAATACTTTTTATGTTAGCAGTTTATTAACCACTTCATGAATTATCCAGATGTGTTTAAATTAGCCAAAAAGCTGTTTTCTTACCTCATGGAAATGCTGCAAGGAACATTGCGATGTGCTGCTGAGGTTGTGGCCTGTTCCTCGGGGAATGGGCTGAACCGTGTGAACAGGCATTTGCCTGCAGTTCTGGGGAGCAGCTATTTGGCTCATACTCAAGTGAAAACAGAAACAAAATCAGCGCTGTACGGAAACCCCTTACAGGTGTTTTAATTCTGACTAAACTCTGGTCATGCCAATTTTAATGATTTTGTAAGAAAATTTCTTTACACAACGAAAGAGGAATAATGATGAATTGGTTGCAGTCTGTATTTAGTTACAAAGCAACCCTTTGCTGCTATGTTGATCAGGCTGCGTCCCCGCCAACTCCTTTTCCAATTATTTTCCTTGTTTTGGTAATTTTTTGGGAGATTAAGATCTTTAGGTTATAGAATAGAGTTTGACAATGTAGGTGGGAAGGGGAAGCCAGAAACAATGCCCAGTTCTTCAGTGAACCTGAGCCACAGCAGTGGATATGCCCTGGGAGCAGAGGGTCCTTCCAAGATGCCCTGATCTTAGACAGCTGTCACAGCTCGCCTAAAGATGAGGTCATGGTTTGTATAGTAGAGCAGGAGTATGTTAAGGCTTTAAGGCAAGCTTGAGAAATCTGACCACTTACACTCTGCTTGTCACTACAGGATCTACTGTTGTGTTTAAAAAAAATAATTATAAAAAAGAAAGACTACTGTCTTGGCATGTGTGTGCAAGGACTTTTTTAATAATTATTTCAGGGATTTTAGAGGTATCATTTGCTATTGGAAGGAAGATAACTTTAGTCACCTAGTTCATGAATTGTTAGAAACAACCTGTGTGGGATGATGCTGCTACCTCAGAGCTGCTGATTTCTGTTACTACTCTATTAACTCCTGACTCTTCCTGGTAATGCTGTTGTTGCTGTTATCCCCAACTCACTTTTCATTGAAAACTTACTCCTTTATTCCCACATCAGGCTGAGCTTGCTGTTGCTGCTGTTTCTGTTAGCCCAAGGCAGTGACACATGGAAACATTCAGCTGCGTGTTCAATTGCTGCACTGTGGCATGGCTACTCCCCAGGGCCCACATATGTGACCGATTGTACGAGGCTGCTCAGCACTTTGCCGGAGTTGTATCAGAAATGCTAGAGGCTTTAACTTCAGCCACCCCTCGTCCCCCACAACATATCTGATTCACCTGCAGGGCAACTCATCACTGGCACAGAGGTAAACTTTCTGTTTGGATTCTCCCTCAGTGCACCATGGAAACTTGGTTTCATGTCCGTGTCTGTGGTCCCTCTCTGCTGGCACCTTTTTTCTTTCTAAATATCAGATTTTTCCTGCTCTCGCTTTCATTTTTTATTCTTACTGCTGTGCATCTCTACTTCTGTTCCTCCCTCTCCTTTCTGAACAAAGAATACTTCTTGTTTCTAAGCATTTGAGTAACACAGTTTTGTTCCCTTTTTGCAGAGATAGACCAACTTTGATCAATAGCAAAAGCAAATGGTTGTAGAAATTCATGTTGTGCGCTTCTTGCATACTCTGTAGAGTGTCTTTGTAGCTGGTACTTAGCATATTGCCTCTGGAAGCATGTTTCTGGCACATAGCTTTTATTTGTTCAGCCAGAAACCTTGGCAAATGCTTCATGTTTGATACGAACCCACAGTCCTTTTAGATATTGAATAATATAAATAAGGACTTATCAACATGGCAAAGTGATGGCAAAATAAGCAAAGGTGTGAGTTTAAACCTTGGTAGTTTACTAAGTCCCCACGTGGGCACTTTGATTCCACATGTAGGGTGTTGTTTTGTGGGTTTGCTTGATCCACTCCCAAAGCTGGTGAACTTCAGCTGATAGGTGCTTTTACCATGGTTGAAAGCCACCACATAGGAAGCAGGTGAGGATTAGTTAGTCTGGGCTATTGACCCAAGTCCTGAGTATATGACTTGTTCCAAAATATCAATATTTTTTATCATTTATTCTTTACATAAATAAAGCAAAGAACAATTAAAAGAAGTGTTTGTCTTCAAACAGGTTGCCATTTTAAAGCACGTTCTTCAAGAGTAGTTTTAAACTAGTATTTACAATAAGTTATGTTATCCATGAGAGAAACTGTGTCTCTTACTCTGAATCTAAGTTAAAAAAAAGTCATTTTTCTATGTCCATCTAATGTGTTACTGTATTTTCCTCCTTGGATGACAGCTGGACGGGTCAGAGGTAATAGGAACCAATACAAACTAGTACTGGGAGACACTTAATGGCTTATGTTGCATTAACATGGGGTTATTTTGCTAGCTGCATCTGTAGTGCAGCCTTTGCTTGCTTTGGCTCATTTGTAATGTCTGACTCCTCATTTGCATCCCATTTTGCATTGATGGCATTTTTGCGCCATGGCTGACACTTGTTTCTGTGCAGAAAGTTAGTGCAAATCCTGTGCCAAACTTATTCAAAGGTCCTCATCAAACCAAGTTATGGAGTAAAAGCAGAGCAAATAGTGCCAAGGAATTTGTCATGGCTTTCCACTCCAAAGTGAATTTTTATCCTAAAGTAGAAAGTACATTGGAAAGTCTGCTCTGAAGTCACTGTAAGCAGAAGTGGAAATGTGAATAATGGGGGCACGTCTTTTTCAGTCAGTTAGAAAAATTAGGTTTGATAATAATGGTGGCTGGAGAAAAATGTACTGAAGTAGGTATCACTGAAGTCATGGGGTCCTAAATTATGTGCTTTAGGAAATAGCTGCTGAGTTCATACTCTGTTACTCGATCCAAAGGCCAGCTGAGAAGGGATGAGCATGCTACTGAGGCTGTGAAAAGTCCAAAGTGAACTCTCTGAAGAAGTAGGATAAAACACACACTTTTTTTTCCCATTTCCCTGGAAATTGCTTCTTCCACATGTATATGTTCTTTATGATACCAGCTGCTTTATGAGAAGCATCTTTCTGCGTTGCTTTTCAATACTAGTAATAGGAAAAGGTTGGTAGTTTCTCATATGAATGCTAAAAGAGCCAATGGAAACAGGGTAGAGTACATTTCTTATATTTTGTAAATAGTGTTGTAAAATAAATTTCAGCTTTGGGTGGGTGTGCATATTCTTAAAGAGCACTGCAGCTTGTGCCATTACAAGGGTGGCATAATATAGTACGGTATAATGGGAAAGTTCCAAATGGTATTTGAAATCACACATACATTGTTAACAGTAAAAGCAGTTGAATGTGGAAGAAATTTCTTAGGAAGATAGTGAATTTTCTATGTTGAAGTCTCTTAAATGAAGACTAGAGGCTCTAGGGTAAATAGAAGTTAGTACAGTTATCACAGGGTAATGTTCTGTGGCCTCTGCCATGCTGACCTTAGCAGGACGTGTCTGTGCATGTGGTCTGTTGGAAGGTCAAAGGGGAGACAGAGGTAGTGGAGTCCAGGCTTTAGGTGAAATACTGACCTTGGATACAGCTGTGTGTGATTCATCCGCATCACTATGCGGGAGCTTTACCTGGTGCTGATATTTCTGTTATATAGGCTGAAGGACACTGTGCTACTTGATATTTCTAATTTCTACCTTTTCAAGATCACTTAAGAGTTAAATTAAAATGAGAATTTCCACTATCCTTTAATATGTAGTGACCAGTGTGAATTCTCAACTCCTCTGAAGCTGGTGGAAAAATTCCCAATTAGTTTGGAGGAGTTAAGATTTCACCTTAAGGTTTGTTTGATCCAGCTTTTGTCCTTTGAGTGATGAACTCCTGGCACAGCTGTAAGACCTGAAATATTTAGTAGTGATTGGTAGTGACTGACTGCAGTCAGAGTCACCTGGATCATTTCACAAATTTGACATTTGTTTTCTAAGCTCAGGGTGATGTTTCCTTTAATATTTCTTACTCAAAATCAAGTTCAGTTTTGATTCACATTGCCAAAGAGGCATTACAAATTCTGCCCTTATCTAAAGCAGTGTGTCATAACGTGACATTTATACAATGGCAGACGCATGGGCATACTAAGCTAATGTTTAGGGTTCTTTTGCCAATGCAAAGCATTTATGGATTTTTCTCCCTGCTTATGAAATGCACTTGTCCCGAATATGGCATAAGCAAATACATCTAGAATAAATGTTTTTCCCTATGCCCCATTTATCGACAAACCAGCCAGCCTTACTCGAATGTGCATATGTACATATATACATACATATATATGTGTTTATATGCGCACATTGCCCATGGTCCGTTCAAAAGGCTGGGGGAGGAGATTTCTTGCAGTGTGCAAGTCAGAGATCAAAGGGTTAATGCTGTCCCTGACAGGCAGTAGGATGTCAGCCCATCCCGGTTACTGTATAAAAAGATTGATGCAGGACTTTCATGCTGCATGAAGCCGCTTTAGACTCCCAGTGAATATTGTGTTTTGTTGCACAGAGGAAGACAAGGATGCTACATCTGTGGAGAGTGAATCTTGAGGAAAAAGAGATTCAACAGATAACAAGGTGAAATTTGTATTCATATGCAGCTCAGGTATTTGGAGAGCACAGGTTGTGTGCAGAGTTCTGCTGCTGTGACAAACTAGCTTTTTGATTCTTAACAAAATTGTTGCTATTAGTCTTTTGCAGCACATCCAAAATCCATATTTGATTTCACGTTAAAGCTGTGCAAAGCCTTCAGGTTTTTTTTAAAGGAACATACTTAATTTTTCCTACTCTTTTAGATGAGAAGTGGTGTCTGCCTGCTACTTTTTTTTTTTTCTTCTTCTAACTTTTTTTCTTGATGCTTGTAACAAAAACTGCTAACTAAATTTTGTTTTGTGTTTGCAACATGATAAAGTACATCCTTGGCACATATTTTATACAGCTGGAACAGAAAGCACAATGAAAGAAATATTTGGAAAGGAAAGTAGTCTGTCTTTATCTAAAACAAATGTTGATCATCTGGTGACCTTTTTAACAGCATAGAAGTGTGGTATCTTGTTACTGATTTGCAGTCTCCTTGGTTATTGAGGTTGTCAGTGGGATGCTACCCATCTCTTACCAATTTCTGTATTTTTCCCCCTACTGTTTATGTATGTGTCATCAGGATTTTGGAGCATAAACAGTTCAGTTTCTGCAAAGGAAAATGAAGTCTTGCTAATCTATTAGAAGTTATCAGCAAAATAGATGATAAAGAGGTGAAGAATTATGAGTCTGCAATGTAGTAATGAGCAATTCCTTTCTGGAGCTGTTGACAGGACTCTGCTAGAGAAAGTAAGTTGTCAGGAAGTGAGGAGCAGCATCCTGCCATGATTAGGCGTTGCCTGAAAGATTATAAATAAATATTAAAAGTAAATAATCCATGTTTATTGTTGCAAAACATATATTGAGGGTTTTCTCTGAGGTCCAAAAACCTGGAATAAGTTTTGGTAGCGATACTGAGAGAGGGACTGCACGCACCTTGGTCCTTGTAACAACTACTCTATCCTCATATGCATGAGGCCACTCCAGAGAAACAGTGTACCTTTAAACCTCTTACCACTAAAAATAGATACCCCACTGCTGCTTTGTGGCTTGCTCCCCACCTGGGCAGCTGCACATCCAGCAACTCCATTAGCCCAAAGCAGTGGCTTCCTGCTCCTGGGAGCTGAAGTAGGCAGCAGAAGTAAGGGAGAGGGAGGGTTACTGGGAGCAAGCAGGGAGGTTGGGGGGAAGTCCAGGGCAGAAGGGATGTAGTCTGTCTATTGTAGCGAGTCTGGTAGTTTTATTCATATATGCTCCTGAAAAATCTGTGGATAGTCTGACTTTTATTTATCTGTAGTGACAAAGGGAGGCTCTTGCTCCTTTCCCCCTCTCTCTGCGTCTTGGACCTTGAGTCCCTGTCCCCTGCCATATTCCCCAGCCCACACCCAGAACCAGCAGGTTGCCAGCATGCTGCCCTCCTGATCCAGTTGTTGGATGTGAAGGATTGCTAGGTCTCTACTTAAAATCCAGGTTAAAATCTAGGATTGTAGAAGCTCAGGAGGAGAGGAAAACAGGTTTGACTTGGTTTATGCTTTGTGTTCTTGCACAGCAAAACCCCAGACGGCCGAACAGAAAAATAGTCTCATTCCTCCTTGTTGGGTCTACTTCTAACCTTTGCTTCAAAGGTGTCTAAGTGGAGTTGTTCCTTTATTCCTAAAGAGTGATTCTTTTAATACAGACCAGCAATTCTGTGCATTGCCAAGATAATAACTTTTTTAAAAGCTCTATTAAAAAACTCCATGTCAAAGAAATAACTGATCCTCCTTTCTTGGCTTGCTTTCTTCCTCCACTTCTAAGGGATCTCAAGAAGCGTTTTCTTTGTACATGAGAGTTGCTTCTCGATACCAGACAGGGCGTGTCATCATGAAGAAGAGCTTGAGTATCCTCTTTGTAAAGAGTGCTTGGAACATGTTACAGTTGAGGATACGTGGTATATGGCAGAACTTGATAACCTCAGCTGAGGTAATGACTAATCAGAAGTATCACCTCAGACGTAGGGATGTGATGCCAGTTAAAACCACACAGGAACTGATGCACAAAGTAACTCTTATTTGTTTATTTTTTATGTGCCTGTATTTCAAGGTGCCAGTTGACATCTTTCTAGCTTGAAAAAATTGAAAGGGCAGATATGATAGCAAAACATAACATACAAGGGCCTCAGAGCCTTCTCTTAGAAAGTAAATGTGCTTGCAGTTAGACAAGCACATTATTTTATGCTCCAAATTAAGTCCTGTAGTAAACTCGGAGAAATACAAGATGACATAGCAAGTGAGGTGCTGACCTTGTTAGTTTATCTTTGTCATCTGACATTTTTTCAGAAACTACCACCGTATACATTATTTATTCACTATTTTAATAGTTCTTGCTGCCAGCTTATAGTTGCTAGTGTTTTCTATAGAGTTTTAAACTATATTTAAAATGTTGTATCTTGGGGTAAGAATGTATACTGAATCAACCACTATTCATGATAAAACAGCCAAAGATGTATAAATTAATACAATGTATTAATACAATAGCCTGAATTATTTTTTGATTACTAAAGCATTGATAATTTACTAAACCTTGAATTTCTGAGTTCTAGCAATAATTTCAAATTGATGTTACAAGTTGCAATTCAGGCCCTCTAGTGAAGTTGTCCAATACATCTGCAGTCACTTTATCTTAATTACCTTTAAATTACATATAGAGTGATCTTTGTGCTTGATTCCTGCAGAGAAGTGAACTTTACATTTAAGCGTTGTGAGGAAGTCTATATACTGATGACTTTTCTTCTGCACAGTGCAAGAGTAGCTTCTCTCATTGTCCTGTGTCTCCTCCTGAGTTCAGAGGACGTTACACTTTATTACTGGGAGTGGGAGGAAGGATCAGATGACGCTGGGAGACGTCTTGACTCTGCAGGGGTAATACTGGATACAAGGGGACAGGACTCATAAGTTTTACTCTTGCTGACCTTTTTTTGTGGCCTTCGCTGGCCTCTGTGCCTCTGTTTCTTTCTGCATTTAGTCTTTTGTCTCTATGGATCTTGTAAGTTTTCTTTGAAGCAGGAATGTTATTTTACTATATGTTCAGCACAGGGAGACCCCACTCACAGCGAGGGCATTCAGGAGCTTTTGTGTGTAATCATCGGTCCGCATTGTAAAAAAGGCAAAGTAAACAAACCAAGGGAGGAGAGTGTATGTGTTTCTGATTTGAAGGCAGGTTTGTGCATAAATATCTGTTCAACTTTAGGAAACTGAAGTGTGTTACAAAAGAAACGCTTAGCTGTAGCTTTCTGCAAATTTCAATTTTCCATTTTTTTCCCCTCTTCCTCCCTGCATCTAAAGTGTCCAGCAAAATGCCTCTTCCAAACCACTATTTTGCTATTTTAGCATATGTAATTGGTCCTAGGACTTTTATGAAGCTATCATCAGAGACAAACAGCTTTCTTTTTATTCAAACTTTTGGGGTTTTTTGTAACTTGACTGCAAGACTCTTAAAACTTCATTGTTGTCTCCTGAAGTTGTGCTTTGTGTGTTTTACCTTTGCATTCTCTTATCAGATTCTCTTCAGAGCTCTATGTCATTCTCTTTGTATCCATCTTTATAGAAATATTCTACAATATACCATTTACTAGGAATTTTGATTCATATAGCACTTCTTGTCTCCCAGCAGATTGATTTACAGACATTGACATGTTGCTGTTTGCTGCTGTCAGAAATGCAGAGTCATGTTAGAACTGTGCAGCGTTTTGTTGCCTGACTGTGATAGTTAAACCAATCCTTTAACTGCAGGGGTGGTAAACGTTTTAAAAATTGAATTGTATCTCGTAGAGGCCTATTACTCTGTGAGAAAAATAAATTACTTCTTTGTAACACTTTCTGCTAAGATGTTCTTCTTCCTTTAGCTTTCTGATTATTCGTCAGCTTGTCAAAACTCTTCCTATTGCCACTTATCTTTTTTTTTTTTTTTTTAAAATATCTCATAAGTTTTGATCGATTTGCCAAATTTTCCTAGTTTGGAAGAGAACAAGCTTGGAAGCTCTTGCTACAATACCAACCCCTGAGAAATGCTGTGGTTTTAAATACTAATTCAAAGAAAAATTGGTTGGGAACATTATTTTTCTGTTAAATGCTGTTACATAAAATTCCCAGGGATCTCATGTAAACGTTTAATTCCTACAAACAAAGCCCCGAGCAGATGCTTTATCTAACTCATTCAAAGTTAAAAAAAGAATTAATGCTGTCTTTGCAGTGAACCTGCAGGAGTTTGGAAAGTCGCTCTGTTAATGTGATTGATTTTTACTTCAAGGATAAATCTTTCCCTCAACACCCAAGTGCAAAGGTTCACATGCCTGCATGGAATAACTAAGCATATGCGTGATTTCAAAATCTTCAGGAGGCAAAGGAACAGAGTGTTTCCAAACAAAAATGCCTATTCTGTTTCTCTGGAGAGCAAGAGGCCGGTGCAGACTCTGTCAAGGAGAAACTTCTGGTAGGCTTTATTTCAAGATTATGTCAGTTTGGTTTCTGTGGACAGAGGTGTGCAGCTATTGCTCCTCTGGGGACTCCTGACGTAGGGGCTTGATCTGCATTCGGCCAGTTTTTTGCAGGTGCTGCTTGAGATGTGACTCTTCAGTCATCTTGTAAAATCACAATAATAAATATTGGCTCATTTGCAGTGTCTCAAAAAACCCCCAGCACTGTCAAAATTCTATCATTACAAAGCCCAGCAGTGCAGAAGAGTGGTGGAGATCCCATCAGTATTCCACCCACGTGGACTTGCCTTGGACAGACCATGCTAATGGGCTCTGAATGAGCCCAACTGCCAGCTGCTGTTGGATGGCACGGGGCTGCAAACGCCACTACTTGTGAGTTACAGCAGTGAGTGCCTAATACCATGCTCGATCGGGGTCAGGAGGCAGCTTAACGTGACATCAATCAGCAGCAGCTATGCGGGGACGGCTGCTGAGGCAGGGTGGTGTTCTCAGAGCACGTGCTGCAGGGAAAAAGGGTTGTTAAACAGTGTCTGCTGTGCTTGTGTGGGAGCGGAGAGAACAGAAGCTTTAAAAAAAAAAAAATTTGCTTTTTTCTGCCTAAATATTCTAGGTATAGCTGATGGAAAAAATAAATAAACTGGGCTTTGTTAAGCCCATGGTTAGCCTCTGTCTCCATCTGTATCTTTGTATTTATGGAGCATCTTAGAAGTTTTGCTAGTCTCCTCCGAGGTAAACAGGCTGTGCGTCCTCCACACCTGCAGGTTTTATTTGTAGTCTCCTGCATGTGTACTCTGAACATTGCAAGCAGTTTCTGTGTTAGAGTAATTAGTTGTTATGGGCTATCATTGTGTTGGTACTGATTTCTCAGTTGCAGCTGGCTTGTATATAAGGTGATGGTCCAGAGCCCCAAATTAGGATGTACTACTCTTGCTCCTTACTGTGTTGGTTGGAAATACTTCCAACATTGCTTACCTGCTTAAAATCTCTATTTCACACTATATGGGTTGCTGTAACAGGAGCTTTCCATGCTGCTACTTAGGTAACAAAAAGATGAACACTTTAATGTGAGTAAATGACAAAGCAGGAGTTTTATTGGGTGTAGGGGAGCCGTTCTGTGCTGGAACATTGCCGTTTCACCTGCCTGTTGAGAAAAGGATGATTTTCTCATACAGTTTTTCACTGCAAATCTAATTCATACATGGCTGAAAGTCTTGTGCAAAGGGATTGTAAATGTTATGCAGAGGATTCCCGGAAGAAGTTTATGACAAAGCAAGCAGCAATACGGGTTATTATTGGATGTTGGTTACGTGTTTGTAGGTCTCTTTTTTTAAAAGGGAATTTTAGAGGTGTCATACAATTGCAGATTTTGAAATTCTAATCCTTTGGATAAGGTAGCAGGGATATCTTTAATGAAAACTACCTTGGACACAGCTAGGACTACATGTTTCCTAGCACTTGAAATGATTGATGGAAGGAGACGAGCAGAAAAGCAAACAGCAGAGGATTGTGTTTCAGGGCAGACCTTAAGCTTTTGGGAAGAGGAAGATTTTATTTTTGCTGAAGTGCTTGTCATGGAGATGACGTTAGTGTTCAGTACTTTGCTACGCCCTGCCAGTCCCTGCAAAACAGGTGGATGCTCAAGAAGATGAGCTCACATCTATGCTTCCTGTAAAAATCTTCCTCAGTTTCCCCCTTTTAAACTTCCTATCTTATGTGGTTTTCTCATATATCTACCCCTTCCTCTATTTTCCTAATTGCTGCCTGGATGTTATCACTGTTCCTCATCCTCTACCCGCTCTTTTGTTTTTCTTTTTTTCCACTGTAAATCCTAGCAGCACATGTGCTGTACTCTTACCGCTGTAGCGCTTCCTGTTTAGAGTTTGTGCAAGGAGCCTCAGCCCGTCTTTTGCTGGGTGCTCATAGCAACCCGCGACTGAGGCACAGCCATGGCTGAGCCAGTTCCTGTTTTCTCTTAGTGCTGCACAGTGGCCACAAAATGGCATGGCTGCGGAGTCGCTGATTGCTGGCACGTTTGTTCTTCTGTTGCTGGGGGAAACTTGGACCAGCAGCAACACACCAAGTTAGGAGTGTGAAGGGATAACATGTTAGGCAAGTTACTGTCACGGACCCCTGGAAAGGTGACTCTCAAAAGCCTTGCTTCTGCCTTCCGGAGGGGCAAAGTTTTCTACAGGGAAGTTTCCTAACGGTTGTTGGCAAATAGAGTGAATTATTGAAACCAGTAATTCTTGCATAGAGTAACGGCCTGTATTTTCAGAGGTAATAAAATCAGCCATAATCTGTGTCTTAGCCAGTGTTTTCTATAAGGAATTTCACAGATAGACTAGATAGTCAGTGTAGAAGATCTGACCATTTATTTATTCATTTATTTTTAACAGCGCAGTTGACATTGGAAAAAGCTGTTTCACTGAGAATAGCACACCTGGCATATGTGAAAACTCAGTGTAAGATTTTAAATAACTGGAGACCAGAAGAGGCACTACTGCATTGCCACCCTCCTAGCATTGTTGTCACCTTTCATTCTATCCCATTAGTTACAATATAGTCTGAATATACAGTACCTAGTAATAGCTATATGTGAATAATGTGGGCATTAGATAGACAGCGTAGAATTTTTATGTCCTTAAAGTAAAAAAAAAAAAAAAAATTAAGAAATTTTATCTAGAATTAAAGTTAACTTCAAAGCATCAGACTTGGTTTGTGCTGGAAGATCCATTTTTTGTCCATATCTGCAAACAACAGTTGAGCAGATACATGCTTCAACTCTAACAGTAGTGTCTGGACTTTTGTTTTATTCTTTCACTGTGTGGAAAGGCATAAGACAATGTCTGTGTCTTTACCAAATGGAAAGAATTTCATCAGGAAATGTCTCCACTCCAAATATGTTCAGGTTTTCTTTACTGCAGTCAATACGGTTATTCATGGATTTCTGCTCGCAGCTCACTCGTGGCTGTATTTAACACATGTCATTGTACTAGGCTACATCGTTTTAAGAATGCTTTTTATTGTTGTACAGATGTGTGTTGCAATGACGCCGGTGTGGTGTACAGCCATAGTGCTGTATAAATCTGTCTCCTACTCCTGTAAACATGAGCAGGGTTGCTGTGTGTGTTGGGTTTTGCCTGACGGTTGATGTCTGTTTTAAATTCCTGTAGTGGCTGAAGCCAGCTCAGCAGATCATCCTTGTTCAGCAGCCTCGCAGCTTTGCATAAATAATTGCTCAGATGATCTGCATAGTTTGTGTAGTGCTGAAAATAATTTGCATTTGCTGGTGATGAGGCCTATGGCATTATATATCCACTTGTCGTGATGACGTGTCCTCTGTTGACAGAACAGATTTTTTTTTTTTTTTCGGAAATTTTGAGTCTTCTGAAATGAAATGACTGTTTAATTTTCAGTGAGTACTTTCTTTTAAAGTTCAGTGGTTACACAGGCACAATTAGGAGCATCTCTGCTGTTTTTATTGACAGGGATGAACCAACGTTACATATGAAAAGCAAATAGTATGTATTTTTTTTTTCTTTCTCTCTCTTGTCTGTTGCCTCCAGATGATTTTCTGTTGAAATGCGATGCTAGGCAGTCAAGTCATGAGTTTTAAAGCAAAGATTGCTCCCAAGCTGAGCTTTCGGATTTTTGGAGTACATATGTGGAACCCAGTTCTTATGGGTGTCAACTACCCATGGTTGTCAGGAACTTCAGTAAAGACTGAAGATCTCTGGCACCATCCAGAGGGCATTTGGCGTTTTTTAGTTAGGTCCCAGTTGGATACTTGTTAACACCTGTAATTTTGAAGAGTCTATGACACTTAGGCGTATGGATACCGTTAGTTTTGAGTGAAGTTGACTCCTTTTGAAAAATCTCAACTGTGTGTCTTTCGGTGCTAACATTGGGATCACCAGCTGCTTCTCTCTTATGCCATGTGGGGATCCCCTAGATTCTTGCATGCATTTTCACCCTTAGTAGCCTGTGAGCATTATCTGCAAGAAGTTTTATTGCTCCATTCCACAAAGATGGCATTTAAACTAAAAAAAAAAACCAAAAACCAAACTGTATTGCATGTTTACTCAGAAAATGCTGTCATGCATCAGATCTGGGGTCAACACCTGATTCGCTTGGTTTAGGTTTGGGGTAGATGTAAGTATTGTAGTGCCCTGTGTTGTGTGCTTCCTGTGGCGAGACAGGGGTATGAACATCAGCCAGCCACCCTGCGGCTGTTGAGAAGTGCTCAATGGGCACGCATTAAGAAATGCCATCAGAAGCTGCAAACGTATTTGTCATTTTTCAAACAGATGTCTGAGACACACGTAGTTACCTCTGGAGTGCATATCGATTACAGAAGTTTGGGGCTGGTAGACATTTGACAGGTGGTAGGGGTATAACTTGGTTCATTTCCACAATGCTGTTCTAATAGGATGCAGCTTACTAAGGAGAGAGCATGGGCTGGCTGAAAAACAACTTTGACTAATACAGTGAAAATTCCACCCAACTATAGGTAGGAATTAAGTTAATTTTTGATTACTAACTTTTATCCCCCTACAGTTATGATGCAATCGGTCAATGTGGAGTTATGTTTATATTTGTTTCAGGTGTCATCCCTTTAGGGTAAAGCCATATTACGTGATTTTGAAAAAGCAGATAAATGCAGAGATTATCAGAAAAGTAATTTTCATCATTTCAGTTGCTCTGTTGCAGACTACTGATTGCAACTTGAGAAGAAAATGGGGTTGCAACCTTTTTTGAAATGCTGTCACACCTGTTTTTGTGGTAAGCCTTTGAACTTTGAAAGGAAGAAAGCCCTCAGGTGAAGGAGGTACCTCTTCTTTGTCCCATGATACTTTGCTGAGGTTGGGCTGTAGCATGAATTTGAAATACCTCTTTTTTTTTTCCATCAAATTGTTTTAGATTGGATTAGGTTAGAGTAATCCAATTCATAATAATGCTGGAAATTTGATAAAATGATAGATCATGATTTGATTGTTTTTGTGGGTTTTTAAAATTTTATTTTATTTTTTTTCTTTCTTTCCTTTCAAAAGAGTGTGTAATACCAGCAGTAGCAGCAGCAAATACTTTGGCGACTATGAGAGCAATAAGACTTTTCTTTGCTTCATTGGATTCAAAGCTTGCAGTAAACACTGTGGCAAAATTAAGACTCCTCCTCTTCTTTGACCTCAGTACAAGCATAATGCCTTGTAAATGTGCATGAGTATGTTGCCACATCTGATGAGGAAACTGCTGCAGAAAGGTACGCCTGAGGCCTCGCAAAGTGTTGGTGGCAGATCCAGAATAAGAAATCAAGACCTCTTGACTACCTGAATCTGTTCTCATTTGTCTGGATCCATGCTTGCTTTTCATCAAAGACGATGTGTATCTCTTCACACCATCCACAGATAATATTGCCTTTAGCCAATGCAGAAAGCCTCAGCAGTTTTGAAAAATTCCCAGTTATTCACCAAGGGAATGAAAAATGTGTTGGAGCTGCTGGCTGGCTGTTAAAATTGTGATGCAAGGGTGTGGCCAAATGTTAGATGGAACACTGTCAGCAACTGATTTTGTGTGTGCGTGCGGGCATGTATCATTAATACTAACCAAAACCCAGTCGTCTTTCATTTTCTGGGTTGCCATGCCTCATGTCCCAGCCTGGCTGCGATCGGTGGGGCAGTTGAGGCAGCCCTAGCCCATTGCTTGAGCTCTCCCACAGCAGAGTCTGCTTGATATGGCTGCTGAAGAGGAACAAACCTGTTTTATAGGAGCAGCTCAATTCCTCATGTTTTTAACTCGATCACCTAAACACTATTGTCTTAACCCTCCCCTCCTCTCTTTTTAAATAAACAGACTAAGTCTGAAAGTGGAAGTACGACTTTAATGCCTGAAGTGATACTGTTATTGCAATAAGGATTTCTCATTTTACCCAAATCGCAACTGGCCGTGGTTTGCATAGTGGGCATAAATTAAGCTCTGCAGGCAGTGCTGTGTTACCTCCCCAACATAAAAGGGTACATTAGGCAGAAATATTTATGTACACCCTGCAAAAATCCCAAACAAGTCCTCTCCTGCTAAGCACTCTGTGTAGGTTGGCTTAAGTTATTAATAAAATTGCTTATCTTTGTTATTTACTGATATGTAGGCAAGCAATTGGTATCACTTTGTGAGCTACACAATCAAAATTGTTCTTGGCCACAATTTTTAATGATGGTGTATAAAAGTTTTTAAGGATCACCTGTATGACCTTGAGCTGGCTTCATGGTTAAGATGGCCATGGTATGTCGGTTCATCTGTGATAAGTGGTACCACTGGCTTCCAGCTGTTGGCTGTTGTTGGGAGGGTATGAATAAGAACATGTTAATTGATAGCCTATGAGTAATCAACTTAGCCCTGTTATTTTTGTATGAAGCAGACTAAAGAATGTTTGCGTTACATATTGAAGTGTAGGAGGGCTTTGCTTCTTTTTAGCTGGAGAGCTTTTTTACCAGTTTTTGCTTTCAAAATACTCTATAGTGGCATGCCTCAGACTTCTGCTCTTTCTGATATTCACACCCGACAGTTAAAAAGACTTGTAAATTACTTTGCATGCCTAATATCACTATTTTCTCTTTTGTATCTGATTAAATGTTTTAAGCACTAGACTAAGCAGTATGGGGTAACTCTTGGTCTGCTGACTAGACTGCATTGGCCCTCGGTCCCTTTGAGAGCTGAGCAGCAGGACAGCACAGAGTGCCTCTCCTTCACGCCACCACACTACATGCCTCCTGCATCAGCGCAGATTGCTTCCACTCATGTCCATGTCCCTGCAACGCTCAGGAGCTGCTGTGGCTGCTTTATGAATATAGTTCTAGTTGCCTTCTGCTGCTCTCCACAACTTGTTCTTGTTGCAAAGCTTCTCCCGAGCTTTGAGCTGCTGTGAGGTTGATTGGTTGTTTTTGGGTTTGTGGGTGTTTTTTTTTTTTTTTTTTTTTTTTTGCAAGACACTTCCTGTTTCTGGGGTCATCTGCAATCATATGCTGGAAGTACCTTTTTATTTTGTGGCTGCATGCAAAATATAAAATCAAATGTCAGGATATGCGGCTGCAAGAGAGACGAAGAGTGAGAATGAGGCAGGTTCCTGTGCTGTGGGGAGGGAAGCAGCAAAAAAGCATGTTGCCCACTTGAACTTCTTTTTTCCCTGGAAAAAACTTTTCTTTTCCTCACCAATCTTGGAGGTGGTGTCCTCTAGCGAGCGTAGTGTTATCTAGATGATGGAGCTTTGTTCAGTTTGCAGCATGAACAGAGATTTATGGTTGCTTTACCTAGAAATTAAATAGTACTGCTACTGAACTTTCTTTCTGCAAACAGGATATTTATTACAGGTGGTCTTGAAACTTGCACTTAAATGCTTACGTTTATAAACTTTGAACTTAGCTTGGTATCTAGGCCAGATGCTTTGAGATATAACGATGCTATTTGCTGGCAATTGACAAGGTCGGTTATATTAATAATTAGCAGAGTAAAAAAGCCAAACCAACAAAACAACTTCGTCAAATGTATTTGCTACTATCAATCCATTATCTGTATGAAATTGTAGCAGTGTCTGATGTCAGCTCAGAAACATTTAAATACACTGTCACGCAAAATTTTAGGTGTGGTATGTGTTGAATATGCATCTATTTCATATTGTGAACTTGAATGGGCTTGGCTGTTTGTGTGTCCTTTAGAAAAGTACTTGGAAAACACCATGTAGCATCTTACAGTTACACTAAAACTGTTCATGGCCTCCTAAAAATTGAGAAGCAAATACCTTGGTTGTTTTATGAAGCACAGCCAAAAGAAAAAAGTTTTGGCTAGTATTTTGCAAGAACTGTAGACAAAGTGGTATGTAAACATAGTGAGACAACATGGCAGGTCTTCAGCTGGTGTCTCAGGTGTAGCTCTGTGTCAGCGGCATTTTGAGCAGCTGAAGAATGGATCTCTGTATAACTGCTAATTTTCAAGAGTCAGTCCCAGCTTTCTTTGCCCAACAGGCATTGCTGCATGAGGTTCAGTGAAGCAATTTTTTGTCCAAGAAAAAGAAGAATGAGGCCCCGTAACTTTCATAACTGCTTTATTTAAAACCTCACAATCATTATTCATTTAATTTGGCATATACAGTTTTTAATAATCCCAAGTGTTAACATGTCACTCTGGGCTTTTGCAGGTGAGTGCAGTTTGACAAGGAGCCCTCTCTCTCTGTGTTCCTGGGATGCTGCCTGAGCGCGGTCTGTGCATTGGCAGGCACGCTCAATGGGCTTCTTTCACCAATGTGTAAAACTTGGCTGTAAGGCGGGTTTGGAAAGACACACTGCCTTGCTGTTGCACAAAGAAAATTGTTGCTCCTTGGGGAAATAACAAAGTTAGAGCTCTGGTGCCAAATGTTATAGGATGCCCGCACAGCGAGTGTTTGCAGTCTGAGAGATCTCTGCCTTGCCATTAACAAGGACTGATTGTGCAGGAGCAAAGCATTTGCTTTGCCTTCAAGACCTGTGCAGCCGTAAGCAGAATTGCCATTAGAGTTTATTCATTGCCTGATACTTTTTTTTTTTCTTAGACACCATCAGCTGGCATACTTGGCTTTAAATTGGAAGGAATTAGTCTGTAATAGATTGCTGTAAAGTGATATAATAATCTCCCTGTTCAGTAGAAGTCTGATTTACATGGCATTGTTTTCATTTCAGGATGTACATGTGAAAGGAAAGAGCATCCTAATTGCTCCTACATCCCATGCAGTAAGAAAGTGGATTTTGGAGAAGTTAATGCTAAAAGCAAAGTTGCTGAGTAGTTAACACTATTTATAAAGTGTTAAGCATTTTACAAAATACCCTTTTTTAGCTCCTCAGTAGGTGATCAACTCATGTTATTGCATGTAGAGCTTTCTGTTAATAATTGCATTTTTATTTTTTCATCAGAAATCAAGGTTAAGTCTTTCTTACTGCCTTAACAGAGTTTTTGAAGGCACAAAGGATCTGTTGTGGTGAATTCAGAGAAAGGTTTTTAAAGCTTTTGTGATGCAGAATAGGAAGGAAAAAAATCCATTCCGTGGGAAGTTTTGTGAGAGCATTGGTTAGAAAAGCATCACAGTGTATCTCCAGGTAGAAAGGGTATGGACACCTTGAATGCTCAGTTACTACAGAGTAATGCTCTGAAATGGAGACTTCCATACCTGTGGATATAGATGGAGCAAAGGATTGGAACTTCCTAATGGTAAAGAAGCATTTTGGGCTTACCGGGAGTAGTGCTGCAGCACATCAGCGTTTGAATGTATGCATTCGAGTGTTCAGGAAGAATAATGCCTCCTTTCTTCTGGGGTGCCTTTCTCCCCCACTCTTACTGAAGCACATTTCAGTGAAGTACTCATCAATTACATGTTTCAAACTTCATGGGTTTTTTTTTTCTCCTCATCCGTGAATTTTCTCATCCTGCCCAGTTATGTGCAGATCTGTGCTGTAATTGGCAAGTAAAACTTTGCAAGTTCTGTAACTTACCAGCTCAGATAGGAACCTGTGATTAAATTACTGGCTGGTGTTAGTTGCTAGAATTGTACCCAGGATTAAAGGAGATCATTAACTTAGCAGATCTTACAACTGCAGTGTCTGTTTTAGAAAAAGTATAGAAATTGGAGCATAGAGGTACTTTCCATTTTCTAGCAGCACCTGAGAGAACCACATGTTAAATCCAGATATAAAATGGAGCAACTTATTGTCTGAGTAGAATTGCGTCTGCTCATACTAGCTTTGACGAAAATATGTTACAATAAATCAATGTTACAAACTATAGCACAGAGTTTATAGACTGTAGTGTCCAGCACTCCACTCCGATGTTTTTTGTTGAGCTTCTTAACCATCAGTCCATTAAAGCAGCTCTAAGGAGCTGTGCATTAATTACATTTCTGTTTAGCTTAGTACAATGGTACTTCATGCTTACTGAGGAAGCCCTGACTTCAGGTAGTGGGAGCTCCCTTTCAGGTGCCCGGGACAGGTTTTCTCCTGGTCATTACGGAATGAATAAATTCAGTGTATGCGTTTGGTTGCTTTCAAAGACATCTGTTTAAAAAAGTGAATGACTGCTACCCTGATGATCCTTTCTTTACAAACGCCTCCCCCTCTTCCCTCCCCCACCCCCCCACCGCAAAGTCAGACTTGCTGTTTTTTGTCCAAATTAAAAACATCCCCAACTCAGCCAGCTGAATTCTTGGCTCATCTCACGTGAGCTGTGTTAGCTCATATTAAAGTAGACTTATGGTTTATTTCCCCTGAAATTTTCAGGTTTTTTCAATCAAAATAGTAAGTATACATTAAATGTTTTCTTAAAAAAAAAAAGTGTATTAGTAGTCTCTTCAAAATAAAAAAAAGTCATCGCCTTAGAAAGAACTGAACACCCTTGATTTGACTGACAGATTTTGCTGTGGAAATTTTGTATTTCAAGTTGTTCAGTAGAAAAAACTTTGTTATCTCTGTAAAAATATAATTACTCTAGGTGTGAGATAATGTTGAAAAACTGCATTATTTTTCAAATACAGGAATCTTGTCATTCATAGTTTGAGAGTTGTTTGATATACATTGCCTTTACTTAAACTGTTGCTCATGGAAGCTATCAACAGAGTGAGTTGAGGTATGTTTCCTCTTAGATAAAACTAAATTTCCTATCTGCAGCCTGGCAGTCATCTGTCAGTTGCAGAATATTTAGAATGAGAAACACCTTCCTTTGATTTTTATTTTTTTTTTTCCCTGAAACACTTGCTTCTTGGATAATATTGCCATTAGCAATGTAATGTTCCGTAAATTATCTGTCTGTGACAGAGCAACAGTGTTTACTTATGCTTTAGATCAGTGATGGTATCTTCAAGAAAAGAGATGTTGTATGTGTAGCGTTTTGATTTTTTTTTCTTTTTTGCTAAGCCTGGATAATCAGTCTGCACTCTTCTCCTGAAGTCCTGGGTTTGTTCCAGCAAGTAGGAAACTCTTCCTTGTGCTTGGGTGAGAACTTGCCTGTAACATCCCGTTAGTTTACAGTTTCCACGTTGGTTTACTTTAATGTATCATGTTAGGAACTGAAGTACATACTCCTCAGATTTCTTTAAAAAAAAAAAAAAAAAAAGTGATAATTTTTCACTGATCAGGCTGCCAGGAAGATGTCGGGCTTATATTCAGACTCCTCCCAGTTAGCTTCAGTTGTGTTTTAAAGGTAATTCGTGGTTCCCAGGACAGTAAAAAAAAAAAAAAACAAAACACCAAAACACCTGCATTTTACTCTGTGAGCATCCCACAACAGTTATGTGCAGTGCTTGGACAGTGAAAATTTCGCATGATAGCTGAGAATAAATTGTTGTGCCTGTAGGTATAGAGTAGCCCCTGAGACAGGACTCATAGTAATCATAACTCGCCTAGTCCTTTTAATCCTTACTTTCTGTTAGCTCCTAGACTTTCAAAAACAAAAATCAAACTATAGGAATAACCCCAATGACACAAATTCAGCCCAGAAAAGGGAGAAATGCTAGACACATGGCATGAAGCCCACTGGGAAATTTGTACTTGCTTGCTTCTTCTGTGGGAGGTGCTCAAATACAGATGAGTGTCAGTAGAAATCTTCTTTGATAGCCTTACGTGATGATTTCCTGCTTTTAGGAAATAAAATATAAGAGTTTGCTTTTTTGTTTGTGTTTTATCCAGAGGGATGGCAGTCCAGGTAGCACAGTGAGTTGTTTCTTTTCGCCTGTCATGTGTCAAAAAGTAGGGCATGCTTGTGTATTGGCCTCTTCTCCCATCAAAAATAATGGAGTCTGGAGTTTGTGGAATATCAGTCTATGAAATTCTGTCCTCTGGGAGTTTGGGAAGAACTGACTTCATCCATCCTGCCTTTAGTTCTAGTCTCAGTTTGTCAGTGCAACCAAGATGGGGACTCAGGGTATTGGGCAGCACTCTTGAAATTTGTGTAAGTCATTCTTGCTGTACTGTCATATTTTTCATTTCCACCATAGTAATTCACTGTCCCAGATACCAGCACTGACTTGCTGGCAGAAAGTGTACAGGGCCCATTTTTGTGGCCCAAAGGCATGCCGAGTGCCAGAGAAGTGAGGGCTGTGTGACTTACTGTTCAGTGATACCATCTCAGCGGATGTCTTGGCTATGAAGGAGTTCCTCTCTGAAACAATGATGTGCTGTCTGCATCCCCTCCATCTGTATGCTGTTATGAATGCCATGTGTTTTCTTCCACCAATTGAAAGGAAGTTGTAGTTTCACAAGGACCTACTTTCCTTTTACTCTATAAAGAAGAAGATAGAATTTGTTTGGTTTTTTTTTTTCTTTACTGGGTCAGGAATTATATCATAAAAAGGACACGGCTGCAGTGATTAAGATGAATTAGCCAAAACGTTCATCAAGCTACTAAAGCCATGAAATCACACAATTAGTGATGAAGTGGTAACAGCAAGTTGGCCTTTCATCTCAATACTGTACAGATTTTTTTCATTCAGGGAAGTAGAATAGAGAGTCAAATTCTTGAACGCAGGTATAACTGTACAACAAAAACCTTTGGTGACCAGTATATTTGTAAAGGTATATATTTGCACAAGCAAACTTTCAAATTTAGAAATGCTGTAGGTAGTGGAATACTACTGTTCACTTTCAGAGGTGATTATGGAAACTGTTAACCTGCATGCTGCACAGTTACAATTGTAAGCGCAAACGAGCGCTGTCCAGGCTTGGTAACTTACTGCTAGAGTGTTCAGCCCAAGACAGACCTATAACGGAGCTTTTTCCTATGGGATGTTCTGCTTGCATTGTGTTTGTATTATTCCACAAAGATACAGCCCTTAAAAATGCAGTCAAGTCAATAGGACACCAAAGAAAAATAGGTTCAGTTTCAAATAGAAATCTGAACCCAGTTTTAAATGCTTCTGCTCCAGCGATGACCAGCTATCTCTTGTAACCTGTATGTTATGCAAGAGCCATGCATCTTAAAGCAGGGTACTGTGAGGTTTGATTACTGTAGTTTCAGGCTGAAGGGTGAGCCCTTATGGCTAAATTAAATGCTTATTTTTGTATTAGACATGATTCTATGTTACATGGAGGTAATATGGCTCTGTGTCAAAATACATTGATATCCTTGTGGCATGTCTTCTGCTCTCAGCATAACCTGAAAATATTGTAGCTCTGATCTGCTTAAGGAGCTATTATATTTATTTAGGTGTGCTATTATGGGACTTACAGAGAGCCTGTATTAGCCCATAAATTCAGCCTTCAGCCTCCCCCAAACAAGATATGGAGGAAAATCTTTCAGCACTGGATCCTGGGTGCAATGATAACATACATGTTTATATGGTTTTTTAGGCTGCATTCAGAGATGCTAAAAGTGTAGGCAGATTTCAAATGATGATTTAATTGTTTACAAGTGAGTGTTTTCTGCAGCATGCAAAAGAGATGAGCTAATCCCAAAAGACGTTATGATATAACTTGAACAGATGATTTCCTGACATTGTTATATATCCTGGTTTAAGGCAATGAATAATTAGCTATTTAAGTTTTTTAAAAAAATACCTTGAGAACTAGATGTCAGCTGAAAAGCTGTCAGTAAATTTGGAACAGCTTTGCATGTCAAGTTGATTATAGCAATGAATAAAAGGAATTACCAGGAAAATGAACCATGCAGTGTGCAGTTTTTAACTTCAGTCTCCCCACAGTTTCTCCCATCTCATTCTCCAGATTCCTAGGGTGCTCGTGATATTATCAAGCTGTGGAGTTCCCTTTCACAAAATCTTTTACTGTGGGCAACTCTTTCTTGCTGTTTACTCCACATCATCAATGTGCACTCACTTGAAACTTTACATTCAAGGATTTCCCCCCTCCAGACCCAAGCGCCATTAATAGCATCTTTTGTCTTACTTCCTGAAATATGGAAAGCCACTTACTGCACAGCTTCAGTTCCAGGTGACTGTCTGGGACCAAGCAGCTCAGCTGAGGGCAGTGGGTTCTCCTCTCCTGCATGTCCAGCAAGCTGCCATGTTTATCCTCTAGTAACAGAGGTTATTTTGTGTTTTCCAGAGTGGATTGGATGGGCATATTCTTCGTGCAGTTAGTAACACAGCAGTTGCTAGATCTGAGCTGAACAGTTTGCAGGCTTAGTGGGATGGTACTAAGTGAATTGCAATAAAGAGTTTTGGAGCCTTTTTAACAAGAGTATTAAGTTGAGTTTGTGTTGTTGTTTTTTTTTTTTTAAGGTCTGAACCCTGCATGTGACTGGGCATGAAAGGGTGCTATGGACATAAAGCTAATCAGGGTCTTAATCTGGTTCACTTAAGCAGGTGGGACTGAATTAATGTTCTTTGAATTAATCAGCTTGCAAATAAAATCGTGCATCTGTATTAAAGTTAAGAATTTTGTTGGACTGAATCTCTTGACACCTACATGTGTGGAAGCAACACTGACTGCAGTGTGGTGAGCGGAGATGCTTTGGCAGGAATTGCGAGACTCCGTATTCATGTCCTTATGTGAGCAGCCATCACTGTGGCATCTGCCCTGCAGAAAAGGACTTGAGGGTGTTGGTTGACAGCCGGCTGAATATGAGCCAGCAGTGTGCCCAGGTGGCCGAGAAGGCCAGCAGCATCCTGGCCTGTATCAGAAACAGTGTGGCAGCAGGAGTAGGGAGTGATTGTGCCCCTGTACTCAGTGCTGGTGAGGCCACACCTGGAATACTGTGTTCAGTTTTGGGCCCCTCACTCCAAGAAGGACATTGAGGTGCTGGAGCGTGTCCAGAGAAGGGCGACGAAGCTGGTGAGGGGTCTGGAGCACAAGTCTGATGAGGAGCGGCTGAGGGAGCTGGGGTTGTTCAGTCTGGAGACGAGAAGGCTGAGGGGAGACCTCATCGCTCTCTACAATTACCTGAAAGGGGGTTGTGGTGAGGTGGGTGTTGGTCTCTTCTCCCAAGTGACAAGTGATAGGACGAGAGGAAATGGCCTTAAGTTGCGCCAGGGGAGGTTCAGGCTGGGTATTAGGAAAACATTCTTTACTGAGAGAGTGATCACGCATTGGACCAGGCTGCCCAGGGAGGTGGTGGAGTTACCCTCACTGGAGGTGTTCAAGGAATGTGTGGATGTGGCATTGTGGGACATGGTTTAGTGGGCGTGGTGGTGTTGGGTTGATGGTTGGACCTGATGATCTTACAGGTCTTTTCCAACCTTAGTGATTCTGTGAAGGCTGATGCAAAATGGAGCTGCTGTAGGGCCATCTCATGTCTATACGACAATTGCTGTTTGCCAGCACAGAATACCTGTCTTGATAGGCTTAAGTGTCAGACTTTGCCTTTCTCCCGTCATCACAACTGTAGTGAGCCAAAACAGTGCTGGAAACCTGTTCCAGAAGAGAGAGGGAGGTTCTCCTGGCAGAGGCAGCTGTGCTGTTTATGAAGTGGCGGCTTATAGAAAATAGATTACAGATGGTCTGACAGCAATGATGCACAGAAGGAAGGGGGGAAAAGAAGGAAAACATGGAAATTAAGGATGGGGATGAGAGGTTCCTTGCTGACTGCTTCCCCGTTGTGACAGTGAGCAGCAGTGAAGCTGCTTTGCACGGGCTATTATTGCAACCCTTTCTTTTGCCTGTGCCTGTTTCTTGCCATACCATTTAAATGTGTGATGTGGAGCAAGGCTTGTTCAAGAATGTTTTAAAATCATTTGAATTGGGCATTAATAAACAATGTGTCCCATTTTAGTACAATTATGTTGGTTTCAGTTGATCATGTAGGCATGTTTCACATATGTTGAAAATAAATGATCATTTTGGGTGGCAGTAATTTTCACACTGATGCAGCATAAATCCAGTAGCAGTGTATACCAGTATGGTGATACCAGTGTGGTGTATACCAGTATAGTGATACAAAACCAAACTCCTATAGTGTATTACTAAGTACTTGGCTGTTTATGAGGGGCTTAATGGCATCACATGAATGGATTGGTAGCTAAATGAAGGATTGACTAAGCTAATCTCTGTGAGAATCCTCTTTAATGAGTTAATGAGGTGTTCTTATGGGCTCCCTGCACACACAGACGCTAATGAGAGTTTTTCCAACTTACCAAGTGATGAAACTTGGATCTGCATCCAGGCTGATAATAAAAATGATGGATAGGTTCTGTTATTTGGGAAAAAATATGTTTTAGTTCTGGCATGAAAACTGCAGAAGGGAGCCAAAACTGGTGTTCTACCCGCATATTCTTTATCTGTTCCTGTAGCATATTGATTAAACTCAAAGCCTGGTGCTAAACTCTCAGTACTTCTAAAGTCTGAAAATCAGCATTATTATTTATCTATTTCATCTTTAAACATCAGCATTACCAAATTCTGTATTCAGAAATTTCCCAGGAAATTGTTGTGGTTTTGGGGGTAGTTTGGTTTGGGTTTTTTGTGTTTTTTTTTTTCCTCTCCTTCTCTCTTAAAGATTGGAATTTGGTAAGTTTATGCACAGGAAGTATCTGGTCCTAAATTGATTTATCAGGGATGTTACTGCATAAAACCACAATTTTTTTAAGCTGTATCAGGGAAATGGGGAAAACGAATCTTGGTGGGATTTAGGGCATTGTGTTATTTGTAGTGGTGGGATTGTTTGTTTTCTGGCTGTGCCTGAACGGGAGGTCTCACCCTCACTTCTGTCAGTGGACTCCTGCATACCTGACATCTGCCAAGGACTGAATTTCTGCAGTGCATCTCATTTGACTCTCAGGAAACAGAGGAAGTTATGTTTATTTACAGGGTGGCCAGTGGCAGGGGAGGGGATGTACAGTGCATGGGTCTGTGTGAGAGGGACGAGGGGGATGGATGATGAGTGGCTGTGGCCAGAGCATGTCTGATCTGCTAGCCATGGATCTGGGGGCAGTATCCTGATGCTGGACATGTCCTCTTCACCTTACGCAGGCTCGTGTCCGTCAGACACAATCTGGCTTTAATGCAATATTCAGATTTCATTAGTGTGCTCTTTAATCCTTGTTCCAGGTCATTAATGAATTTGTTCAATACGACCTCCCCTCAGCTCAGTACAATGCCATTTATCATTATCATTTGTTTACAGTTCTGCAGCCAGTTTTCAATTCCAGTGTTGTGCACTGGTCCTTCCTAAGTCTTTTTGAATTAATTTTTCAATTAGGATTTTGCGAGACACAGTATCAGATGTTGTCCTAAAATCCAAAAAATTTGACTTCCACTGTGTTCCTTTAATGCACTCTGTCTGTAACTCTATCAAAGAACAAATAAAGCAATTAAATTTGTCTGGCAGGCTTTATTCTGTATAAAGCTATACAGGCTGCTTCTCATTCTGTTGCCCTTAAGATTTTTAGCTGGGTTTTCTTAATGAAGCTGACTTCTCTGTGTCTTTTTTTTCTTTTCCCTTTCCCTCCAAAAAGACCTAGAGCTGTGTTCTCAGCCACTTGCTGTCCTCAGTTTATTCTTTTGAAAGGTCCTGTGCATGAGAATGGCAGGATGGAAATGCTCAGGGCATGACCCAGGCTCTGTGCCAGGCTGCGCCCCTCTCCAGAGGGGCCGCCGAGTGATTGCGGAAAGGTGCAAGACGGAGAAGAGCTGAACCTAGTGCTCACAGCGTTAAATGACTCCACAGTGTGGCTGTCACTGAACAGCCATGCTTTACTCTGTTTTGAGACCAAGGATTGCTTGGGTGTCTTTTTCTCTGTGCAGTGCAAGATCTGGCGAAAATGTGCTTACTTTCTTTTGTTGTTGTTATTGGGGTTATGCATACACCACTTAAGCTGGCCTACCACTGTATCTCTTTCTTTTCTAAGTGCTTTGATATGGATTTCCAGCTCGATTGCCTGTGATAGCTACAAGTGAAATGTGCAACTCTTCTGCCAACTGGCTGACTTCTGTTCACACCGTAGCAGTGCCTGACTCAGCTTTGAAGCTTGTCGTGCCTGAAGTCTGTCCTCTTCTGTTGTTCGTTTAAGTTTTGAACATGTTCCTTAGCGCAGGCTGTAATTTTCTTCTGGTAACTTATTTGTCTGGAAACTTTAGATGAGCCTGTTCTTCGAATTCGGTCACGGCCTTCCAGCTGATTTTCTGCACTGTGTCCTGTTTCAGGTAATACTCAAGCAGAGTGGTTTGGGATTGTTCTCGTAAGAGACGGATGGAACAGTTGTCAGCCAGGACAGTTCTTTTTTTCCTTTAAGAGCTATGCTTATACACTGAACTGAATTAGTGTCTCCCTCCATGTGCTTTTTTTAATATTACCTTTTATAACACTTGGTTAATCTATAAATATAGACTCCTCTAACTCCATTAAAGTTGTAAAAATGTTGCATAAGGACATCTATCTTTTTTCTTTTGCCTTTCCATCACTAGAACTACAAATAACCCATATCCATGTTCCTGAATATAATTATACTCAAAATCGTACCCAGGCTGCACATACTGGAGTACTCTCTCGGAGGCTTCCATGGCAGCATCTGCTGGAGAAGTGAGCATGAAACTGCGTTTCACAGCAGTGAGGAGCTGTGGAGCTTTCAGAGGTGGGCTGGGGCATGGGGGGAGAAACATCTTCAGTATCATATGGTACACTTCGCCATCTCTAAACAACCTGGTTGTATTGATCTGTTAGGTTAGTATTCCACGTCTTTTTACACATTTGAATTTCATGCTGAAGTTTGTTTGCTGCCTGAAACAAACTGTCCAGTTTGTTAGGACAACTGAACAACACAGCAAAGCCACAGGTCCTGCCAGCTCTTAATAAATTATTAAAGAAAGCAGGACAATTGACCCTTGCTCTGAATCGGTCAGATGTATCATTCTTAAGCACAGATTTGAAAAGGTGGTGTCGGAGCAGCTATACTGTATAAAGTGTCAAGGCTGAAAGATAAGCCTGCCCAGAGTTAGTAAGTTAAAACATTAACTGTCTTTCTGCTCGTACCTGTGAGACAGCATGTCTGGCGTGGGTAGCTAACACATTCAAAATGTCAAAGCAGTACTCGGGCAGCAGCATCTGTGTGGCCAGACATATTCTACAGGTACCTGGGAAAGCTTCCCACGGCTATCTGCATACTGCTGCAGCTGGCTGTGGCTGAATTCAGGGGTCTGTGCTGAGCAGGTAGCAGCAGATATTTTTCAGGTGGTAAAAGACACTAAAGATGGGGATGGTACCAGCTTCATTTGTAACTGGAATTTTAGGATTTAATACACAGCAGATTCAGTCTGTGGCTTACATGTTCAGTAAGGCGGTATGGATTTATTTTGGGTAACAGTTTTTATGGAGGCATTTGAGAGTTCTGGGCTATTTCTGGGCACTGACTATTACTGCAGGCTAAGGAATAGTAGGTCTTGCTGCAGTTCAGGTTCAGTAAATGACTGTAGTCTTCTGTAAAGCTCCTGCAGACAAGAAAACAGTTTTATCTTTGTGGAAAAGCAGGGAACCAGCAGGTCTTAGATTTAACTGAGCTGGATAAGCATGTGCTTGTTCATTTTGCAGAAGACACATAGGCCAGACACATCTGCTCAAGTCCTGGGCAGACCCTCAGCTTTTTGGCTTTGAAGAAGCTACATCGATTTACTTTACTAGCCAAGGATTAGAGCAGTTTCTACCAAAGCCATTAAAGAGACTGCAGTTGTTTCTGGCGGTGAAATATCCAGAGTTGGTGTGCAGAGGCATTGGGCACATCCGTTTTTCAACCAGAACATTATGTTCTATCAGTTGATATGTACCTCAGCACAGAGGGGGTAATCTTCACCAAGCTCTATCAAGCTACTCAAGGACTAAGTAGCTGTGAACTGATGCCTCTGTTATGTCTCAAGTTCTGCTGACTTGTTTCAAGTTAGGAAAACATGAAAGTACTGCCCTTTCCTACAGCTGCCCTGTGGCTGAGTAAAAATGACCTGGCAGCTTGGGCCTCTTCACATTTCTAATACTGTTATCACAGACTTAATATCCAAATGCTTTCTAATGCTCTTTCTTTCACAGGGAAGAGGTGTCCCAGTGTGGCATGGGGTGGTAAGCCTTTGCCACAGTCAAGTATGTGTTGATGAAGTTACTCACTATTGTGCTATTTTTATTCTCTTTAACTTGGGTTATCTTAACCCCCCTGTAATCCAGACAGAATCCCCAATGCACTTGGAAATGGAGCGGGGAGGAAAGCTGTAAGCATTGGGAGTCTCCGATTTTGCTATTTTGTCTTGAATTTTTGTATTGCAAAAGGCATCTCTACAGAGTTCATCTTCTCTGTGGTTTTGCTGCGTGTGCCGCTTTCCCCTTTTAGTAGTTTTTTTTTTGTTTCTTCCCGCCTGTATGCCAGCCTTGATCAAGGCCAGCAGCATCCTGGCCTGTATCAGAAATAGTGTGGCAGCAGGAGTAGGGAGGTGATTGTGCCCCTGTACTCAGTGCTGGTGAGGCCACACCTGGAATACTGTGTTCAGTTTTGGGCCCCTCACTCCAAGAAGGACATTGAGGTGCTGGAGCGTGTCCAGAGAAGGGCGATGAAGCTGGTGAGGGGTCTGGAGCACAAGTCTGATGAGCAGTGGCTGAGGGAGCTGGGGTTGTTCAGTCTGGAGACGAGAAGGCTGAGGGGAGACCTCATCGCTCTCTACAATTACCTGAAAGGGGGTTGTGGTGAGGTGGGTGTTGGTCTCTTCTCCCAAGTGACAAGTGATAGGACAAGAGGAAATGGCCTCAAGTTGCGCCAGGGGAGGTTCAGGCTGGGTATTAGGAAAAATTTATTTACTGAGAGAGTGATCATGCATTGGAACAGGCTGCCCAGGGAGGTGGTGGAGTTACCCTCACTGGAGGTGTTCAAGGAATGTGTGGATGTGGCATTGTGGGACATGGTTTAGTGTGCATGGTGGTGTTGGGTTGATGGTTGGACTTGGTGATCTTACAGGTCTTTTCCAATCTTAATGATTCTGTGATTCTGTGTAATATCCTCTTGTAGAGGGTTGCAAGTGGTTTCAATGTATTTATATCCTTGTTCTTGTTTCTTCATGCTATTTTTTGACCTGGGAGGCTCTCCTGGGTGTGCTACAGCTGAGGACAGTGAGCAGAACTCAAAGCATGCAGAGTAAGAATCTGAATTAAGTGCCTGTATTGGGTACTTAAGGGTGTTGACCAAGATAGTACTTTTATGCAGCTTATAATGAAATTCTGTGTCTTAAATTTTAGTGGATGTCCTGGCTTAAGCTGCCCTCCCACTTTTTGCTGTTTCTCAGCAAACTAGATGAGGAAATGATCTTGTTTAAATGTATTTTTCCCCCAATGTTTTGTTTTTAGTTAGGATCAGTTCTCCAATTTGGCCACACAGATGCTTCATTTGTCAAAATTAAGGATTGGCAGAGCCACGCGGGCTGATGTTGCTACTGAAGAACAGGTTCGTTAAGCTGTGTACCAGTGAGGCTATTAGCACTGAGCACACTAATTGCAACCTAGTGGTTTGGAGCAGCCTCTGCATGTTCCGGCATCCTGAGAGCTCCCAGGAGCTGCAGGACTGCCCAGCACATTTGGCTGTGGTTGATCCACCTCCAATATGGCCACATCTTGTCGCTGGCACTAGTTGAGAGAGGAGTCCGTGGAAGGTGTCTACATTTTTCTCGTGCTGGCTTTGCTGCAGGAGTTCTACCCTCTCCTGGGGCTGCAGTGTCTGTCAATGCCACACATGGGACTGAGAGCAGGGCTGAGACCTGAACTCAGGTCTGTACCAGATGTAGTGGGTGGTGGCTGTCAGGCGGTTGAAAAGCAGCTGTTGTCCTGCCCCAACACTGCATGACCGGTGATGGGGCCGTGCTGTTACTGTGGGACACAAGTCCCTGCTGCTGGAGGAAGGGAGCCAGCAAGCGGGGCTCAGCCTGGCCCTGCTGATTGTCCCAGGGGGTTGCTTCATGCTAAGTATATCTTTCAGTATTTCTGCTCCTCGGAAGCTTTTGTCATTGCTTGCACCATGCTCCATCTCGTCTCTGCTCCCTTCTGTCTCTTCAAAGGACATAAGTGTCTGCGGCTCTTCGTCATATGAAAATTTGGGTATGTGGCTTGCAGAGCAGACAGGCTGGCTGCCCCTTTTCTGCACCATTAGTTCATGTAATGGGAAGTTGCACACACTTCGGGCTCGGCTTCTGCCACAGCTTGCCTAGAGCCTGCTGCACTGGCTGAAATCCGGTCTTCACTAAATGTTCGTTTCCAGACTATTGCAGCTGTAGTAAGTGGTAGAAAGATTGGTATATTGATAACACAGTAATTTCTTCCTGAGAACCACTATTCATTCAAACAATGTTAGTGGGGAGGAAAAATGGTGCAAATGTGCTAATTTCCAGTCTTGGCATTTCAAGATCCAGTCTTTCATTGAATAATTGTTCTTAATGCACAGTAGGAAACGTTCTCAATAGTCGTCTTCCTTTCTCCTTAGCTGCCTTTTGGAGGAGGAAAAAAGAAGTCAAATAGCCTTTACACCTGTGTACTAGAGCCTCCTGGATGTGTGTTAAGGTGTCCAACAGAAATAATAAAATTATTATTTATGTGGCCTGTGATGACAAGCTGAGATTTTTATGGAATTGGTGTATTTGCTTGAAAGGGTCCTTTGCAGAGCAGTTATACCAAGGCTCTGGGTGCATTACTACTAGCGAGTCCTTCCCATCTTTTCCTCTTTATGCAAATGCTTTTACAGAGCCTGTGAAGTGATGCTAAGACCAAAAAAAAAAATAATCAGGCTAGTGCCGTGCAGACCACCCTGGTAACGCTCACCCTTCTTACCCTTCCCCTCAAGTCAGTGCTCACAGATTGTGATGGTAGGCAGTGTGATAAAAAGCAGATCTGCAAGAGCATTTTTGGGTTTTATTTTCTTGATATCTAAATGACATCCGGTTGTGCAAGCCCTGCCCCTTAGAAAGCGCCTAATCACCTTGGAGATGTTGCTGCTGTGACCCCTCTGCCTTGCAGTACGAGGATGTGAGCTGTGTGACATTAGGATTGCCTGTACCCCTGCCCGGCAGCTCCCATTCAGTCTAGCAGTCCTGGTGCTGCCGGGAAGTCTCTCTTCCTCAAATACTTCAGTGTGTGTCTGTGAGCTAGCTGGTGGTGTAGAGGCGGCTGTTAATGTGACTTATATTCGAGGGTTACAATTAAGGTTACTGAACACTTCCTGTAATAAGATGCTGGGTTTCATTGCAGGGACGTGCTGCACCCCCTCCGTCTGCAGGGAAACTCCATGTGTTGGTGCCCAGGGTGCTGCTCTGGGACACTCGTGCCACCTCTGTCCTTGCGATGCATGGGAGGTTGCCTGATGCTAATGGAGAGATGGGCAGAAACGCAGGGAGATGGCAGTCCAGGAGGTCCCTTCCAATCCTGTTTTTTTGTTTTGTTTTTGTGAATACACAAAGGTTTTGAGCCAAATTTGAGCATAGGATAAAAACCACAGGCTGGCAGGCTAACAAACCCCTGGGCTGTAAAATGAGTCAGCAGAAGAAACGAAGCCGCAGTGCCCTGGGATAGCTGTAGCCCTCAACTGCAATTTGTAAAAACAGCACTGCCCACACAGGGAGCTGCTGTTATGTGGTCCTGCCTTGCAGGCAAGAGAGCTGTTGAGAGGACGTGTGAAATGTCACTTTTAGGTGAATGTTTTGTGTCTTCATCCGAAACTGTGGTTTCATGGGAAGAAGTATTTGGTGGTGATGCTGGCATTTGTTACTGCTACTTGCCTCCTTACCCTGTCCTCAACTGCTGATTCTTCCTTCATGTCCTCCCCCTTCTGGCTTTGCTGGCCACCCCTCTGCTGTGCCAGCACAGTTCTCCTTGCCTTGTGTCATGAGTTCGGTGGAGGAACTGATTCAGCTGTAAAATGATGCTGAACAAATAAATAAAATCTAAAAAAGAAGCTTTCAAAGTGGTTTGGTTCCCCTGTGCGGGTCAGGGCCCAGCTGCACAAAATGTGGGTGTAAAAAAGCTTTTAAGTGCCTGCCACACTCATCAAAGCTGAACAGAGCTGGAGGGCAACCGAAAACATGCAGTCCAGAAATGATGGAAGGGGTAGCGAGTGGAAGGCATGTCTGTAGGATCAGGTCCCATGCAGCCAACAGCACTTTGCTGAGTCTAAGCACTGCGCTTTCCTGCAGTCAGTCTTGGACTGTCACCAAAAATGTGTGTGCTTGGATTGAAGCGTAGATTGCGTTACCATGTTCAAACCTGATGTCTCTGAAGCAGCGCTAGAAAAACGTTTTTTGTGGCATGGGAGAGACACGTGTGTAGTCAAGGTCCTAGACAGTGACTTAGGGATTTCTCTCATATTTCCTGTATGACTTTGGAATAGTTGGTTTATTTGTCTGTACCTCAGTTCCTCTGAGTCTTCTATACTTTAGTTTTCTTTTGGGAAGGTTGCGATGTCTGTGAAAACAGCTGTCTCTTTCCTCGTGTATGTGTGTGAGACATTAACCTTTTATGAAAAATATGGTAACCAAACCCCAGACCAGAGTTGCTGTACTCAGTGTCACCTTTCAGTAGTAAACAGAGTCTTACCCTGATCAGTCTTTAAAAGTGATAAATGTGTCATGCCGTTTATACAGCAATGTCATACTGTTTACACTCCAATTCTACTACAGATTTCATTTGATCACAGGTGCTGGAGATTAATGATTCATAGCACTTGAAAAATGGCAGTCTGAAATTTCAGATGAGATGACTGCCGAGGTCGCTGGGTTTTAGTTATAACAACTCTTGCGGTACTGTGGAAGGTTGCTGAAACCTGGTACAGTTTAAGTGGAACATATACAGACCAAGCAAAACTTTGCTCAGAATGGTGCCGGTTGTTCTGCTCTTTGTTCCTAAGCATTTCCGTGCGTAGACGTGAATGAGTGATAACTACTCTCTGACTCAGACCTTTCATTAGCAGCTAATGATCAATGAGAGCAGGCAGGTTGGACAAAGCAGAGGTTGTAACTTGAAAAAAAAAAAAGTGCATACTCTCATCCCTCACACGTGAGCTATTCCTGTGCACATTACCATACATAACCGTGCATCAGGCCACACACAGGAGCTGGAGAAGAGGAGTGGGATTTACCCAAATGTGACATATTTATTTGGTACTAGTGATAGGTAGATTATTTTAAGAATATGCCTCTTCCTGCAGTAAGAGTGAAAGCCTTTCTTTTAAGTTGCTAACATAGAGCTCTAACTTTAAAACTATTTTTTGCAGTTGAAAAACTGAATTTGACTATGTTTATGTCCTCCCTCCTTCTCCACCCTCCTCAGCTTCCTTATTGCCTCACTTCAAGAGGAGAATTGGGATGCATTCCCCCTGGTTGTGTTTTGGGGACCTTCAAGTCAACTCTGAGAGCTGTGACGAGTGCGGTACCTGTAACTGCATGTGTGAAGCAGAAAAGGAGAGTGGGCAGTCAGGGACTAAGTGAAAGAAGCAGCCTCTCTGCAAGGCAGAGGTGCCATCCAGAAACAAACCAGCAAAGTCTCTTCATCTTTGTTTCACAGTCAGTGGATGCTGAGAGGCAGCAATGTTGCACTGCATGAACTGCTGTTGGGAGAAAAGGAAGAAAACCCTAAACCTGCACCACCTCTAGCAATTGTGCTGGTGCAAAAAGTGTGAGATGAGGAAGGAGAAATTTACCTGTTTTGTTCCTACTTTTGCCCATAAAAGCCAAGCTTCACTTTTTTTCTCAGATAATTCAGAAGCAAACACCATGTCACGTGTATGAATGATATGTATTCCTAATGATGGGGGGGAAACAGGTCCCCCTGCAATGCTACAGTACAGATCCCCTCCACAATGGCTACAGTACAAGTTAATACAAGTCACTATAGCCAAAATGAGGAGAAGGAAAATAAAGAAGAAAAACTGTAGCATCACAGCCCATGCTGTTGCACCATGTTCCACATGGTGAAATAATGCCATTCAAAACCTGGTTTATATTTACAAATTTCTTCAGTCAAGAAAGCTTTTGAAATTAATAATTACCATCAGAAGTCTTTTGTGTTCAGCAAGCATTGGACTTAATTTGTCTGGCTTTTAAATAGTCTGAAGCCTTATCTATTACAGGAATCCCCTGATCTTTCCAGGATGTTTTATACGTACAGTAGCTGCTTCCGCTTATAGAAATAATGTCATTTAGAAGTGAACAGTACATGCTGAAAAAGCTTTTGTCTGCAATCAAATTGGCAGTGACTGAGAAAATCCAGATGATCTCCCAAAGGGGAGTCTGTGCAGCTGAGCTGTTCTTTGTTACAGTAGTATTTTGCTCTTTCTATTTAAATACATTTTGTATTTTGTCTGACACACACACCTGCCAGTATTGTGATCTTCCTGCTATGATATAAATGTGAGTGGGACAATGTTGTGACCAAACTAGCATCATTTAGAGTCCAGCTGCAAAATGGATGAGTTTATCCCCACTAAGTCTGTAAGAGAAGAGCTGTGAGTGCTGACACCATTTGTCTTTAGAAATGTAAAGCCATCCAAGGACAAGATTCCTCTCACCTCTTCTCTCACCTTCAGATGATTTCCCCCTCCCCTTTGGCTTAGCTGATGACATGATATTTGGGTTTCACTGAGGTTTCTTAGTCTCCTTCCATTCTTTATATCATTTGGCCAGTTTTGTCATCTAATATCTACTACATGTGTATAATAATGATACTCCGGTGTTATAGATGTTGATGCAAGATTACATTCAGGTTGGACTTGATGATCTTACAGGTCTTTTCTAACCGTAGTGATTCTGTGATTCTGTGATTTCAGTTAGTGTGACAGGTGATCATTGACTGTTTCAACTGGGCACAGTGTGTTGCCTGGCCCATGACTTGCTGAGTGGAGGAAGGATATATCGAGGGTTTCAAGGCCAATTTCCTCCTTGACTTTTTTCCCCTGGGTTGTTAGCTTGTTTCTTCATTAGTATATTTACAGTGAATATTAAACCAAAGCTGCTTTATAGGCATAATTAAAAGTAAACTGAATATACAGTTTCTTGGAGGAAAGCCTTTTTTCATTCTGTTCTGTGGTTTTGCCAAAGTGAGAATCACAATGACCCGAGTATCTGGGGCTATCAAAACTCAACATTAGTCTCAGGAGCCCAATAATCTGACAAGAATTTACTCTTACTAAACTAAAGCTGTCTAATTTTGACAGATGTGATGGATTAAAGAGAAAGCATCATTGACCTGGTTCCACTCTGTTAGGCTTTCCAATTAAACGGGATGTTGTAGAAAGTGAGACCTTGCAGAATAATACCTGGACCAGCAGGACTAAGGTTTTAAATGTCCCTTACACTTTAAAAGATGTTACTTTAAAGATTTTGCTTAAGCACTAATCCCAGAACACTAATGATGGAGTCTCCTGTAGGGATGTTATCTCTTTCTAACCTCTTAATTAACTGGCTAAATAGACAATTTTTGTGCTTAGAAGCTCTTTAATGAGGTTTGAATCCGCTGGCCAAGCCAAGTGAAGAGTTCAGATTTTGACACCAAAGAAGATGTCAGACTGCAGAAAATGTAAGGTGCACTTGCACATATAATGTACAGAGCTGGAGAGAGATATTAATCAGGATGAAATTTTAATGGAAACAACACAACCATGGCATAACTGCAGCTGTTGGGAGGAAAAATTTTGCCAAGGATGTGGCCAACCCTATCATCATCAAGTCCTGATCAACTTTCTGAAAAGGTTTTAATGCCTTGAAATTACAGGAGCACCAATCAGTTGTAATCTAAGAAAGAAATGTAACAAAGGATTAAATTAAAGATGCAAAGGCCTGTGTGTGGCCTTGAGTTGTTCTGTAGCTAATCTGTCTCTGATATCTCCAGTTACTGCAACTTCCTTGACTCATCCAAATATTGTAGAGATCCTGTAATCTCTGTGATCTGTAATCTCTGTAATCTCCTTGACTCATCCAAATATTGTAGAGATCCTGTAATCTCTGTGTGATGGTAGGATGTCTGGAAAAGGAGGATCTCAAAAAAAAAAAAAAAAAAAATCCTGTAATCCTTGTTCAAGCAGGTGTGTTCCTAACATCACTGCTTTGGACCAATAGCGGCTCAAAACACCACCTTTTCCACTATTCCAGAGTAATGGCTGTTTTTGTCTGCTCTTTTTGTAGATTGAACCTCCTAGTCCCTACACCAGCTTGGAGACTCAGGTTAGTACCACTCCCCCTCCCACTCCTTTCTTACAAGGCATTCTCTGAAAGAGAGGGCTGATCTGCTGTTGCCCACCATATTTATGACATTTACCTGTGTTGGTGGCTCTGGAGAAGGCACAACTGTAACAGCAGTAGCTCCCAACATGACTGACTGGGCAAGAAGAGAACCAGACTCTTTACAGGAAACAGTAGGTATGGATGGTGAGGCAGGGACCTGGCGTACAGTTGGACAACAGCAGAAGTGACTTGTGTTTGTTAGAGAGGATGCAGTCCTCAAGGCAGTGCAAGCATCCATTCATAGGATTCTCATTTCTTTTTGTATACTCAGCTTCCTAGCTTTTGTTATGGTCCCTGCTGCTAGTTTGTTACTCTAAAATACTGTTGCGCTGCAGATTTCCTTTTTAGACATTACAATGAATGGTAATGAATCCATGGAGATGCATGGCACCAGAAGGTCAAAGTGACAGAAGGGATTTTACAAAGTCACTGATGCTTTGATTTGTGTTTTCTAACAAGGCAGCATCATTGATTTCCATTCTCGCTGATCTTTGGGAAACAGCAAAGGCAATGGTACTTGCATACCGAAGATGAGTATTTATTCAGAATGCATGTTTCCAATATCCCTTAGTGACTGCATAAATATTTCTACCTTTGTCTTTTGCTGGCCCTTTTCTGGGGAAAGCTTTTGACTGTTTTGTTATTTGTTTCAACAAGACTACTACATCTTTTTTATGGACCTCACTTTGGAGCCAAGCCTTTGTGAGTCAAAACTGGCAAGGTAGGATCACACACACACGTTATACACAGTGGCAATATAAAGTGGTATCAAAACAAAGGGTACAAAATAAAGTACTAATCCGTGCATGATGTAGAACTAGAAATATACAGTAATAATGAAGACTTATTTTCTTACTGACTTGAAATAGTAGAAGAACATCAGTTTGTATCAGTGAAGGTACTAGAGGAGAATGCACATATGAGTATGAGCAAGGGAATTCCACACTTGGGGGAGAAGGAAGTGAAAGGGCAATCATTGGCTCCAGCTGGCACAGCTGCCAGCTGCAGCAGATTACTGGCTGAGGAGATGCCTTCAGCCCCAGCATACCAGTTCCTTGCTGTGCCCTGCCAGTCTACATCTTCCTGACCTGCATGTCATTCACTCTTCCAGCCTGTTACCTCCTTGCTAAGACTGTCAGCAGGACTGCCAGGTGACTCCAAAAGTTGCTGTGCTTTCAAGGGGCCTTAATATTTTTGGGGTCAGGGAGGGCATAAAATGCATTGTTTAATGAACAATTAAGGTAGAAATTAAATGTGTGCTTATATGTGTTGATACTTTTTTCAGTCTTACTGAAAGCCACATCCACTTCTGAATCCATTTTCTGTAGAAAGCTGCTTACTTCTGACCTTGAAATAGATGAGGAGAGCCAAACCCAACTTCTTACGGGCAATGCACTTACGTCTCAAAGTGTTCTAGACTGCTGCGGGCTGTTCAAACGTAGGAGCTGAGACCAGGCAGGTATCCTGGGATGGGGAGAGAAGGGACTGTCTCTCTGTGAGAGGTGGAAGTAAATCTGGGTATCACGGCTGAAGGTCAGGGCACAACTTTGGTTTCCAGGGATATATTTCTCTTCAGGTGAAATGGTCAAAAGCCTTCAGATTAACAGTGGAAGTTGTTGTTTTATATCCAGACTAAGTTAGCAATTTGAGACTGGGCCACAGTCTTAGCTGCAAGTGTCTCTGTTTTCTTTGCTGTGAAAAAGCACTGTGAGGAAAAACAACATCAGCAGCTTTAACATTTTGCCGACTTGAACAGGATGTTAACTAATACGTTTAGTAAAGAATCCCCAAATTTGCAGAAGTTCCCCCGCATGGTTTATTCTCTTCCTTTTTCTTTGGGGACAGATGGGAGCGGAGAATAGTGCTGCATTCATTTGAGACATGTTGAGTAGACTGGTGAGCAGCTTCTCTGCTTTGGTGGTTTCCTGCACAATCTTGGGATGAATCAGCTCATTTGAGAGTTTCTCTCCACTGCCTTCTTCTGCCTTCTGGTTTCCTGTCTTGGCTCTGGTTTGGTTGGTATTTTGAATGTTGACATTTCAAACCCATGATGTGTGTTGAAAAGGGACCGTATTCTGGAGGCCTTCTCATTAATTTTTCATATCATTTCCCCTCCTTTCCCTAGTCTTCCAATCAGCTGCAAAACTGTTGAAAATTTTACAGGTATGGCTGCAAGTGATCTTCTAAAGAGAGAATGGGTACTCTTCCAACCAGCTCAGCTTCAGCAGATCTCTTTGAATTCCCCTATAAAGATATATTTTGGGTTGTGTGTAAGTGAACAGAAGGAAAGCATTTACTTGAGAGCTAAGCAAGTGTTTTCGGCTGATATTTTTCCAAGGAAAAGACAGTTCCTGCAAACAAAATAATTTTTGCACAATTCCCTCGTGTTCTTCTCTCTTTTAGAGGCATATCAAAATACTTCGTTCAAATTGGACCTGCCAAATCACGCTACTCTTGTTAATAAAATAGGAGTATATTGGGGATCGGTCTGATTCATTTATACCTACCTGGTGTGCTGGGACAGTGTATCAAAAGATGATGCAGTCAGGCAGTTGCTGTTCTTCCTGTTCTTTTTTTTTTGGCAGTGGGATTATATAGCTTACATACAACTGTTCTTTAGCTTTTCTCATGTTAAATGGTGTGTAACAAGTGTGACTCATAATGTATAAATTTGGTGCAGCAGATTAACAACTCTTTAATCAGCTGTGTTTAAGGGAGTAGGATGTAGCAAATTTATTTGCACGGTGTTGCAAAATGATACTCATCTAGGATGAAACCCAGAAACTTCATCTTTACTGTATTGGAAAAAAATACTTTGAAAACAAACCTTCCATTTCCTATCTCTAAATCTCACTATGGGCTAATGCCAAAACCAGATACCCCTGAGCATCTTTGAGGAGTTTGATAAGGTCATGTTGTCAGGATTCTCTTGGAGGGTTCAGGAGTGTTTGTCTGCACTATCACGCAAAGAGAAGCTGGGTGTAATTTGGGGAGAATTAAGAAAATGAAAAGAGAGTGAAAGCTGTTTTCAGCAGCTGAAATGGTTGTACATTACATCTGAAACAGCTGTGATGCTGTTTGTGACTCCTTTTCTCCTGATTTCAGAAGTTACCTCTATCAATGAGATTGTGGCTGTTTGCATTTTGCACTTCCCATCCTTCATTTCACAGAAATACCAGGAGCCAAATGTAATGGCTTCAGCAGCAGTTAGCCCAGAGATAAATCTTGGCCCAGTTTTTCATTCCCTCAGAGCAATGGAGTTTTATTGTCTTTGGGTTAGAGAGATCGTTATCGGTCTCCTTCCAAAGCTACAGCTTTGTGACTGTTAGAAGATGTGTGATTGGATGCTAGGGAGCCCTCTAAGACTTACTGATACAGGGCCATGGAGTATTGCAGCTGGTGGAGGGAATGGGGCTCTGTGTAGCAGGGCATGGGACTGAGTAATTGGTGCAACAATTGCAGTCATTACCTCTGCCTTCACCTGTGGGAGGTAAACCCTGCCCTGTGTTTTCCTTTAGCCAGTGCTATCCCCAGCGTGAGTGCACTGCAGCACTTGCCCCAAGAGCCACTGTCTGAGGGGGCCTAGGTTAAGCCTGCAGCAGGCAGATGTGCATCCTCATGTCTGTGTGGTAAGCGGTTGGTTTTCCACCGCTTGGAGGTCAGCAGCATCTCTTCTAAGCTTATGGCAATAACAAAAAAAATTATTACAATTCTTCCCAGAATATAGAATACCAATTTTTCCTTTGGTGTTGGAAGTCAAAATATGAACTGACTTTTGCTGTGCGGTTTCCAGAAGATGCTCTCACCGGGGTAGCTTGTTGTGCAAGAGTAGCTGGTGGCTTGCTACTTTCAGTGATGGGTGCAGTTCCCAGGTGCTACTGAAGTGTGAAACTTGGAGATTGCTGAAATAGCATGCACACTCAGAATCCAAATGCAAGACCTGTGTGTAATGCATATGCCATGCCAGGAGGATTTCAGCTGGAAAGTTACCTTAGCCAAGGGGGAACACCAGAGGCGATTATGTTGGTGAGGAGCCAGGGTGAAAGATGCTTTGAAGGCCTCTTCCCACAGAACTCAAGTGCTCTCCCACATTCACAGAATCACTAAGGTTGGAAAAGACCTGTAAGATCATCAAGTCCGATCATCAAGTCCAACCATCAACCCAACACCACCATGCCCACTAAACCATGTCCCACAATGCCTCGTCCACATGTTCCTTGAACACCTCCAGTGATGGTGACTCCACCACCTCCCTGGGCAGCCTGTTCCAGTGTCTCACCACTCTCTCAGTAAAGAAATTTTTCCTAATATCCAGTCTGAACCTCCCCTGGCGCAACTTGAGGCCATTTCCTCTTGTCCTGTTGCTAGTCACTTGGGAGAAGAGACCAACACCCACCTCACCACAACCCCCTTTCAGGTAACTGTAGAGAGCGAAGTGAATATTGGTGAAGTAAATATTGATGCCTGAGTATGGGCAGCAGTGTGCTTGTCATACTACAGCAAAACCGGACTGCTTTTTTATACCCTTCTCTAATTAGGGTGTACCCTGCCTGCAGCATAGCGGCTCAGTACCTCTTACCTGTATCAGCCTCTTGTCTCTGAGAACAGCTTAGATGCCAATCGCTTCCAGAAAAAATTTGTATTTTAATAGTAGTGCCTTGAAAGACGCCAGGAGAGAAGACTGGTTGTTATTGTCCTCTTTACCATTTAATTTATTTTTTTTTAAGAGCTGGCTCTTTTTGGAACGAAAATGTCCTACCCTGGAGAGCATCATGTAAGGAACAAAAATTGTCATATTAAAAGGTATTTATTATTCTGTAATTCCTTCCTCTGGAATTGATTTCTGGCTTAAGTCAATAAAACACTCAGAATGAAAGGTTCGTGATGTGCCACTCTGTTGTGGGTGTTGCACTTCATGATTAAGTGGCTGCTTTGAACAGCAAAAACGTAGTTTTGGTGTGTTTCTTGCGAGCGTCTGGCAAGATGCCTTTGTCATCAGGTACAAGTCAAATAACTTCATTGCCTATAGGACTCGAAATAATCGCGTGCTCAGTTGTTTGACCTTTAATTATTTCTTCTGTTTAACGCAGAAGTTTAAAACCATAACCCTCAGCTGTGGGTGCCAAGAGGGACTAAGATCTGTGATCTGCCCTCGTAGCCTGCAGGCAGGAGAGAGGCTGTCCAGAGGCATGCTGCTACCTGGAAAGCTCACATGCCTTTTACGCGGTTCTTGTCCAGGAATGATGAGGTGCTGTCAACCCTGCTTGGATCCAGAGCACAAGTATGGCAGCAGCAGCAGCCGTGCAAGTTGGCTAATCATGCATCTTAAAACGGAGGTGATTGCAGATAAGTGAGCATTTTGCCCTTTGTGCATGGCCTTGGTCAGCATCTGCTTCACTGCACAGCTCATTTCACCCGACTGCCATGTAATCAGCATTTCCCATTGCAGACTTAAACGTACTATATCCACTACTAAAAACAAGAATAGAAACAATCCCTACATTATTTGTTAGAGTATCATATGGAAAAGAATCATTAAATAATTGGGAAACTGGTTTTTAAAAGAACATGACTAAAAATTATACTCTGATCTTTTGTCTCTCTGGTTTTGGGTGTGTTTGGGATTACTTTCTAGTCTTACGGTTATCTCCCAAGTTAAACTTGGGGATTTTTCCAGTTTTAGTCAATATTCATGAAAAAAATCATGCCTTCAGGAATCTTGGAACCTGTAAAAAAGCATCTTGCAGTTTTTGTGACAAGACTATTGTGATTGGTAACACCATAAATATGAAGTCTTTTATAAAATCATGTTGTGAAGATAAAGTAAACTTCCAGGGTACTTGCTTTTTAAAATGCAGATAAATAGTTTTCTTCTAACTCATTAGTTTGGGGGGTGAGGAGGGGTGTGTGCCATTTCATAAGGTGCTGAAGTGAGTAAAGAGCTGAAATGCCTATGGGATATATGGCCACTGGGGAAAATTCTGCAATTTCTTGTGGTGACTGTACTTATTTAATCGAGGATTTTGCATTCTGCTGTCAAAGTGAAGAGGAAACAGCATGTTTTCCTCCCGCTGAGAAACATGAAAATACAAGTAGAATTCATGGGCTTACCTCTGAAATCTTTGTAATGCAGTCCCCATAGAAACCTCCAATGCAATCAAATTGCTGAGCTGTTATTGTCTAATAATCAGATACACTGATTTTGGCAAAGATAAGCCCAGAAACACAGCAGCTAGAAATATCTCCATTGTTAAATCACACAAGAAAGAGAATTTAGGTCTTTTTAGGAGACTCTGTCTTTTCAAATGTACCTGCTGAGTGGGTTCTTTTTGGATACAGGTGGGAAATACTCTGCAGCATTAACTGGATAGTATTTGCATTGAAGATACCTAGGTACAGTCTCATGCAGCATTTTGGGAAGTTTTTAATTTTTGTTACACACGCAGTTATTGTATGCGATTTGGCCATGTACATAGAGAGAGAAAAAGGAACAGCATATGGCTTTGAACTCTCATCTCTAGCCCTTGTTTTCTGCATTGTTTCCGTGAACAAATTATGGGAAGTTTGGCAGTGAAGGCCAATGGAGACCTTTGCAACAGTCTGTTGCATGAAGAGGGTGCACACCATGTGTCATTTAGATTTCTTCCTACCAGTGCTGTGAAACTTGAATTTTATATGAAACTCCTTGGGGGGGTGGGGAGAAAAAAAGAAAAAAAGCCTTATATAAAGCTTTCTAACTTAGGTAGAGGGAAAATAAAAAAGCACCTAGCCATCAGCTCATAGTAGCTTGGGTGCTGTGTAATAACGTAGTTCCTTTCTCTTGCTCTTTGGAGGACGTTTGATATTTTCAGCATGTTTTCAGTCCACTTGGTGCTTGTAAAAGCTGTCCCATGGACAGCACTGAGAATGAAATCTCCTCTTTGAGAGGTACAGCTTGGGCAAACTTCCCAGACCCAGCACATGCAGAAGGGAACTTTTGTGATGGATGGGATGTGATTTTTCGACTCTTCTCTGAACTCTGCATCCAGAGCTTGCTAAGCACCCTTGTTCTCATTTAACTAAGCCTGAACTATATATAGCTCATACTTTCTGGATGTCAGCTGTGAGTTGTTTGGGGGGTTTTTTTTGTTGTTGTTGTTCCCAGAAGTATTTGTGACCTGTCCAGTGGGTTGTCTGTCACTTTTAATACTCATTTGAGAAAATATTCTTATCCTTTCTATAAACGGGGAAGTTTCTAATTGTCCGTAAGTCCATTCATGCGTGATGCAGCTTCAGGAACGTGAGGTGCTTTTATGCAGTTATTTTCAATTATGAATATTTTTAACAGTACACCTACCAAAGCCTTATGCTCCCAAGCTAAGATCTTAAAAAGATATGAGAATTGTGGTATTTCCCAGCAGAAGCTGATTTGCAAGTACCCTTATAATTTGCACAGCATTCACTATGCTTACCAGCAATAGCTAGTGTTGGTGAAGTGTTTAGCTTCTGATGGAAAGAGAATTGTAAAACTTAGTTCTGTGCTTGCCTGTTTTTATTGTACAGGGCAAATTGGTGAAAGGGAAGATATATAAATTATGTTAATTATAATCAATTACCATCAGACCCAAATGTTTCGTTATGACCCTGTCTCTGCTGCATGGTAAAACTATTTACGCTGTCATGCTCTGCACTTCAGATGACATCACAGAACAGGAAAATTCTTGATTATTCTAGAATAACGGTAACTTGGCTAAAGGATAAAAGATTAGTATTTGATAGCATGAGGTCTGGCTGATTGCTTAAAGCAAGCTCTAATGCAGAACTGTTCTGATAGCAAATAGAGAATTGTGCCAACATACCAAAATATTCTGCAACTAATTGAATCCTTGGGTATCTGTTGCCATTCTTTAAGTGAAATACATCTAGAAGTTGTTCTGATAAATATATCTAGAAATAAATAAGTACTTCATATCTCATATATTGCAAATACAATGTATGTTTGTGGCAGTTGCAATATTGCAGTGAGGGACTGTTAAGAGTTTTACCGCTGTTTCCTTTCCCTTGTGCATCCCTTCTTTGGTGTCAGAACAGCAAGATAGAAGGAATTCACACGTTATTTTCCAGTTAAATGTTAGGTAGCTCTCTATTCAACACCTCCTAAGCTAACATTTGAGAGCATGCTTAATTACAAGCACCCACTTAAGTGTGGCTGACTTCAGGGAGACTTTTCCTTGAAGTCCCACTGTGTATCATGCCTTCATTTCTTAACTGAAACCAAATTTCCGTTGTGGTAGTTTTAAAATATATTTTTATCTCTGAAGCCTTTTTATGTACAGCGGACTGGATCCTCTGGTGAATAATTCACTGTACCTCTCCTGACTGAAGTGGAACAGTGTTGGTTTATCCTGGCTGAGGAGGTGACTTGTATTAATGTGAGCAGTGAGTAAAATGCAGGTTCACTTGCTGGCCTGGGAAGTTGCCAGCACAACTGGTGCTTAGTTGTGGAAGGTTGTGCAGCAGGTAGAACGAAAAGCTACATGCAGATGACTGGTGTCTGATGTTACCCCTTGTGGGGCATTCTCTGTGCAGCATTTCTTGGGAGATATCCGGGATGCATTTTGCTTTGAAATGATACAGAAATGTGGGGTCTGCTTCTGTTTTATTTTCTGTAACAGCTATGGGTAAATGCAACTGAAAAGGCTTTTTTGTGATGCTGCTCCCCGTGCCTGCCCCCCCCCTCCCCCCCCCCCCCCCCCCCCAATTTTATTTTCCTCTGGTTATGCTGGTATTAGACCTCAATGGCATAAATAAACCACTTTGCTACAGAAGAGCTAAAGTGGTAATTCAGTCTTTTGGGTGGTGAAGCATAGCACAGAAAATAAAAATGCAAAATAATTTCTTAAAAACAATCAGATAATAATTGTATAAATATAGACATACTCAGCTGTGTTTTGCATGCAGCATTTTCCAGATGTAGTTACAATAATATTGTAGTCAGGGCAACTTCGAAGTGGCTACATCCAGTTTCATGTAACACACTGAAATTTTTTTCCGTTTTTGTAATTACCTAGTTCTTCAAGTACTGGCGACCACAGTACAAGGAGAGCCTACTTCTAAAACTGTTGTTCTCTATTTACAGAAGTAGGATGAATTACACGGAAGGTTCTTTTGCTTGCGTGCCTGGGCTGCTGCACAGATTGCACGTGCACTTTTTCACATTAACCTTCCTCCTTGTATGAGTGCCTTGTTTTACAGAGTTGTTGACGTAGCTTTGCAGTCCCTGTAGTTTTCACTCATTGTCAGAGTTCACTGGTATCGCTAGAAGAGGAGTTAACTGGGCCGTAGACTGACACTAAAATCACATTAATAGCTGGTCAATCCAATGGGGGTACAGAGGTAACATCTGTATACATACTCCTGTGTTTTGTGATCTGATTGGGGAAATGACTGCAGCTGGATAGATTGCAGTGCTGAAGCCAAAGCAATATTTAAAAGAAAAAGATGCAAGTGTTTTATTGTCTTGACTTACAACAATGTTTATTGTCACAGTTGGTGACAATGCTGAGGCAGTGGGCTAGTGAGTGAGAATCGGTTGGTTGTTCCTCCCGAGGGTGCTGGCTGGACATCCGCAGAAGTGATGGAATTTGTGTGAAAACACTTTTCCATGGGAAATTAGGAAGTAATCTAATAATCTTCGATTACTTGAAATGTTCCCTATATTTGCTCTTTAGGAAAAAGAAACCAAAATTGCGACTTGCTGGTCTGGACCCTTGTTAATACTGGTGGGGACTGTGTGGTTCAATGTCATTTCTGGGACTGCAAATCTTGTGCTGGTCCAGGCCAAACCAGGTATTTTGGCGGTGGAAACAGCATGTCCCATGCGCACCAGCTGCTCTCTCTCCCCTTCAGCACGCTTTTGTGGCATCCCAGTCATGAAGACAGGGGTGGCCCTGCCCGTGAAGCATTGCATCCAGTCACACAGGCAGCCCTGCACTACTCTATCAGGTATGTTTCAACTGCATCCAGCCACAGCAAGCTATGTGTTAGATAAGGTTATCTGAAGAAAATGAGCATTTGGAGGCTGCATCCAGTAATCGGCAGAGCATCTGAATTTGAGGCTTGCCTTTTAAAGCTAAAGCCAGACCCTGTATTATTGCCTAAGCTCTGTGTATTGTGTGCATGTAGAGAACTGACAGCTTCAGAACAGGATTAGCAAAATCTGTCATGCAGTGAAAATACCGAGGATGTGAGATTTCTGAATCTCGCACCACTACAGCCCTTGGGCAGAGCTGTAATGTGCCCTCTCTGGCTGTTTGGCATTCACAGCCTGTCACCCCAAAGTGTTGCTTATGTCCATTCTCAGAGAAGAACAAAACCAAAGACAACACCCTGCCAAGGCTTGCTTCCTTCTGTGAAAGATGTTGGATTTTTCCCCATGGGAAGCACTTGCCTGAGAGGTGGGAGCCCCAGAGGGACCCCCTCCTTAGGCTGGGAGGGCATGACCCCTCTGTGCCAGCATCCCGGGGTACCCTGGCCACGCTGCCCTGTGCCACCCAAGCAGGGTGGTGGGACTTTGGAGAGTGCAAGCTGTGCTGTCCCCCGTGGGAAGGGTCAATTCCCTGCTCCTTGTTGCAGGACTGTTTCTCTGTTTTAGATGTGCTGCTAAACTGGAGAAAAAATATACAGTTTTAAGATTCAGATCAAGATGAAAATAGTGGTTGAGGAGCCTGTGGTGCTGGCTTCTGCTAGGTAGCAAGTTCCAGGTGCTGACATTCGTAATGGTTTAATAATTTGTATGCATTACAGCAAAGCCAAGCTTGAAGAGGAACTTCCAAGAAGGGTCGTGCTACAATCAGGTTTGATAAGCTTCTGGCTCTGCTTAGAGACTCAGCTTTAAAACAATTGCAGCCCTGAAATAGTTTTCTTCTTGCTGTTTATGTGTAATATAATTTATTCTACATATTATTCCGTGACTTCACAGGAACCAGAAAGAATTTGTTGTTATTATTTCTTTGTTCTTGTGTCTTTTGGCATTTAATTGTATTTTATTCTATGTAGTAAATGTTACCTAATATTTGTAATTGCTTATAATCCGACTGTCTTCCAATGTTTGAGTTTACATACAGCAAACAAAATATTTTTAATAAATGCTGATCATAAAATCATGATATTAGAAGAGCAAGTGCTTAGTGCCTATAAAATGACACTAAGTTCATTATTTGCAAATTATCTAGATGCTAATTTGGTTGTGGCCTTCAAGAGCATTTGGTTTCTTAGTAGACAGGAAATGTGCAATGTTTGATCGCTGCTTCCAGAGCACCTTTCTCGCAGCTCAGCTTTGAACTTTTGTTGGCACTTTTATCATAATGCTTGGTAGCTGGACAAAGTGTCTTACAAAGATTAGAAAGTTAGTAATTTGAAAAAAAAAAAAGGGGGGGGGGCAGGGAAGCAAAAGCCAATTTAAATAACAAATCAGTGAAGCTTTATCAGTAAATGCCAGATCAGGCTCATGGTAACCTTTCTCAGGGCCTGCTGCCTATTCCTTTGCCTATGAAAACACAAAATGTAGTGTAAATGGAGGTACTTGCATTTTTATTTTAGATGTCAGACTGATGACTGACATACTTTTCTCATTCATTGTTTTTTCTCCAGTCAAATAGCTTTGTATTCTTTATAGCCCAGCCTTTCAAAACTGACACAGACATAAAACTGTTGATGTTTTTTATCTTATTTTTAAATTCTGATGTGGAGCCTAAGTTAAAACACACCCAGGTCTCTGCTCCAGACTTCTTGTGTCACCCTGTGCAGGAGTCCCTTTCTGACTCTTCTGTTCCTATGGCAGTTCAGTAGCCTGGGCCAGAAGGTGCTGGCAATGTGCAAGTGCTGTTACTGTCAGTGATTTGGTCGTTTGTGTGGAAGATTTAGCACACATATAACTTGGCCATTCATAACAAAATTATTTAGTTCAGCACGCTGGGATTTATTTAGAAGGTACCTGATAGATTGCAGATTGTGCTGTGCAGGAGGAGCTGCCCCAATTGCAGCTGGGGAGGTCTGTGTGTTTTCGGAGGGTGGACGTTTGCTGGGCAGAGCTCCTCTGGGCTTCCTGGGGAAGAGCTGCAAATCCCAGCACAGCTCATCTGAGGCAAACCAACAGGCTTGGAAAGTCTGAAAGCTTCAGAGAAACTAAAACTCAAATGAAACTCTTGTTCAGGGCCATACTCTGCAGTAGTGACCATGAGGAGATCTTCCACAGGAGATGTGCATGAGTAGCCTATGTACTTGACTAAGCAGCTGGCCCCTGTCTCCATGGAAAGCAGAGGTTTCTGGTGTGTAGCTGTTTCTTAGGACATCAGAAGGTGGAAGTCCGGGTCGTGTCCATTGCCTGTAGGTCACCTCAAGTGGCAGCAGAACGCTGAGTAACTTCTGTGGAGTTAGTGGAGCCTATGTGGTGCCTGTGAATCCAGAGGTGTGCAGACCTCGTTCATGTTGCAGACATTTATAGACTCTGTCTGGATATGTACTATGTATAAACATCTTTTTAATATGAATTTTCCACTGCTTTCTCTTGTACTACCATTGATATTTTTCATAAATTCTGGTTCCAGCTTAGAAGCAACAGTTTTTCCCTGTACATAGTATACGATGATACACACAGATCAGTTTGGAAGCTGTTCTTTTACTGTGCAGTGAAAGAAGTTAGTAAAGACCTGTTTTGTTTTTATTACACAGAGTGACAGTATCATGACTGATCCATGGGTCTATGCCACTTTTGACCGTTACCTGAAAATTCACTCTGAACACCATGCCATTAAAATATGAGAGTGTTATTTCAAATGACATTTACTCCAGAGTGAATTGGGAGACTTTGGCATAGCACCTAGTTTACACTAGGCCTGCTAGCAGAGGAAGTTAATCAAGAATTGTTGGTCCAAGGTGAATTCTTGCTCTGTTTTAGCTTGAATGACTTTCCACGGTAGACAGTCCTACATCTTGAGGTAATCTGTTCAACTCCAGGATTATGTGTAGCATAATTACCTTGAAGACACTCCTGAAACAGCCAGCTGAGCCTGTCTACTCCCTCATTCCCAGCTGTGTTGCCGGGAGCAACCACAAACTCCAACACCAAATATTGGCATCACTCGGAAAATGTCATCCATGTGCTGTGCTGAAGTTGTTCCATGTGAGGGAGCGTGAGTCTGAGGCTGCCCAGTGGGAGAGCGGGCATTGCAAAGAGTTGGTCAAGGACCTGGGGTGTCGCGTCTGGCAGTTCTCATTTTTTATTGAGATCATTAAACCCCCTCCCTGCCCTGCCCCCCAAGATCTTAGCAGGTCATGAAAATACAACGTTAGCACACTGTGGAAGGTCATCCTGGGAAATTCAAGTTGTAGAGGGGTCAACAGGGCTTGCCACTTGGCCGAGAGGGAGGTTTGCTGACTGGCAGAGATGCTCTTTTCCTAAAAGAATGTTTTATTACTTCTTTAAGTGTCCGTGTCCCTCTTCAGTCCTTCCTGCCCTCCTTTGTCACCTCCTGACGTAACTGTTGTGGCTGTGACAACATAGGCATTTTCTCCTAGGTTTCACTTCTTAATTAGGTTTTAATTTTTAGTTTGATGTTTTCCATTATCTGAATGTTTTTCAAGCTGAGATTTCTTTTGCTTAATACTTGTCTTCCCTCTGTGGCAGTTTATTTTGTTCCATATTGGTAAATGTGCTGGCTGGAGTAGAACACTTTCTTGATGTCCTTATTTCCATTATTGTCTTTGTGATATTGTATGGATCTGAATAACTAAGTATTTTGACGTCTGAAACAATAGAGTGGGGGCTAAATTCTGTCAGTGCTATTTGCTTGGAAAATGCAGTATTTTTCTATTCAGATTCAAAATTATAGGACTTGGGCTGAAATTAGATTCGTAGCTTGTCTTTCTAGTTATGAAACTATTGTTTTCACTAGATATTTTGAAATCTTGAATAATTGTATGTTTCCACAAGGGAAAATAATTTACAGAGCTGGGTAATAGCCCTTACTCAGTAAAACACAAGAAGATTTGCAAGTTAGGCAGTTGCATCAATGTGAATGCTCATATGCTTTGAATTGAAGATGTGTTAAGTGTTTCCCTGATTCTGGCCCTTGATGCAAAAACATTTGCTTATAATTTCAGTGAATTTTCTTTTGCTGTCTTAATAGGCTTTTTAATTATTTATTGGCAGTAATGCTGAAAGGGAGTGAATTCCAAAGATGCGTGAACTTTAAGTCAACACATGTGAACAACTGCATTTAAAATGCCTGCTTCAGCATTCAGCAGGGAAGAAGGATGCATTAGGCTGGTCACAATCACAGCAGTGCAAATGCTGTGTAAAGATGTACAGTGAAATTCCTAAAAATGCTGAAGGGTGTTTGCCAGAGTGCTTAAAGGCATTCAGCTCTCGTTGCCTTTGAAGGAGAGACCTGTAGAGCTGGGTAGGAAAGACTTTTCTTAGCAGTTACAATTTTTAGAGATTTGAAGAGGTTTTTCACTTCACTTCAAAACAAAACCAGATCTTTTGATTTTTTCATGAAAGGTGAGCAGAAGATACTCCTTAAACACAGTGCTGTGTTATTCACACATGTACCAGAGAAGTCCTCGAGGTTCAGGCATTCTCCCTGCTGACGTGCTGCAGAGCAGGAGGCTGCGTGAATCGTGGCAGTCACCACGTAATACAAATTTCAGAGAGGTCTTTTCTTTACCAGCCTTTGGAGCATAGTGGAAATGCATCCTGTTAACTGAGAGAAACAGCATGTGTGCTGCAAACTCCTGGTCTTAAGCATCCATATAACTCCCAGAAACTGTTTGGAAAAAAAGGAAAGGTTAGAGCAGCGATTTTATTTTCTCTGTCTGCTAGTTGTCATGTTTTTGCCATAAACCTCAACCGTGCAATAGCAAAGATTGAATGTCTGCCCAAAGGACCAGTTTGCCTCAGCCTGAGAAATATCAATAGCGCATATTTCACTGAGGGTCAGAGCTCTGGCTCAGAGCCTGGACAGTAGAACAGAAGTGGTAGGTGGTATCTCTGTAAATGCAGGTGCCAGGTAGTGTGACCAACAGCCAGAGGCAAACTCGTACATTACAGGTTTAATTAAAGAGTCTCAGGGAATATGCATTGTCTGAATGTTATAATGCTCAGCAGGAACTTTGAGTCAAAGCCAAAGGATAATAAGAATTAAACCACATTTTAACCATATACATTACAACAATTTATATTCTTTGCTGGAGCTGAATAATGCATTACTGTAGTGGCATAACTGGTGTTATATATGACCTTATAAAATGTTGTGATCATTACAAGCATTTATTATTAAGTAAAAACCAAAGTATTTTTTACAGCTATCCCACTTTCGTAGTTTTTCCAAGTTGAAAATTGGTTTTGGAACATAGCCTGGAAAGAACAATTACGCTAGCATCACTATTTTTAGGAAAATATGCATAGCTTACTTCTACACAGGTATATTAAGATGTTACAGTACTAGATGTGGAGGGATAGCTGTAAGGTGCTTTGCTTTTCTTTCCCAAGATTTCATTTAAGCATGAAATACCCTCTCAGGGATTGAGAACAAACCTGTAATTTCAGACCAAATACGAAAGCTGCTTCTTTAGTTTAAACTTCTGTTATGTGTTAGCAGAGACTAACAAAAGTAGTAAGAAACAACAAATAGCTTAAAATAAAGAATATCTTGTGTCTGTGTAATAAAGCATATGTGCATCTAAGCAAGAAAGTGGACAAAAAGGAATCATCACCATGATTATCAATCACCATTTGATCAGATGGAGGAGAAACGGAGTCACAAAGCACTTGCAGTACCTTCTTCAAGATCATGCCATGAGTCACTAGACAGGTCACTAAGTTTGTGTATTAGGCATTTTGGTTCTCTTCTCCTGTTGCTGTTATTTGACAGCCACTTCTCCTTGCAGCCCTTTGTAAGGGTGATGTCTGCTTCTTTTACTGATTGCTGTTCATTTCTAGGCAGTGCAGAGTGCTAAAATAATTTTTGAAGTTTGTCTTAGGTAAACGGTGTTAAAGAAAGGGAGATAAATGCAAAGAATTATTCTAGCTCTGGCAATGAAGAGAATAAAAGGTGACAGTTCAGAATGACTCTGGGCGAAATAGATGGTGAACATTCAGTTGAGTCTCTGAGGTTTCTAGAGTTTAGGGTCTGAAAATCCTCTGCAAGCTTTGAAAACTTCATACACTAAGCTGAGGTAGGGCTGTGATTGTCCATGTGTGTACCTGTCTACCCCTGTAAAAAGAACTGACACTTGGATAATAGAGAGCTGTACTGGCAGATGATACAGCTGTGCTGTTCTGGGCTTGTCCCCTGGTTGCAGAGGGTAAAGGAGGATTCTTGTGATATGCTCCCCACCTGTCACTGTGGTTGTATTTTCATAAAAAAAGCCAATACAATGTTTGTAACACTTATGTGCCCAGGCTGGTTGTTTCTTGAGCACCTGAGCATTTCCTCCCAGGTACGACTGTGCTAACTGGGCTTTTTCCACGAGAACCTTTATTGCAATTTTACTTTTCTTCTAATTAACTTCGAGCCAGCCTTCCAAACTGTTTCCATGACATGTGGCTAAAGCGGGGCTACTGTGTAATCTGTAAGACCGTATGTAGGTAGAAGTCATGTGTATTTCCCCTTTCTTTGGTCTCTCTAATGATTTTTCCTAGCAGGTTTTCTGCCCTGTAGCACAAACTTTCAAATGTGTACCAAAAACTTGGAAAGGCCTGTCTTAAAAAACTTCCCCTTCTTATACGCCTTCCTCTGGATCATCTGGCAACAGCACTCTGTTCCTTAAACACTTTCCTTTAATGTAAGTATTGCTGGTACTGAGTGCAGTCTCCTTGTTTTTTGTTATTATTTGTTGTTTTTTATTAAATACATTTACTTAACATATAGTACTAAAAATAGTTTTGTTTCAGAATGAATGTGGTGCTCTTTCTAGTTCACAGTCTTGGCGTAGCTGTGTTGTGCCAATATCAACTTCATATGAGGTATGTCTGGTTAGTGGGATCAGTGAAAATGAGTTAATACTGATGTTTCTCCAAAAAGCTACATCAATATAAAATTTCCTGGCATTAGTTTCAAAATTTTAAGAGGATCCCCTTGTTATTTAACAAAGCATTAAGTATTTGTCCAGAGAGCATGGTAACAACCTTCAGGCAAACTTCTAAACACCAAAACAAGCTTAAGGCACGTAATTCAGTATTTCTGCATCATCCTTCATGTCTTATTCTTTGGGTTTGTTTGGTTTTTTACTGTTCTTGTGTGACACAGAAGTATGTAGGCAAATGCTAGCCAAGAATAAACATTATTATTTTATCATCATCATTATGAAGTAAAGCTGTGTAAGTCTGTCTGGGTAACTGCACTTTTACCGTAGGTAATGCTGTGGTCTGGGTGTGAGAAAGGGGTGCTCTGATTGCTCTTCTGTAACTGGTGTCTTATCGCTTACAGAGTACCAAAAAAATCTCAGAGAAGGCTTGATTCTACTTACATTTTTGCCCTAACTGGGCAGCTGGAAATTTGTCTTGAACTTGTAGCTGCCATAAAATAGCTGCTACTTGTGCCAACTCTTCAGACCTCCAGAGTTTTGCTGAAAGGGGTTTGAGCCCCATCTTACTCTTCAGTAATGACCTGAAGTGTCATTGGGTGCAATTCTGCATTTTCCACAAGGGACTTCCAAATTTTTATGCCGGTGTTTAAATCTGAGCTCAGTTGCTTCTAGTGTTTACATGACATCTTGAACAATGATGCCTTTGGAAGGCATGTTGATGATTTGAGTGGCTCATCAGGCCCTCCAGTAACTAGTGTCCCATGCTCTACACAAAAGATAGTAAGCTGTGAAGCAACTGCAATGAAGACTGTATATCCAGCTTCAGCTAAATAATTTGCTGTATACTGTTTCTCTGTTTATGATTCAGTTGTAAAGGCCCTTTTAAGTGAAATTGGATACACTACAAAGTGTTGGTTTCATGTGTTTTATTTGCAGTTTAATCAGCGTGATCCAGCTGCCAGTGCAGGGGAAACTGGAGCTCGATTTTTAATTATCCCTGCTTTGCCTGAGTTAGGAATTCCCAATAGTGCGGTCTGAGAAAAGATGCCAAAAACCACATTGTTCTTTAATTAGCTGTTGTAATTGTTTCAGTCTAATCTCCATGATTAGCAGCAGCATTAAATACAGCAGTAAGAATAGGCCTGCCCTTTTTGTGCTGCCCTAGTAAACACAATATTCTTACTTCTGGTAAGGGACATAATATAAAATCAATTAGAAGCCAACTAATGTTGATTGGAAAATGATAAAGAGCAGCTACCATGACGTTCAGATTGCTTTGTAAAGTTGGTTTATAACCGTACTTCTGGGACAGCTTTATTGCCCAGTTTTGTGGGAAAACGCCAGAATAAAAAACTATCATGCAGAGAAGCCTTTGGGGATCTTGCAGAGACTCCATCCTATGTGCAACCCTAATACAAGCTTCAAAATAATCTTTGCTGTCAGTAAGGTTACTGCCAGTCCAGTTTTTAGAAAGAGTCATTCTTACCACCATGCAAAGCAGGTGCATTGTCAAAAAACAATTGCAGAATATTCCCCAAAGAGACAAGTTTTTATTGTAAGTTTATCTGAGTTTTATTCTGAGGCTCAAAGATGCTCTGCTGTGGTACATTTGTAGTGTGGAATTACGCTTGTGCAGAAATGTTCCTTGCAAAGCAGATGTGTTAGATCTGTTTCAGAATGCGTCATGATATTCAGACATGTAAAGATACAGAAAAACTGCTTCCTGAGATAGAAGTACAACTCCCATGCCTGCTTTGATGTTGTTGAGGTACCTGCTAAGGTACCAGTTGTTATCTTTAAGTTCCTAAACACCTTTGTAAATTTGGTTGTAAGTATCATTGCATGCAGGAAAAGTAGGAATACTCTTGGAAAACGCAGACTTAAGGTAGGTCATGCGGTTTAAAGTGAGTGCTTGTGAGCGTAAAATGAGCACTTCTAGAGAAACATAATTGCTCTAGTAATGGTTGTAGTCATAGACTGTGGAAATGTGAATATTTTGGATGGTGCTATGGTTTTGTAAATTACAAAACTTCTTATGTCTTTTGATGACATCTGGCAGAGCCATTGTGCTCAAGTGTCACCAGCATAATTGGCAGCCTAAGTTCAGGTTTTGTATGTCAGAGTGCAGGTGTGGCAGAGACCTGGGAGATGCTTCGTCTGGGCATACACCCGGAAGAGCTCAGGGGCTTGAAGAGTTTATTTTTGCTTAAGCCGTATGAAATAAGATGATGTTACCTTCATTAGGAGATTAGAGAAATCGTGTTTTGTTGCACCTAAAAAACAGATTTCCTGAGTCTAAACCCAGTGCATTGGACCAAAAAAAAAAAAAAAAAAAAATCAATCCAACTAAACTTCCAGGAAAGCAACTGTAATTATGGCTTAGCTAATGAAAGAATAAAAGTGAGCTTACATCTGTATCAGATTACTCTGCGTATCAAGATTACTCTAGTTTACAAATATAAAAAACAGTCATTTTTTTGTTAATGAAATTGAAAGAAATTGCACAATTTTTTTGTTCAGTGCTTTTAGTTATCTGAAGAGCTCTTCCTAATTTTTAGAAGGGTCAGATTAATACGTCTGAGCCAGTGTCTGATGCCTTGTTTGAATAACACTGTGGACGAGTTGGTCCAGGTTTACAGCAGAAATCCAATTCAGTTAAACTACTAAAAAATCAGGCTTGTGTACTTGTCCAATGAGAAATAAACTCAACTAAAGTCTAAATGTATTTATTAGATTATTTCATTTGAAGATACACTGCATGAAAGACAAAAGCTACCTGTGCACTAAAACAAATATTGTGGTTGTGGAAGTCACTGTGCAAGTGCTTGATGCTGTGAAGCTGGATATTACTGAAATCTGAAACTGCCCATACCAAAGCGCTGATTAAATAGGTTTGGCTTTATACTACTCTCTTATTCTTTCTGCCTATAATATACATATGGAAAGAGAGAAGATAGATGCCATTTTTTCTTATCGGTTTATCTATAATCTTCCAGTTTATAGACCTGATTAAAAATAGAAAGAGGAAATAACCATACATAATCCCAGTGACCTTAAAAACATGTGTAACCTCATTTGCTCTGTCAAAAGCAGCACTTGATAGATCCAATTTACTGCCAATTTCACTATTTGCTTTGCAGTAACAATATTAAAATTGATCAGTTGAAGTAGGTCTGTACCTGGGAAGGGACTGAAAGCTAAATACTGCACGGTGGCGACACAGTCTTCCCATGCCATTTATTATCCAGGGTTTCTTGTATTTTCTTTTCATGGTGGTGCAAAACCTCAGCCTATTTAGGAAAAACCTATGCTTGACTTTTATGGTACTGGCTGGTTTTCAATCTGAAGATGGTAAGCTCCAATATGTGTGACCATTGCTGTTGTACAGAGGACCATTTCTCCACCAAGCAGCCCATCTATCCAGTTGAACGTCACTGCTAACACGATCCAGCTACCACAAGACTTCTGCTGTTGTTGCATTTCACGTAGAGCTTAAGAAACCTGGTAATGAGCCAGAATGCTGCTAGGTCTTGTACAATGTAGGCAGCGAAGGGACACTGACTTACACTGTAAGGAGATATAAATAATATAGGCTGGTTAAAGAATTGAAATCAGGAGGGTTGAATCAATGTAAGGTGGAAAAGGTTGGAGAATTAAGTCTGGTTTCTCCGCTAGAAGCAGTTACTGCTTTCCATCAGTCACAGGAGGAGGCTGAACTAGGCATTAATTAGCTGACCTTTTATATTTATGCTGAGGTGTAACCCCGTGAAGATTTCTTTAAATCAATGTAAATAAGCTGGCCTAGTTTTAGTGCTTCCACGGTTAAAACCAGAGGATTTTGGAATACAGGAATTCTGGGATGTCAGTAAATGTGTGACCTGCTGCAGTAGTTAGGTTTCTGGATGTGATTTCTGCCAGTATTCAGGAACCAGTGACTGACAGGCATTGTGGAGTCAGGATGTCTTCCTACCAGCTCTGTGATCACAGTAAATGGAACCAACTTGTTTTATTTTACTGCTTCTGGCACAGTATGTTCATACCGTTTTGAATTCCCATAAGAGAAAATACAGAGTTAGCAGACTACATGCTACGTATATGAAGTTCTCTGTACAAAAGCTGAGGGAAGCTGTGTTAATTATTATGTTGCCTTCCTCCATTGCCAAAAATCACTGATTTTGCTGTAAGTTTAAATGGTTGCAGCATTTCCTTAGCTTCATGTATCAGGAAATGTCTTGAAAACACCAGAAAAAGTTGGGGCAGTTAGTAAGCACAATACTGCTCACACCACTAGGATGAGCTGAAAATGGGCAGAGAATTTGAAGGTGCAGAAAACACAGGAGCATCAGATTTTTACAGTAGTCCTTTCACCTCGGAGGTAAGCCAAAACACTCTTCTCTTGATGGAAAATACTGTTACTCCTCCGAAAGAGGAAAGATTTTTAACTATCATGGCTTTCAGTTTGGCACACTTTACAGCATTTCTTTTATAAATAAACCCCTGAAATTTCTGATCGGAATGAATAGAGAGCAGCAGAGTACTGTCATGCAGTTAAGGGATCATTAGCTTTTATAAATACTTAACGTATCGGACATAGATACATTATATGGTAAGCATAAGTGCTCTCATTGTTACAAATGTACATTGATTCTGCACATTCATATTCTGCAGAGCACTGCTAGAAACTGAAGCCAAAGTTGCCCAGAAGAAACGAAATGGAAGAGGCCAGCAAGCAGGTTTGTTGCTGGCAGGAATGGCCTGTGCTCAAGTGGGTTTGAGGGAATTGCACAGATTTGGGGCAGCGGGAGGCAAATGCTGCCACATGTCCCTTCTGCCAGTAAGTGCTCTCTGGCGTTTGTCTGACCCCCCGAGAGATGCCTTGCAAATACCTTGGAGGGGTGGATTTTTTATATATATATATTTATATATATATATATATATATAAAAAATTAAGTAATTCTAATCTCTCTCAGGCTCATCAGCAGTGCATCTAAACAGCAGGATTGTAAAACCTGTTTTATGTTTGGTGTAAAATCACCTGCAGTGTCATTACATTTGCATAATCCTGTCTTGTGGCCGTTATTAAAGAAAATGTGTTTCTGAACATGAATTTAAATAACTAATTACCATGTAAGCACTGATTGCATAAAAGCTGCAGAGGTCCTACTGCTGCTTTCAGCAAGTGGCTGATCCGTTCTTGGGCTGAGAGGAGGTACCGTCCTTGCAGCGGTTCTAGCAACCTTGGCAGCTGCGCAAGGAAATGCTCATTGCCTAATCTTGCATCTAGAAACAAGCAATATGCAGTAATTGGCTGCCTAAACTTTTTGCAACTGTTATTTTAAGATTTTTAGTTAGCAACAAAGAACATGAAACTTTCTGTTCTTTGCTTCTTGGGTTGTGGTGCAATTATGCCACTGATGTGCTCATTATAATTTGCCTCCAGTAATCCTTAGGGACTCCAGAGAGCTGCTTCCATTAGACTATTAAGTTCAGGCTGTACCGACTATATCAACCAGCACAATTTCTCTTTAGAGATAAAACTGCATTAGAATCAGAGTACATTTATTTTGAATCTCATGCATGCACATCTTGCTGTGGGACTTTCTGTGGAGCTGGTTAAAAAGGTAACACTCTGTTTGCCCTTTAAACAGGCATCACTTTACTTGTTTAATTGTGGGCTGCCATGAGCTGAGGGTGTGGAAGAGATGATTTCATCAGCCCCAGAGCCAGGTCCTTTCCCAGCCAGGGCGCACCCCACCCCTTCCAGTACAGAGAGCTCCTGCAGCTCTGAAATGTAGAAGAGTCTTCCCAAATAAATATAATTTGGCCTTGAATTGTAGGAATGTCTGTGGGGTTCTTCCTGGCAAAGTGCACTATAGTGCTTTGTTTCATAAAGTGCCCCAAAAAGTTTGGTGTATGATTGAGAAAAGCCACCGCCTTCAAGAGCGAGCATGGAATCTAAAGTGACGGAGGTCCCCGAGGCTCCCAGGTGGTGCCATTGCCACGTGAAATGGTGCGAGAGCCTGTCAGGCCACTGAGCAGGACCAGGAAAATTTTGACTTTCTTCTCTTTCTGTCACCATCACTGCGTATAAAACAATTGAATGAAATAAATAGAAATCAATTGACTACATCTGAGCATTTTTCTGGGTTAAACTCAATTCTTTACTGAGCCGTAGAGCTCTGATTTACCAGCTGAAGATCTGCCCTGACAGGGGAGGCTTTGTTTGGGTTTTTTCTTTGTGGTTATTTTTTTTCCCCCTGTACTTTATTTTTTAAACATAACTGCTGAGTGTTGTGTGAATTTCCGAATTGTTGCAGGAGCAATCAAGGGATGTCAAAGGCTTCTACAGGAAGCAGCGAACAAGCTGCTGTTTAGAGAATTACATTGAAAATTACCCTGAAAGGGTTCACGGCAAGATTGTTCTCCTGCAGTTACAGGGGATGGTATCAAAACCGGTGGTTCTGAGACCCGCGCTGGCTCCTCAGAGCTGTCCTGGCGTTTTGGACTTGTGCTCCTCTCAACAACGTGCCATCTGTGCGGAGGTGCTGGGCAGGCGGCTGAGCTGGGGCGGCAGAGCCGGGCGCTTCCTGCGGCTGCAGCCGGGCTCTGCCCTCCACGAGCCGTGGCCAGGCGCTGAAAGCACCTCTGTGCTCCTGCACAGGCCCTTTTTGTCTAGAGACCGTCCCGAGACGTGCAGGGCTTGCTCAGGGATCGCTTTGCAAGGCTACGCGGGGAGGATAACGATTGCACCACGCGGGGCTGCAGCTGCAGACAGGGCACTCTTTCAGCAGCTGTGTGACAGTCACGTTATTCTTTCAGCAAATGCAGGACTCTGAACAAAATCTCCAAGGTAGATCTGTGGAAGAATTCCTTTTCTGTACTCAAAAAAAAAAAAAAGCAGTGAACATAATTTTTTAGTTCAGCTGAAAATTATACTGTACCAAAGGAAACCTTTTTGAGTCTCTGGGTTGCCGCTAGTACTAGGAGATGTTTCTTTTAACTCTGAAAATATTTGCATTGATCTGTTCCATGTTTGTACTTCACCCACTTAATGACATACCAGATCTTAAAATCATAAAATCCTTTTGCCTCCTTTGCTATTGCATCATGGTGGTTACAATTCTGGCTCCGTCTCAGGTGACAGTTTCAGGTCTGTCTCTGCTCAAAATATAAACTACAAAGACTATTTTGAAACAAATGAGAAAGAAGGGATGAGGTAAAATTGGCAGACTGGTTAACTGGAGGATGCAGCAATGAGTTCGTATTTTATAGCCTGCACCTCAGTATAAAAGTTAAGATCTTTAACTAGTGGTATAAACCTGTCATTAATCAGCATATTATCCTTTGGATGTATCACTTCATGGTGTCTTTTTGGCCTTCTAGTAAGGATGTGAAAGGCAAATACAGAAAATCCCAGATATTTAGAAAAAAAAATGTGATTTTCATTTTCCCAGCCATCTCTATTTCACATTCCATAAGGCTGGAAGAAAAGATTTATTTTTTTAATTAGAATTTTACTGATGTCTTCCTGCTAATTATAGTGGGTTTTTTAAAATATTACATCTATTTCTCATTTATCTTGTTGTTTGAAAAAACCGTTAAATTAGATACTGAGAAATCATGTAAGAGTTTAGTCTTTATACCTTGTGTATAAGCTATGGATTTGCTCAGGAGATAGAACATGGGCAGAGCCCATGGAAATGTGCCGGCCACCAGATTGTCTCCGGCTCCTGGGCTGCTCCTGGCATCACAGAAACAGCTGGCTTTTTGGCTATTGCTCTGTAGAGGCTGTTAAGAGTAACAGTAGCACATGGCTTTAATTTTGATTAGTCAAACATACTGACTAGGAGAAGTAGCACATGAGCAATCCTTTCTCCTCCAGGTTTTCCTACATCCCTCCTACTTAAGGATAATTTGTAGTGCTGTGATACATATGTCTCCACCCTGGTTTTGCAGGTAACTTCATAGCCTTGACCATCATCCTTTGTATACATATAAATATGAGTACATAAGGTAGAGAGAGTTTAGGAGGTACATATCTCATAGACTAACTATTTAAAACTTCACTACGTATTGGGACCTACTTGAGTCCCCGACTTGATTAATTCTTTTTCTATATTAGGAAACTTCTTCACGTGGAAAAAAGTCCCTGTGTGGAGTTAAAAAGCATTCTTGTAATAGCTGATTTGTTAAAAACCCAGGACCTGCAAAACAAAAAACTGTCATTCATTAGCTTTAAGTGAGCCCTTATGCTCCTTCAAATGGCAACAGGAATTCAGGGCCACGCATACATACCATTTTACAGCTTGTCTCAGTTATTTCTCAATTTGTGTTACTCTTCTTGCATAGCAGACTACACATTTTTAATGATTCACATTCCCATCATTTCCAAAAGAAAATCTAAACAAAGAAAAATAATTTCCTGACTGACTCAATCTCGGTGTGTATTGCCATGCAGTGGGTTCTCCATGGTGGCAAACGGCTGCATTTTCCTATGCTAGTCCATGCCAGGAGTTTCATTGGCTTGTAAGGCCAGGTCATTCAATACGAGGCTCTGAAAGCCTATGGAAATTTCTGTGGGAAACTTAAAATCAACTACAAAGAGATACTTCTTCAAAAAAGAAAGTTTCTAGAGTCGGTGTCCACCTGTCAGCAACGATCTGGCATGTCCTCAGAGGCCTCTGCTCAAAGCTGTCCTGCATAGGGGGGACGTGCACCATGTGGGAGACGGTTCCTGCCCCAAAGAGCTTGTAAGACAATTGGACAAGGGTTATGGTTGGAAATAGGAATGGAGAAGTTAATGTGTTCCTGTCCGTATGGTGGTTATAATAGCTACTAGAAGGTTATCAGGTGAAGATAATCATCTTGATGAGGTGTGTAAATAATTCCTGGAAAATACTTCATTTTGATACTATTTTCTATTTAACCCATCTTACCCATGAGGGGAAAATAACGTGAGTTCCCTGGCTTTTACATGTGAGAAATATGGCATTGCATGTTTTCTGTTGTACTCTGGAAGGGTAAAAGTGCTGAAATGTGCAGGCAGTTTCACTGGGAGGCACATGGGTGGGCTCCTGCCGTGGCCAGCGGGTTCAGGCAGGTGGCTGCTGTAGCTGCTGGGGCTTGCTGTCTAGTTAAATCACAAAAGGCAGTGAGGCAACTTGGTGTGCAGGTTGCTTGAGCTAATGAAGGACTGACTGTGAAGGAAATAGCATTTGAGAATGATGATCGGTAGCAATTACCAGGTTTAGCTCAGGTATGCAGAGAGCATGCAGGCTATGTCAGCAGCTGGACTGCCTGGTTACAATAACATGTATATGTTACATGATATCGATAGACACCCTCTTGACAGTTGCTAAGCTGAACAGCAAGTGTTTGTATCACATCTGTTGTCTGCATAACTTCTCTGCATGTGCTGTGACAGTTGCAGGTTTCTGATCTCCAGTACTCTTTGGGACCAAGCAACGTTGGCAGTTAGGTAATTAAACAATCTCCAATATAGGGTGAAAGTTATCATTTATTTGATGTCAATTAGCTATAGTCACTTCAAACTCATCTGAAATTGTCTTCTTGAGGCCCTGGCATACAGAAAAACGTGATCTCCCTGCTTTCATTTTCTTTCCTCTAATGTTTCTACCTTCTGTCACTTCTTCATGTGCATGTGTGGTTTTCTATTTCTTCACATCGCATTGAGCAACAGTACGGACTGCAATAATTTAGTGATGGCCATGAGCTCCTTGGTCCTGATTTGTATGTCATTGAGTAACCAGTGTGGTTCACTTGACAAATCATTCCTTGCTGTAGATGAACAATCAGAATAGCAGGGACTGCTAGCTTCTGTTCAGTAGTTTCTAAATTAATGGTGTCATCTGAGTACAGCAGTTGTATCTCTTATTACAGCAACATGCATTGGCTTTACTGGTGGCTAAAATCAGCTGTAGACTGTATGGGTAGCTTCTAAGCTCTTTTGGGTTTTGCTAAAATATTGCTTAATGATTGTGTACTCAAATGTCTGGCATCACAATGTCTATTATTTGACCTATAAAATCAGTGAAACACAAACTGTCAGCTGCCAGAACTCTGTCAGAAAGACTTAATGACTTATCTAAATGTAATGTTGGTGCACATTCTCATTTCTCTTTATATGGAGTTTGAGTTGGTTGTGAAGCCTCCGTTATGTAAAATGAACTATAAGCCCAAATTAGATTCTGTTTTAATTTTCTAGAAAGGGAATGTTGGTTGTAGGAGTCCTGTTTTGCTATTTAATAGGATGTCTTAATTGGGAAGTTTTTTGCCCACAGCTTTCCAAACCAGTTCAGGAAGATATTTTGTTTTATTGTTTGGTGGAAATCATTTATTGCTGGTGCTAATATTGAAATGTCCAATATTTCAGTGGAGATGTGTGTTGTGGAGTGTTTGGGATGAAAGATGCTGTATAAGCATTAGACACTTAACTGCATTTTAGTGAAAGCTGGCCACAGACTGCAGTAAGAGTTCAGAGATAAATCATCCTTGTTTTTCTCCCTTTGAATTTGCTGAATCTGCAAATTGAATTTGCTGCTTCCTATTTTGCTTTAGATGAGCTGTAGTTTTCCTATGGAAAATGCCTCTGTGTTTCTTTTATGGGCCTAGACAACTCTCTCACCTGTCTCTTATCATTGATTTTTGAATTCTCACAATTCAGTAGGTCAGCCCTATTTAGTTAAGGTACGTACTACTTCATGATTGTTCTACTTATATAGTGCTGTGCTACAAAATTCATATGCCTCAGGCCTCATTCTGGATTGACTTGTGTCTGTGTCCAGCGTAGTTTGCTGCTGCCTGAAGGAAGCGCCTTCTGGCTGGAAGTGAGCTGCTGGAAAACCAGCATGAACTGGTAGCCTCCCAGAGCTGCTGCCGGTCTGCGCAGGCTGCACAGAGCTGGTCCTGTAACCAGCTCTCATTTAGCTCTGATATATTTGTTTTATTTGCTATTTTATACACATATTAGTTTTAGTGGGATGAGTGTCAGCTGCATGATAATTACAGCTATCCTCACTTCAAAATTAAAATAATGACACCAAAAAGCCCTAGGCTTCCTTGGGAGCCCAGGCTTTGTCAGCAGCCATGAGTCACCATGAATTGCGTGAATGTATGAGATGAAGCAAATGTGATGATTTTTTCCTTTGTTCCCTAACCTTTTCTGAATAAGCAGCAGGAATTGCCTCTCTGCGCTTTAGCACCTAAAATTTCATTGGGGCATGAAAAGCTTCCAATTACAAACCTTGTAATTCTCGGACATAGTGTTCAAATATTGGGAGAGTGCCACATCAGCAGCTTTATCTGTTGCCATTGCAAAACAGAGAATAATATTTTACGTTTTAACTACTTGTTTGAATATCCAGCTTCCTTTAACTGGATCAGCAAAGAAGATGCCTGTCAAAAAAGGTTTTTTGCTTCCACCCCCTCCTTTGCTTATTTTGTTGTAAACTGGATTCTTCACAAGTGAGGTTACAAATTTATGAGGTTGCAGTGAAGACAAACAGGCTTTTCCCAAGTGTTGTTTAAAAAGCTATTTGATACATAAGTCTGTTGATACTTGAAAAAATAATCAGGAAATGTGTAAAATGTAAATTATATATAAAATGTAAATATATAATAAGTATGCATAATGATGGCATCTGCTGTTTTTACTTTGGTCTTCAGCATATGTAGCCTATTTCAGTTTTGCAGTTTTATAAATATTTCCATTTTGTGTGCATCTTCATAAGGACTGTAATGGTACCTGAAAAGTAGGAAGAGGATCTCTGGTGTCAATATGAGCCTGTTTGAGGGAGTGATAATTCAAGAGACACTGGGACTGTGGTGTTGGAGATGGCTGAATAAAAGAAGTCAGAAAGTTGTGAAAACACTTCATGCTCTTCCATGTCCAGTCTCGTGGCTGAAGGTTATTACCAGCAGAACAGGCAGAGAGACTTGCCGGGAGTCAAAAATTTGATTGAAATGTCTGGGAAAGGATCAAGGAATCCATTTTTATTTGTTTTCTGTGATAACATAAACCAGATTTTAGAGGGACAGAAAGTTTTTGGATTGGAGTAGCTTTATCCTGACTCTGATTTGCTTGGTTAACTCTTCATTTTACACATATGAAAATATTGCTGTTAAATAATGTATGCAGTCTGCATGCATTTTTTTTTTATGCCTCTTGCCTTGTCTTTCCAAGACCACCATCATATATGTAGGAGGGAGATTGATTAATACAACTTTATTCAAGATGATCTACATGAACATTGAGATAGTGTTACCATGCAGGGAGCATAACCTCAAAGCATTTTCCCTGTAATAGAAAAAAAAATACATAGTTCTTTGAACGTTGTGAACTGCCATATTCTTCTGCTGTGGGGGTAATAAATCCCTGCTAGATCTGGCAAATCCTTTGTTGCTGTAGTTAGCTGGCTTTGCAGTGCCATGATGCACAAGACTTCATGCTTAACTTTGGTTTAGGACACTGTTAGCCTCTCAGTGAATTCCATTTGATTTAGTCCCTGCTACCTTCATACCAATGTCATGGCTACAATGGTAATGGCTGCAATATCGCTTAGATTTGCTTTTTGTGTCAGCTTGGGGGGGGGGGGGGGCGGGAATATGCGTCCTGTGGACCAACACAGCCTGCAAATTCATTTCATGTGGCCTGTAGCCTGGTGGATGGAGGCTGTATTTTTCCAGTGGGTGTCTCTGAGGTGCACTGCAGCATGTGGCCCATGTATTTGGAAAGCCCCAGGAGCCCTCAGCAGTGCCAGGATTCCCATCCTCGTTCCAGCTTTGCACGGGGCAGTCTTGAAGCTTGCTCCAGCACTTTGACAACAATGGAAATACAACACTGTCCTAGGGAGTTAAGTGCTAGAAATGTCAAATCCATGTTTTCATTTATACTCAAATCACTTGTGGTTTGACTAACGAGCCTTTAGATTTAAACTACTAAACTCATTGTGAAAATGTTATTTTATCTAGAACTTTGGAAAGAATAGTAAGAAAAGAAGAAAGCAAAGTGTCAATGCCAATTTGTTGGGTCACTAAGAAAGAAGAGGTGAGATTTTGAGCTCAAGGGTTATTAGGGAGAAACCTAAAATTTGATGACTTTGCTGACAAAGAACTGAAAAATACTGGTGGCTTTTTTGATCCCAGTATGCCTCTGGGTTGGTTGTTTTGTTCAGTCGGTCTTGTGGGGCAGAGGTGTTAATCCTGATGAGCTCCTGAGCCATGCTGGCACCGAGGCCTTCATGTTGATGCAACTCTACTGGTCGAGCAGTGCAAGAGACAGCTTCGCATAGGTGGACACAGTGTAAGGGCGGATGGGGTGGGGAACTAGTGCAGTTGCCCTTTGCTTTGGTGTTCCAGTCCTTACCTGAAGCTGTGTTAAAGCTTTCAGGCTGCAAAGTTTTTGGAGGTTTCATATGCTTTCACGAGCAAGCCAGCAGATGAGGAAGCCTGACTCATCTTGACAGCACTTTGTGGAATCCGGCCGCTGTCATAACTGCAAGCGGAACCTGACCCATGGCTATTTTTATGTTCCCTTATCTATTTAGAAAAGAGTCTTTTGTTCCTTGTCTGACAGGTCTGCAGATCTGCAAAGGTTGGAACCTGAGCAAGGGCAGCAATCAGACAAAAGGTGAACTATTGAACACCAAAGCAGAAGCTGAGAGATGTGACAAGAGTAAAAGACAAACACAAAGGGCGTTGTATCAGCTGTAGATGGCATCTGACAGGAAGGATGCCTAACAGCAAGGTTCAAGATTGGGTCAGAAATTACAGTCTGAAGGAGATTGAGGGCCAAGTAAGTGTTAAATAGACTTAATCCAGAGTTCATTTCTTTAAACTGTCCATGTTTTCTAGAGAATAATATTAATATTTATGGAACTCCTAATTCTTTCTCATTGTTTATACCCTGTATGTTCTGATGAATATTTATAACTTTTGTTACATATACATTTACACGTATTACACTTTAGAAAGCTGTTTGCTTTATATTTTCCTTCCTTCTTGGAGGATTTTGTGAAATGCTTAGGATCTCAGAGGTCTGGGCCCTTTGTTTAACATTTCTGAAAGCTGACTGTCCGCCTTCACATCCATATGTGCTGATGTCAGAGTCTGCACTTGCTTGACATAAGTTATTATCAAAGATTTTTTTTTCCCTGTAACTCCCTTTTCCGAGTCATGCATTACTCTTGCTTTTATACATTTTGCCATTAAATCTGCTTAACCTTTTTTTATGTTATTGAGAACTAAAATCTTTAGCCTCTCACAATTGCACTAATCAGTTTTTCTTAAATAAATAAATAAATAAAAATCTGCCAGACACTTGATATGGTACTATCATCTGCATGAGAGGTAGGTTGAATAGTTTATTGTTGTCTTACTTGCCAACCCAGAATTGAACTCTGAACAAAGGGAAATTACACCCTTGTTTTCAGAATTCCTGGGAAAACTTAGCCCTTGAAAAATGTGCTCCTAGACAAAGTGTGGCACTGGATTTTCTAAATCTGGAAAATTGTTGTTTCAGCCTTCTTATTTCAGTGTTCCTTTTGCTTCATATTCTTCATAATGAAAAGTGACAGTTGTTTTACATACTGGAAAATCTTGCATGATTGGTCTCAGCTCAGTATCTGCAGGAGGAAATTAAGATTACACTACCCACATATTTAATGATGAAGTTCCCATGGCTTTTTAATGATATTTTACTTTAGATACAAAGACACTGTGTTGGTAAACAAGATCACTATAGTAAATCCTAATGATCATGATCAGATCATATTTGTATTAATATGATCTGTAATTAAAAACTACTGCTTTGTAATAGCAATTAGAACATTCTGTGAGTAATTAAATGCTGCTGCTTAGGACTTTTTTTTCTTGCACATAATGAATGTCAGACTGACAGTCAAGAGGACTGTTGTTAAACAATTTCCTGCAAATACTTGTCAATTAATTTTTTCATGTCAGATATTTGCGTTGCAGTTGCCACGCTTGGCTCTGCCCATTCCCTGCTTGCTGAGCTGTGTATCTGCATTTTTACCTCCTATATGTGATGGGTACGCCATTTCCTTGCTCAGATTCAATTTTTATCAGACTTCATGTGTGGTTTTTGTCTGGTGTTGGATAGTCTTCATTTCACCATTCTCTACTGTTCTGCCTCCCCAAACACCTAGAAGAGCAGTGGAAGTAAATATACTTTTCTGCTTTTGTTATGACTACTTCATTTCAGCTACTGCGCTGTTAATACAGCCTTGTTCCAGGGTGGATCCCCTGTTCTTGGGAAGTGTTCCAGCTTAGGTGCCTCCTTCTTCAGTGAACTGAATCCTATAAAACTTCATTGCGATACTAAATGGAGAGGTAGTGAGGAGATGGATCACAGCACGGATACATCTCCTACCGTGTTATTGGCTTCCTTGAATTGCACCATTTTGCCCAGTCCCCAATATGTGCACTGGTCTCCACACAGCTTGCACGAATGTAACTGTAGAGAAACTGATGCACAGTTTGTTGTAGAAGTATTTTTGTGTAATAAAAGCAGTGGTGTAAGGAACAAGGGAAGGAGAAAGCTCGCTCTTTGGCAAGTTTCTCAAGCAATGTCATCCTATTTTGTTAGTGGTTCCTTGCTAAGATGTCTGTTATTTTGGACACACTCGGAAGCAATTTCCATTTGGTAGATATGTTTAGAGCTTCAGAAATTTCTATGCCAGCCAGTTCACCAAACATCTTTCAAAATATCTGGAAATAGGTTGTGAAAAAGTATTGGTTCCTTATAGGAGATCGCATTAAAATATGGGCATTGCATAGAATAATTAGCATTGCAAGTAATCCACTTGCTCAGCACAGTTAAAAACATGTACTTAATTCACTTCCTTGCTTTCTGCTTATGCGTTTTTGTTGGTGATAAGGAATATTGTAGCTTTAAATTAAAAAAGGAAAAAACCTTATTTTACCACAGCAATTGCTGTTTATGATGTTAAAAAACAGTCCGTGGTTGGTGTCTTTGAAGGGATCAAGGGCTGAATGATATTGCTGGATCACCTGTAGAAGTGTGGTTCGTCCAGGTGAGAGACAGGCAGCCGACGTCGTGTATCAGCTGTATCCGCTGCTTGGGCACTATGCGTGTACAGCCAGCCTTGATGCTAGCCATTGGAACTTTGGTGGCTGTGGATTGCAGCTCATGATCTAGATTTGCTCTAAGTTCAGTCACTGATCACTGGTATTTTCTGAGCAGGACCATGCTCTAACATGCTGGATCTGCGTGGGGATGATGTGGCTTGCCAGCAGTGAAAGGGCTGACTTTCTCCTTTCTATTGACTTCTGAGTGGGGACTGCCAGAATTTCACATTGATCTGTAAAACCAGCACTGAAGTAATACACATGGGAACAGTCTTGTTGACTGTACAGACAAAGGAATTTGTATTTATAGCTGTTGTGTAACATTGTAATTGTTGTTCCTGCTCTATGGACAATTGATGGCAGATAAGATGAATAGGGGTTTTTTTTCAAACACTACTCCTGTCTTGCTGCAATATTCTTTGTCAACGGGGACTTGCGGCTAACTAGCACACATTTATTCATAAACACAGAAGGAAAAAATAATTCAAGTGACTCTTTACTTATTTTAATCACTTCTATAAAATTATCACAAAGCACTTGTTTACTGGAAGCAGGCCAGCTCATGTGCTGGGTCAAAGAGTTAAGGATGATAATAATCTTGTTGCTTTTTCCAACACATTCGTTATCTTAGAGATTTCAACACAAAGAGAAAATATTGCCTAATAGATTCCTATGTCTGCTTTTTTTAATTTCCTTGGGCAACTCTAGGAGCCAGTAATAGCCCATGTACATTTTCACGGTCATTCAAAGTCTTTACTTTCAGCGGAATGTGGAATTTATTTGGACATAAACTGAGAATCTAGGCCATAGACAGAGCCAAACGTTGTTTCTTCTTTATAAAGGCTTTTGCTATTATAAAGGACAACACATGAATTAAACTAAGTAAAGACGACAGCTCATTCTTGGCTTTCATCATATGCAAAATGCATCTTTTCACATCAGTATTTACAGCAGGCTTCTGCTTGCATCAGATTTCTTCAAATCCGCTCGGCTAATATAATTTGATGCTAATAAAGAGTAATAAAGGGCAACAATTTCAGATCTGCTGACAATAATCAGTGGTCCTGCCTTTGTAAGTGATAGGAACCCAGAGGTTGTTTTCCTAGAAGAGCCTCCTCTATCGCATGTGCTGATCTCTGATACCGCCACGCTCTGAATTGCAATGTGGTACCCGCTGGGAAAGCTCATCTCTGGCTATTTGTTTCTTTCATGGCAGAGGTTTTTTTTTCCCCTCCTTCCTGTTTGCTGTTAAGCTCATTGCTGGGCTGCATTGGTATTCCAGCCAGCACAGTGTTGAGTAAACATTTCTGTGACATGCTTCTTGTGCAGTGGGGCTTGCCCAGCATGGGGGCAGTGGGGAGGGAAGCCAGGAGAAGCAAGAGCAGGGGAGCTGGTCAAACCCTGTGTTTCATCATCTTTCTCATGCTTTTTCTCCTTAAACTCCCCAGAGTTCAAAAAGGGAATTATGTGCAACCTGTCACCACAAGGAGCTTTTCCAGGAAAGTGTTGAGGCGTCTGTGGGTTTTACAGGCTGCTTCCATGGGAAGTGATCTGCTGGCAGATGTGCGCAAGAACTCGAAGTCTGGAAACTTGCTGAATTTGCTTCTCTCATAACAGAGGCAGTAGGTAATCAGACAAAGTAGGATAATAAGTCTTTTTTCTTGGATATACAGAAAGCACCAACCAAATGGCCAAAGCCTGCAAACTGACAGTTCTTTATCTGCGCCCGTCGCAAAAGGTGCACAGTGTGTGTATGTCTGTCATTGGCATTGCTTCATGTACAGCTGTTGATATATCCATCCTTATAAACCATGGATTAGAAACTGTTAGCTTCAAATCTGTAATACCAATAGTTCCCTTAGGCTGATTTCTGGCAGTGCTTTCATCTTTGCAGTTTATGCATCCTAGATAAGATTTTAGAGAGAGATTTTGTTTCAAACCCTTGAAAATAATGCTGAAGCATTATTATTATGTTGGTAAATATATAGCATTATACTTGCCAGATGTCACTTTGATATTTGGATTGGTTGGCATAGTAAAAATACTGATATACATGTTTTGGAAGATAGACATAGCATGATGTATGCTCTATCATCGTACTGTCTCTGCAAATGAAACTGTGTTCCAGCAATCACAAAATTCTCAAAACAAAGTTTCTTTCTAAAAAGAGTATTACAGTGGTATGTACACCAAGGTTGCTGTAGATTATTAAATATGCTTGTAAAAGAGTACTCTCCCGTGTATAAAAGACCAAATCTTCTCCTGTATGCCAGGCTTGAGATATAAAAACAGAGGGGAAGCCATTAATGAATTTCCCATTGGCCCCATGAAAGAAAGCACCGCTGAATGTGTGGAGTCACTAACAGCTTGTCACTGTGAACAGAGTACTGACTGAAAGGTGTCTTTGCCTTTCACCATATCCCAATGCTTGTTCGGAGTTGATGAGTGCTACAACATCTAGAAGAAAAAATCCAGATGACCAAAGAGTGACTGGTTAGAAATCCAAAGGTAGTAACTTCATCCTGCAAGTTCCACTACCCATTTAATTTCAGTTAAGTGGAAATAATGCTACTGTTGTGCATTGGTAGCATTATATTCCCACGCAGCTTGTTTTGCACCAGTGCTGATGCTGTAGAAGACAACTTACCAAAATCTCGGGTAAATTTGATAAAAATTCATGCAATATCTATTTGTAGGCCCAAATTTAAAGTTTTCACTCTCAATTTATGTTATTTTGCTGCTTTAGAATATGAGGAAGATACAAACAAGGGTTTCTTGACAGTCAGGACTTGCTTTTCATTCCTATTTCTCTGCGTGGCAGTACTTTTTTTTTTTTTTTTTTTTAACAAAGGAAATCCTGACTACTGTAGAACAGGCTGGTCCGTCAAACCTTTAGGTATGCAAGTTAGAGGTTGCTCAGGTTTGTGCTGCTGAAGTTAATCGTGTGGTTTCACACATATTGCTCATGGATAAGGTCTGAGAGATCATGTTGTGCAGAGCTGCTAACATACGCACGCGCTCCTCTGCTGATGATTGATGGGAAAGCAAATGGCTTTATAATACAGCCCAAAGCTGCTATTTTGATCAAATATTTTATTAGCACTTATTTATGGTTTCCTCAGTGGCAGGTAGATCACTGGGAGGATAAGAGGGGATATTCTGGGAAAAGTGCTGAGGGATGCAAGTTGTTCACAGCCTGGATGGGGCAGGGTTTCATGGTAGACATCCAAACCATAACTTTAGTTCATTGAAGATTTAGGAATGGTAAATGCCACAGGTGGGGAGTTAGAATGGCAGATATATGTAAGTACATATTCATGTAACTGTGTGAGTGAGCATGTGTTATAATACTAAAATGGAAAAAAATAATTTAACCCTCAGTCAAGAATACATCTCAACAGTAATGCCATGGACGCTGTTGAGCTAATGTGGAAGACAATTTTGACCCTGTGGAACAGACCAGGGTCATAGGATGGAGGACTGGGTAAAACTTGCCCAAGAGCTAGGGAAGGCTCCAAAAGAGGGACTGGAGAGTGTTCAGAGCCAGGGCCTGAAGGATGGTATTGCTTATGCTGGTGTGTTCTGCCATTGTACAGCATTGTATACCTGAGCCTGTCCCTCTAAAGACATTGGGCTCACTGTCAGTAAAGTGTGAACAGCCATGTTACAAAGGAAATCATTGCAAATTTCTTGCATGCAAGAAGTTATTAAATTACGTGTCAACAAAGAATATAAAAGCATAATAGGACTTGAATTTCCCCATGCTTTCAGAAGAAGCTGGTATACTTCCTTAAGGTCCCGGGGGTAAAGTTTATTTTCGATCACATGAAAAACTGCTGATTGTAAATAAACTTTTGGCATAGTTGCAAGGCCAGTGGTTGCCCTTAGTGCATCACAAAAATACTTCTTTCTAACATAATGATGTTAGTTAAAACAACGGAGTATACTGTAATTTGAGTTTTCTGCATGGCATGGTCTATGAGTAGTGACTAGCTAACATCATTATGCTGTGCTGTTGATCTAGTTCTGTCAGTTAAGGATGTATATATGCTGGGATATGATCATTGACTGTGTGTGGAGTGATTCCTTGTTTCTGACATATTTGTAAGTAGGGAGTTACGGAAATATGACCATTGTTAAATGCAGTGTAATTACAAATCACTGTTTTGACAGCACTGTGCTTACAGCATGAGTGAAAGGTTGTTACGTGACTAAAGAAAGTAGGGCACTATCTACAAGCTGGTGTTTGGCTCAAATGTAGTCAGCATGTTTAGTGCGGTACAGAAAAGAGTTTTGGTCTGCAAAATGAATATCCATTCAGGAAAGGGTGGAGGGTGGTTTCCTGGAAAACTTTTTGATGGCTTCTACTAATGCATATGTTCTTCACGATCTTCACTGGAGCCAACAAAATGACAAGTTTTTGAACTTAAGGTGTATCTTTTTTGGTGTCAGAAATGTGTATTCTGCTACATCTTTTAAGCCCAAATCTCTGTTATGTTTCATCGTGCTGTTAAAACTGCTCATTTGTGTAGTTCTTAATGAATGTATTTGCAAGAACAGAGAATGCAGTACCACATAAGCAACGCCTGCCGAGGCCAGGACCCACGACGAGTTTTCAGGAAGGCTGAACTGCTGACAGGGGAGCTAAGGAAGCTGGTGGCAGAGACCATAATAATATCCTCTGGCCTTTTCAATTTTTATTTCATTAACTTAACTTACTGATCTTGCAGTAGAACCTTCTGTGAAGATACAAACCAGTATCTAAAAACCTCTTTTCCCAAGTTGCTTTGTGGGTCTGGAAGTCTACCCTGTGACCAGGAGGACAGGATACCTTCCAGGATTAACATCTGCACCTAAGCTTTCAATTTATAGAGAAAAGGTAATTTTTAAAATGATCTTCTAGCACTGGCTGGCATACATCCATGAACCTTTAGGAATCATGCCATTTTATATGAGCCCAGTGCAGGGCTGCTGTGAGACATGCGCCTGCCTGCACCTGGTCACTGCTTTACCAGCACAGCAGGGATGGCCAAGACAGAGTTGCACAGAAAGCTGTGGAGCAGCTCTGGAACAACTCGTGAGGACAGTGACCTTGAGGCAGTCCTTGGAGAAAGAAGAATAAAAGAGACAGTCTTTTCTACCCTGTCGTCTTCTCTGTTCAGGGGAATGGGCAGGGGAGAGAAGAGTTGGTTAGAAGTGACCTGGCCTCCATGGATAGAAATGAAATGGTAGAAGTAGAGTTTGTCTTTCACCAGCAAGAAGTGGTGCCGGCTTCACTGGGTCTGTGCTACAAGCAAGCGTTGCAAATGTCCGCCCATCCCTCCCAGTCCTTAGGGTCCAGGAGCAGTGCTCTACACTTGCATGAAGGGGTCTGTTTGGCTCGTTTGGATTAGTAGATACAGGATAATATATTTGGGCCCCATGATACCAAACTTTTTGTTGCCACATATCCAGCACTGGATAACCATTGCTCACCTGCAGTCACCCTGCAGTAAGCACTCATATTGAAGTGTTCATTTTCAGTCTCCCCAAAACGAGAGGAAATGTGGAGGCCTTTCATTCCTGCCTGCTTGGTTCAAAGACTTCTTGTGGTGCTGGGCAGGTGAAAAAAGATGTGAATGAATCTGTTTCTTTTAGGGCTGCTCATATTAATAGGCTTTGCTCTTCATGCTTGTCGTATTGTAATTCTGATTTAAAAACATTTGTCAGTAGAAGATCACTGCAGGGTCTTTAATGATTATAGTTGTTCAAGCTGATAGTCTGAGACTATTAAATAAACTCCAATTACTTCCCATTTATTTGTGTTGGTTTTTCCATCCAAGTAACAAAATGTAATCCTGAAGTTCATTATTATTCTTTGCATTGTATTCATCTAAATAGATTTTCTACCTAATTAAGGCTGAATACGTTTGTGCTAAACTGACCGTATTTTACAAGGATGTTTTCATTTGTATGTGAGGGCGTCTTCAGTTTCTACCATCCATATTTTAATTATGTTTAATTTCTGTAGCTGCCAGAGATCCTATTGTGTGTCTCAGCAATTCACCGTGGGCTGCTTGAGATTGTTTAGATTGGAGTTGGAATAGGCCTCCAGATGAATTTAGTCAGAATCTAGTTAATAACAAGTCACCAGGAAGCAATTTCAAGTGTTTACTACTGTTTTGAAAGATGTAAAGTATATATTGGCTGAATTTTGGATGAAAGAAATAGAGATGAAAGCAGAGGAATTCAGCTCAGATTAGCCATGTTATTTTTTTATGGGGTGGGTCACTGAGAGGGGGAGGTAGGAAAAAAACCTGATGAACAGGTTGGCCGGTAATGGGTATTCAGTGTGGTTATAGTGTCCATATTCTGAACATTCAAATGATTGAGCTTTACTCCTATACTTATTTTGCGTTGCTTATTTATATACGATCTTTCTGGGGCACCTTTGTCAAATAATGAAGCAGTACAATTTGGTGATAGTTAAAACCACAGAACATCACCTTTTCATTCCCATATTAGAGTAACCACCAGCAGAAGCAACTAAGTAGATATACCACTCTTGACCTTACCTGCTAAACTCCTGTCCCACTCCCCAGAAGATGCAGGCACGGGCGCTGTGCTGTGCCATCCCCTGGGTGAAACCTTCTCAGGAAGGAGTGAGAATAGCACAAGTAGCCCTATGCCTGTTAAAAAGTTGTGGGGCATTACTCTGTTCTGCCACTGTGTAAAACTGCATGTCTTTTCAAATGCTGTTTGAGAGTCCTGTTCAAGGACCACAAAGTAATAGACATTAATATAAAATGTCACTTAAATTTCCTTTCCCTTGAGAAAGTGCTGACTTCTTTGTAAGCTCCTTCATGTCTGAACTCTTCATTGGAAGGTTTAGAAGATCCACCTTCTCTTGGGAAGAAGCTGCAGGAAAATAAACCTCCAGGGTTTTCCTGAGCTTCCTCAGAAGCCATGTTTTGCACTGTCAGGCCAGTCGTCCTTCATCTCTTCCCTAGTTTTGTGGTGAATTCTTTTTAAAGATGTGGTTAAGCTGAAATGAATCCAGGAAGTTTAATAACGCTGGTAAATGTTCCAGGACAGTTGCTCAAAGTGAACAGTCTTTTGAGGGTTTGTTCGCCTGGGAATGGAGCATTGTGTCGTGTTATGCAAGGCTGGGTTCCCTTGCCCGCACCGAGGCAGAGCTAACTGCACTGCAAAGCAGAGACAGAAACCATTAAAATATGTGTGTGTGTATCTATATGCATGTGTGCATATGTACGTACATGCGGGCAAAAAAGCCTGCCCGAACTCAGTTAGTGTTGATGTTACTGTTGGTGAATTTGACTGGGAGGGACCTTTGCTAAGAGAAGGGCTGCGTGCATTAGTCTGGAGTCTGTTAATGAGATCAAGCATCATTTGAAAGGGAACAATATGCCTCAAGTGGGAGTGGTTACTGGTTATAAGTCAAGTTCTGTTACAGGCTGAGTAAATTTCATTAGTCTGCAGTGTCTTCCAGTCCTCCTGTGTAAGTAAAAAATCTTCCCCAGAAGTTTAAATTAGCAGAAAACAAAGTTGTCAATTTTTGAAATACAATGGATGTGTGCTTTCACAGCTCCCTCTAGCAGTATTCTGAACTTCTTAATAACCAGATGAACATTCGAAATTACTGTTAACACAATATGGCTGTTCATATAGTTACTGTGCTAAGCTGGAACAAATGTGAAAATCTGTTTGGACTCTTGAGGGGTGCAATATTGTTTTAGTCCCTAATCTAAATCACCCTGAAATTAAGTCCCATCTTAGTAAGAAACCGTAAAACTCTTTTGAGGAAAGCAGCCAAAGTTTTGAAGCTGTTTTCATTTTATTTCAAACTCGAACATCTTTCCTTAATTTACAAACATTATGTATGCAAAAAGGAAAAAAACCCAACTTCTGTTAATGATATTTTTATGATGCGGTTTCTAATGTTTTGGAACACACTGCTGAAGTTGATGTTAAGAAAAAATAAAAATCAATGGTCACATTTTTTGAAAGAAAGAGAAAAATAATCCTCCAAACAATCACTTACCCGTGCAGATGTTCCAGTGCAGGGTCCCCTGTATCTGTGCACTTTGTGGTGGTCCATCTGTTACTCTGCAGTCTTGAAATGTAAGCGTAACAATACTTTTGGGCTAGTAGTGCCTGTAAGTGTTTGTTAGCACTGAATCCTGAATGACTCGTGCTTTTTCAAGTATCAGAATCCCCCCTTTAACCCAAATGATTGGTTTTTCTCATAATCCTTTTACATAACAGAAAGGACTGTATTTGAAACAATTACATCTTCACTAGCTTGCAAGTACAAAGTCAATAAGTTTGTTTTCACCTTTTGTATCTCCCTCTTTAGTGTCAGGCATAAAGTAACTTAATATATTTCTCACAAAATGTTTCTCACAACTCTTCAGCCACTGACGATTGAAGTACAATGTACTTATTATAGCGAAACGGAAAAACATATGGAAAAATCTAACTACATTAACATCTGCTGTCTTTTCTCCATCTGCTCTCTTTGGCCATGCTTTTGTCCAAACCTGCCAAAAGTGCTAGTTTTCCAAGGGTCTCATGGCACATCAGCTACATCTTCGATTAAAGTTCACAATTTCTTGTTCATTTTGATGGCGCGGCAGGATGTCTGCATCCCTGCAGCTGCTCAACAAGTTCAAGAAGAGCAATGGCTGTTTTGTAGTTTGAAAGATGTGGATGTGGTAGGACAGGTGACAATAGGGTGAGCTCTGTATCCAGAGCTGATTTTGTATCAGCAGGGTCCTACCCTAACTGGGAAAACACCTTCCTTGACCCAGTGGCCTTCTGAGCCATTGAACTGAGTGTCTGAAGGATGTCGAAATCCCTGCTGTTGAGCACAGAAGATGATACTTGCCGTGATGCTCAGCCTCTGGACCATGGTGGGCTGCAACACACAAGTGAGGTGCCTGAAGCTCCTGCAGACCCAGCCCCGCATACTCGATCATCCTGGGGAATGGACTTGCTTGGTCTGACAGTGGGAAGGGAGAGAGGATCTAACCCATTGTCCTGCCTGGCTCAGCGATTCTTTGCTGTGACTGTTTTTTTAACTATTTAAATAAATTAATTTAGTTTTTAAATTTTTATTTATATTATTAAATAAAGTTATTTCTATATAACATTCCATATAAATAAAATATTAAATACTTATATTTAAATAGTAAAATAAATTTAAGTAAATTTTAATAAATAAATTTAAATATTTAAATAGATAAAAAATTATTAACATTCTGATGGTGACCATCCTTCTTGTGTGCATCTAGCAGAAGAGTGAGCATTTGGACAACTGCAGGCAAATGCCCAGTAGTTTTACTTTGTACTGATGGAGAAGGATTGTTTTCTTGGACTCTTGCATAAAAGGAGAATGGACCGAAGCTGCTTCCCATGACGGCCTCGGTAATCAGGTGTGGGGCTGGAGTTGCTGTGCTCTTTAGTTTGGCAGCCTGCAGCTGCCCATGGAATGGGTGGTCTGAAGAAGTTTCTTGGGCCTTGTGCCAAGGGAGACAGATGCCCAGCTATTTCAAAAGAGGGGATGAAATCAGATTTTTGAGCCCACTGGTGCATGAGGAGTATTTATAATTTCTGGTCTTATTCTGAAGACCATCGTGTAATATTTGTAGTTCTGCTGGGGGAAAAGGTTTTGATTTCAACCAAGAAACAGCCTGCAAATACACAAAGGTTAGAGCAGAAAAAAAAATATTTAATTCAGGAGCAGCCCTTGCTTGTAGAGATGCCATCTGACTCCTCTGGCAATTGGAAGGTATCGTTATTGAATAATTAACAAGCATTCAAAATAATATGTCCCAGAGCTGTAATTAATATTGAACAGAAATTTGTTTTAATTAATTTCTCATAGTGCTGTTTAAATTCTTCCTGGTCACAGGACAAGTAAAACAGATGGTCCTGTAAAAACTGACCAGGTCTCTTCGAGGCTTTGACAGATGATGCAGATTTTGAAGCTGTTCATTGCCTCCTTGACCTGTGAGCTGTTTTGGAGCCTGCAGCGGCACAGCTCACACAGCAAAGTGGCAAGTGTCTGCACTGGCTCTGGGCGCTCTCAGACATGTGTGATTCTGTATGACTGCCTGGTGATTGCGTATTTTCACATGTGATCAAGAATTGTTATGTGTTTTATTATGTGACGAGAAAAAGAAAATCTAGGTTTTTTTGTAGTACAGGGGTTTGGTTTATACCCAGTCCTCAAGGCCAGCACAATCCAGTACATTGTATTTAGAGGAAGGTCTGTGTATTTTGTTGTTGCTCAGTGTGTGCATATGCCTGTTTCTAGTTTGTTTTGCTGTGTCTTAAATGTACCAAGCTTTGCCCGGGGAAGAACATGAGAATATGTTCTCAGTACAAAAAAAAACAGCAAATGCCGCCGTGCTGGGGAGAAAATCAGTTGTGTCAGATAAACTGAAACTGTGAACATTTGCCATTCAGGGCTTGATTGTACATGATCTATCTGTGTAGTATTTATAGGACTTCCTTGATACAGAAATCATACAATGAATAACTTTTCCTGAGAAAGGAGCATTTTCTTATTGTTGGGGAGGAAACGCTCTGCATGATGCATTTATCTGTGAAAGGTGTTCATTGCAAGCTCTTACTGTGTGCCTTTGTGAACTGATTAGGGTTTTCTTTAACTTCCCTTACAAAGCCTCTACAAAAGGAGCCATCTAGCAGCACTGTAGCAGGTGACGCTGGAGGTAGTGCCTACCTGCATGGTATGGGCTCTTCTCCTTGGGTTTGGTGTCTCAAGTTGGATCCTTTAGCCACGCAAAGTCTGTGTGCCCTTGCTGTCTGCAGAGCTGGTGCGCATCAGGCCACTGATGTCTGTGTCTCTGCTTATGTATATGCACATTAGGTTATCTCTCTGAAAGCAGATTTGAAATTGATCTGGCGTTGGCTTTTTGCATATTGCAAAATTTAACAGTCATACCACCTAATCCTGGCTGTTGGCGGTGGCACCCCTTCCAGGGTCCGTCTAAAACTGGGCAGGTTGGTTCCTAATGGCTTTGTAGCGTATTCTAGTCTTACAGCGGGATAACCCACAGAGAACATGCTGGTTTATTGGAGTTTTCCCTTTGTCAATATTGCAGCCATAGTCTTTCACCTCCTGCCTTTAGCACACAGGATACAGAACCGTACTTGAAAGATTACTTGAAAATTTGTGACCTAGATTTTCTAAACTGGGCAAACCCAAATGCACATTTATGCTTAAACATACTTAACTTAGGGGTAACTATATATGACAGATGCAAGTAAAAAATGTGTGGAGAGAGGTAGTTTGCAGGTATGTAAACTACCTGGGGTCCGGCTGAGCGGGTGTGTGTTGTACTTGCAAAAGCCTTTGAGAGTGTTAATAAGCTGTCATTAAAATGCATTTGTCATTACAGACAGCTGTAAAGTTCTTCCACATTATCCGTATTTGTGGTAGGTGCAGTGAGCGTCAGCTGCTGTTGGGTCTGTAGCAGGTGACAGCATCAATTTATTCTATGGTCTTCTCAGTAGATCGCAAAGGCTCTGCCTCCGTCTCCACAGAAACCCAGGCTTTCTCTCCTGAGATAGATGGGACTTTGAATTCAATCAAGCTCACGGTACCTGAGCCCCAGACCCTCAATCACTGTAGATATAGTGGCTAATATACCAAAGAGCATACATTTTGTATGACAGATTTTAATAAAACACACTAAAGTTGGAGTTCGGAGAATTAAAACCTGTGCGTTCAACAGCAGAATTCAAACTTCCTCATTACATGCAATGACTCTGACCTTAAAATGTTAATTTTGCATTAATGTGTATATTATTATTTTTAGCATCAATGGCAATCAGTATGTAATTGGCAATGATCTCATGCACGCTCCTGGGTACAGACTGTTCTTTCCCAGCTTGGGAGTATTTGCTTGTTACTGCTGAATTGCAGTGTGCGCACACGCAGAAGAGGCCCCACAGTCATTAAACTCTCCCTGCCAGGGCTCTTGCCATTGAGTACTCAGCAGTTAACCTCTCCATGTATCTTCTGAGAATCAGATAAAGTTAGGACAGAAAACTTCGGTTTGTGGAAATCCTTCTCGTAGGCCTGTGTTCTGTGATAGGCATCCGCAGTGTCACACTTGATCTTTGAGATATGGTGCTACAAAGTGATGAAAACCCTCCAAATTTTCTTTATAAAGGCTGTAAACTGAGTTGGCTTTTAAAATGTGGGGAAAAAAATACTTTGACCTGATCCTGTGTTTCTTTGCGAGAGTGGGATGGCTTTCATTGGCGTCTGGAGCAGGAGTGGGTCATTACTGAGCTACAAACACAACCTCCTGCGGGAAGGGTGCACAATTTTCGCTATTAGTCCCCAAAAGGAGGCCTGTCACTCTGGGGCTGCTGGAGAAGCATGCATAGAATTGCACAGAAAGGGAGTGTTTTCCCAGGACTGTAGTGGAAGCACAGTTGAAATACATGCTCTTGGGTGGTATGGGTTGTGTTTGACACCTGTAATACTGAGTAATTTTAATAGGGTAGCCTCTCAAATGGGTTGGCTTTGGATCGAGCCTCTTCCAATCTACATCTATTCTAGAGTGAATTACTCTATTGCAAAACTAAAATGGTGCTTTCCATAATAACTTTTTTATGTGTTTTGTGGATGAGATTAAGTCTACACAGCAACAAAAAATAACAGTGTTAGGTGTTGGTTTGAAAATACTGCTTTCATCTCTGACTGTGGATACATACAGGCTATATTAATAGGCTCTCTACTTCTAGTTTGGTCCCAGTATAACCTTCCATTTTTTCAGTGTATTTAATGTGATTTGCAAGCACAAAGAGAGCTAAGAAGGTGCTACAAACAAATAGCTAGACAAAAGTTTAAAAAGACAATGATTCAAACAGTGAGCCCACTGATATATACTCCATGGTACTGTCAGAACCAGGAATGCCTGGTTTCAAGATCATCTTTCTGCAGGATGACTTTGTCCTGACTTGAATGTCTTCAGACATCCGTGGCAAATACAGTCTGCAATTAATTCAGCACTGTAAAAAATTAAATATTGCAGAGCAAGTAAAACCCATCCTCCTGTAGCCAGCTGAAAACCAGATGTGCTGCTTTTGTTTGCACCCCTGAACTTCACAAATGAACATAATTTATTGTCAGCAGCTGCTGCTGTTTTAAGCTCAGTGCTGAGCTTCATTTCCCCTGCACTGCAAACGTGTATGTTCTGCTGTCACGTATGGATGCTATCTTGAAATCATTACATTGTAAAAATCATGCTTGGTTTTGGTGAAAGTTACTGTGAGAGGGAAATGCAGATTAAAGGTGGATGGAGATTTTTGGTTTTGTGGCATTTAACACTTGGATCAACAGGTGTGGGATTGCGTGAGGCTGGATTTGGCTGTCCAACTGTGGTATTTGCTACATGTCATTATTTTTCAATGTATATCTGTAGTTCTTGGTTGGTACAGTTGTTCTGCAGACTGTGCTTTATTTTTAGTCCTTGCCCCTCCCAAAGAGACGTCTCTACAGACACTCGGCGTCCTCCGTGGCAGGGAGGTTTTGTGGTGTTTGCTCTCCCTGCGGGCAGGGAAGAGTTACAGCTGAGCTTAGTTTTGTGTCTGCCTTTGAAGCATTTAAAATTCATTTGTCTTTTCAAATTCCAGCATGTAGACTTGGAAGAGCATTTCCCAGAAGGGGGCAAAGCACTTGAAGGAGGAAAACAGTTTAAAGACGTGAACTGTACATCAGTAAATCTGCCATTTACTTTGCTTTTTTCTCATGAGGTTTCATCATAGCTTTCTACCGCTCTGTGCGAGCCTGATGAGCCTAGTGCATCAGGCGGGTGGGAATGCTCTTCCTGAACACCCGGAGGTGCAGCCTCCGCCAGTCCTGGGGGAGCTGTGCAGCTTGACCAGCCATTCGTGGGCACAGGGGGTGGTAGTACGGAGAGTGAAGATCCCAACTGAAACATCACATGAGTATTATGTCAGATGCTGTTTGAAACAGGAACAGGCTCAAACCTCATCCTTTGATGCTTTGTCAAGCTACAGAGAGGTTTGGATGGGGCAGGAAGGTGGAGCATGGGGCAGGGCAGTGCACTGCTCAGGACATGGGAGGCTGTGTGCCTGTCACTCTGGTTCAGGCCGATGTCTCGTTTGTGGGTAATAAGAAGTACCACAAAAAACCAACAACAGTGAACGTCTCCTTTCCCTTCCTTTCCCCTTTATCAACATGCCATTTGCTGTACAGATTAGGATTTAATTTTTTAATTATTTTTTTTTTTAGCTTAAAGACAAAAATAGTTTAGCAAGAATCAGACTGTGAGAGGCGATGTTGCCAAGATACACAGAAATATCCTATCGTGGCATCGCCTTTAGAGACCTTGGAAGGAGCTTAATGAAGATGACAGATTTTCTTATTCCTGCCCCCCCCCCCCCCCCCCCCCCCCCCCCCAATCATTGCAGTTAGGTATTTTGGCCCTAAGGTGCAGCATGGTGGAATGCTCCAGCTGCCGATAAAAAGTCCTTTAAACTGTATTAATGATGAAAACTAATGATAGGCATGCTTTGTATTACTGTGGAGTGTTGTCCCTGTAGCGCTCTGCACACTGCTGCTGTTGAAGCCCAACAAATTAAGTTCACATTTGCTCTTTCATAGTTTCCTTCATATTTCACGTACTTAAGCAGTTGAAGTTTAGGGACTACTTACAAAGAATAGCTCAGGCTGTGTTTGGGATATAAAATTTATATTAATAGTATTAATAGCATCTTGGATGCCTCTTGTATTTAAGTTTTGTATAACTGGGGGACAAAACAGTTGAAAGAGACAAGGGAAAGCCCTGGATGACCTGCTGTGGTTATAGATCGCACCATCCACGCAGATTTACCTCAACCCTTTTGTGTCTCATTTAGTTATTTTCATTTATACATCCAGATATCTGCGACTCCAGATAGCTCTGTGTGTTCCTGCCTACGTTGGAGGGCTGGTACAATGTCCTGCTGTCAAAAAGGGAACAGTATATTTGTGTTAAAGGGTAATTGTAGTGTGTTTGTTCTGATTATTTCTGGTCAGTGTAATTTAAATTAGGCATATAGTTGTATATTTATATCCACAGCCATATATACACAAGAGTGCAGGGCATCTTGCATTTAATTATTTGATGACGAAAAAAGATGAATTCCGGCACCAGCTTAGAGGAAATGTGACAGCACAACAATTACAGTTTCTGAGCTATTTCATGTATACAAATCCAAGAGCCAAGTGCATTAAAATAAAGCAAGTCAAAAATATACAAGTGGCATCACTAAGCTGAGGTTTTGGAGTTGGCTGAACAGCAAAGGGAATGTGACAACTATCAAACATCTGAAGTCTCAGAGCAGTGGCACCTCAGTGGAGATGTTTTGCATATGATATTAATAAGCTTTACGTTTGGCTTGCTCTGTTTGCAGGTTGCTGGGTTTGGAGCGGTCTTTTTCTTTGAAGATACATTGGAGATATAGGCTAAGTGAAGGGAGCTGGGCTCTGAAACTATTGGGTATTTTTTTTTAGTTTGGTCTTTCATGGGAATGAGGGCTGTCTTGAAACTATTTTTTTTGTTTAGCTTTCTCTTTGGTGTCCAAAGAAGAGCAACGAAGCTGGTGAAGGGTCTAGAGCACAAGTCTTATGAGAAGTGGCTGAGGGAACTGGGGTTGTTCAGTCTGGAGAAGAGAGGCTCAGGGGAGACTTCATCCCTCTCTACAACTACCTGGAAGGAGGTGGTAGTGAGGTGGGTGTCAGTCTTTTCCCAAGTAACAAGTGATAGGATGAGAGGAAATGGTCTCAAGTTGTGCCAGTGGAGATTTAGTTTGGATATCAGGAAAAATTTCTTCACTGAAAGGGTTGTCAGGCATTGGAACGGGCTGCCCAGGGAAGTGGTTGAGTCACCATCCCTGGAAGTATTTAAAAGATACCTAGGTGTGGTGCTTAGGGACATGCTTTAGTGGTGAACCTGGCAGTGTTAGGTTTACATTGGACTTGATGATCTTAAGGGTCTTTTTCAACGTATGATTCTATAAAAAATGCTATTCTTTTTTTCTTCTTTAAAAAATAAGACAGAAAAAAGAATTTGATTTCATGTGTGCCCTTAAAAATTAGAAAGATAATATTTTTTTAAAAGATACATTCTCTCCAAACTAGAAATATTTTGTTTGAAAAACATTTGGGTTTTGGTTTGTGGGGTTTTGGTTAGTTTTGGTGGGGTTTTGGAGGGATTTGGTTGGTTTGTTTTTTTAAACTCCTCTGCATTTCCTCCATGTCTGATAGCTAAAACTACTTGCAAGCTGGAGATATTCATGCAGAGAGAATCACTTCAGTCACTCACAGAACCACGTCTTCTAATGAATAAACTATTCAAACATTTCTCATTGCTGAGCTGCAGAGGTCAAAGTGATAGTGACTCTCTGCATGGCCTCGGATAAATCATTATTTCCCTCTCTTTCCTCTGCAAAACCTGACTGTTAAATAGCTCCTCACAGAAGAGGTGTGAGAAACAATTAGCTAATGCTGGTAAAATGTTTTGAATACAAAATGTGGTTCATGGGTGCTAAGAGTGGCTCCCACCAGTCATCATTAGCGGATGCTGTCGTTCACCAGCCTCTGATTTTTGGTTAGGTCTTTCAAGAGTGAAAAGAAAACAGGACAGTCTCAAAAAGTCTATCAATATTTATACTCCTGTCTTCAGATGTTTTAATAACAATTCCCCATTGATTTCATCTGCTACTGATCACTTTAATAAATGGAGGTATTTCCTGTTCCACAGATCTAAAAATTGTGTCCACCTTTAACCTGAGGACTAATTTCTGCAGTTGGAGCAAAGGTAGCTCAGCCTCACCCACCCATGGCTGTCAGACAGCTTCCCATTTGATAGTAATGTACACATACAAGTGCCTCTCGGTTTTGTTCTGGTCTGTCGCATCTTTTCTAGAGCAGGTTGCCATGTTCTCTGTTGTCTCTAGGATCCTGGGGATAGTCCTCCTTTTTCTTTGGTGTTGTAAACTTGCTCTGTTGATGGGCTAGGATGAGTTCCTGTGGTAATAGTTGGAGGTGGGGGTGAAGTCATGAAGCAAAGCATTATTATGCATCAGAAAAATATTTTACATCGTCTATTCCTTTTCCTTTATAAGATATATTTTAAATGTTGCAATGTTATGGTCTGTTTATTTATCAAAGCATGCCCATGCTGAAGAGGAACATGGTGGTTAAGAGCTGACATCTGAGCCTGGGTCCGACTCCTGGGAGCCTGAGCATCTGCAGCTGCTCACCCTCTCACACAGGGCTTGTTGCTGCTACAGCTTTCCACCTGTAGCAAGGCTGCAATGCACCCCTTGGGAAACACTTCTCCAAAGTTTTATTATGTAGAAACTCAAAAAAACAAAATTAGGAAGGGTTTGGTTCGTAGCAAAGTTACTTCACTGAAAGAAAGCTCGGGCTATAAAGTCGCATGGTGCTTTCTGCAGAGGAATGGGTCTGTTCCTGGGAGACCAAACTGCGGTCATTAACACAAGGAGTGAAGGAAAGCGTTGAAGGACCTGCTCTTGCTCCACTGAAACCTGTGTTGGTTTTGCCGTTGATTTTTAGTGGTGTCAGGGTGAAGTTTCTGGATAATAATTGCTCACAAACCTGTGTAAAACCTCCCTGCTCCATCTGAGATGGGGGTTGGATTCTGGATCAGTGATGAAGGGGGTGCAGGTGGTGTTTGTCTGCCCTGACTTGGGCAGCTCGGAGGCCTCTCTCAGCTCCATCTTTCTGTTATAAACCGTAATGTGGGGATTTTTTGCAGTCTGTTGGGTTGTAATTGATTTATGTTTTCATGTAAGAAATACTTGTAATGCATAGGATGTGACTGTTTTTAGTAAGATGAGTATAATTTTTCTCCCCATTTACAGGATGGCTATTTTTCCCACCGACCGAAAGAGAAAATGCGAACAGACAGCAATAATGAAAACTCAGTCCCCAAGGACTTTGAAAATATTGATAACAGTAACTTTGCTCCCAGGACTCAGAGGCAAAAACACCAGTCTGAGCTGGTGAAAAAACCCCTTAGCAAGCAAAAGGAGCACTTGAGAAAGAAGCTAGAAGAGGAGAAGATGAAGGTGAACTTGCTGCTGGGGAAGAACTCCAATGAGGTGGTGCAATTCAGTGATCACCCTGGAAAAAACAGCAGCAGCAGCAAGAGCAACAATTTGAAGGAGATTCACAGGTCTCCCAGGCAGCATCATTTAAAAAAAAGTGGAAACAGCTCCCCTGAACTGAGATACGACCAACCACCAAAGTGTGAGGTAACAGGCAAAGAGGCAATCTCAGCCATGTCCCGGTCTAAATCCAAGCAGTGTCGGCAGGAGATCGCAGAGGTGTATTGTCAGCACAAGCATGGAAAGCTGATGCCGGAGAAGGTGACGCGTTTCTGTACGCTGGAGGGTAAGTTGGTAAATGGTGAAGGAGAAATAACATGGTATCTCGGGGGAAGGATTCTATATAATTGAAATGGCCTTCTGATGACAGAAAAATTGCTTTATTGCAGGAATGTATAATGTACTTAGTCTGTGAAAATAAGGGAGGGTTTGAGGATGTTTTAAACAGGGAGTTATATGGATGTCAAAAGATCCTTGGTAGATTCCTACAGAATTTCTTTTCACTTCCACCAGATTTTTATTACACTATGTGATCTAGGTATTCAGCTGCTACTCCTGTTTCTTTTAGTTCTTAATCTACAGACACAGAGAAATGTAGTTGAAGTCTTGATATTCTGTACAGGAGTTGTGTGCATTTTGGGGGTCAGGGAATGGCCATGGTGAATTTTGGTGCCTTATGCTAACCAGTAAATGAGTGGCATTGCTGTTATGGCCATATGACCACTTTTCTGGCACAGTGGAGTCCTAGCTAATAACCAGGACCTCTAAGCATTTTGATAACCCAGATAATTACCAGAAGTATAATTAAAAAAAATTCTAAAAGCATGGGGAAAAAAAATCCAATTTTGTGGCTCACTTCTATTTTTAATGTTCTTCAATCAGCAAAAGTAATTTTCAAAATCACTGTTGTAGAGAGTCAGTTACCTCTGCTAGCCTAAGCCAAGCTTTGATTTGTTGCTTTTGGTTTCTCCATACGGTTAAACACATGCGGTATCTCTCAGCTTGCTGTTGGTTTGCATGTGTGAGCTGCTTTCCCTGCTTTTCAAGAAGAGTGCTTCATGTGCCACCATTCATTTAGCTATAAGCTCCCCATACTGTAAAGTGCCTTTTTTCTAAAAAAAAAAAAAAAAAAAAAAAAAAAAAGTGTTGATCAAAGTAGGTATTGATCAAGCAACAGCATTATCTGCAGCAGCACTTGTTTATACAGCAGTCCAAAGTCCCCATCCTGTAACTGGCACTTCAGCCCATGCATGTAAGGATATGCTGATGTCTTTGTTCGAGCTGACAGTGCAGAAGGGTCTTTTACAAACAAGAGAATAGGTCTCGCTTTGAGATGGTATTGTAAACATGGTGAGCCACCGGGATTAGGAATAATAATTTTCTTTCATTAGGAATATTTAGTTACAATCTCTAACCCCCATGGCTTACCTGTTTATTGTACCATCGCAAAGCAGTGATTACTACTGGGTGGTTTCAGTGTGGAATGGAGGAGGATCCATGTTGCTATTGCCTAAATTAGGTGGCTAAACTCCGTACAGACAGTTGAAAAAAGGAGGTGCCCCAGAGGATGTTTCCAAACAAGAGCATCTCTCTGTAATAGGAAGCTTAGGCTTTTAATTTAGATGACACATATTACCAGGATGAATGGTGTGAGCACCCCATTTCCCACCCCAGTGCATCTGTGACATTTGTTTTTTTACCATGTCTCTTTTGGTGTTTTTTCTCCCTTTCTTATCATGGTAATACTCAAAATCGTTAAGCTGGGTGGGCAAACATTGGAGATAAAGAATTAGTGGAGCAGGCAGAAGACTTGGTGTTCAGTGGGAAGCAGGGAGAGGGACAGCGAAGGCAGTACAAGTTGAAGGGAAGATAAAAGAACGGTAGAGAGGTAAGAATTGAGCAAAACCAGACATCAGCAACAGGCTGAGCATCAGCGAGTACCCCCAGGTGCCCCTGAGGTCCCATTGGGGTGCCACTGGTGGAATCCACTGCGATAAGCATGTCCTTGGTATCCTTACCTCTTCTTCTCTGATGACAGGAAAGTGAGCTGTGAGAAAGCTGATGGAGCTCAGCACCTTGCAGACACTGTCCTACACTTTTTGGGATCAAGGACATATCATAGTAATGTCATCAATGCTATATACCTTGTGTAGGGTAAATGCATCACATACCCAAACATGCAAGTGATACCCTGGAGAGAGCTGGAAGATGTATTGTCATTAGTGTGGGCACACACTGCAGCTGTGTGCAATTTTGCACACACCTATGATTCCATCCCCTGCCTGGTAATCTGCCTCTCAGGGATGCAGGGTGACTTTGCAGAAGTTTTAAACAACTACCATTCTTAAAAACAGACTTCTCAAGAAATATTTATTGCTTCTTTTTTAAATACAGAATTTACCTTATATGCCCTCCAGTCAGGGTAATAGCATGGTCTTAGAACCAAGAACAGTGTCACCTTTTACACTGGAAGCTTTTCAGCATGTACGTACATTGCACATTGGTATAAATGGTTCCTTTTTAATAAGACATAGTAAAACATCGACGAAAACTGGGACCTACAGACATGACTAGAGAAATGGAGATGTTGTCCAAATACGGTTTTATTGTAAAATACACGTCAATTTAGTAACAACTCATGAGGTACGGATATATACCACAGTAAAAAATTAAGTGTAAAAAAAATCTGTGGCTACATTTTTTAGGTTTGCACTGCTAGAGTTTCATTTAGTTTTTTATTTTAGGCAGTGACGTTTGTTTAAAAAGAATAATTGAGGGATGTCTTAACTTAGCAAGGTGGATCCTTGTGGAAAATGTAGACTTTTCTTTGCCTCAAGGTTATTTCCTCCTGCCTGTGCTGACAGCTGAAGTTAACTGCTTCAACAGAAAATCTGGCAGAAAATCTGGACATCCTCTGTTACATACAGGGTTGCGCTAGAGCAGATTTGGGAGCTTTGCTGTGGGGAAGTGATAAAGCATCAGCATATTGAATGGGACATGAGTTGCTTATGCGGGAGGCACCAGTGCACAGGCAGACTGGGACATCAGACCTACGGAGGAGATCCAGACTTTGAAGTCACTTCTCTAATGTCTGAATACAGGACTATCAAGACAGGCATGTAGGAACCCCTAAACTGAAGGTGCCCAGTGCCTACTGGAAGGCCTTATATACATATAACTTGGTAGGTTCCTTGAAGTTTACAGCCCTGTTAAAGATACATTGCCTGAGTTTAAGTGTGTTGTGGTCTCGGATATCTCCCCACTGCAGAACATAAATACTGCTCTTGTTCACTCATAGACTGGCTCCATTCCTCATCAAAGGTGTCTTCATCAACTCCAGAGGTCCTTTAAAGGAGATGAAGTTTGTTAAGAGATGTTTATGAAGCACTGGCATTAAGCTTTAGGTGATATAAGACACCCCATTGCTAGGATCACTGGTAGGAGATGGTTCTGGGTAGAGGTCTTGCCACTTTATGCATCAAAAAAGCTATATGCTGTTTGTCAGCAAAAGTCAGACATCCAGGGACTGAGTCTATGTATTCAGCATGTGAGTGTTAATCCCTTCAGTTGGTTTGAAAAAAGGTTTCCTGTCTGTTTTCAGCAGAGCTGTGAAGTGTAAATATTTATGCATTGGAGCAGCATGTTCATCCATTATCCCAACATATAAACGTATTCCCAGTGCTATGGTTTCCATTGAGATGTCATCCAGCATTTAATCCCCTTGGATCCTGTCTCAGCTAATCAAAACCACGAAGTTGCTAAGTGTAGCTATCAATCATGGACATGACTCCGTCCAGCTGGATTGTCATAAATGTTAAGTGAAATGTTTGCTTGAGTAGTTATCAATGGGAACAGGATCTTACAAGCTGTTTGTTTTTTCTTTTAAGTATTTTATTGTTTCCAAAGGCAACAGGCAAAGGAAGTCAAATATAACTATCTTCAGTGTGTAAAATAAAGGATTGTTAAAACCAATAGAATCGTGTTTACTACCTGTTAGACATGCAGAACAAGAGGACACGGGTTGCAGTCCCCCTAAGAATATTGCAGACAGACAACACTGCTAAAGCAGCAAAATGGGACATGGCAACTTTACCAGTTACCTGACTTGCAGAGCACATGAGCTGGCATTTCCCAACAAGCTGGTCCTGAAAACAGGGCACAAATGCTATGGAACAGGGGATTGGTGTCAAAGGCTTTAGGTGCAACCTTATCCAAAGTCATGGCTGAGATGAAGGCAACAGGCAGCTTGCAAGTCACCCTTCACTCAGAAGGGAATGTTTGGAGTTTGTAGAAGTGTGTTTTGAGGGGAAATGCAGTCAGTGAAGGTAAGAGGGGGAAAAAGTAGGTTCAGCACAAGGTTAGATGAGGAAAGTGCAAATCCAGTCCTGTGCAGGTTGGGGAGAGGATACAGGGAGACATCCTTCTGGGGAGTTCTTTTCCTTTCAGGAGACATGATATGGAGATCAGCAACCTGCGGACAATGTGGCAGATTGTTTTCTAGCCTGGTCCTATAGAGGCCAGTCTAGGCACACTGATTCCCCTGGTTTGCCAGACTAGCTTCTGCTCACCAAAGCTGTTGGTGGACCTGGACCAGCTGCCTCCCTTCCTTGTCTCCCATTGTACATGGCCTTCCTCTTGTGCAGAGATACAAGAAGCAGAAGTTGCAGTGCAAATTCTTGGCTCTAAAAGAAGCTTTACTCTGTACTGAAGTAAACTCCTCTTTGACAAAGCACAAGTGACGTGATCTGTGCCACATTTCCCTCAGCAGAATCCCTTATTACCACGGGCAGGAGTACAGTTTAGAATGGCCACTGTGACCCTGACTGCTGAGATTTGCTGCCCAGATTATTGGACAGCAATACAATTAAAATTACACAACTCTGCATTTCAACACGTGTATTAAAGTTGTGACTTCTACTTGCAGTCTTCCTTCTGCAGTTGAAAAAGCCCAGCTTCTGACCCACTGGCTGGATTCAGTCCCTGAATTCTCTGTTTTTCACTCCCACATAGGTTGTGGTAGTTTGTAGCTCTGAATCCCTTGCCTTGCAAGTTTGCTGGATATGCAGCACAGTTCCTCCTTAGTCATTGGCACCAGGTCCATGAGTCATGGCAGGCACGGTGCCAAGTGGTATCTGCATCAATCCTCCTCTGGGTCAGCTTCTCTAGGCTGCCATATCCCCAGGGGGGACTCTGGCCTAATCCTTATCATTAATTACCTAACTGGGTTTATGCTTGACCCAGATCTATGGCCCTAGATAGACCAGAAGTATGTAACAGGTTTATTTGAGGGGAGTTTTCTATGATGTAGTTCTGGCAAAAGAAAAGTCCCTAGGAAAGCAAAGAGCCTCAAGTGAGCCTGATTTATTTCCTGTTGGCTCTTCTGTTGTCTTTTCTTAGTTTATAAATAAAACAGGTTTTCTGCTACCTTCATCCCTGTGGGGTAAACCCAACTCAGAAATTAAGTGGAAAAATAATCAAGCTACCCTCATTCCACATCATTCATCAGCACTGAAAGAGTTCTTTGCAGATTAGACTGCTTTCTCCCTGGTTGCTTATTGATAACGCTGCTCTGGCACATTGAAGCAAGAGTTTTCAGTTTCTTACAGGCTGCTGAGAAGAAAATTTTCCATTTTATTTTAGAAAACACAGCCTTCTTTTAGTTTTCAAACTGAGAGAGAGAAAAGGGCTCTGGAGCTCTGTTTACTGAACAATACATACAGGTAATGCCAATCTGCATGTCTATAATGTTTTTATCTGACTACTTCAAAGCACTCAACAGAAAGAGGTATGATTTACAGGGAGGGAGTGGATAAGCCACTAAGATGCCAAATACTTATGGGGTGGAGCAGAGCAGTTCTTCAAGGTATGGAAATGAGAGCATCCTCTATATCATTTTAAAGGAATGGGAGCTGTAACTAAGCAAATAGAGAATTTCATCCGCTCAATATGCATTGTGTATGCTCACAGTGACATAAATGTATGGCTTTGTTTAGCTTTCACATTTTTGGCAATGCATTTTTTGACTCACTGGGTTTGATCTAAAGATTATTGAACCCCAAATTTTTCTTTTTTTTCCTGGTTTCAGGATTCCCAATGATGTTGGCTGCTGCTGCTTTTCTGTATGTTTAATCTGTTAGTGTGACAAAATTACTGTGGTGAGCTATACACGGTTTAAGGAGCATGTAAGAGCCACTGCACGTGCAGCCCAGACAGCATTTTAATTTGCTGCACCACAGATGACTCCGGTTGCAATAAATTTACTGTGAGTAGACTAATTGCAAAATAACCCTAATTGAGTAGTTATCAGTGAACAACATCCTGTGGAACAAAACTGCTTACAATTAATAGCATTTAAGCCATACGCTGGTATTCTGCAGAATGCTAAGATGTAATTAAACCGCGTACAGAGATTGTGTTCTGTTCTGGAAACCATGTTTCCAGCAATTCTTTCATTATAAAGGGCCGTTTCAAGATTCAGTACTTGCATTTTCGGTGAAATGAGTTTATGAAATAAGTGGTGTGTCTCTCCTCTCCCCTTACATGTGTAAAGCAGAACCAACTCTAATAAAATCAGTGAAGCTGTGGAGAAAAATGAGATCTCAGGAAGAATGTACATTGCCAGTGATTCTCAGATTAACTTTTATTATGGCCACATATGCAAGGTTGAATAGTTAAAATAAGGATGTAAGTAATGAGAAGATACTTCATTGTTTTGGCTGAAGATGGACCCTACCTCAGTGTATGGATGAGGACTGGAGTATATCATTTGTGTGATGAAAATGCATGTAAATGCTAGGACCCAAAGTGTACATAAGCCCCTGTCACCAGACTGGATGTGCAGGCAGGCATCCCACTGTAGGGCTGCCTGCGTTGCTGTTGGGTGACCAGTGCACACTGGTCATTTGAAGGGAGTGATGAGTAAGCCTTGATGTAAAAGCTACCAAAATGCTTCCCCCTGCTCGCAGCTGAGTTGTTCCCTGGGCAGAGGGCCAAATGAATGAATTATCCTCAGAAACTGGATCTGGCCAGCAGGTCAGAAACTAGACACGTTTCTTTGTGGAAAGAAGATCTGCGTACACCTTGTAAGGGAGCTGGAATTGTTAGAAACGTCCTTGTGGCATCCCAAAACAGGGTGACATTGTTTTGCCACCTCCCTGCATCTCTGGGGACAGCTGCAGTGTAGAGGACAGGAGACTGGTGTTTCTCAGGCATTGCAGAGCTGAGGGATTCTTCTCCCAAAAATAAGGCCATTATGAGCACAGGCTGGCTCTGTCAGCACTGTCATGCGTAGTTTCAGCTTTGGTTTTAGAAGAAATTCAGTGAGGGGTAAACTGTGTTGGATGTCTATGCCAATTAATCCTTTCATTTAAATACAGACAATTCCTGTCTAGATTATCTGCAAGTTTAGATGGGGGAGAATGAAATCAGACTGATCTTCCTCTGTTTTTTCCATGTGATGCTACTGTCTGGTCACGTTTTTCCACGTTAGGCCTGTCTGGTCACCTGTGAATCTGGCAGCTGCAGAGTTGGTCCCTGACAGGCCAAGGCAGCAGACTTGCAGAAAAACATCTAGACAAATGGCATCTTAAGGAAGCACTGAGAGCAATGCATGACACAAGGAATGGAGGGCAGAAGGGCTGGGAAATCTATGGTCAGCAGCCCTAGTTCTCACCAAGTCTCTGTTTTGGAAAATGATACCGTTTTATGGAGCATTAAAGGGGGAGCATGGGCAAGCGTGGGAGGGGATAATGGCTAAGTATGTCCTTGCTGCAAACCTCCTGGGAAGAGAGCACGAGGGTAGCAGAAGCTCAGTGAATATTTTGATAAAGATTACTGTGTATGTACAGAGATGAAAGAAAAGTACTTAAGTGATCGCTAATGCTTCCCAGCGATCCTGAAATGTGTGGACGGAGTGGTGGGGGAGAGTGAAATACAACTATGGCTAGAGAAAATTATTGATACAACGGTATAACTTGGGGGGGGGGGGGACAAGGAGGAAAAAAAAAAAAGAAAAAACCCCCAAACCCAAATCAAAACCACCAAATCCAACCTCCCCCTGTAGTAGGAAAACTTGAGCCATACTGGTAGTCATGGGTTTTTTCATATGAAATAGGTGTTGGACCTCTGGAGTAGACTCATTACAGTGATTTTAGTAGACAGACCTTTAAGTGGAAACATGGCATCTAATTCTCTTACTTTTATTCATTGCTAAGCAAGCAGCTGTGCAATGTAAATGCACGGTAGTACTGAACTAAGCTTGAGTTAAGGTTGCAGAAGCAGCCTCAGCGTTATATTCTTTCCTAATTTGACTTCAGAACCATAACAAAACTGCATTTGAGTGTCATTGTTACGTACTAATTGTAAGCAGGCAACAGCAACTTTCAGATTTGCTTTTTGGTTTAGTCCTAAAACATCACCAGGGACACAAGGAGATCGCTGGGGCTAACTCGCTAGAAATTCAGCTCTGCCTTTCTAATCATTGCACTTCTCTAGGTACCGTTACTTAGCAAAGTAATACTCTCTTTTCACACAAATCTACAGCTGATGAACTACTATTTTCAGAATGGGGAAGTGTCATCTCCCAGAAATCCCACGCTAGCTGTGGCTCGAGGCTGCCACAGTTTGGTTTGAAGTCAGCTGCACTGACTCTATTACTTTTAAAATAATTGGGGGGGGGAAAGTCTTGACATTTAATTTCCTCCTCCTGAGCTGGGGCAAAGAATTTTCCTCTTTTGTGTCTTCTTGAAACAGATGCCTTAACTATTTACAGAGTTTGTTACAGGATTAAGTATATAGTTAAAGGGAATGCACCCCTTTTCAGGCAGGTTTTTGAAAAGGTACATTTATTTGATGTATTTCAGGAGTCGCTGGGCTTTATGAGACCAGTAGCTGTTTTGTAATGTCTTTCCTTGGAAATGAGGAAGAGTTGTTTAAGGGATCTAATCTGAATTAAAATGCCCACAGTCTAGGCATGAAGCCAATCTTACAGGACATTAATGCCATTCTAAGACTCCAAACCATAATTTAGCTGTTTCTCTTGCAAATATTTCTTATGGAAAAGGTAGTTTTAAAACATCAGTCTTTTTTCTCCCTGGGTAATCATGACTTCTATAGAAAAAGTGAATGACAAGAATCTGTAGCTGAGCAACCTTGGAAAAGATTTTGAAATTGCTCAATGTATATTTAGCCTTCCAAATAAATGCTCGTCTTTGATAGTTTGAGAGCATGTTAGAAGTGAATAGCCCTGATTCCCTGCTTGCACTACTTTAATATACATGATATGTCATTGACTTATCATCTAGTTGTGTCCTGGTTGGCACCTTTGTAAGGAAGAAGAGAGTACTCCCAACTCTCAGTATCTACTGCTGTCACCATCAGGCTTAGCTGAATGCACATTAAACTCTGAAGTATTCTATTTACAGTTTCACTATAAAGTAAGATACTGGTTTTCAAGTCCTGGCCCTACTGAAAGGTCCATGGCAAAAGTCCCATCATTCTCCTTCTCTAGTTTTCTCATCAGCCTCCAGGGAGGCCAAAGAATTTTGCTCACCCATCTGTCTTCTTCCAGTGGATGTCACTGTAAGAATGGTGGGAGATTTAAGCCAAAAACCAGAATCGTACTGCAGGAAAATCTTTATCTATTAGCTCAAACTCTGCTGTTTATTGAAAATAATTTGAATAGCGATTGTATGTGCTTTCAAATTGTGAAATTCGTAGGATTTGTTCTGCAGGACTGAATCGATTGTGGCCTTTTAAAACAGAATTTCCCCGTATTGCTGTTCTCGTGATAAAACACAGTCTTCTACGGGCAGCACTGCCAGGAGAGCATTGGCCATACTCCAGCGGCTGCATTGCCCTGCCGTGCCACCCTCTCTTATGCCGCTACAAATTTTCTGGGCGTTAAAAGTTTTGAAGAAAAGCCCTTCTACTTCCTAACGATGTGCTTTGTCGAGACTGAGGAGAGTGGGTGCATTTAGGTTGTCAGTGGGTGGTACATATTAAGCTTGTTGGTAAGCATATAAAGGCTTGGTTCAGACTTGGGTTCAAGTTTCCTATTCATCAGTACTGCATATACACACTGGCTATGTTTTGGAGGGACCATGTTGTTCTCCATAGGCAGTGAAATTCAGCAAAAACTGCAGCTTCACACATTATTATTAACAGCAGTATGGATGCTGCCTTTGAGTTATGCCAGGAGTTTAGAAAAAAAGCCTGTGTCCTCATGAATCAAAAGCTTTTATTTAGGTACCACTCTCCTTACCTTGCTTTATTCCCCGAGGAATCACTGTTACAGCAAATGAAGATTCTTGTAGGAGGACACCCTTCTGATCTCTGTCATGCTGATGGTTTGGGGGCCAGCTTTGTGAGTTTGAACATGAAATCTTTATGATGCCATGAAGATATCACATCATCTTTTCATGGATCAGCTTGAAGAAGCTCATCTACAGAGCTCATCTCCCACTTTGTTGCTAATTCCTCCAGCTTGCATTTGCTTACTTTAATAACCAGTTGTCCTTGAGGCATGATATTCTGCAACAGTTGTAGGTCTTGTCAGGGAGCACCACAAAAAAAACCTGTCTGTCAAAAGGATCTCTTTCTACAAATCGCATTGGAAACCTCACTACTCAACTGAAGTTCAAGGCAGCCTTCCATGTAACTAGAATATAATTGCTTGTAATTATAATTATAATTGCTTTGTTGCAAGGTGATAGCTTCTCTTTTGTGGAGACTTTCTTGCCCAAACTATTGGTGAAGTGTTTTGCTGAAGTCTTGATTCATTTGTATAACTCATTAAAAGTTGTAAGAGAAACACTTTGATGGTGAGAGTGCACCTTTGTGACCAGCTGTAAATAGCAGCTTAAGCAGTCTCGCTGCTTACTCCCCTGTGTTTTTAATTGGAAATGAAGGTTTCCATCCAGCCAATGGATATTACCATGCAGTGGAGTATTTTAAACTGTCCTATTTTTAGACTGAAAGCTTCTGTATATGTGGTGTGTTATTGTGCTGCATAATATTGTTGAGCTTGACAGTAGCATGACTAAACAGAACCATACATTTTCATGTTCTCCATCTATTTGTGGGCTGTGATTCATTCTGGGCAATTTACTGGATAGTAGGGAGGAAAAGGAAATTTTAAGAGGAATTTACTGCAATATATGTTTTATCCATTTGTACTTTCTCTTTTGCATGGGACCTAGGTGTAGGTGCTCTGAAAGAATTTCACTAATGTATCTGTAAGTCTCTGAACAGGTTTGAGGATCTATCCCAAAGTCATTCTCTCTGTCTGAGAAAGAGTCACGTTTTTTGTTGCTAATTCAAAAAAGCATTGTAAGGAATATACTTCCTTACAGAAGGGAAAGCTGGACAGGAGAACCCAGCCTGGCTCAGTTGCCCACCTTGCCAGAATAGGTAAATGGCTAATGAGAGGTGTGGCTGAGATTAACTGTGAATGAAGCTACTGAGATTAATTGTGAATAAGACTTCTACCTAACACACACTGGATTTGCCAAGCCACAGCAGAGGGAGGCTACGTGGAGCTGATGTGTTTTTGTAAATAATTCTATCGTTTTCTGCCAAGAGGTGAACAGAAATCCAAGCTCCCCATGAAGTATTAAAAGTATTAAAGTGGGCTAGAGGTTTAACTGACGTATATTGCACTAGCTTTGATGACCTCATTTAAATGATGCCTTATTTCAGTAACTTTATTTAGTAACGTTTATCAGTGCACCTTAAAATGTCTCTATGCACTTCTATCTCCATAATTTTAAGATCACCAAGGGAAAACAAGACAATTTTGTTCCTACAGGAGCAAGCAAAGATCAAGAAAAGAAAAGAGGTATTCAGGGCTGGGGATTCTTGTCTTACCAGTTAATAGAAGTGTATGGTTCACAGCAAAGTACATCCATCCAGTATTTTGGGAATAAGAACAGTTTTATGGCAGTTCTGATTCTGAAAATGTTCTACCAGCAGATCCCTGAAAAGCAAATAGGAAAATCACTTCTGTCAGGCTCCTGAGGAATACTACGTGGAGGCTTCAGACATCTCTGGCATCCTTCACATAAGTCAGCACAAAGGAAATCTATTCAAAATGGTCCACTTCTGCATCTTCTTAATGAGAAATCCCATTAGATTCAGCTCCATTGTTTACAATTAAAAGGCTGCAGTTGACACACAAGTTCACACATTTTCATTTCTCTCGATCATTTATGGCCATTTGTAGGCATAACTTGCCTGACAGGCGGGCAGGATCATCTTCGTGTTTTTCTTGATGGTTGCTTTCTATTGCTGCAGGCTGCAAAAATTTGGGAAAGAAATGAGTGATATTAGAGAGCCCCAGTGCAAGCTTGCAGTGGCTCAGAGAGTTCTACTGGAATCCATCCAAGCAGAAGTCTCATTTAGAAGAAGGAAAAAAAAAAAAAAAAAGATTCTCTTGTTGTCCTGTCCCTATGATAAAAGAATACTTTTTCAAAGTCTATTATATTATCACCTGTGGATGTGATTCCTCAGAGAAGTAATTAGAGAGCTCCCAGCTAAAGAGTGATGGCAAGAATATGCTCCGTTACACCATATAAGCACTAACTAGAAAGTAAGCCTTAGACTAGTACTATGGAAACTTGGGTTTCATTCCTTGATGTGTCACAGGCTTGTTGGACACCTCAGGTAACTCATGCTATGTACAGACCAGGGATAACAGGTACTTAACTCCATTGCAAATACATGCAGGTGAAAAATGGTGTGTGGTGGTATTGTTATTAGTTTGGTACTTAAGTGGATTTTAAATCCTGATTATCAAGAGACTTGGAAATAATTTTGTTAAAAATAATAACAACTTTTTCTGAGTCTCCTAAAGGAGTTTGCTGAACAAAAGTATTTTTAAGGAGGAAAATGGTAACCAAGTTTCTCTGAAGTCACTTAATTTAAGTACTAAAATCTATAGTTCTATCCCTGAAAACCCTGGTGTTTTGCTGGGGGTATGAGGGCAGGCAAGAGAGCCGTCCAACTGTAGGTCCAGTCTGACTTGCTGTACCTTCAACAAATTTATTAACACATCACTGGCGGCAGCTCTCCAGCTTTGCACCACGGCAGTGCACAAATGTGAAATCGGAGGAAAAGTTTTCTGTGATGTTTCCCCTCCATTTTTATCTGTTCAGCTCAGCAGCTTTGATCTGGTACAGGAACTTGGGTGTGATGGCTGTTGGTTGATGGCTACTGTAAGAGGTGTCAGTTGTGCAGTGTATCGATTGATTGCTTCTGAATTAGAGACCTGGGAAAAGCACGATAGTAACTTTCTGTCTTGATCTAGTAGCTATTAGCATGTCTGATATTTTTGCACCAAAACAAATCCATTCCCTTTGTCTCAGGGTGGCTAGGAAGGAAACTGTGTTTTTAATTATCATATATTTCAAAGACTGCCTGGTGCTGTATTAGTTTCCACAGTAAATTTCCTAAGGTGAAGTGACAAAACAGTAATTTTTCATTATGAATCAGTTATCCATGAAAGATTGGATTTAGGTCAGAATTTATTACCCTACGGAGCTGAAGCCAATATTTAACATAATGTCAGCTATCTTGATATTAGAGAATTCTCATGGTTATGCAATTTTATTCAATGATGAAGTTATTTCAGTTGTGTAGTATATGTCTTGGCAATTTGATGTACAGAGCCTTGAGATGAAAATTGGATAAACATGAAAAATGGTGATTGATTGGTGGAAGGTTGCAATAATGTCTGCCTTGATATACCTTTTATTGTTAAATTATTTATCTAATGCAATCTCCTACACTTTTAGGAGTCTTTAAGTTGGCATTAAATCGATGTTTAAATCTGCACAGTCAGAAAGGCCTCATAACTCCAACTGATAAATATCTTCTAACATATCAGGAGGAATAATGATCCATCTTAATATCTGCAAGTAGGAAAGATATTATTCTTTCTATTTGCTATGAATCCCTGTAGAAGGACTGAGCTGTAAACTGGAAGAATTAGGACTAGGAGACAGAAAGAAATATTAGAAAGAAAAAGTATAGTAGTAGTTTGTCTGGAATCAGGAGCAAATTCTGTTTGCTTTGAAAGATGCGTAAAATTTTCACCAGGACTGAGCAGAATAGGGTGAGCTGACATTCGCATGCTGGCTGTCCCAGAGGGCACACACAAAGCTTTCTGGAGGTCTGTGGGGTGGCTCATTCCTGGAGGCAAAGAGAAGGGCCACAATTCCTTTGTCTGCCAAGGCATATCGAGCATCTACTCCAGGTGACTAAGCCTACCTTTGACTGTTTTGTGCTAACCTAACCAACCCTGCAGGTTTTCTAAAATGCTATCGTCTTCCTTTCAAACAGCATTTACCTATGCTGAGGTAAAACGCAGAAAATCCTACATTTCTTCAGATTAATTGGATTAAGCTAGACTGGAAATTGCGTAATACTACACAGCAGGCATTTAGCATCCCTAAAACGTCAAGCCTCAAAGACCAGTTTCCCCAGCAGTTCAGGCTCCCTACCTGGGCTTGTTTATTGCTTTGAACATGCAGACATACTTTTATGATTGATAATCATCCATAAAGAGATTCAACTGTTACTTAAAATGCTCTGTTGGGAAGGCTCAGTAGTTTATTAATTAATAATGCATCAGTAAAGCAACAAAAAGGCAGGTAAAGATGCAGTAAGAAGTATTGGCTGGGTCTCTGCTGCCTTCAAAATTGTGTTTAAGTCTCGTTTCCCCAGGGTTAGCTCATCGGTGTTAGTCATCGGTGCATTGACTCTGGGTTCTACTCTTCATACTTCAGGCACTTTCTTTAGAAAATACTGACTGATGCATGAATATATCCATAATTAAAAGTAAATCAAAATGCATGTTAGCATGCTGGTGTGGGTTAAGAGGTATAAACTGACTCAACATGATTTCAGTGCCAGAAACATGTCAGGGACTCATGAGAAAAGAACACAAAACCACTCAGTAATATCTTTGAAATGTGGAAAATTTAAGGCTAAATATAAAAAGGGAAAAAAAAATCTGCTTTGAACTGCTGTTATATATTGCTAAAGAGAATTAACTATTGAAGTGTGTACTTTAACTAACTAATGAGGTTTATAGACAACAGTGTCATCACTTTATTACAGTGCTGGTGAGGATCAACATGGTGAAAGTCTGTGCAAACCTGCTGTAAGTGGGGTTAGAGTTAGACCAACTGAATGCTGCCACTTTTGAAGAGAAAGAATAAACTATTTGGAGATTTCCTGTACCCACTGCTGGCTCAGAGTTAAGCTCTATTTAGCAATATTTTGTTCACATTTTACTTTCATGCTTATTATCACATTTGCAATGCGTCCTATTTTTGTATGGTAATTGGTAATCTGGAAAACTTACTTGGTGTGCAAGATTTAATATTAGCACCTGCTGTCATGCTGACTATGAATTAGCTTTTTGGACTCTATCATATGTTCTCAGCAGGCATGTATGTAATTAAAATAGGCACACATTGGGTTTCATATTAACACTCAAAGCACCTTTGGCAAAAGGTCTCTGTGTTTGTTTGGGATTATACAGTAGGGCAATGTAATTGTAGTGTCAGGTGTAATTGTTATTTTTAAATACTTCTTCATTTAACATAATATTAACCCTTTCCATACTAGCTGACTTTTGGATTTGGAGAATGATTTTGTTCTAATAAAAGGGTTGCCAGCAAACAGGCTTTCTATTTCAGATGTTGTCTTCAACTCTATGAAAGTTGTCCTGTTGAACGGTAAGGCTTTGGTGTCATAAGATATTGAATTAGTTTACAAAAAGAGTCATTTCAGAAATTAAAAGTGTTTTTACATTAAGGAAAAGATGGTATTTACTGTGACAGTAAGGTCAGGGTGGTAAGCAAACTGCTTTTTCTTTTTACTTATTAAAGTAGTATTCTGAAGTATTCTAAACAATTTTTCTGAGCAAATTTCTTGAAGTACTGCCTTAGAGGTATGTTTTCTCTGGGTTTCTTCTTCTAGTATTGAACTTTGGTGGTAATGTTAAAAAATTCTTTCAGTTGATGATAAGCAGTACCATTAAATTGAATGTAAATGTAAAAAGGGAAGGGATTGTTTAACATGAATAAACTAGAATAGTTAAATAGTAACCTGGCTTTGATAGGGAATATAATGCTTTCCTCTTAACCTTAAGAATTAGATGCAGTGTTTTCAGTAAACAGTTATTTTGCGCAGTCCTTGATTAGGCAGCGTAATCTGCACACTGCAGTTTGTTTTATAGACAAGCAGGCTGGCACTGGATGTTTTAAAGTAAATGCATGTTGGCATCTGGACAATGCTCCTAGCCGTATGATTTAGTTTTAGGTAGTCCTGTGAGGAGCAGGGGGTTGGACTCGATGATCCTGATGGGTCGCTTCCAACTCAAGATATTCTATGATTCTGTAATGTGGAAAAAAAGACTTTTTTTCTGACTCTAGAAATAAATATTCAAACTGATTAGATACGAAGACAATTCAACTACATGTTTTAAACCAGCTGAGTTGTAAAAGGAGGCATGGGCAGAATCTGCTAATGCATCACTACTTCGCTTGGGGAAAAAATAAGTTATATACCACTGAAAACTCTTCTAAGCATGCTCAACAGGCTACTTTGGCCCATATTTTTGATGGTATTAATCAGATCTACAGTCTTCCAGCACTTCAAGTGAGTGTGGCAGGACCCAGGCACTCAGATTGGTAGGGAGCAGTTTTCCAGAGGAGAGGTGTCACTGAGGCACAAGGAGAAGGATCCCTAAAAATTACTCAGTTTTAGTGGTGGCCAGGTGATGGGTTCTACCCTGTCAGTCTCTCGGAAGAAAGGGAGAAAGTGAGTGGCGTATGTATGGATAAACAATTCTCCTTCTAGCAGTACTGTCTTGGGAACGAATGTGAAGAGATTTTTCATCATTCTTTTAATGCCAAAATAAAGATATTGGAAAAGAAATTATATTTGAAGGAAATTGCAGCTCAGTTGTATTTGATTCTTTTAGCTAGAATGGGGGATTGTTAAGGAAGCTCAAAGTTAATCTGCATTTATATAGATCAAGAATTGTTCAGAGCTGGAACCATGAGAAAACTGAGTAGAATTTGGTTCAGACATGCTGATTCTCTTTTGGTACTAATTTTACACTGTCAATTCTCCATTGATGTCAGATGGGTGACTCCTGCTGCGTAGCAGGAGATGGACTGAAATGAATTCAGCAGATGAACTGAAAAGAGTTATGTTGCTACTACTCATTAGCTAACTCCTTGCCTTAAAAAGTAATATCTATCCTTAGCTACCAATAAAAATAATCTTTGAGGGTTTTTAGCTTTTAAGCTATGAGAAGGATGAATTCCTCATAGTCCACAACCACACAGAAGTGTTTGCAGCAGCAGCTGCAACAGTAAGTGGAGACCTTGCTATAATTGGAGACCTCAATGATTCCTGATTCTCCGGTGCTGTGATTTTTGTACCTTTCTGTACTTGAGGTGCTAGCATTAGGATCCTTACTGATCCTACCTTTGCAGATAGTGAAGTATATAGCTATTTTTTGCAACAAGCCTGTTGGGGCTTTTTCAGTGTCCCTCTTCCCCCCTCACAGTATCACTAAGGTTGGAAAAGGTAAGATCATCAAGTCCAACCATCAACTAACACCACCATGCCCATTAAACCATGTCCCACAATGCTCCTTGAATACCTCCAGCGATGGTGACTCCACCACCTCCCTGGGCAGCCTGTTCCAGTGTGTCACCACTCTCTCAGTAAAGACATTTTTCCTAATATCCAGCCTGAACCTCCCCTGGTGCAACTTGAGGCCATTTCCTCTTGTCCTGTCCCTCCACCTCCTCATCCTCTTCCTGAGGATGCTCTAAGTATTAATTATGAGAAGAACTGGCTTAACCTACCCTATGTGCTGATTTAGTTGCTGTCACTCAGGTGCTCAGTGTCTGAGGGCTGCGGAGTACTTGCTCTTAACCCCGGGGGTCTGCGGTTAATGGCAAACTTTAACCAACTGACAGCCAGGGAGTCTTACGGTTGTTACTACAATGCTCTGCTAATATTTCTTATTTTCCCTGGTCTCTTTATTTAAATAAACAAGTCATTTTACAATCTGTGAGATGCTTCTTGTGTTTCTCACTTTTTCATCTGGTAAATTAGTTTTCCTTAGCAGTTTTGCTGCCAGTTGATGATTTTTATGTCCTACTGTACCATAAAAGCCAAGTTGTGAATGAATTCATTTAGTTTGGGGCTCCATCTTTTTAGAGAGGAGGAACTGAATTACATCTGAATGCAAACTTTTTTCTTTTTTTCTTTAAGCCTCCCCTTGTGATAGAGGTGGTCAAATACCTTGTGTACGAGTGAGCAGATGGCAGGAAAAAAATAACAATTACATTGGAAGCCAGTACTGCTGAATTACATCTAGAGCTTCAAAGCATTTTTAGCACTCACTTTACCTAATTAAAATACATAACTACTTGGACATGTGCCCTGTCTCATAGTAGTCTGCACCGTTTATTCCTAGAGATCCACGCTAATGCATCATGCTCACTTCTGCCAAACTCCCCAAATTAGGTGTTGTGGGATAAGCTGCGCACAGGCAGAGCCTCCCTGAAGCCAAGGTCCTGCTAAAACCTTGCCAGCACACGGGCGGCAGCGTTGGAAGGGCAAGATCAGTCCCAACTGCTGTAAATGACAAGTGCCTGGTGCCAAATTTAGTGCCTCTGACTGCTAACGTGGAAAGTTGCAGAATGGGAAGACAGACTCTGAGGAGCAGAGCTAAAATAGTTTTAGAAATAGTATCCATTATTATTTTTGTTTGTAAAAGGTCAGCATTACATTTTTTATTTTAAACATTGCACAGATATTCATCTTTTGCGGTATAGAGTGGACTTGTCTACAAGTTACTACTTAAGCAGCTCCTTGACATCCAAGGGCATCATAGCCTTGTTAAAATCTGAGAGAAATTTATAACTCTGCTTTATAAATTATGGTGTTATTGCAAGAATGTATTTCACATAGAAATTCTCCCCAGATGTTTTTAACAGCCACGAGTAACTTACTTAGTCAATAAAGTGGCATTTTCTGCACAATGGGTTTTTTTAACAACAAAACTGAAATGTCTAGTGAAATACAGAAAAATCACTTTATTTTGCTTTTGTTGAACATTTTCCATTGCCAGCAATTTGATTTTTCCTTTGTTTTCCTCTAGTGGTATGTTAACAGGATCGTTTTATACAATGATGGAGTAATGGAGTGTAAGTCCTTTATTTTACCAACAAGACTACGCTGTTTCTTTCTTTTCTTTGCCCATAAATGTAAGTGTGGCTATACATCCTTGTGAAAACCAATCCAAATAATTTTCATCAGAACATTTTAAAAAAATCAAGCTCAGTTAACAAGTAGTAATTTGTTTCTTGGTTGCAAAAACATTGTATTAGGAATTGTTTTCCCTGTTGGTTCAAAGGGATGAACGTTAAAAGGCCAGCATCCATACTCACCTGCTAAGGGTGTAGTCCACTTAATCTGATTAGTGATGTTTCTAAGTAACTGATATTCAGGTGTGAAATGGGGAGTTAAAATTATGTCTTCAGCTTCTCGTGCATATTTAGTTTTATATGTTTATGAATGAAAGAGATTTTAGTATCTAAAATCTCTCTTCTGTGTGGCGAGCTTCCTTTTGCAATTGCTGGGAATTCTCACCCTGACTAATGTGTTAGGGCACACGTGTTTGCTGCTAATGTGGCTTGCAGGACTGGAGTCAGCCTGGTCAAGGGCAGGGTTTGGGTTTAGTTGCAGTGGAGGGTGGAGAGTGGGCTGGAAAGCAGGAGAAGGCATTTAGCAGCTGTCTTGTAAATGGATGTTTCACTCGCACAGAACCGATCACAATGAAGCATGGAATTCAAGATATGATTTTCAAGGCACCCTAATTGGATTAGAGGGATTGTATTAAAGATATGTTGGCTATGAAATGTTTAGAGGATTAACGATTTTTCTTCTTAAACCATCTTTACTAATCCCTCTTGATCAGAAGCAGCTTCTGGAAGGCATTCCAGCCAGGAAGGAGAGCCCAGCCCTAGCTTTCCTATCTCCAGGAAGAGAGATGCAGATTGTAGTATGCATTGCACAGACCAAAATTCTCCATTTTAATTAGATCCAGAGTACTTATTGTCACTAGTGCTTGTTTCTTCTAAAAATGTGCGTATTTACCTCCTGAACATTTTCCATGATCATGAACAATTTTGCAGTATAAAAGTCGCCTGTGCAAAAATTAACATCCATCTATTTCTCCTGTGTTTTGACCTGTCCATATATATTAAAATCTAGCTAAAGTAGTGCAGTGTTATTTATTATTTAAATGTTATTGTAACTTAGCATACCATATGAGTAATCTTTTGAAGTCTGCCAAAGGAACGAGTGTTAATTGCTTACAGTAGAATCTATTTGCTGTTGGAAATGTCACAATATAATTATGCTGCATTCCTCTGTCTGACAAGTAATATACTAAGAGAAGATTGGTCCTCTTTTTCTTCTGTGTTGGGTAAAATTATTCACACTCATCCTTTAAGTAGTACACATGGTAGCAAGCTTTCTTGAAGTACAAGAACTAATCAGTGATAAAATAATTCATGTGTTACTATTCAGATGGACAAATGAGAAGTACTTTATACAGGGAGTGTGAGGTAAACAAGGTAAGGTTATGTACTTCTTTAGAAATTTAAATTACACAGAATTATCTCATTTAATGCATGTAATACAGAGAAATGTAAAATGATCATATCGATTAATGCCAATGTTAAGGGAAGCCACAGACCTTTGAAAAGTATTTAGTGCTCTAATTCCTGTCTAATGGTTCCCACTTCTGCTCATCAAAAGGACTTCGTCACCTGAGGAGCCTTTAAGCAGTGGGTGACAAGCTGAGGAACTTTAAGCAAGGAGGCTGGAAATACCCTGGTCTTGCTGGGAGTGCCAGCTGAGCTGACTGAGCTTTGCGATCTGCAGAGCTGGAAGTGAATCTGCTAATGCTGGAGCTAAGGTCCCTGTATTGTGCTGGTTTTGCTGACCAGAGATAACAAGGAATCACAGGTGCTACAGGGGAAAGCTGCAGAAACAGAATGGCCATACTTCTGCAGCTCTCTTTCTTGGGAGATTTACGTTGGGTCATTTGGGAAAACTATTGCTTACCAGTATCCTTTGATGTAAAGGATATTTGACAATAGTTATGTGTCAGCACACATGCTGAAAAACATATACTCTGAATACAGAAACTGCATTTGTTTCTGTGGGAAGCTAGTTTTTTAGGTGTAGCGTTATAGTTTAAATATTTCAATTCCAATTATTTCTTAACTAACCTACCAGTGTATACAATGTGTGTATACGTGGACAAGGCATATATGTATTTATGGTGTATACACATACATGAATCTGATCTCTCACGGGTCTTCTACAGCCACAGTGTGAGATTCTTAAAAGCGCACAGCTATGTCCCAGCCCTGCAGCTTTTGAAATCCATGAAGCTTAACTCAAAGGGGTGAGGAGGAAGCACAGCATGACAGTTTTGGAGTGAATCTGCCCAGACATGTGCTATTTTTCTTTTCTCTCTCTTTTGACTCTATTGTGAAATTTCTGTTAATTTCACTTGCAGTGCAACTAGTGTCAGCTAAAACGTAAGGCTAAACTTTACATTTTACAACACATGGACACAAGGCACAGGTATGCAGGTTTATTTTCGCTTTTGCTAGTGTCAGTCATTATTTTTGGTACCTAACTAGACCTTTTCAAACTAGCTATGTAAAATACCTGTGAAAGTATTGACTTTTTTGGTCTGTTTCCAACATTATGTTCATAATTATCTTGGGCACAGAATAACGGCAGACTCTGTCCTTCCAATTCTGCATTCAAAAAATAGGAGACAGATGTAATGGGAATCTCAAAGGAAGGATTAATTTTGAATTAGCAGACCAGATCCTCGTATGGTAAAAATTAACCTGGTCCTGGCCTTACACCAACTGATTATAGTGATTAACTGTTCATTTCTTAAGAATATCTGGGGAAAAAAATACTTTACATAGGACTTGAAAGATGACAGCACAGTAAAACAGAATGCGAAGACATTGATCAGGCGGGTAACAAACATGCTTTTATCTACCTATTCATTTCTTAGTAGTCTCAGCAGTACATAAATATCTCCTGGGAGGTTATGTGAAGTAGAGACTTATTTTAACTATGCCATTGCTTATGTTTTCACTCCTTATTGATTATTCGTGCCATGAGCATGACAGGAAGAGATGGAGTAAAGGTTAGGGATGCGCCAGTCTTCAAACACACTGCAAAACACAGAAACAGGCACTGGAATCAGCAAAGGCTGTTTCAAATGCTAATTTGAGGCATGAGCCTTGATAGAGCTGTGTTGCTATTATGCTTGGGATTTGTTATGTTGATATTGTTACTTTCCTGTTTAATGTATGCCTTGGTTGCTTTGTAGTAACTGGTTGGCTTTCAGGTTTCTGTTCCTTGAAGGATTAAACTTGCTGATGATTTGAAGCAGAAGAGAAAGTCTGAACTGAGATAAAGACATTTTCTATGTGTTCTTCTTGTTCTGCACAAGAAGTCTAAAGCCTTTTCCATCAGGGAAGGGAGTGAAGTGCTTCAGTGTAGAGAAGAGCTGACTCTGAAGTGCATTGTTGGTTTTGGCGTCAGTGGTGGTGAGCCTGTCATTGGTGTCCAAGTTGGGATGTAATCCATCTGCAGCGAGAGGGCTGGCATCCTCTGGTGTGTAATTCAGGCCACCTAAATCAGTAGTCAATTGTCTAATTTAGGTGCCTGTAGGGCAAACTGCAGGATCTGGGAGCACTTTTGGGCTTCCTCTGGGCTGCCCTCACCCATGTCCCCAGGCAATAGCTGTGCTTGTACTGGGAGGAGACTGATGTACTTATGGTCCACCACTATTGCCTGAGAGAAACCTGAGTCTATTAGCAGAAAGGAGCCTTGTAAAGGAGCCTTGTTGTCACTCTGGCCAATTCTGCCTCTATTGCCATTGCTTGAACAGCCTCTGGAGAGTCCTCCCGTCTCCACAGTCTGTTTGGAGGGGCTGATGTGTTAAATTAGGCACCTAAATTATGTTGCTGCACTTGGGCAGTGTGAATCTCACCATTGTCACTGATCAGAGGGGCAGGGGACTGCAGGCAGCTCAATTGCCAGCAGCCCTTGCAGGGGGTCTCCAGGAAGGATGTGCTGGTGGCCAGTGGCCCATAGCTTGCACCAACTTAACAAGCTGCCCAGAGGAACCAGGTACCTCCCAATGCTGCAGTGCTGGTTTTGTAGAAGCCAGAATGCTGTTGGTGTGGCTGTGGCTGTGTCCAGAAAATGCAAATAGTGGATGAGGTTTTATAAATTATTCAGTTTGGGTTTGTGTCATCAGTTTTCTTGGGAGTGGTGGGATGACTTACCTCATCTGACAAATTCCTGTTCTCATCAGTTTTGGACTGTTGAAGAAGCATCCTTAGCAACAATCAGTGGTGGGTAAGATGTCTGAACACATGCCTCATCTCAACCCTTTCACTACTTTTTTTCTTTCTGTAACCTCTCCCCTCCTAATGAGCACAAGGTTTCCCTGACAGCAGTCACTCTGCTGGGGGGGAGTCAGCTCTTGGGCCACAAGGCCAGAATGAAGTGTCATGCCCTGCAGTGAGCTCACTGGGAGAGGAGGGTGGCTCCACACATTAAGAAAACCTTCACACCTTATGTGTTAACCATAAAAGACAGGATTGGTTTTTTTCTTTTGTCTTGAGTGTATTGTCACAGAACTGGCGCATTCAGGAATTACTCCTGGTTTCGGTGATGAGCTGGTTGGTCTCCACAGGTTTTGACTCTGAGCTGGGGGTCCCATGCTGAATGGGCTGCTGGTTAGTCCTGAGAGCCAAGCTGGGAAAATCTCTCTTTTATTAGAGCGTTTTCTTAGGGCTGTAATGGCACAGGTACCTGTAAATAGTGGTCTTTCTCTTTTTTGTGATTTCCAAGAGTGTTACCCCCCAAAATGTTAAGTCGAACTAAGGTATCAGGTGCAAGAGGAGTGAATAGCCTTTGCAAGGAATATTTGTGTCTGTTGTTGGATCTGCTTTGTATTACCTCTCTAAAGTCCAGTAATGTCACTGAATATAGTAAAAATAACCTGGTGCTCACATAGAAGGCATTTTGTATTCACCCTAATAACACAGATCCTGATGTGCTAATTGGCTGTTAATTGATATGATAAATATTATTATTATTAGGAAATTCATTCTAATTCAACATTAATTAATTCACTCTTGCTTTTGAGTGTTATTTATTTATTCATGAGAGTCAGTGAGAAAAGGGAGAAAATGCTTGGCTAACACACTCCAGCAAAACTACAAATAATTGAGATTTGTCTCCCAGGAATGCTACCATTTTCATAATTAGAATAGTCAGAAAAGCAAGCTTGTTACTGAGATTATTGGCCTGCCTAGATAAGTATCGTAGTAAATTAAGTTTAGTGTGTGTTTCAAGTGTAGTATAGCGGTATCTGATAATTACTCGGTCATTTGCAAGTTATAAAAATTGTTTGGGTAACTACTCAAGACTGACTGCAAGACAGAACAAAGTTTTTGTTTGAAATAATGGCAGGCTGCTTCAAACCAAATGCTCCCTGGTTTTGTTTGAAATTTAGTGGATATAAATGTGCTACTGCTGCACACACACATGCACGCTTTCACATAACCTGAAATTCTGTACTGAGATTGATTTTGAACAGTCCTGTGTTATCCCAACTGCTTTCACGGATTTTATGATACAAAAGATTTCTGTCTTTGTTCTCAAATTTCTTATATTTCTTCATTTACAACGAATCCTTCAAATTATGTGAAAAACGTCCACATATTTTTCTGGTGTAAGGTGTCTTTCTGGATTTGCTTAATGGATAATACCTGCTGCAATGGGTTCTTGAGTGAGTTTTGGAAGTGGTGCATGCAGCACAAATGTTAAATAGCTATAACAGAAGGATGACAAAGCTTGGATGGAAATGTTTTCTTTCAAATTCTAAACCAGAAAATTATCTTCTTTTTTTTTTTTTTCCCCCTTGGGAAAAGATAGAAACAATTAATCTTCTTATGATCTAGCTGTGAATATGAAAAAGTTCTACATGTGTCCTCTATTTTCCTACCTTCCTTCTTTCATGCACTTTATTTTTCTGTTCGTAGACAAGGTAGAAATCTCTCCAGCACAGGGGCTACAGCAGAACTCAACCTAAATCTGTAATGACAGTGAGTTTCCCTTTTTATAGGAAATTCTGCAGGGATGCAGAGCTGCTTATCAGTTCACAAACTTACTGTAGAGAAACTTCCAGTGATCTTCAGAAGGGAATTGTCTAGCTGTAAGGGAGTGGCTCTTGTCCTCTGACTGCCTTAAGTTTATACTGTCACCCTCTGAAATGATTAAAGCAGACTCAAAATGCCCACATCAGCAGCTGCTTTGTTCCAAGCCAGGGCTTCTGCTCATCATGGAAAGAACATTACTGAAATCTGTCTCTCTAATGTTAAATGGACTAGTCATTGAGTGCTTGTAAATTATGTCTCGCTGCTTCCCACCTACCTTGCATTGATTTTTGCTTATGGGTTACTTGATCATATGAACTTACAGAGGTTCATAAATTGCTTCTGTAATTCATGGTAGAGTCTGAGAATGAAAAATACTAGAGCAGGGTTGTTGAGATAAAACATTGCTGCAAAAAAAATTGAATATCCACTTTTCAATAGCAGCATGATTTCTGAAATTTTATCCAAAGTGCTCAACACTAACTCACAGATAAAAAGTATGGGTAACAGCAATTTTAAGGAAATCTACGGAACATAACTAGCAACATTTCATTCTGTAAACCATAAGCATCCCTCTCAAATAAATCCCTGTGCCCCAGGGACAGTTGCACAGAAGACCTTCTCAGCTGATTTCACCTCTCTTACTTTGCTGAGCAAGTTAAAGCCTACTAAAAGAAGCCACACGTATGACCGGTCATGTTAATTTTCTTCATCAGGAGCTTAGTTTGTTCTGATAGAGGTGAAACCCAGCCCCTCTTTGACCTGGGCAGTGGATGTGCTCGGTTCAAAGGTGCTGATTCCCTGAGATGGTGAACACGATCTGCTCGTGCTGCTTCTTAGAGGCACAGGCAAGCAGGCAATGACCTTGCAGCGAGCAGGGACGTGTCTAAGATGCACAGAGCTCTGTGTGGCCGGTTGGTTGTTAGGATACATATTCACCAAAATTGCACATGCTGCTCAGCCCACGTTTTGGTGAATACCCTTATTTGCCAGAGGGGTCTTTTACACTGTGAATAGACCAGTGGGCATTTTACATATAAATAGTAATAATAATTAAAAAAAAAAAATCAGTGCTTACCTAAAATCTTTTCTTTCACTGAAGATGTCCGCGAGGGCCACCGTGGAAACAAATGAATCATTTCCTAGATTGGAGGTGAAAACTGGCATCCCAAAGTTGGGGCTAATGTTGCTAAAGATAGTTTTCTAGGTTCTGGCACAGGAAAAAGTGCTTTTTCATCTAAGTATGAATAACACATTCTGTGCTTCAAGACTTACCTTGCCTGTGCAAGGTGTCTTCGCTGGAGGGTACTGCAGGAAGGCACAACATCGGCTCTTGAGCCTGATGGCAAATGAGGCACTTGCTGTAATGGAACATTGGGCCTTAACTCCAGCAAGAGTTCTGGCTAAGTCCAGACAAATGTTGCTATTACCAGGCCCTCAGACAAAGACTTCTCATCAGGTCCTGATGGCTCACTGGTAAATTGCTCAGTGAATTTTTTTGTTGGTTTTATATAACTTCAACTACTTCTAGGTCTGTTACAAAAATTGGGTTTTCTAAATGAAGGAATTTTATTTTTTTTTTTAGTCTTGTCACCATTTGTACAAGGCAAAACTGTTCTTGCTCTAACCAAAATGGAAAACTTTTTCAGACGAAAGCCAAGCCTGGAAATTTTCAACCTGCTGTGTTGTTATGAGTCAGGAGCAATTGAAAAGAAGGAGTTTAGAGTGGAAATCTGAGTTTGGCAACTACCGAAGCATGAGAAGTCACTCTTCTATCCACCGTTTCCATTGCGTAATGAAACGGCAAACTTGGAGGAAGTTTTAAGACAAGTCCTGCTGCTTCCAGGCCAGAGCTACTGTTTCACCTGTACCAGATGGCCATAAAGAGGACACTCCATTCACTCTCACCGCTCACTCACTTGTGCAAAGCTATTTCTGAGGATAGAGCTGTGCGCCCAAGATGTAACTGTAACATAATATTCTTCAGGGTTTTTCTTTTAACTTGTATTAACATCGTGGGCTTTTTATTACATTTTATAAGACACTGATCTGCATAAGTTATCCTAGAAAAAGGGAATTCCCTAAACGTGTAGGAAAGTTCACTCAACAGGCCATGCCCACACTCACAGAAGCTTTCTAGGTGAGATGGGGTGCAGCTTCATTCCCACTGAGATGGCCCCAAGTGACCGGTGCAGGAGAAGATGGGAATTCTTCTGTGTTGGCATGACTCATTTTTCTTGGAAAGGTAGACGATGGCACATGGAGAGGTGACAAGCGTTAGTGAAGGCTGAGTGTAGGGACTGCTGCAGAGGAAGGAAGCTGCCCGTGACTCCTCTGTACCTGGTGTGGGTGAGAAGGAGAAAAGTGAAGAGAAGTGAAAATACTGTCAAGGGCTGTTTGGGCTCAGGGAGAGAAAGGTGATCTTGGCAACTGCTTTTTGTTGGACTGGAGTGGCTGAGGGTGGAGGCCACTTGAATTAGCACCATGAGTGAGATTTAGTGCATGTGGCAAGTGACAACGTAGTGATGGCACTGAAGTAGCTATCAAATGCAAGTACTACCTTAAAATCCTTTTAGATTCTTATCACTGCTGAATGGTATGATGTTAAGTGAAAACATCTTACGCGTCTTCTGTGGTAGCACCCCGAAGGGGATGCACTCCTATATGAGAGGCAGGTCATTAATATGCAGGCATTAACATGATGTGCAAGACTTTGGTATGCAAAAGTTTTATAGAAATGCAGTGAGTAGAGCTGTTCAGATCTTGACATGGTTCATACAGCTCTGAAGTCCTACTGTATTTTTTAGTACGCAGATGCTCAATTGAGTGTTTCCTGCCAATTTCATCTTATTTGCAAACCAGGCTGGTCCTTTATCAGTGGAGTAGTCTGCAAAATAGAGGGTGCTAATCAGCCATAGACTAAAACCGGGGAGGTAACAGTGTAGAGCAGAAGTAGCAGATCTTCTGACAGATGGAAAAAATACAACAAAATACAGCATTCTTACCTTTGTGAAATTCCAGGCAGCCAAGAATAGGTTTAGATTAAAGAAGCCATAATAGTATGCAGGTGGAAAATGGGACTATAAAAACCTAAACCTAAAAAAGAAGAAAGGGAGGAGCATAAGGAAGAAGAGGTTAAAGTAGGAAATTAGCAGAGAGGAAAATAAGTCACTGCAGGAATTTATTAGAGAAACCTGATGAAGTGAGGTGACATTTCAGGTGAAAATTCGGGAGGATTTTATTCTCAGTAATTGCTAGATAAATGATAGTGTGGGTATTGAAAGCAAGTTAGTTTAAAATAAAAGGCCCCCGCTATGGCTATTTTAAATTCCCCTCACCTTCTACATATCATTGCAGAAAGCCACTAATTTCAGAAGAGAGGTATCCAAAAATGTAACAAAAACGACTAAAAATATTTGAGTCCATTGATGGGACATCATCAGCTTGAAATCAAAGCAGTTAAAAAGAAAAATGGGTTGTTTTAGCAATTGCAATTGCCTTTCATTCACCTGTCAGTTCTCCTTGCAAGCACATTTTCTTTCTTTCACAATCCTTTTCTATCCCTGTCCAAAACCCCTAAGCACAAGCATTGGGAAGCTCATCAGCCACATGGGACAAACAATTATGGCAAATGGCCATAATAAACAATATGAAAATGATAGAAGAAATTTAAATTTAAGCTTTTTGCTAATCTTTTAATGCTGTTTATCTGAGTCTTATTGAATTAGTGGTGGAGGTTTTTTAAAGAAATACCACTGAAGTTGTTGGTGTCCCATTTAAAGTTGAGTGACTCATGGGGCTAGAGATTTCCTGCTGGGTAGTCTGAATACAACTGGGGGCAATAAAGTTGCATTAATTTATGAGCAATACTACTGTAGATAGATGTTCCTCGAGGGGCTGCAGAGAGGTGAGGGTCTTTTACATGGGGCAGTGAGCCTCTGGGACTTCATAGGCTCTTTAGAGTGCAGAATCTATGTATATTCCTGGATAGGCACATAGCTGCCTTTTGGTGCCTTATATAGTCCAGCAAAGAGCCTTATTCCAGAGACTGGGTACACCTCTTACACATACAACTTTCCTGGACCTCCAGGATGGAAAGAACAGATTTTGACTAAAAGCAAGTGTGCTAGGGAAGCACTGCTGAGGAGGAGAAACTTAGAGGGAAGGTTATGGGAGATGTTGAAACCATCCCGTTCTGGGATGTCCTGCTCCCATTGCAGCAGGATCTCTCTCTCGTGGTTGTCTAAAAGGAGTGTTTCAATTACTCAAAGGCATTTTGGTACAATTAGGGGATCAAATTGTTTAAGTAACCTGAAACAGTGCTCTGCAAACTTAAAATTGGTCTGTTTTTTCTGAGTTCATGCTACTCACTTTAATAAGGAGAAGATGCAACAAGAAAGGTTAGGCAAAGGCCTTTTTTCTGTGTCCAACTTCTGTTTTGTAATTAATACATTTAAAAAAAGAAAGTTTTTTATACTGTTTACTTTTATCAACATGTTTCCAGTTTCCAAAACCTGGGGAAAAGTGTGTTTTCCTCTCGCTTACTCTCTCTTCACACTTGGCAAATGCCGTCTTTCTTGTTCCTTGTATCAAATCAGACATGAGTATGTTTTTTTTAATAACTGTAGGAGATGTTTTGGAAGGCGCAGTGGGCTTTGTGGCTGTACTCATGCTATCTGATAACTGTGCCCAGGTGCAGCCTCAAGTTTGTCCTGCAACATAGTGCAAGCCTATTGTGTCTCCACTGTCTGTGAAAGGAGCGTTGAGATGGTGGGTACGTGGAGGTGGGAGGAGGATGGGGCCATTCCAGAAGGCACTAGTGCAGAGACTGGGTACAACTTACACAGATACACTCCTCGGTGTTTTTAGGAAAAACCAGAGGATCCATGACAAGTTGAAAAGAGGATGGTTGAGCTAGGAGCTCCTCAGGGTTTCAGGCTTCTTTCAAACCTGAGGGTTTCGTTAGCCGTTAGATGATCCACCTCTTACATTCCGAAGTTTGCTGAGGGTCTTTTCCTGAGTCCCCTTCAAATTCAAGTCAGTTAGGAAGTTCTAACCTCTAATAGTGTGAATGTCTGCCCTGGACACCTGGAATCTGCTAAATGGCATCAATTTATCTCTAACTCACTTGGACACTTAATTGGCTCACCAGGCTTTTGTTGGGAAGGTAGGAAAAAAAAAGAGCTTTTCTGATGGTGAGGAAAAAAAATAAAGGTGATTAGCAGTTCCTATTAAAAGAGCGTAAAACCCAATTTTGTTGTTTTTCTGGGACGGCAGGGGAGACACCACTTTCAAACAAAGCAGGTTCAAGTCCTGTCCCACCTGTGGTTGCTAGCCTGGCCAGGGAGCTTTATTGAGCTGGTTATTTATTGAGAATGTAGGTGTGCATTGAGTTTCAAGTATCCTATTTGGCCAAAGCGTTGTGTATGGTTGAAGGCAGGTGCGTTAACGTTCTCACACATGATTGCAGCTGCTGCTTTTAGCTGTTCAGCTCATACATGGCCATTTCCAAACCTTCACTTGTAGTGGGAAATGAATGTTTGAGTCCTGCCCATGTTCACATGCATTTCTAATAATCAAATATGTAGTTTCAGTATAATCAGAAGTTCAGACTTTTCGAGATTGTCAAGTAGATTTATCTTTTAGAGGAAATAAACCAAAGTAACAACTCAGATCTTAGGACTTTGAAAAATTGTACCTTTTGACAGGGGAGGGGGGGAAGGGACTAAGTAACTTTTGAGACAATGATACTGCCTTTCATTTAAAAAAGAAAACATTTAAAATATGTGAGAGGAAAATTGGGGCAGGAGGGGTTTTTTGAGCTTTGAGGCACTTTCCTTCCTTGTTCTGCTTATATTAAAAATTTCAGGTTCTTCCTAAATCATTTTGTTGAGAAAGATTCTTACAAGGTCAGAGCACTCAAGAGGTTGTTTAACTGAAGAATGAATGTCAGGTTTTGGATAAAATTGTATTTTTCTTACATTGTATTCAGTTTTTTGAGTTGAAGGGCTGTTACACAAACCAAAACCAAATCACTTCAAATTCCTGAGTCCCTCCAGCTCTTCAGTTAATCAGTACATCCTGTCATAGAGTGATCATAGAGTGATAGGGGTTGGAAGGGACCTCTGGAGATCATCTAATCCAACCCCCCTGCCAGAGCAGGTTCACCTACAGCAGATTGCACAGGAATGTGTCCAGGTGAGTTTTGAATATCTCCAGAGAAGGAGACTCCACAACCTCTCTGGGCAGCTTGTTCCAGGGCTCTGCCGCCCTCAAAGGAAAGAAGTTCCTCTTCATGTTTAGGTGGAACTTCCTATGACCAAGTTTGTGCCCGTTATCTCTTGTCCTGTCACTGGGCACCACTGAAAAAAGACTGGCCCCATCCTCCTGGCACCCACTCCTTAAGTATTTATAAGCATTGATAAGATCCCCCCTCAGTCTTCTCTTCTCCAGACTAAAAAGACCCAAGTCCCTCAGCCTTTCCTCATAAGAAAGATCTTAATCTTACACTGCAGTGTTTGCTTTAGAAAATGGAGACCAGAAATTCCTCTGTTAAAATAAAAATGAACATAAATTTTAAATAGGATTGTAAGAGCCCCTCTCCTACATGATGAAGTGAAGATATGCAGGTTGCCATTTAAATGTTCCAGGATACATCTGGTGCTACAAATAAATGCTATCGGTTGAGATAATTCTCAGCAGCTGCTATGTAGTAGCGTTTCACCAGCTTCTCAGCAGAGCTGTGCTGACCATGGGAACAAGCATCTTTTGATAAATGGGAGGTGTCATTTCTGGGGGAGCAGGGGGGAAGTTGGCCTTGGCATTTTTTGAATACTTTGAACAGTCCTTAGGATCTTAGAGGTGATTCCTTTGAAGATGCAAATGTGTGTATCCAGGTAGAGCTTGGTCCGACTCATAAACATTTGGATACTTATTTGTGTTTGTGCAGCCTTGTCCAGGTTGAGGCACACAGGCAGGGCTGTGTGGGGAAGGCTGGCATGGCTGCTGCCCGTGGGGTGATGACCCTGTATGGTGATGGAGGAGAAGGGGTACAATCTTGATGACACGTAGGCTGGCACCCCTCATGAGTTCTCACTTCTCCTTAGAAACTGCTTTTGAAGAAAGAGCCGAGGTGAAATGTGTACTGCTCTCTGCACCCCTGCCCTGTGGATACACTCAGAGATGTCCTGTGTTTTGTTTTCGAACAGGAAAAGCCAACAACAATGTACAGTGGGATGAGGACTCCGTAGAATACATGCCAGCCAACCCAGTCAGGATCGCATTTGTCTTGGTTGTTCATGGCAGAGCTTCTCGGCAGCTCCAGCGCATGTTTAAGGCTATTTACCATAAAGACCATTTTTATTACATTCATGTTGACAAGGTAATATATCACTGGTTATAAATTGCCTGTCTCGCCATCTGTCAGTCTACCCATCTTTGTGATCATCTTCATCTTCTCTTTACCTCTGCTGCATAAAGTGCATGTCATTTTTTGTCTCTCCATCTGTTACATGTTTGGAGCCTCTTTTTTTTTTTTTTTCTTTCTTGTTATCTTCTCTATGTAACAGCCTTCATTTCTCCTTATATGTCTATGAGTATCTATCCATGTCTGTCTGTTGTACATTTAGTTAACAGTAATGGGTAAGTTGATGCAGACTGACAGTGGTGGCCCACTGGAAGGAGAGCTGACCCGAGGTGCCTTGGGCAAGTTACTTTACTTCACACGGTAAAAGGGAGATAGTAACAGTCACCTCTTTTACCAAAGCCCTTCGGGATCTAGTGATGACATATGATAAATAAGAGCTAGTTACACTGATTAGTGATTGCTGTAGTTGTAATAGAAAGATTAAACAGGGGTGTCTGTAAATTTCCAGATTAGCATTTAGCAAAAGGTTGTGCGCCATAGTAAGTGAGGGCAAAGCAACAGCAATGCTCAGTGAGTCAAGAAGTAGAGTTGGTGGTTAGTGAATGCAGGGGGGGGGCACAATTTTGGACAGAGTAACTTGAATGTATTACTTTTTTCTCCTGTAAAGCGATCCAATTACTTGCACCGGCAAGTCCTCCAGTTTGCCAACCAGTACCCAAATGTGAGAGTCACTTCTTGGAGAATGGCAACTATCTGGGGAGGAGCAAGTCTTCTGTCCACCTACCTGCAGACCATGAGGGACTTAATGGAGATGAATGACTGGCCGTGGGATTTCTTCATTAACCTCAGTGCTGCTGACTACCCAATCAGGTACAATGAGTATTTTAAGAAAGTACATGTTTTGTTCCTAAAGGAAATATGTATTGAAGGATATAAGGGATGACATGTCTGTGCTGTGCTTCAAGAAGCAGAGGTCAGAGGGGCAGTTTCTTTTGTCTTACAACAGAAGACTCCTGTTGGTGAGGCTGGTGTCTGACAGCTACACTTTTGCCAAGGAGACAATCACCTACTGTACTCGGTGTGTCTGCCACTTACCTAGAGGAGACTGCTGCTGTGGGCAGGCTAGCAGCACTGGTTCTTCACTTTTACTGAGGAAGCAGTGACTGCTCTATTTAGTCATTATTTCCAGCAAGGGGCACCTGCAAGAGAGGATGAGTCAAGTAGCAGGAAGTACTGGAGCTCAGCAAATGAACCCTAGGCATGGAGAGATTCCTTCCTCCCAAGGGTCTGATCAACAGTTCGATTTGATGTCTCAGAAAGTGTTGAAGGTATGAATATAGATTCAGTGAAGGTAATGTTCTCCTCTTCCTTTTTTTAGTACTTTTTCTGCAGAGGATAATGATAGTAGAAGTGACAAATAAGTTGCTAGGAGTCAATTATATCTTCAGCACCAGCCATTGCCTGAATATCTTTATTCAGATAGTGTCAGGCAAAGAACTTCACACACCACCACATGACAGGGCTCATGATTTTAAGTGAAATTATATTCTTTCTGGATTTACATAACTCAGGCCAGCTGCATTCCGTAAGGTTTACTACATTGTGCAAAAGTAGGTAGTCTGGGGCATGGCGGGGAGCCCCAAAAAACAACCAAAACCCAAAAACCCACAAAACAAACAAAAAAAAAACCCAAAGAAACCAAACACCCAAAAAAGACCCACCCCCCAAAAAATGAGTGTCCTTAAACTGTTGGGTTTAGGCTATAAGAATTATCAAGAAGAGGAAAGAGGAAATTGTCCTTGTGATTTCTGTTTCCCTGTGTGTTGAAATGAATCAATTAAAGGGGAAGTAACTTTCTTGTGTGATTTTTTTCTGATGAGTGATGACATAACATGCTTTTAATACTCATAGAGAAGAAATATATTAGATATTGATTAGGTTTCTGCAAGATCTCTCTCAAAGTATGGGTCCCTTCCTGAAGCTGCTACTCAGACAGAAATCCCCACTGAAGTGAAAAATGGAGGGAAAAAAACCCCAAAAAACCGAGCTTATGCCCTGGGAAGGATTTTGTGAGAACTGAAAAAAGTCTTTATTGCTGGTGCCCATTTCTAAGCACTGTCAGTGAAATGCAACACATTTTGGGGAGGAAAATTAGGGAAGAGTACAAGAGTCACAGAGATTGCATTGATATTGGAACATGGGGATTTGAATTAAGAAATCACGATATTTCACGTTGCATCTGATTTAAACATTTTTGGTGTCCAACAGGAAGAGACCTAACAATTTTGACATATTATCCTTGTTTGTAAGGGAAGGTATGTAGTTCTATGTATATCTTTTGAGTTTTGGGAACAGCTAGCTTGTTATTCCCTATTGTTCACTTTCCCAGTGAGGAATGCTACACTGATGATAAAAAGTAGACTAATGCAAGACCATAGAGGAAGAGGTAGGTGATGGCACTTTGAATCAAGTAAGATAAATTGTAGGAGAATGATTGCTGAAGGTCTAGTATAATTATAGACTAGTTCCAGCAGATGTATCCAGTTATCCTTCTGTGATGTTGAGTCCACCCTAAACATCGTGTAATACTGAGGCCATGACCTGTGGTGGTCTCAACTGCTTTTAGTTCCCTGTGGAACAAGTTAAACCACAAGGTCAAATGGGATCAGTCACTTATAGACATGGTCATGAACAATCACAGGGTCTGTTAAGTAGGCTGTAGTCAGATCGGTGTTAATGGATTCTTTGTAATAATGCTGTGGTATCTTGCAGTCATTCAAACTCTAAACAAGTGCCATTCAGCTGGGAAAATTCCAGGCGCTTGTTGCTTCATGGGGGAAATTCTTGAAGGTCGTGCTTCTCCATTGCAGCCGCTCTCAGAGCTGCATGGTGGGCTCTCAGCAGCTGGGCAGGTGTCTGAAGTTCTTGCTTCCCTTTCTGTCAAAGTGTTCTGTTACCAGAACTGATGGAAATGTGCTTCCTCTCCACACCATGCACTTCAACGAAAAGTAAAAAGCCTTTTTCAGTGCTACAACTTTAATGACAGTGACTTACAGCTACTGTTAAAGTTTTTTGAATATGGAATACTACAGCTATAAACCCTGGAAAATGTTCTCTCATCAAATATATATGTAAGTCCATTTTATTTTCATAGTGGAGATGCTATAAATTAATATTCTTTATAACCTTTAGGAAGGCATTACTTCTCTGCATACCCCACAGAGAACTGATTGTTTTTCCAGGAAATAGTAAATAGGGTATTTGAGGTTTTTTTTCCTTCTTTCAGACCTCATGCCATGATTTGTCAGCTAATGGGCTAGGGGCAGTTTACACTTTTCTCGCTGGTTAGTCATATTGCAGTGGGTTTTGCTAGGTTTCCCTGCATAAGAACATATGAATTTTGTGGATTAATAGTTTTTATCTAGAGCTGCTTCACATTAAGCTTTCGCTTCCCATCTGCCATTCCATCTGTAACGCTGAAACCTTTACTACTTCTCTTCTGATAATAAAAGCTAATCCAGCCTTGTAAGTCAGAAAAACATATTCAGTATTATGGGGTTAATACTATATGATGAAGCCTAAATCTGTTTGGGGAGCAGTCTAGTATGTTCACGGGCTACATTACAATTGGTAGGAGCCCTTCATCCTTCAGAAGAGTTGTCCAGAAGCAGATGTCAAGGATCATACTGTATAAAGGCAGGGGGGGAAAAATATCAGAACCATTAACTTTAGAAGGGAAACAATTAAAGATGTGTAAAATAAAACATATGCAAGCCAGGAAAATTCAGATACCCCTATTATTCTTCCTTATACATTAATGTTTAGTTTGTGAAGTGGAGTCTGTAGGTCCAGCACCTGGCACAAAGCAGGTCCTAATCCATGTGCTTCTAGTTGTTACTGCAGTAAAAATCACTGGCAAACAGAGTCTGGACATAAAGGTGCCTCCAACAAAAATACTGTGTTTCTATTTAGTCATGAGACAATATGCTATTTATTGGCCTGAGTGAAATGATGTGGTGCATTATCCAGCCTTGACTCCATTCAGCTCCATTGAACATTCTCAGCAGGAAAATGATGGATGAAACGGCTGAAGACAAACGTCTACAAGCGACTCTGAGGTGGGAGGTTTTGTGACTGCCCCTCCTTTCACTCTGGGGTTGTGAATAAAAAAAGGGCACATGTCTTCAGGGTTCTCAAGAAATCATCTCTCACAGTCATTGCATTCATAAAGAAATGAAAGAAACCAGCACCTTCCTTCCTTTTCCTTATCTTTTTTAATTTCAGTGGCATTTTTTCATGATTTAAAGTCTTTCCTTTTGAGAGCCTCTTTCAAAACTCTCGGAAAGCTATTGATGTCTTTAACCTCTTACTTTACATGAGTATCTATTTGCATTATTTATTGTCTCTGACAAACAGCATCAGGTAGTCAACCTTATGTTCAGGGACTGAAATTTCACTCCCAACAAGGTGAACTATGGTAGAGCATCTATTGATGTTGAATGTTTAATGTGCATTGCAGGAGTCCTTGGATAATGTGGCAGATGAAGTGTTACACCACTTAAATTAAGAAGTTTAATGAGATCATTTAACAGCGAATGTCATGTCAGTGCTTACCTGGCCACAAAGCTTGTATAAAGAATAAACATAATGAAACATTTGAACTATTTATAATTTACAGTAAATCACTGAGTCTCAATCACCAAAGGGATTACCAAATCTAATTGCCAGCTAATGCTTGGTCTTTAATAAAGGTCAAGCAAAATTATTAGCAGAAGCTTGGGGAGTGCTTCAGAATAGTAAGAAAATAGAGAGTGGCTTATTGATGGAGCCAGGAATGCAGATACAACTACATTTTCAATTATGAGCAATCAGCTATAACAAAGGAACTTAAAAGAAACCCAGTGAAACTAGTTGTCTTTTGCTGTTTGGCACTATTTTAGGATAAAGTTGCATAGCCATGTTTTCCATAAAAGCCTGTGTTGTGAAGACTGTCATATGAGACACAGTCAATAGAGGTTTTGGTCGTCAACTTGAATGAAATGTGTATTATAATACAAATAGCATCTGGGGAAGGTTGGCTACAGACTCCAGGGAGTAAATGGAATGATCTAACTCGGACTGGTCCTTTAAACAGGTGCCAATTTGGTGTAATTTATGGAGATCATCTTTGTCAGTCAGAATCACACTCAGAAATGAAGAAAAATGAGCTAGCAAAGAACTATTGACTGATGTGCTGCTTGTTTCATTGTGTTGTCCTCTGATGATCAAGGTAACAATTGTTAATGCTAAATAGCAATATTCATCTAAAGATTTAAATGCTCCTTTAGAAACTTGAGGGATGCCCTTTGCAGTAGGTAAACCTTTTTCTCAGGTCAATGTTTCCAGCCCAATCAGCCAGCAGCAGGCAGGCAGTCTGACTCTCTGTCCTGCATTTCCTCCAGCAGACCCACACTCCTGACTCTTTAGGAGAGTTGTTAGCAAAGAAAATGACCCAAAATCAACAGTTTTATTTGAACTCCTGCCAAATCCAAATGTGGTAGACAGCCTAATAGTGATAAAGCTGTCCTTTCACTCATCTGTTGTCTGATTTCATATCACAGCTTTCATCTCTAATAACTTAAATGGATGGCCAGGTCCTGCACTGGGGCTATAGCTGGGCTGCTGCCTTTGGATATCAAGAAAGGAAACTGAAGACAAAATGGCTGTGAGGAAAATTAATTATTTAAAATTATTATTGTTATCAAAATTCTCCTCCTCTGTGAGCAGCAAGATGAAGAATTGATTAATATGAAACCAAAGTGATGACTTCTGAACAAGGTCTCTGCGCAGCAAAGTGTTTGCCAAGAGTGAAAAGGTGGGAGTGGAGCGAATAGGTCTTCAGGTTTTCATTCTGGTGGCAGGTGGAAATAATTATAACCAACACATTTTAGAAAGCAGTTCAACCTTTGGGAAAAATGCTTCAGCACTTTTTCAAGTTATTTTTCAGTTGCCAGAACTACATGGGAGAACAGCAATTTCCTTGTTGCAGCCACTGGCCCAGATTCATCCTCTGCAAAACATGTGTGACTACCACTCTGTTAAACTACATCAGGGATGATGTTTGCTCTGTCAAATTTACCACGACCTGCCTGTATTTCACCTGGGCAATTGACCAAATGACAGAACCTTTGAAGCAGGTGACTGGGAGAAAAAAGATGAGAGAATACAGTCTGCGTGGAGTGAGTAAACCAGACTCAAGCTGTCCATCTGCTTTTGCAAAACTTCTTAGCTTTTGCAATGTGCAGGCTTGAAATGCAATATTGGAAATGCAGGAAAATACCTTCTTAGAACTGAAACAAAGAACTTTGTTTTCACATACAGCACTCTAGCTTTGTGAGAAATGTCTGAGACCCAGTTGTGCCCTCTTGATGGTTATGAACTTAGAAATCCCAAAGCCAGCCGGGCTGATGGAAGCTGTGTAATGGCAAATAGGATCATGAAAATCATTGGCTCAAAAGGCAGTTCCACTCTCTCTCTCTCTCTCTCTCTTTGTCTGACTTCTCATCAATTTGACTTAATTTCTTAAATTAACAATTCTATGTCTCACTGAGATTGAGACTCTTACAGTATTTCCTTTCTGGCAATACATAAGCTGGTGCTGGACATGAAAGTCTGTATAAAAGATATTGACTTTCCAGGGCTGAATTTGACCTTACACCCTATACAAAGCCACCTGTTGCAATGCTGCTCTGAAATGCAGGCCGTGCCACTAGAATAATGTACCGGGCACTAGGCAAATAATACAGCATTCTTTAAAATGACCTTTTGGATATTATCCTGAACTGAAGCACTGGTAAATCATATCTATACATCTAGATGGGAGTGCAGCGCAGGTAGCTTTTGCAGTACAACATCTGTTAAGATGCCAGCGCCTCAGTTTTTTATCTTGGTATTGTCACTGACATTGTATGCGATTTTGTTTGCTCAGAATATCTTTATCTGACAAGCCCAGACGCCAATCCACTCTTAATGCTTCACAGGGAATCTTTTTTTCTGTCCAAAATGGAACTTTGAGTGTTTTTCTTGAATCTGCATTCTCTGAGAATTTCGGATGTGCTGCTTTCTTAAATCCCTCAAATAACCTTTTCTCCTCCTCTTTCATTACTTTGCCAGCACATTTGCTTGAGATTTGTATATATTTTGAAGGTTATCTTTTTGGTTTGCTATCACACTTCTCTGTTTTACTGTTAAATTATCAGCAGTTGGCAAAGCAGTGGTTTTGCACGTGGTCACAAATGGGTGGGGTGAAATGTTGAAATTACTGTGGCTTAAAAATTTTATTTACATCTGGTGTTAACATAATATTTTCTTCAACCTGGCAAATGTTAGTGATGGGAGACCCACCCTTTCTCTGTGCAGCCACAGCAGCTGAGGTTACTCTTTCTCCACCTCCCTTCCTGGGTTTAAGGCTATAAAGCAGCTTTTGCTTTTGGAGACTTGTGACATCTGCAGCTCTTAGTAACTTTTTTGGATATTTAGTACTTCTGAAATGTTCTCAGTAGCAGCCTCAGTCTGGCAACAGAAATAAACGCACTCCAAATTGGAGACTGGTTTGGCTATCCAGGCATCTCTACAGTGCATGTAGATTAAAGATGCATCAATAAAGCACGTTTTAGAATAGCGGTATTACTCAAAGTACCCTTGTACTTGGCAGCATGTTATCTTGTTGATTACAGTGCTAAACATTCAGCCCTTCATCTCTTCCTACGTGAACTGAAGCATCTGCGCCAGCGTCTGAGACCACTCAGAGGACCGCCTGGCAGATGAAAGCCCCAGATGCCAAGCTTTACAGTTTGATGGGCATTGCAGCATCTAAGCACTTGCAGGGCTGCCTGGCTGGTATCCTCTTCTCTTCTGTCTTGGCTCTGGGTCTGCGCACAGGGAGGTTCTCCAGTGAAGAGCCAAAGGGTTTTCATCTGTTTGCCATTTGCTTTCTGGATGCAATTTATTTTTTACTTATTTAGGACTGAGAAAGAAGTCTATCTGCTAAAAGAGAGTTAAATGTGAGTCTTCACTGGATACCATTCAGCCTGATCTATAAACAATAACAGTACAAATGTTGTGATAATGTGCACCGTTGGTTCCCAGGCAACACAGTTACATCTTTTGTCTTCAGGATGCTAGAATAGTATCTAGAATAGTATTTCTGTAAGGGTAACTGACCTACCTCTTGGGGCTGAGGAAGGCATTGAACGGTACGAGGGATCTTGCCAGCTCAGCTATTTCTCCTTCACAGCTCCAGGGCTATTTATGAAACCTCTTTTTCACTTACAGCTTGTCTTTGTGGACAAATAGTCTGGGGTAACCAAGCCAAAAAAAGGGTCCTTCATGCAGAATGACTCTTGAACTTTAAATCCATGGTTAGCAAAATTCCCCACTAGCTGTCCCATACTGGCAAGCCCTTCCCATGGTACTCAGCTGCTCATTGCATTCCTGGGCAAGAAGCTCCAGTGGGGTTTGAGAGTGTAGTGGGATGTTGGTCATTAGGGAAATCACAGGTATGACTTTCTCCTGTGCACTCTCCTGCAGCTTTGCTTCACATGGCTTTTACTCTGTGGATTTAATTGTGAGGTGGGTAACAGAAGCTGCAGAGAAACAGGTCCTGTGGTGTTTACCTGGTTTTTAAGAGCAGAAACTCTTTAATCTCTCTTCAGCTGGGTTTTGGTTTGGTTTTTTTTTTTTTAGAAAGTTCAGTAAAATCATTATCAAATTCCAAAAGTTAAAACTGCTTGAAAGAGGGAAACATTCCTATTATAGCATTGCATTTTAAACACGCTCTCCCTTTGTGGCCTCACTGAATTCTCTCAGGAAATTAAAAATCTGTTGAAATTGCCATTAAGACACTTTTTTGTTTAGATTTCAGGATGCCACTTACAATAAAACAGCTGCAAAATAATATCTGGTGGCAGTTCAGAGTGAAGGTGAAACAATAACATGTGCTATTATAACTTTCCCAAGTCACTCTTAAATAGTTGCCACCCAAAAGGCCATTAAAGGGAGAGCAAAAATGTTGTTCTGATCCACTCTTTTAATGGTGGTATTGAAATAGAAACGACATGAATATATGAATTCTTTTCCTCCAAAATAGGGCTAAAAATGTAAGACTTGAGTGGTATTTGATGTTAAAGATTTTTTAACCAATTTATGCATAAATTGTAGTCTTGGCTTGATATTAAATTATGCACTTTGACTTTTTTTTATTCAGGATTACTGCATGTGAATGAGCTGAAGGGCTTATTTGAATGAAACACTTTGCAACAGAATTAAAGCTGCTTAGGAACAATAGATTTATATTTTTTTAAAAAGCGCTTCTGTATAAATAAAATGCAGTAGTAACCCACTGTGGTTTCAGAGCAAGGGTGGCACCAGTGTACAGTCCCAACTGCCTCTTTCCTTTACTCTGATCCAGTGGTAACTCCTTTTTCCCCAGGACTGCGGTGCAAGGTAAGAGCCAGCTGGCCACCAGCTGCCTCACTCCCTGGGATTTACAGGGAGTGTTGACAGGAAAGACTATATTAATTGTACAGAGGCATCCAGCATTGCTCTGTCTGCCTGCTGCTGTCACTCGGTGAAGTCCCTAAGACCACGCCACATGCTGATGCTCCAGTCCGCAGGCTTCAGGAGCTGTGGGGTGGAGGAGGGTGGTTGCAGGACAGAGGTGGGAAGCATGAGGCTGAGATCTTACAGTGTGCTCCTTTACATGGGAGTTGCTTAAGAGGCTCCTTCACCTTTGCTCTCTTCTGCAGGGAACAAACCCCACTTCATCAGTCTATAAATGCTGCTGCTGGTCTCTGTAGACCAAAAGTAATACCTGTGTGCATGTTCAGTGCTGCAGAGCTTGGGTGGATCGGAAGAGAGTAGGGCACCTCTGTGCATGCTTCGTCCTTTGGGATGTGCTGCAGAATGTGGCTCTTTCTCCCAAGCTTTTTTTTTTTTTTTTTTGATAGTCCTGACTAGTGCCAGCTAGTCAAAACTTTAGATCTGGAGATACTGTGGAAGCTTTGACCTGGTGGTGCAGAAATTCAAGACCTACAATTCGCTTTGCAATCCCAGGTAGTGGCTAGTTGGCCTTTACAGTTGCACCTTATTGCAGTTGAATACTTCATTTCTGCTCATCCTGCGCAGTCCTATGAGTCACAACGCATTTATATGATGGTGGTGCTGAATATCGTTCACTATGTTTGTGACTGTGCTTCTGTAGTTTCAGGCTGATCAGAGGGGATGAGGCCCTAAATGGTTCACTGTAGCACACATTCCACTCTGCTGCACGCCATTTAATTATATCCATCATTCAGCATTACTTGATGAACCAGCTGTAGGCACAAGCATCCCTAACCTTTCATCAGGATAATTGCACTCTTTGCCACATTAGGAACTGGTTTGAGGCCAAGTCCTTTCCAAATACAGAGTCGATCTCTGTTTAAAAGCTTGCTGCTGCCCCAAAGTAATTTCTAGCAAATAATCTTGCAGCAATGCATTCTTGGGACAGCTGAAGACTAAAAGGTCTATAAATCCAAATTGGTTATTTGTGTCACATTATGGCTTTAAATAATTGGGGCAGCCTTGGAGGATGTTTTAGCACTGACTCAGATCATTGTATTCTGAGGATGGGATGCGCCATGCCAGTCAGGTGCAAAGTAGCTTCCAGATGGTTTCTGGTGCAAGGGCTTGCAGGAACCGTGGCTATGCATGCTCTATGATGGTCAATGTTGTTGCTAAACCTTCGTATAGGTGGTATTGTGTAGGCACTGAAACTGTTCCCGCAGGGCTCAAGTCATGGTGGTGGTGGCAGCTACAGAACTATAGCTGAAGGCTGAAACACCCTGATCTTTCTTCTGTATGTGAAACTGGTACCTGTAGTGTGTCAAGAGCCTGTGTGTCCAAGAGATACCAGTGCTGAGTATCACCACAAAGTGCCTGGAGGATCTCCAGATTTGTGAACCATTGCACCCAGGAGGGAAGAGGCAGCCAGGACCTCGCTCCAGGTTGCCTCCTGTCTGTTAGGCAGTAGAGCTTGGCAGGGTCAGGAGATCAGCTGATGACAGACTGCCTAACTTAAATTCACATGCCTTTTTTTATAGTCTTTTCTTGAATTGAAGTGAACCACTGGTTCTCTTCTGATCTTATGATTAAATAAGGCTGTATTGCTTGCAGCACTGTTGAGCACAGCAGTGAGTGGGAACACCAGCCTTCCACCTGCCCAGTTGTCGTCTTGTCAGCCCCAGTTATATCAGTTAATGGATCTATAAGTTCCCTTTGTAGTTTTCTCACTCAGACCTACTCTGTGCCTCATGTTTGTGTCCCTCATCCCAGTGTTGCATTCTTCACTGACTTACTCCAAAACAGTCCCAACGAAGGGTAGGGCCAGGTCATCAGCTGGCACAAATTGTCCAAATAAGATTATTGCTCAACCCAAATAAAGGTAACAAAATGTGACCTTCTGTTGTTAAAACCAATTACATTTCCTTCCATCAACTTCAGTTCGTTATCCCTTTCACCCCCCAGGCCCTGTTCTTCCATCTTTTCAGGCTTGGTGGAGAATTAATGTTAAATCCCATTAGCCTGACCCCGTTTTCCCCATTTTGCTTTCTGGTCCTTTGAATTGATGTGCTCTGACAGGTTGATTCAGCAGCTCAGGAATCAAAGGGAGTGGCAGGCCCATGAGGAGCTTTGGGACGAGCCTGGTTTACTCCAATTCACTTTACTTTTAAATGAGGTTTGTGAAAGGGCCTCAGCAGCAGGGTCTCGCCAGCAGCAGGAAGGGTTCTCGGCATGCGTGCAGCGCACCGCATGGCCCCTCTGCTAGTAGGGTCCCATCACTCATTTCTTGGGATAACTCTAGTAAGGAGACTGAAGCTTATCATTGGATAAGTGTATATTCCCTCTTGCCTTTTCCTTGGAAAGTGTGGGATGGAAAAAAAAAAATTTCTTTATCCAGGTGCATCTTTCTGGCACCAGAAGGACCATCTGTGCTCAGAGCAATGTGAGACTATGTTGGCCACTTTTTGTTTAGGTTTATGCTGCAAATGAAACAGGGAGATGGCAAGACCGAATACCAATATTGAGTGACTAAGCTATACATTGTGGCCTCTCCTGCTCACCAGTGGAATGGTGGTCTCAGGTTTCCTGCTGCTTGCAAGCTTAGCATGAGCACTTTCCATTTTTTTATTGGCATGAAGTGTTGGGTAGCCACTGTGTTGTGTGGCAGCAGGGGATGTGCCTGGTGAGCTTTGCAGAAGATGCTGGACCTTTGCATTTGGGAGCATGCCTGCCATGATTTCCCCTGCGCAGAGCTGGGAGGTGGCCCTGCAAAGAGGGGCTGCGGCAGAGTGGCTTCAGTGGCGAGCCAACTGTGCAGGGGGGAACCTTTTCGCTCAAGTCCTGAAGTGAACCGCTCTTTGGTGTTTTGCCAAGCTTGTGCTGATGTTGAAAGTGATGTGGGGAAGATATAATTGAACGGCTCTCATTTCCTGATATGACAAATGGGTGAGGGTGGGGTGATGGGGTGAATCACAGCCCGTGGGGAGCACACAGTCAGAGTGACAGTAAGTTATGTTTCAGCAACGGAGAAATGACCAAAATTTAACATTTAATCTGGAAAAGTGGGACCTTAACAACTGTATCCAGAAAAGCAAAGATTTCTCATGAGTCTTAAGTTGCAAGACTGTCGCAGCTGATTGAGGAATACACAGCCCACAATGATGGACTTTAAATCCGAGGTGGACCTGGTGGGTAGATCCATCCCTGGAACACAGCCTGGCCTAGCTTGATACCTGTACACATGTCACCCTCACGTTATCCTTCTGCACGTGACAATGAGAATCCTAGCCCCAAGGTGAGATGTCTCGGGAGGGGAGTGCTGTGCACACGGCTGCATTTCTTCACAGATGCCAGGGGGTCTCCACTCCAGCAGGAGAGCAGGATCACAACCCCAGACTGACAGACTCTGCGATCTGCAGGCAAAGCGCTGCAATGATGAGCAAGGTAGAGAAGGCAGCAGTGTTAATACTGCCTGTGACTGAGTTTACTTCTCATAAAACATTCTCAAGGTCTCTTTCTTCCCACTTTCTTGGAAGAAAGTGAGCATTTTTATTATAATTACTCAACCTAATGAAAAAATAATTTTTCTTATTGACTTGTACAAATAAAATTTCAGATGGATGCAGGAATGTGTGTATAAATTAGATGAAGTGAACGGTTGCTTTAAATCTATGCTCATATTTAATTTTAATTTCTTCTCTTTTACACAAAACTCTTGGTAATTTAATTTTGGAGATGGTGAAAAAAAATTGCTGAATATAAAATATGCCATGTAAAATATCCGTGGTATAAACAAACAAAAAGATCCCACTCAGCCCAATATCTAAATTTTTTTCTTTTAACCAAAGTCTCACTAATTTGAGTGATGGACTTGATAGTTTCTGCAGCTCACTCCACTTGCTTATTTAATCAGTGATTATTGTTTTCATCAAAATGGGCTGTATCGTGTAGGCAGATGAGGTTCTACATGAATATGCAACGACAGACAAACACTGAAAAAATGCAAAGCAAGGAGCATAATTCTCTACTAAATAAAATCCCAGTGCTTTGATAAACATAAAAATCTATCATGTTTGGTTTTAATAATTAAATATCCTTGGGTATTAGCAGCTGGTTAGGCAAGTATTTCGCTACTATTTTTATAGATACTTTTCAGCAAATATATTAAGTGGGCTTAGTTCTTTTTGTGAGATAGGATAGTCATGTCTATCTTAACTCTTTGTAGTGCTGCATCCTTACAAATGATATCCTAGCATCAATAGGAGGATGGCTTGTGTTTTGGTCCATCAAGAGTTCATGTGTTAGCTTGCTAAATGTGGTAGTTTTCTATATCAATTTCTGCATTGATGCAGTTGATTAGTAATGGAATGGCTTGTTATTGTAATAACAGGTAAAGGCAACTGTGTGAAAAGTAAGTTATCTTGGCAAATATGTTTCTGTAGCTGTTAGAAGTCATGTAGTAACTGGCAGCAATTACATTTTCTGCCACTCTGACACATTAATGAATAGGCCTTATGGAAAAAAAGTGGTTGCTCAGAAACTTTTCCTATGGAGAATTACCTACTATGAAACGCGTAAGCAAGGAAAAACAGAGCACTTCTCAGAGTGCTAGGAAGACAGTGCTAATTTTAGTCTATTAACATGCTATCCATACATGCTAGCAACATACCCTCACAGCCCAGTCAGTCTAGCCTCTAAACTGGGAAACATCGCAAAATTCTATGATTTCCCATAGCCCATTCCAAGAACACAGAGCCAGGTTTACGGTTTGGCTTACGCTAGCGTAAACTGAGTGCACTGCACCGATTTTGGAGCATTAGAGATATGAAAACAGGATGAAGATCAGTCTTTTGCATAGGGCTTTATCAGCTGAAAAGAGGATAGGAAAAAAGTATTTTTTTGTTGATTAAAGTAATTGCAAGAGGAGACTTGTCTTACTATTGCGGGTACTAAGAATATTAGTATTTTAAGGAACAAAATACAGGTTAATTTGTGCACTGCTTTCTTCCAACATGCACCTGTTGGAAGAATGGGCAGAAAGTGTGTTTACCAATGGTTCTGTCATTCTACAAGTTATTTTTTCTAGTAGGAGAAAACCCTTATTGTCATAAAAGTTGTTAAATAGAAATATGCTGAAAAGAGACAAAATAACATTGGAGACATAGGGGTTTTTTTCCTTGCAGGGTTAAAATTAAGTAAATAGCATCATTAAATTTAGACACTCTGGGCATGAATCCTCTTTAAACATGCATCTCAATGTAAATAGCAACGTGGCTTAAAGCTGTGTAGCTAACCTATTCAGGTACACTGCTGCTTCCTGCTCACTGTCTATCAAAATGATCATTTACGTCAACACTCAACTTCCTTATAGATGGAAATGCAAAATATGATAGACCTTTGACAGTATAGTATTAAAATAGCCTTTCTGTGCTGAGTTTTCAGCAGATAGCATGTGTTCATTAGCTTCACACTCTGCATTCAATCGCTTCATACAGTCTTAATTGAAAAAGGTTAAAAACGTTCAGACTTGGACTCATTGATGTCATCCACCTACCCGGTGCAGTTTTATCATGAAAATCACAATTCTTTCCATTTATGCTAACCACAGCTACCTTGGAAAGTTGCTGAATAAAGTATTAATGCAGCTATTGGTAGAAGATCAGCTAAAGTGACTAGGAACGTTGGCCACTCTGTACTTTGTCTGAACCCACAGAATCACTAAGGTTGGAAAAGACCTGTAAGATCATCAAGTCCAACCATCAACCCAACACCACCATGCCCATTAAACCATGTCCCACAATGCCACGTCCACACATTCCTTGAACACCTCCAGTGATGGTGACTCTACCACTTCCCTGGGCAGCCTGTTCCAGTGTCTCACCACTCTCTCAGTAAAGAAATTTTTCCTAATATCCAGTCTGAACCTCCCCTGGCGCAACTTGAGGCCATTTCCTCTTGCCCTGTCGCTAGTCACTTGGGAGAAGAGACAAACACCCACCTCTCTGCAGCCTCCTTTCAGGTAATTGTAGAGGGAACCCCTATGACTGCATGTGACAAGTTTCCCATGAAGTTCTTGATATGTGCGAGCCTACCTGCCCCTGCTTGCACTGATGCTTCTCCTCCCTTTGTATCATTAATTTGGGAAGAATTAATTTTGAACCAGAGCAACGACTGTTGTTGGCTTGTCTTCTGAAAGTCTGCCATGTGGCATGGAGAGTAAATATGGACAAGAACGAGGAATTGATTATGGTGCTCAGGGGAGAGGGGAGTTGAGCTGAGCTGTAGCGTTACTGCCAAGGATCCTGGCCTGGCTCTGGAGCGGCGGCTGTGCCAGGGTACGGACCCCCACTTCGACCAGAGTCAGACACCTTCCACTCTACTGCTGGAGGATGTTGCATCCTGTCTGCAAAAGCAAAAGAGACCCAAAACACGTATATGGCTTATCCCTTACACACCTGTTAACCACAGCAGGGGTGATAATATTTAACCATTGACTCTACCAGAGAACAAAAATTAAAACAGAAGGTTGTATGTTAGGATTTTTTTTTTTTATTTGCAGGTTTGTGTTGGGGGGATCAAAAGCCAAAAAAGCCTGGAAACACACTATAAATGTTCCAGAGCCAAGATAAACAGACTAAAATATGGTTAGACAAATTGTTTGTACTCCAGGCAGACAGAGATTGAAGTGGGGAGCAGGCAAACGTGGCAGTTCTCTCTCTTAAATAGCTTTCGCAGCTTTTTCTCTTTTTTTTTTTTATGCCCATGAACAGAAACTTCTGCCTGTGAACATGAAAAGTGCCAATGCCAAAAGGAAATCTGCTTACTCAAGATTGGCACCTTAGTTTAGGAGAGCCAACTCATGTTTGAAGCTGAGATAGTGATGAGTAAGCATCAAAACTTTGGGTTACTTATCAAAAAATGCTAAGCATTTTGGATCAGGCTATAATCTGAAGTGTCTAAACCCCACATTGCTGTATTTTCTGTTCACCAATCTGCATTATTTTAATTTCCAAATATGAATAATAGCAATGCCAGCAAGGCTTGATAAACAGTTTTTGCCAGCATTGATAAAAATGAGCTTTCTTCCATACATGCAATTCAACTAAACTGACATTTCTTGTGAATGTAGTGGGAAAGGAATTTTTCTTTACTACAATATAAACCTTTAACAAGTTTTCTAGCCCTTATCTAAGTTAGACACACGTCTCTGCCTTTACTTAAAAATATTTGTTGGAAACAGGCAATTATAGGCCTTTTTAGCAAAGGCTATCTGTCAGGCACTCAAGCTCTAGGCTAGCAAGATTAAAAAAAAGATACTAGTGGTGATGTGCTGATCATTCATAAACTTAAATAGAGAAATAAAAAAAAAAATGGTTTAACAAATCAGGGTGAAATGTTTCCTTCCTTTCTAGCAAAATGCTTCTGAGTTGGATGCATCAACACCAGGTTATTTAGGGAATAATTTGTCCTGCATGTAGCTGATTTTCTTTATTTTCATGTGTACTAGGTTCTGTGCAGTTGCACATTTGGAAGGAGTTTCGGAAGCTTTTGTTATTCTAGTGTTTTTTCAGTGTATTCATTGTTGATAAGCGTCCATATAATCTAGGCTTAGCGATTGCATAAAATTAGATTTATGAAAGGAAAACTACTTTAAGTATTGCATTTCATAATTTTACTGTAAAATAGGTAGGATGCTTTAAAACTGGGAAGAAAAGAGCTGCATATGACATGGTATTATAGGATAGTGTTTTTCTTATTTCTTTACTTTTAATTGCAGCAGTAGGGATGCTCAGAAAACGTCACTGTGACAGACAAATGAGGTCCTAAGATCAGTTCAGAGCTATTCCTGGGACTGAGGGGATTTTCTGTAATGTTTTGTAAACATCAGTGTGTCAAATCTCAAACCATCGGTGATTTGTGTGATATATCTGTGGTAGAGATGGACAAACTGAGGTACAACTGGATTGACCTCCCTGGAAAAGTCTCCTTAATAAGTGTACTTGTGCACCTAAGAGATCTAAGATTAGTTAAAGGACAGCTCTCAGCTCTTAATCTTGTGTGCAGTCATTGCATACACTGCTTCCTAACACATGGGCATGTAGACCCTTACCCATAAAGTAATTTATAAGAATATAGTGTGAAAGTTGCATTGTTTCAGAAGAGCTACAAGAGTGCTACAGTTAAGCACATGCTGTCAAGTGCTTTATTGGATCACAGACACAGTGATTGTGCTATAATATGGTGTGTTTGATAAGATCCTGGATAATTTAAATGCTTATGTTGAAATTGCACTATAAAATAATTGGAAATTGAGTAGATTACTTTATGCCTAGCAAATAGCTAAGGAAAGTCAAAAGCAACAAGTTAAAAAGTTTTAATGACTGCATGTGGTGAGTATTTTATTATCATAAAAGCTGTAGGGTTTATTAGCTGATACAGGGCTGGAGTTTTTCATTAGCCATAGGCATTTCAGGGTTTCATGGGATATAGCTGGAACACATTCCAAACAAATGAATATTCTATTTTAAAAGAATAATGAGACGTTGAGGGTTTTTATAAACTCCAAAGTTTGCTAAACCAATATCTCTAATTAGATGAAGAAATTCTCTATAGAGGCTTTGCATCAACGGCTGTGCACATAGCAAATGTTTTAAGCATTTACATATCAAATACTGCTGGCAGCATTTTGGCTGCAGTCCAGAGCTGTAGATAGTTTTAATCACATTTGTTCATTAATCCTTGGTGGAATTCTCTTATATGGTCTCTTTAGGATTTTCATTTAAGCATGTGCTGCTGCTTGTCAGCAGTGGGCTTATTTATTTATTTTATGAATGCTATCTGAAGCCTTGCATTTATAGGAAATAGGCTGTGGAGTGGCTCAGGAAGCAGACGATGGAGTATATTCTTTTTCTCTCAGTAGATCTCCTTTGTACCCAAGCATTTATGTACTCTCACTAGGAAGAGGCTTATTCAGCAGTGTGACATTTAAAGAAGACTTTCACTCTTTTGTGACTATGTTAGTTCTTTTCTTTTCCATAGGAAACAGACAATGGTTGAATGGGAAGCAGTAATTGAAAGTACAGCAAAGATGATTGTGTTGCTAATAAAATGTCTTGAGAGTCATACAACACTGGCAGAGCTGCACTGAGAGTAGCTGCATCCCGTATGATGACTGATCAGTGCCTGGAGCATAAAAATGCAGAAAGCTAATGCTTTGAAATACACGGGTGCGACTTCCCAGCCCAGATGGCAGCACTGTTGCTGGAGCAGAACTCTAATCTCTCAAGTACTCGAGTGAGCAGAGCTGCTAAGGCAATAGTTTTCTTCCATTATCTTGTTCCTCTGTTAAACCTGACTTGAAAGACAAAACAAACCATTTAAGACAACACGGTTGTAAAAGCAGAGGTGTTAACAGTCACCTAGAGCCTTCCACATGCAGTTGGTCTCTGAAATCGTATCTGTCGTTCTCATTTTTATGGTACGTTTTACGAATGACTGCTGTTATGGGAATTGGCTTCTCTGAGAAATGCCTGCCATGCTAATATTTGTTCTGTGATAGATAGCAAGGGCTAAATATAGCCTTCGCCTTTCTTTGCATTTTTAGATGGCAGAGTCATTTTTTCTTGCTCCCCTTGAACTAAATTGCCTTTGGGGAGAGAGGAGGAGTTGGGAGCATCAATGAGAGGGTCAGGCTGCATATCCAGGGTCCTAAAGCTGAACCCTACAATGAGAGGTTTTTTCCTCTATTGTTGTGCTGCATTTGTGTGGTTGATCATCTTGCTATAAGCATTTCCTTTAGGAAGAGGTCTTGTAGGTTTTTGCTTTTTTCTGCTGAATCAGTCTGCTGTTGTATCCTTTTGTTAGGTTACCCGTGCATGCCATGCACACACACCCACATGGGTGCTAGCTGGCATGGTGCAAGGGCCAGTATGGATCAGGGTCCCTTACTGGAGTAGGAAGATCCCACCCAGCTTCACTGCCAAGTGCTGCCATGTCCCCAGCAGACACGGGAGTGAAGCTTTCGGAGTGCACTGGACACTATATAGGTGCAGGTGGGAATTCGCAATAATTCTTCCCTGTCTCCTGGATTGCTTTCCTTCCTCCCCGCCTCCTCTGTGCCTCGAGGTGACGCAGGGCTGCTGGCAGCTGCAGAAGCTGGTGAGCCGGTCCAAACACTCCTTGCGGAAGAGGGAGAGGGCAGCAGGGTGGGATAGCTCCAGGCTAGGAATAGTCGGAGAAGGAACAGGGGTCGTGGCAGCGACGGCATGTCCTAATACTTTACAATAATGTGTTAAGTGAGATTAAATTAATAATTAATTGAAATCAGTGAGCTTAATGATAATTATTAGAATTTATTGAAAAGAAGGTAGCAAAATCGAAGGCATGCAGCTCATGCACTTCCAGGCTCTTGTGTGTACGTCTGCGTATTTAACTATGGAGTAATATCATGCTTAACTCTGAGTAGATGAGTTTGCCCCATAATTCCAGTTTTCTTCTCCAGTCTTTTTCTTCTCTAGGGACCTTCCAGAAATAGTTTCTTGGCAAAGAGCTGCTGGGGTTGCTGTACATCTGGGCTCTGTAGGGCTGTGCTTTTGCACAGTCACAGTGATCCTGGGAAAGGAAACTGTGGAGAGGAGTCAGATGGGTATGGGTGGAAATACCAAAGCTTTGGGCACTGAGAGAACTTAGAACAGTTTTGACTTACCTGTTCTGACTATATACTTGCCTTCATCATCCTTGCTTCAGAGGACCTTCATTGCTGCTTCAAACCACATTAGCCTCCTTGCCCTGTTCTCCCAAATGCTTTCCCCTTTATGTTTGTTACTCTGCTTTTTTGTCTTTTCAGCTGCTTTCATGATACTTACCTACCTCTACAGCACCCCACACCACGGCAGAAACTACTGCTACGTTTGCTGACGCCACTGTTCATCACGGCAAGGGCTAACCCCCTCCCTGTGCTCTTACATCCCTCTTTGATGCAGCTATAAGGTCTTGTGCAGTGGCTAGCAGGCTTGCTTTTAGATAACGCTAAATTAAGGGTTAATAATTTTACCCGTTTTCAGTGTGCCGTCTTTTCACAAGTGGGTATGTTGTTCTGTACTAACCTAGGCTGTTTGAATTGCACTGAAAGCAAGCATACGGCCCAGCGTGGAGGTGTGCATGTCAGTGTCTGGTGAGACCTGCTGCCTGAATTCAGGAGCTGCCCTGAGACCCCAGGTGCTGGTGTCGTGGCACAGCATCGTCACGGTCACTGCAGTGCAGCTGTTTCAGTTCAGCACTTCAGTATTGTTCTTCTAGGGAATACAGCCTTGGTCTTTGCAAAATATGGTAAATATATGAAAAAAAATCTCAGAGCTGTGGCTGCAGAAGCATTGTCAGCAACGCTGTAGGTGCCGGTGTGTGCTCAGTTGCAAGGACTCCCAGGTTTGGTGATTGCTGGTTGCTGCAGCTAACAACTATTATGCACTTACCTAACTGTGGCGGGATTGTTTGCTGGGGAAAAGTTGGGCAGCTTATAGAAGCTCCGATCCTGCCGTTGCCTGTCATCTCAGTAATGTCATGTGGTTAACATAGCAATTACTTACTGTGACCAGTACTGTGAATTGTCACAACCTAGGCACGCTTACATTTCTTTTGCTGGGAATGTGTCAATAGGCAGGGTAATGAAAAGTTCCTTTTGTCCCATGTATGTAGCAATAAAAAAGGGGTTAAATTTTTTTTTACCTGCCAGATTAGAAAATGCGTAAGAAAAAAACTCTTCCACGCATTAAGATTACAACAGTGATAAAAGCACTAAAGGCAAATATCACATTCAAATCAGTTTAGTGCTTGGGGAGAAAAACTGCTAAGAGGCCAAGGTGCTGTTGCTTCCAGCAGGCTTTGCCCTTCATTTCTGGAGAATTGTGGAACCAGGATTGAGCGGGTCTGTTTTAAACAATTTTAAAGCCACATTTTAATTGTCTTGCTTTAGCTTTTCATATTCCAACACTGTAATTTACAAGTAACCACATTTGTGATTAAAGTGAGTTACAGCTGCCTGGAAGGGGTAGCAGAATCCACTTCTCAGTGCTGATGCTTGCATGTAAGAGCAGGCATACAGGAAAAGAGAAGAAAAGAAAATAATACCAGAAAATGATGATTAAAAATGGAATTTAGTCTGCTAAGCACTGCTTAGCAGCTGTCCCTAGCCCATGCTTGTGCACATAATTCAGTGACAGACTTTTAAGTTGGGACAATGTGGGGTATTCCTGGTGAATAAAGTGGTGAGAATGACTGGCAAGAGCCAGTTCTGTAAAAGCCATCCCTTCCCAGACACTGCTAATGAAGCAGGGCTGAAGATAATGAAGTTGCATACAGAAATCTAAAGCCCAGCGAGGCCATAGGAGAGATTTCCATGGATTTCATTAGATTTTGTCTCAAACCTTGAGCCAGTAACAAAAGAATTCTCTAGTATGAGAGCTGCTTTCCAAGCAGAAACACTGTATATAGCCATAACATCTAAAAACATTTATTTAGCCTTACCTTTCTGATAGATCAGAAGTTAAGTGACTAGGAGACAGAGAGATGATCTATACTTCATATGCAGAGGCACTGCAGCCCCAAGCACTTTTCATGAAGTTTGAAACAAGATTGCCCAGTCTGGTCCTTGATGAAGGAAAAAGTTTATAAACCCAGTCCAGGGATTTACCTGAAATGAGGACATTTTTTGGGGACCTCACTGGTGAGTTCACTTGAAGCAGATGGCAAGCTGAACCTTCCTACCTGTGACCTTGCTCACTGAAGCAGAAAAGAAACCAAAAGATATTTTTGGCATCACTGCCTCTGCTGCAGCATCATTGTGGGTGGGCTCTGGAGTTTGGACTGAGTTTCAGTTAAGTCGGTGGCTTTTTGGGTTGCAGCAATCTGTGTTCCCCAGGAAGTTTTTCTTACTGTCACTGCTCCCTGTTTTAATCAGCAGGGTCTCGTCTGTCTGCAGAGCCGCAGCCTACTCTGTGCCCGGGCAACACCCTGGTTCCTAGTCCAGGCTGTGGTGGGGATGCCCCAGGGTCTACACTGGGACAGGCAGACCAATACCAGCATGTTTGAAATACCGCTCTGGAGAGGGGCACTGGGCTCTCGGGACGCAGGGGGCAGCCCATGCGGTACCAAAATGGAAGAGTCCAACCCCATAATCCAACAGAGCAGTTGCTCTTTCTCCTTCATCTGATTCCTACACAGAATCAAACTATCTTGTTCCCATACCTGTGTGCTGCCAAAAGTTTCTGAACTTTTGATGTAACTTAGCCAAATTGTTATGCAATTGTGTAAGTTTTGACATATGAGTAGTCCCATTGAAGTGACTGCTATTCCTTAAATCCTTCAAGTTGCCCATGCGTTAAAGTACCTTGCTAAATCAAGGACATTTATATTAGCTATCACTGTCTTCCAAAAGTAACAATCGCTTGTTTTCCTTTTCTCAGATTCTCCAAAGACTTTCTTAATCTGTTTTCACAGCTGTAAACTAAGGGGATCTCTGCTCTTTGCTTGGATTAGTCACCAGGACTTGGAGGGTTTGCTTAAAACCAGCAAGCCCAGCACTGCCTTTTGTTCTCCACTGTGTTCAGCTGTGGTTGTGCAGAGGGACGCGCTTGTACCGCTTCCTGGGCAGACCTGCCAGTGCATTCAGACAATGCAAACGCAAAGTCTGTGTTTCTCTTTCCAGTTTTCCATTTCAGTCCCCAGTGTATATGCCATATTCTGAAATTATTGCAATGCTCAGCATATATATGTGTTTACTGAGTGCCTGGTTAGCCTGCTCATGCCCTGGGACACCTCAATCCCAGGCCAGGGGCTGCTCGTGAGAAAACACTAGTAGCAGACCTTGCTTTGCTTTGGCAATATCTTCTGAGTTCCCTTCTTGCTATGGGACTCAGCTTTCTCTTCCTTAGACCTCTGACTCTAATCTTGACCCTAACCCCAGCCTGAGCCCCAGCCCAGGGGCCCAGCCGCATCCCCAGGTTGAGCAGTGCTGCGGGTTGAGTCACCGGCAGCCCCGGAGCTGCTTTTGCAGCCTCCCGAGCCCCCCCCCCCCCACCTGTGCTCCCATCCTCTGAGCCCGACCCCACAGGAGGCTTGGCTGAGTTTTGCTGTGTGGCATATCAGCAGGCAAGCATGGTGTGCTGCCCCTGCTACCTCCATCCGCCCTTGCTGCAGGAGAGGAGCAGCAGGACCCTATTGAGGTGACCTCAGTAAAGTTCTGGTGGGGATGGACCCCTCCATCCCAGCCGGCAGACCTGCCCTTGCTTAACACCAGAGCTACATCAATGAAGTCGAAAACGCTTTGTTTCCCCATCAGTCATCTTCACTTGTCATTTTCTCATGGAAGCCCTCCCACACACATGAGCTTTCTCTGCACTTTAGGTTCACTGGAGGATTAGTTTCCCATTTCTCTCTGCGTGCTGCGCACCTGAAAACTGCACGCTTTCTCTCAGCCTCTCTACTCTCTCATCGTCCTCCCTCCCTGCTAATGGCACAAGTAACCAGCTGACTAATCCTTCTCCCTGGTGCCTCGCCCTCCAAGTGAGCTTAATAACAAAAGGAAATAAAAGTGGGAGCTGTGTGGATGCATCCATCAGCTCCAGCCTCACGCACCAACTGTGGAAAGGCTTTTTCCTCGATCTATATTTGTGCTGTGTTACACACTAGGGAACCTGATAGGAATGAAGTATGTATATTAGTGTGTTTTAATCAGTAGCATGAACTACTCTTCCTATCCCCGTGACTTTTCTATTTCCTTGTTAGGAAGGAAGTACTAGAAATATGTTGCACTTGTTACTTTCTGTTATACCATGATGGTTAGTAAAAGATTTTGTGCCAGATCTGTGCTCAGTGAATTATCCCTGAAATTTGTGGAGCTATAGCAGAACTTAATTTGGCAGTGTGGAGCTGATATTGCTTCCAGTGATGTCTTCAGCTGAAAATCTCAGTTTTCCATTGCCTTACTTAGAGAAAAAATAGGCCCATGTCTTTAGTATTTCTCAGAAGGAGTGCCAGAGGCACTGCGATGGTGTAGAGACTGCTGCCACCATAGATGAAGTGTGGTAGCAATCTGTGCCAGAGGCATTTAGGAAATACACCCCTGAAGGCAAAGTTTTCTGAGAAGTGAGGAGGATTTTAGCAACTGCATTAGCATCTATGGCATGTTCAATACCTTTCATTTTCTTTTTAATGTCATGTGGTGGAATAATTTGGAGGTGATGTACAGCATCCTCATGATATTGGGGCCAGAAGAAGCAGTTTGAATGAAAGCTTAATAGAAATTCAGCATGCTCCCATGCTGAGCGCAGAATTGGTTGACTGCATAAATCTAAATGTCAAATAACTAGAAAGTTTTACCAAATGGAAATGTGATGTTTTATTTCCATGTTGTCAACACATGAAAAGAAGCATACTTAATTGACAAAGAGTAAAACTCTGTATAAGTTCCTTTATTAAAAAAAATAAATATTAAAAGTAGGACCAAGATGTTACCATTGTTTTCAAGAAGTGGGAAAATGTCAATTATTAATTATTTTGAGAGCTAAACATCATGTGGGCATTTATAAGCATTATCTAAGAAGTGAGAAGCATTGAAAAGTTTGTATGGCAGCCCCGAGTCCAAATACACTTGGTAGAGCAGTGCTGAATAGCGAAATATAGGTTGGTGAGCAATCTAGAAACTATGATGTTTTATTGAGTAGTGTGGATTGTTACTTCAGTTGATTTGATTTTTTATCCTGTAAGGAAGTTAAAGCTCATGCACTTCCAAACTTGGTTATATTTGTAAAGATCATCTTTGCGTGCCAGCTTTTGCCTGGAAACTCACCCGAAGATGTCAGCCATTGAAACCATTTCATGTGGAAGCATTGCTAAGTAAATTCACTAAATGCCTATTCATCCCAGTAAGATGGAGAATCACTGGAGCAGCAAATGTGAAAATCTGCACAGCTTACTATACAGAAAGCGGTTTTCTGAGGTTGCCAAATTGAGATGCAGAGTCTGACCCTGGGAGGTATTACAGCTCACATGAGTGAGCATAGAAGTAGGGTCTCAGGCTCCTACAGCCTGCTCGTTCAGGCTGGTTGATAGGCAGATACTTCATTTGGTCCAGATAAAATCGATGAGATTATGAAGATAGTTTACTAGCCTGATAATATTTCCAAGTTGTTGCAGCCTGACCCCAGAGGTTAAATACATTTTCTATAGGACTCTGGTTTAACTTGGGTTTCTGTGACTTACAATAACAAAACACGTTCAAGATACAGTACTATTGACACCTGGTGTATCTTTAGTTTTTCTGCCATCAACTCCATTACAGACCATTGCTTAAATGGTGTTGTATCTATAACATTGTGGTTTTGAATGCAACTCAGGAGATTAAGATCTTTTTAATATGATTTATTCAGTTTTCCTAAATATGCTGACCTAGATAAATAGAGAACATTTTTGCTCCATTGTTAAAGAAATAACAGACCACAAAAGCTGTCAAGCGTAAATACATTCTTGGACATGTCAGCTGAGATTTTGAAAATACTGGTGTCAGATTGCCGGTCATGCTAATTGGAATTAACCTTCTAAATTCCCTTCTTTCCTGTTAATTATATCGGTATTTTGACATCCAACTTCTCTTGTTTTATGCATTCCAACCTTGGCCTCTTCTCTATTACAAGGATGAAAACAAATAAAATGCCAATAGATACTTAACCAAATTCCCTAGGAAAGATGTAGCAAAGCATGTAAAATGGGACTATCATTGCAGTTATCTCACAGCTGGCTTTTCATACTTAAAAAGTGCTGAGCAGTATTACTTAATACATACTCTGTTACAATGCTTAAAACATTTGCCAAGAGTTGATAGGAAGTTCGTTAAGATGTAATAAAGCTGTGCTTCTTTCCAAGTATGCTTTCCTGAGTAGAGGGAGACAGTGAAGTTTAGCAGCAGGATGGAAATTTTTTCAGCAACTGCCTGCTTCAAGGAGTCTGCGGATGGTCCCCAAATGAGAACAACAAGTATATAAATTACTCTAGACATAGTAGTTTTCGCCGTGTAATTTGTGCATCTTTTGTTCTTTGTCTTGCAGGACAAATGACCAGCTAGTAGCATTTCTGTCCAGATATCGTGATATGAACTTCTTGAAATCACACGGGAGGGACAACGCAAGGTAAGCTGGCCTTTTACTCCGCTTATTTGAACCATGGCACTCAGAGTTTTTGCATAGTGGTGGCTTTCCAGCATTATCCAAGTGAAGAAATCCCTAGTCCAAGAAAAGAAGCAATGAGGAGGAAACCCTCTCCTGAGGACAGTTGTTTATTGGTCCAGAATGGCTCCTCCCCAGAGTCAGTTTGCAAAGATGCTTTTGTGGGGAGGGAGACATTAAGCAGACTGATGCTTGCTCCCTCCTTGAGGCTTGGCACACATTAATGTTTTGGGAGCGAGCGGTAATTGCTCCGCACAACAGTACTTCCCTGCCCCATTTGGTCCCAGCCACGCTGTGACCAAGACCTGCCCTAGCTGGGGTCTGTTTCAAAGCCTTGTGCAAGCAGAGCATCTCCACAAGTTGTGGGAGCCTGTACCAGCCTGCACATGCTAGCGAGGGTGAGGATGGTGGCCATGATCTGCTACAGTTTTGAAGTCCTTGGATCAGCGTCCCTCTTCATCCACCCTGTGCAGGTCTCAGGGAGAAAAGAATGTGCTGTGTTTCTCACAACGCATCAGTAATACTTACAGCTTTGTGGTTTAAGGGAGCAGCAGTGACCAAACACCTTGCTTCCAAAGGTTTAAACAACCTCTGCAGGTGGAAGATCTTTCCCATCTGATTGCAGTGGTCCCCTTTTCCTCTTCATATTGATAATTTTGCTTTTCCTCTTTATTGCTGGTTTTGTACTGTAACTGCAGTCTTGCAACAGTTCCAGCAACTCCATATGCTGAATCCCAGTGGCTTTGCACCTGAAAATATTGTTTCATTCTGCCTGGGTCACCAGGTCATCTCTTTATTCTGTAAAATGTCAAGTGAACTGTAAGGCTGTGTTCAGATAGGGTACATAGAGAATGTGACACACCGAGTCGCATGTTCAGCGCAGCGGATAGGTAGAATAACACACTGGTCTTTCTCACTTCTTGGCTGCTCTTGTCACTAGATTTATCAATTCTGTCATGTTCCTGTTTAAATGAAGTCCTCACGAGCATTCATCTTGTGCATGCAAAAATTCTATAGCAGGTAGTAAAAAATAATACTGTGAGGGATAATATTTAAATTGGAGTCAACAGTTTTCACAAGAGAGTCTCTGGTTTGGGAAATGCAGAGTGTCAGAGTGATTGGCAGGCTCAGCTCTAGCTGGCAATAATGATCGACAGCAGAGTTAAAGTAGAAAAGGGAAGAGAAACGGCCAGGGAAAAGCAGTCGGTCTCTTACGCCTTTTTGCTCTTCTGGTGCATCTGATTCTTCTCAAATTCCCTGAACTGGATAAGGAAAATAACTAATGAATTATGACATGCCTGCATCAAGCTGATTCAAATATGCCAACCTCAGCTGGGTTAGAACAATTTAGAGCAATTAAACACACTAATCTGATATTAATTTAATAATAAAATGAGCTAATGTGCCACTTGTCCTCCCCTCACAGGAATTACAACCCATTTACTAGTTCAGTGGTTCCCTTTGACTGTATAAACAACTAAATACCTTTTAGCCTATTACAACATGTCGACGTGTTTTATTTTTTCTCCTGGATTTCTACCATAAATTCTCTGTGTATCCAGGAACATAATGTGGGACATGAGTGCAGATTTGCCATCCCTGTCTGCTGTGGCTGTGTAGTCCCTGACTCCCATAAGTGCTCCCACTGGTGACCACTGGATGAATGGATCCTTTCACGTCGCCCCTTGGCAGCTCCCCAACATTTCTATCGGGGAGAGAGAGTGGCTCCCCTCCTCCTGCATAGCCCAGATAACTGTAGAGACAGGACTCAAGCCAGCAGCTGCAGAAGCCACTGAGTAATATTGGCGTTTGGTAAAAATTCATTCCATTTGTGTCAAAAGCTGATCAAAAAGCAGTTAGCCCTCTGTTTGTATTGCGGGTGAATTTCCGGCTCTACATCCACCTGTTGAGAGAGAAACTGTATCTAATGTGAAGATCTCTAGCCTGATCTTTCCGTTTTAGTGTTTCAGTAACTCAGTCTTGTCTAAAGTGGTAAATGTACTGTCTGCTCTGCCCCTTTGACACACCATTTCCAATTGACTTTCGTTTTATGCCCAAGGTGTGTAAGCTGTGGTCATGCCAGGGAGGTTTATCCCTGTAGTTAGAATGATGAAATCCTCTGGGCTGAAATACCTTGTATAAGCATGGGCAGGTGAGGCGAGACTAAAGGCCTATATAGGCTGTCATCCAGCCTCCTGCTGCCTACAGCCGATGTTCCCAGAGGAGCAGAAGAGGTGGAGAGCGGTACTTCCTTACAATATTCTCCTAGCCTCCTGTGACCTTTGCTCAGGGAATTTCCACAGCCAAATTTGGCAACTTGTTCATTTAAGAGTAACGGATGAATATTTTTTTCTATTAATATTTCCAGTTACTTTTAAAATTTTGCCTTTTGCTATGCCTTGTCACAGTCACGTGGAAAAGAAATATCCTATGGGGAGAATGGTATTGCCAAGAGCTTGGTAAGGTCTAGAGGAGAAGCAACAGTCTCAAGGTTTGGCAACAAAAATTAAAAAAAAAAAAAAAAAAAGACAGCTTTTGGAAAGGATTTTAGGACACAGGCCAGTCTCCAAGTTATTGGGCAATAGGAGAAAATTCCCTTGGGGCATCCTATCTCAAAACAGACTGGAACAGGATTTTTTTATTTAAAATGACTAGTTGAAGCCATGATAAGGGAGAGGACGCTAGACGAGACTGGCTGCCGCCCCATGTACAATAATAATTTTGCTGTTCCAAGGTGTTTTTCTGAAAACATCTGAACTAATAATACAGGAGCTCAGCATTTAAATATCACTGAAAGCAATGTATAACCCTTGCTGCTACTTTTTATTTTAATTTGTGGATGAATAATAGCTCCTAAACAATAAGCTTTTCAACTGGCTAAGTCTGCTTTGTAAACAACTGGAAACTCTGAATTTTAAGTCATAGTAGTCTTTGGATCATACAACAGAGAGAGGAAGATTAGAAGTGCCATCTTAAAACTGAAATGCTTATACAGCTCAATTACAATGTACTTTGTATTCAAGCCATGTTCACAATCAGTACATGTTTTACTGCCAAATAAGGAGAGAAACCAGGCTTCCTTTTATAGAGTGAAGTTTTCTTTTAGTTATGCCAAAGTCATTAAAAAGTGCATCGCTCTGATTTTTCATTAGTGGCTTCAGAAAAGGGAATGGACGTGAAAATGGCTCCTTAACTCAGCTGGAGAAGCTTTATTTCCTTAGAGCTGGATGTATGAAATGAAATTGCATACAGTGGCTGGAGTCGTTACATAGTACTTAGTGGGCAACACTTACATTTTCTCCTCTTTTCAGTGTCTTAGACTATTAAAAGCAAAAGAATAACCCAGTAGTTGTATAAGCTATTACAATGTGGAACACCCAGAAGATTTGGGTTTTTGGCAGGAACAGCACCTGGCTGATGTATTATAAAATATAAAGACAGTCAAATGTGACATCTTCAACAGCAGGAAAAAGGGGGGTTTTTTTATAGAAACCTTGCCACAGTAGTCATTTGGGAAAAGTGTAAACATGCTGTGAAGGCTGGATGCTGTTACATCTTAGAGGAATCTGGAGCTCACAGGCAGAATACAAACAGCTGAAGAAAAGACCATTAAAAGTTTGTTAGGTATCCGAGTTCTTTTCTTGTGCTGTTTTTTTCTCCTCATTAATGCTGTTCTTCGCAGTTGTGTTGTCCCCTCTCTGGCTCCTGGGTTCCAGATACTTTCAGAGGTGTTGCTGAACTGTACGGCTTTGAGTAAGGAGCATCGCAAGCCCATCATAGCTCTCAGAGGCTGGAGAGACCTTAACTCCTAAAGAGCCGGAGCATGTTCCCAAAATCTCCACCTCTTTCAGCCCAGTTCTGCTGATGTGTATCTTTTTCATCACCTTGTCAGACATGCCTTTTTTCCACTGTGGCATATGCTGTTCGTTGGCGTTCTGTACGCTGGGTTGATGGTGGTTTGATGGTCAGTTAGAAAATGGATCACACAGTAAATGCTATTGTGTATTGTGTTGATGAATTGCCCATTAAGCACCCAAATACTAGGGAAAAAAATTGATATATTATCCCTGCTGTTGGAATAGTTTAACCACTTAGCTCCCAGCAGCACTTACCTTGCTGCTCCTGTGAAATATTTGATGGTTCATTTGGCTCAAATTTCCCTCAGCTATGCTTTTTTTGTTATTTTTTTTAAACATGTCAGTATCCTGAAACACACTAAGATCTATTTTTTGCTTGTAGGTAGTTCAGCCCAACAGTTGCATGTGAACTGTAGTGACTGAAATAGCAACATGTATCTTCTATGAAAAGAGAGTGCACTTAAAAATTTTATACTTTACAGCTAACTTTCAAATGTTCCTTACTGCTTTATGCTAAGCGTGAGGGGAGCCATAAAGCCTTTACTGCTTCTGCTTGACAATTTGCCTCCTTGTAGGGCTTTTATTTCTGCTCAGTTTTGGAAAACAATGCTAAGTTGTCAATGCAAAGAAAAACAAAAGTAAGTTGAAGATGATAGGAAGATGTGGTAAAAACAGCCATATGTCTTGACATGGGACGAAACAGGATGTTTTTTGTCATGGTAGAATAGACAAGCAAGATCATCCACCAGTGCAGGAAGGTGCAGTAAGTGAGAAGGTTTGAAGTAGACATAATTTATGGGCTGGGATGGGAATTAGAAGGAGGTGAAAATTGAGGTACTGGTAAAGTAATCAGAAATCTTACTGCTATCTAAGAACACTGAGCTGCACACTTCATTTTGAGTAGTGTAAGTAGTAACATTTGTGTCCTTTCATGCGAGGTCCTGAGGCATTTTATAAAATAATTATGGCAGGGAACATCCTTTTAAGTTGGACAGATATTGTTGGCCCTGTTTTACCTACAGGTCAACAGCCTGATTTGGTAGCTTAAAAATCTGTATCGAAGTGACTCACGCTTGCCCTCAATCACTTGGTAAGTTTGAATCCCCATTTCCTTTTCTTTCTTCAATCGTCTAGTATGCAGATCCTGAGATGTTAAACACAGTAGAAACAGCTCGTGAGATGCTATTGTGGTGGACGCCCAGGTGTCCTCTGCACAGCGTGTCCCTTTGCTTTGCCTGCGGGCGCTGCAGCAGCTGTGATCTGCTGGCCGTGGCAGAAGTGGTTGTGTGTGCTGTAGCTGCTCCAGCAGCAGCACCATGTAGATGATATGGCTTCAAGCTCAGCCGCTCAGGCCCAGCAGATCGGAGACTGCTCGGTCATGTGGGTGTTGGGAAAAAAAGGCGGTGAGCAGACAAGAAATATTCTAGAGAAGATATCATTGGAGATGAACAGATGGCAAAATGTCAGGTTTCATATCATTGAGTCTGTGTGTGGTGAATTCATGCTACATCTCTGCACACTATCATTTGCAATTTTCACCCTCTTCTGCTTATTTTGTATACAAACAAACAAAATCACTTGAGCTGTGACTTCCCTGATCATGAGAGGAAGCTGTTACATTTTTGTCTTTGTAAAAACTGATCCAATGTTTCTTAAAAGATATCGTAAGTGAAGAGTGGTGGAAAAGAAAACCACAGGAAAGTCTTTGAAAATCCCTCTTGAGCCTTGTGCTCACGAGGGACTGTATGGAACAGTTGTCAAAACAAGGCAATTCCTAGTAGTCATTACTGCAAAAAATAGACTCTGCAAGTGTCCTATAACTAAAAACAAATATAGAGGTTTATTTTTGGGACACTTGAAGAGTTTGCGCCCTGACCTGCAACATTAAAATATTGAGAAGCATTAAGGCTTTTTAAGACTTCCTCTGAAAGAGTGATTTCCGGAAGATGGAAAGTATGATTTTTCAAAACCAGTGGACGTTAAGGCTTAGGAAAAGGTGGATGAAAAGACAGAATCATGAGGAATTTCTTCTAAACATAATGCAAAGATGTGATATGACTAAAGCATTAAATGGGTATACTGAGAAAATTACATATGAAAGAAGCAGAAACAAATTACGTAGAGTATGAGGTACCTATTGTAGAGCTTGAAAAATCTAATTATGTCTGTATAGAGATGGAATAATGACCAGATCAAATGTGTATATTCATCGGCTTTCAACAGTATGTCGTGTGGAATACCCAAAATGCCATGGACATTTAGCTTCCATAAAGATGCCATTGATTGAGAAGGGCCACGTTTAACATAATATTTCAAGGTAGACTTGTAACTTGAAAGAACAAGTCAAAATACTGTACCATTTTTGCTACTCTGTAAATGATCTAAACCTTATATTGTCCAACATTTGTGGCAGCAGACCAGTTGTCTGCCCCAAGTTTACTTGCACACTGAGCATAAAACTGTTTAAACATACATTGGAAACAACTGTGGTAACATGGACTGTCAGAAAATCCTTCCAGTAGAGCTGCTCGGTCTCCTGATGACTTGCAGCCCAGCTCCTAGAGACCCACAGAAATTGCAGGAACAAATATCACTAACTGCATCTCTCAGTGCTGGCTTATTTTTTGTGGCCGTGTCACCTGTGTTTTCTGCTCTGAATTCAATCCCTGTCCTCCCGAGGTTGGAGCCCGTGCTGTCCTCGCCGAGGGGCAGCTGGTGATCACACGCCCGCCATGCTCTGCTGCTCCACGAGGTCTCGTGCCCTCCTCTGTTGTAGGGCATATAGAGATGTGAATGGCAAATACTAATCATATTTTAAAAGTAAGATTTCCCTATGTTCCTTGTTAACTTCTGAGCATTTAGCACAGGGGGCAAAACTACTAAAAGCATTTCAATTTGTGTGCTTACTTACAAGTTTGGCTTTTGCATCTGAAATAAGCTGAATCTCGCTATACCAAATCCAGTTAAGAGAGAAGTTCGTTATGATATTGTTGATATTTGTTTGTGCCTTGGCATTAAAGCTTAGGGGATTATTAGGGTAGTATTGTGTATATAATACTTTCTTCAGAGTAAGGGAATTAAATAAAGATAAGAAGAATTCTGCTTTTGACCTCATAACATTTTCATTCAGGATGCTGCAGTTTAAACACATTGGAAAGCAGGTTACAATTTTTGTTTCTTCCTCTCTTTTCTTCCATCATTTTTATCTATACTGAGAGTTTTTTCATAGCCTTTTGAAACAGTAGGAATTGTGCATTCTGCACTTTCGGCATGCTGCCTGTCATACCGGGAGGAAATCTTCCTCATCTTGACAGACTAAGTAGGTGCTATTTCTTTTTGACTTTGTTCCCCTTTTCAAGCTTCATCTCCATTTCAGGAGTGGGGGGTCAGCCCTGGAGGCTTTCGGCACGACAGAAAGAGGTCTTGGGAAACATACTGCAAGATCGTATCTTTAGAAAAACAGATGTTTATTTGATACAGTATAGACATGCTGCTTAAATAGCCAATTGTTAATTATTTCAGATTTTTTAAATACTGTGTGACCCTTCATAGAATAGGGTTACTCATGGAAATGGGGTGAAGTCACGGTTGTGTCGCAGTCAACTGGGAACTCATTGCATACTCAATGGAGGTCAGGATTTCTGGCCTGCAGCAGGCAGGGAATGAAACTGCTCTGTGCAGGTTTGAGTTTTATGAACTTGCTTACTACAAAGAATTATTCAGTGACTGGTTTATGGAAATGTATTGTAGCCTAGAGATTGCTCACAAATTACTTGTTGCAACTGTTACACTCAAGATTGTCAAATTACTGTTCTGTGCTTTCTACTTGGTCACCTAAATTGCAAGTTATTGTTTTATGCTTCCTGACTGATAGACTCCAGTAAGTGTTTCCAAGGTGGCTGTGCAAACACTGCTGGCAAGAGCCTCTCATATTTCTCATCCATAAAAATATTTACTTGACTTTTCCCACCAAAATTGGCTGACTTCTTCAAATTTTTGTCTAAAGAGAGTTAAAAGAGGCGCAGATAGAGTCAAAGCAATGTGCAGCCTTTGTCCACATACATTAAGGAGAACATGGATGTGATGCTCGTGGAGCTCCAAGCTGTGCAGATCCTTGCTTTGACATTGACTTTCGACTTGTGATGAATTGTTTCGCTGATGTATTGTTAACTTGTATTCACAGTTCTTATTCTTGTATAGTGAGTAATGATGATGAGGTCCTGGTAGGTGCACCTGGTTAACAGTGAAATGTCGATAGGAGATTTTCTAGGCAAGAGGCCAGAAACATTTAGGGAGAAACCTTTTCACCTTAAAAAATATATTCTTTCCAGACAAAAAGCTTTTAGTGATGAAGTTACTGATAAGTAAGGTTTAGCAATCTGATAGCCTCTGATGCTTAAGAAAGTTTTATGCATTCATAGACTTTGGAAAACAGAAAACAGTGAGCTCTCTGTCTTATATACCCCATTGAGTGTGAGCATTTAGGAGAGGGGGTCTCTCAGAGTTGCTGTGGTATGCAGTGTCACTTGGGGAAAACTATCCAAAAGGGTGATATTTGATTGTGATATTTTTGCTGATATTAAGTAACTGTACAACAGTATTTAGTAGTAGTTAAAACGTATCATAAGAAGAGCTGAGCTATGTGTTTATGTTTGTGTTGTAGGAGCATGTGCTAAACATCTTACAAATGCTTTATGTGTTACACAATCCTAGAGTCTCATCTGAAATGCATTTATAAATATTTAAATACAATACAAAGTAAGAGGAGTTCCATAAGCTGGATTGCAATCATGAGCTGTCTGGACAGTTAACTATCTATACTCAGTGTGACAGACCACGTGCTGCAGGCAGTAGGGTTTTTTAACAAAGTACAAAAATAACCATCTGGAACCGTGTAAACCCCGAGGCTGCATCCATGCGTAGTCAGGACGCAAACGGCACCTTTCATGCATGTAGTTGCCTGATTGCTGAGCTTAGCTGGCAACACACATTCATATTATGCTATGCTTGCTGCTTGCTTGCAAGCGTAATCCAGGCTTCTCAAAATTGGAGGCTCTTCAGGAAAAGTTAAAATTCATTAAGGGTAAGCATAAAATGTCTTAGATGGAGTGTGCTATGAAATAAGGTAAAATGGCATGCTTTTTCTTAACCCTAGTCTTATTTTGATTTTATTTTCTCCTGGTTGACTATCTTTTCTTATCATTGTTATTTTCCTCCTATTGTTTGTCTTAGATCAGGAGAAAGGTCAAGTGTCTTCATCTGATGGCAATCTCCATTGTATTTGGCTAACCATACCTGACAATTGTATGTCATTGTCCTGGCCGAGTACATTTGCAGTTGTCAGAGGTGTGCCAGTCTTACCTGAAGTTCAGGGTACCAGGAAGCATCTGAATTTTTCCACATTGACTAAGATTAATGAAATGCTATTACTAATCAATTTTTTCTACTTTAATTTGGGAGTTATCTGCTAGGTGTCCTGTAAAACCCAAGAGAGAAAGACTTGAGGGAAAAATCACCATTTTTTGCCTTTCATTGCTCTCTCTGAAGCTTGGCATGCCTTCATAAAATGCACTGTTTTGGTATTGCATTGACCATAACCAGAAACTACTGAAATACGGCATTAGACTAGAAACAAATCAGTAGGGCCATGGTTTTGCCCTCCATCTTCTTAGCTTTCTTTTCAGAGATGGCTGCTGCAAGCATTGTTGGATGGCCAGTCAAGAATCTTTACGAACTGTTTGTAGTGTTTGAGGGGTTTTGATTTCTTGAAAAGGCCTATGTGGCATACAAATAGCACCTTTACCTTTCTGTCAGGCAATATCCAATATGCTTAGAGTAAGTTCTTTCCTCCCTGAGTGCCAAAATCGCTATTGCTGGAGTAGCTAGGAGCATCAGTCATCCTAGAAGAGAGTCTGGAGGGAAGAAAAAAGCCTCATCCACCTTTTCTACTTCTGTTGCAGTTCAGCTCTCTGTGTGCCAGCAGCACAGCCTGGGCTTGCTAGGGTGACCCGCTGCCTCCTCAGGCAGGATCATCTAGCTTCTAGCAGATCTAAAATATATGTGGTCCCCTTGGCTCCCAAGGAACATAAACGGAGAGCAAGCGATTGCCAAATGGAGAGCTGTCTCTTCAAAGCCCCTTGTATAAATTACTGCTTCATAGATAAAAGGAAATTATTTGCTATGCGTTACTCTGTTTAGGTGTAATGATTGCGTGTGAAGCAGGCCCAGTAAGGGTGAGCCTTCTGAGAAATGCCTGCTTCCTTTTCGGTTGTCACTGGTGTTTAAAACCTGATGTGTTTCTAGGAAGGTTTCAAGAAGCATTAGCAAAAGGGTCATCTCTTTGCATGCCTCCAAAGGCATTGCTGCTCTTTAGTTGGGCTACGCTGCCTTGCTGGAGGATGAATGATTAGAAAGTACATTTAATTTTCTTCTAATAACCTTGTGGTACAGGATTTTAGGACTTGAGATTTGTTGTGAAAACACTCGTGCTTCCAAGAATTGTCTTATTTCACTCCATATGCCGAGATTTGCTTGTCTAAGCCATTAGCTCAAAAAAGTCACAGAACTGTGTATGTATCCAAAAAAGGAGCCTGTCAGCTATTTTGGAAAACATGAAGCTGTGAGAATAGATTTGCTGGGACCTTCTCATCTTGAGAGTGGCCATACTCTTCTATTGCCAATTTCAGACAATAAGGCTGAAGCTGTATAACTAAGCTTTCTGGTATTAGTTAACTGTAAGCCCGATCATGTAATATAGGCTGAGGGAGTTTGTAAGTAGAGGGGCTTTCAAAATGGCCAGGTGGGGTTTTTGGTTTGGGGGTTTCTATTACAGACAAAGAAACTGCTATTTAAAAATGAGACTAAAGGGTGATAAACCGGTATAGATAGCACCTGAGAGAAATGATTTAATGGAAAAGAACTTTACATTCCTATTTAAATGTGGTCGATAAAATTCTATTATTTTCTTAAAATAATTAACTCAAATGAGCATTTAGTTTTGAGGGAAATAAATAAATGACCAAACTTTCAGGCACATTAATATTTGATTTGGAGATAACTGCATAAATATTGAATTTGAAGATTACATTCCAGAGCACTGCATTAAAATTGCAAGACTTTTCTATTATCCTTCATAATGGAACATGAAATTAGAAACTTGTTCATGGAAAGAAAAATTTCTCCAGTCTCATCTACACATTTTCTGCACTGTTAACAGAGGAACTCTTCTTCTCATACTGTGAGAAGAGACATAGCTATCAGTAGGACATAGACCCTGAAGTCATTTACGGTCCTTTTGAAAATTAATATGCGCCATTTCATAATTGTGTCTCAGTTCTGTGACTGGTATAGAACAAAACTTTAACCAGGGAGTTAGCCTACGGGGTTAACACTCACGTTTCCAGATGCAGGAGCCCAGGAAGCTTTGGTGTTCCTTAATTTTTATTTCTTTTCCCCTTGCTGCAGTTGCATGTGTTTGAGGACCACTAAAATGTCGTCTTGTCTTCCTAATCCTAAAACGTTTTTAAGAACGCTGGTGTAGCTCTATGTTGTTCAGGAAGGAAACACATGTCTTATGGTATTCTCCTCACTGTAGGTGCCGCAGCTCTTGTTAGCCTGCAGTTCTTACATCCAGTGAGATCTGTGGTCTTGTGGATGTTAGTTACTATAACGGTCTTGTTAGCTAGCATTTAGTATAGCTCAGAACATGTGGGATGTATTCAACACAGCAGCTCACCATTATTAGCAGCGCCTAGCCCCCCTTGTGAAGGCGTGTGCTAATTCATGGCTGCCCTGCTTCCCCTTCTGGGAAATAATTCTGAAAATGGAATAACAAATAGAAACCTGGATCAGAGAGTCTCAAAACATGTGTGGGCATCTAGTCCAAAGTGTTTTCAAACATAGATTGATTTTCCAACTCTTTATTTTCCTTCTTTTATTGGTCTTAAATAATTCATTTCCATAACTTTACAGTTCTGCAGTTGCTCCTCTTATTCATGGTTCAGCAATAACAAAACATTGTTCCCCATAGACTTGAAAATGGAGCAAATATACTCATTCTGCAGCAAAGAGCAATGCAATTGTATTTCTTCCTAATTAACTATACCTCAATAGAAAAATCCGTAGAATAGTAACATAGGAGAAAATTGGTAATTTCACCTTTATGTATGGTTTGGTGTTTTTCAAAAACTGTGCATTTATTTAGAGACAGAAGCCTATCACGCAGATTGTGTTTAGTTCCCGTTCATGTTATGAGTTAATGAACACTACGGATTTTCATGCCATACGGCTCTGTAACTTGCAGAGTTCTGTCTTAGGACAGCAGAAGGTGTAAATGATGTTTAAAAGCAATCTGTTGATCTTTGCCCCTATAACTGAATGTATAACTGATTAATCATTTATTAAACCTCTCTACATTATATATGAGTAGAACAGAAATATAAACAAGTGACCTTTTTATCCTTTTTTGTTTGAGAAAGTAGCTTCTTATTTGTAGAGCTAGTGATGATAACAAAATACCAATTAACTTTTAATGGCTGCTTTTGTATTCCCTCAGATTTATCAGAAAACAAGGACTGGATCGGCTTTTCCTGGAATGCGATACCCACATGTGGCGCCTGGGGGATCGGAGGATCCCAGAAGGAATCGCAGTCGATGGAGGGTCAGACTGGTTTCTCCTGAACAGGAAGTTCGTGGAGTACGTCACTTTTTCTAATGATGATCTGGTAACAAAGATGAAGAGGTTTTACTCTTACACGTTGCTTCCTGCTGAGGTATGTGAATTCAAAGCAATCCCTCTCTGTGTTCAAAACTGCAACGTTTATGTTTGTCCCAAAGATCACCAAAGTCAGAGGGGCCTTCACCTGATTTCAGTGGGCTTTGGATCATCCCACAGTGGGTAATGACAATTTTACTCCCATGATGAGTAAGCCCTTTAGTGTTAGAACAACTTTTGCAGTTGTTTAGCGGCTTTGTTTGTTTGTGGGACTTTTTTGCAAGGAGTGGGTTTGTTTTATACTTTTAAGCCTATTAATCTATTCCTGAACAACCAAAAATCCAGCTGCCCTTTGCTTGCAAATTGTTCCTCTGCAAAGCCTTTGAAGGCTATTAGAGATGGAGAATTGTGTTCTTAAGTAGCTTTTCTCGCTATTATTCAGCCCTTTTCTTTAAAAAACAAAGTTTTATTGTTCTGTTCAAAACTCAGCTAGAAGGCATAGTCACGAATCATTTAGATCACTCAGGAATCACTCTGGCTGCAAGCGATGCAGAAGGGGAGTGCACACCAGGATGGGTTTTCGTCCGGCATGCAGCAGTGTGTCAGGGAGATGTGCGTTATCTACAAATAGAGCACAGAGTCCGTCGGGTTGTCAGGCTCTGCTCCCAGGGTACGTAGCATGCAGCCATCCCAAGGAAGACCTGATGACTGTCTTTAAAATCATAATTTCCTTCCTCTCTAGTGGCCCCTGAACATTTTGAGGGATTGAGGAGACCAATCTTGCAAATCTAGGTTTATTAGCTTGCGGTGGAGAGCAGCGATTGTCATCTTTTGATAGGGGTTTATTATTCCGCACACATGTTGAATAATCTTGCTTTAATCCCATTTCTGTTAAAAATCACCTTTTCTCTCAACTCTGATAACCTTTTCATCCATTATCTAGGAGAAATTTCTGTATCATTATAAAAGGAACACAGGGCAATGGGTAATTGGGTAGGGTTATTTTTTTCCTCTCGCTTGAATGAGAATGGATGCCTTTATGGGTTTAACCAAACAGTTCAAGCATAAAATCCATATTCACTGGGCTGTCATTTAACATTAAAAAGGGGTAGGGGGATTATTTGGGGGCCAGCCCTGCTAATCTTATGCTGGTTATTTATAGGTCTTACTATTGCTGATTTTAAAGAGAAGTCACTGCTCCAAAAATCATCTCTTACAGGGCTAAATTTGATCATATTCCATAGCTTCTTTGTACAAGGTTTTCTTTGCAAGATACATAGCTGATTTCTTAAAATCACCCTGCCTTCACTGACCTGTTAACCTGCTATATCAGTCCCCATTATGCATGATTTATGTAACAGCTAATATTATGATGATATAATTAGGATAGCCCAATAGGAATTCCTTGCTGCCTTGAGTCAGCAAATAAAGACTTATGATTTCAGATGTAATTGCAGGAGGCAGAATGTCCTTCTGGTGCCTGGGGTGAATTGTGTATTTCAGAACAAGGCCATTTAACTGGCAGTGCATTTCGGAGTGCTGGAGGTAGAGACACCCATAGAAGAGCTGTCTGAGACTGTATTTTTTTCATAGTAACCAGGGTGAAGGTGAAGGTTTGAGAATTGTCTTAGGAAACAACTTGAGATACATCATTAACACATTGCTCAGGAAAATAGTCCTAAATCTGTTAGACCAGAGAGTAACCCACAGAAGAGAAATAATGGGAATTTCTTGGAATTGCTCATACAGCTGAAATAAAACTAAAATAATTGCTGGCACTGGTGCCTTTCCTGGAGTCTTTTGGACTCCCAATGCCCAAAGCTGGTCATTGCAGAAGTGCAATTACTCTGTGCCAGGTTATTGTAGCAAGGCCTCAACTGTGTGTTATTACAGTTTGGCTGGGTGTTGTGATTTTTTCATGCTTTACAGGATGCATATGTGTAGAGTGCTTTTCATATATGGCAGAACAACAGAGCTTGTTAATTCTGTCATTTCAAAAGAAATAAGTCACCTGCATTAGGTGCAGGCCCATGGGCTGAAGTGAAGGAGAAAGTGGAAGTCTGAGGAGCTGAATGTATCGATCTGCTCTGTCTTTCTTGCAGTCCTTTTTTCACACTGTTCTGGAAAACAGCCCGTACTGTGACTCCATGGTGGACAACAACTTGCGGATCACGAACTGGAACCGTAAACTTGGTTGCAAGTGTCAGTACAAGCACATTGTTGACTGGTGTGGCTGTTCGCCTAATGACTTCAAACCAGCAGACTTCCACCGATTCCAGGTAACTGAAGCAGTCTCTTCTCTGATACCCACCAAGAAGCTCTTCCCCCTCTGCTGGGGTGTGGAGAGCCATCTGGCTGCATGGGTGCAGCAGGGAGTGGGAAGGGAAGCTTTTAGCCCGTCAAGCAAGATGGAGAAAGAGGTGTGAAGAAGCTCTGCTCTTAATTTCAGGACAATAAAAGATTGGTTCTCCTGTGTTTTGGCCTTTGAGACTTACTACTGCATGGTAAGGTCACAAAGCAGCTCTTCAGACTACTTGGCATTGGTAGATCTGCTGTGCTAGAAAGCAGGGAAGCTTGACACGTCTCTCACTGTACCAGTATTACTTGGTAACTCTTGTGAATTTATTGTGAAGGGGTTTTTCCAAAGTTCCAGCTCAGGTGCTTTCATGATTTCATGAGGCTCCTGGCTTTCATTGTTAAGCATCTTTGAAAAAGACTTAAAAGTTGGCTAAAGTGCCTGCTAGAGGCTTACATAGCATAAAGCAAATCAGTTTTTGTGATTGTATTCATCAACATGATTATATTTAAGTTTATCTCGTGGTTTTGGGGGCCAGAGTCATGAGGTTTCGATCACCCAGGCTTGGCAGGACTGCCTTAAAAAGTTTAATCAGTTCCTTTGTGATACAGTTTCCTCAAGGCAGACATGAGAGCAAATCCTTGTGCTCAAGGGTGCACTCGGTCTCAAGACTGTATCTGGCCTGTGTATCTTCTATCAAGAATGAACAACTGTTTGTTTCAAGGTCACCAGATTTGCAATTCCATCCCTGCAGCTCCTCGGGGTTCCCTGCATAAAGCATGTTTGTTAAGGCTTTGTGTGGGATGGGGAATGTGTTGCCCTGCAGCACAAAAATGATGACTGCTCTGAAACAGAGATCTTTTCTTTATTGTACTGTGCTGCCTACCAGGCACAGTTGAAATCAGTGACACAGGCACTCACAAAAAGAGCACATGAGACATTATCTAAGAGAGGCTCTGCTGCCCCAAACACCAATCCCAGGAAAGTCTCCAGAACAGAATAAATGGCAAGTCTTAAAAATGTCCTGCCAGTCTGCAGAGGCTGACCTGCTCCAGGCTGGGAAAACAACCCACAATGACATTTCAGAAAACAATCAGGTAAACTGAGCTGCAAGGGAAAGTTCAAAATTAAAATAGATGTAAAGGCAACTTCTGACACTTGCCTGATGAGAGAGCCCCTCAGATGAGCATACAGCACCAGGCGGCTTGCTCGCAGTTCCCATGGAGGCACAAAGCAAGCTGCAGAGGAGGAGATCAGAGAGCCCAGAGCATGCACTGTCTCAAAGTAAAACTGAGCATCTTCAAAAGAATTTTTCAACCATCTGGGGCACTTTGAACTCCTCAGCACCTCAGAACCCATGCTTAAATATGAGCAAGGCAAAACAAAGGCTTTTTAAAAGCTAATGGCAGTTTAGTAGCGTATAAACCGGTAATATACCCGAGATTGTGTGAAGTGCAGAGCAAAAAATCTGTATGGGACCGGTCAGAAGCTGAGAAACCTCAGCCACAGATGGCACCTCTCCCAGAGTCCTTCCACCTCGTAGCAGCAAATCCATACACGCAAAATGCTGTTCTGCTCTTCTGAGCCCCTGTGCCACAGAACACTTTGCTCCCTGCCTGACCTGCCTGACACGTGCCAGTGCTGTGCTGTCTCCAGGCTAACGTGGTGGTTTAGAGAGCGTTCCCCACCCCTCTGGCACTTGGAGAGCCTTCCAGAGCAAGGCAGCGGGGGGTGGCTGTTGGTGCGAAGGGATTGGCACATCTACATTTTTGCTGAGTAATTATGTAGTTTTTATCTGACTCTTAACGACACTCAACAACAAATGGTTACAAAGGTGACCTTTTAAGTCACCTTTGCCCATGGGGAGAAGCACTTCATGTCCTCAACTCTTACCTATTGCTTAGAGCAAAGTGTCATGGCTGAAAATGGGAACTCACTCCAGTGTCTTTTCCTTTTGTATCACCACAGCAGACTGCCAGGCCAACTTTCTTTGCCCGCAAATTTGAAGCTGTAGTGAATCAAGAGATAATTGGCCAGTTGGACTACTACTTGTATGGCAACTACCCATCTGGCACACCCGGCCTCCGGGCATACTGGGAGAACGTGTACGATGAGCCTGATGGCGTGCACACCCTCAGCGATGTTGCCCTCACCATGTACCATGCGTTCTCCCGCTTGGGCCTGCGGAGAGCTGAGACTTCATTCCATGCTGCTGGAGACAACAGCTGCCGGTTAGTCTGAGTCTGTCTTTCTTTTTTGGGTGTTTCAGGGGACACAGACTGGACTGCCGAGCGCCAGTGGAGGTTCATCTACTTGGCTGTGCTGGCTGGAGCATACTGTCACAAACAGGGCCAGGCAGCTGCAAGTGTACAGCGCTTATTTCCAAGAGTATTTATGCCCATAATAAAGCATTGGTTATTCAGGGTTGACATTATGTGACCTGTTTGCTGCACTTTTAAGGAGCTCCTCTCCAGCCTGATGAAGACTGACAGGATCCAGTTGGGCAGTGCTACCCCCACTGCTGCATTTTCTTGATTAATTTCAGCAAGTGTATTATACACGCAGCTCCTAAACCCTCCGTGTGATTGCAGCAGAGGTCATGTTCACCTCTATTATGCTTACCAAAAGCAAAGGACAGGATTTCAGAATTAATCTGAACACAGGCAGGTTAATGGTTCTTGCTTGTTTCCCTGGGTGCATACATGGAGTACAGAGAATTACTTGCTCGAGCTCAGTTTGCCTGCTTGGTCTAGCTGTCTGTGCCAAGAGTGTTGCAACTGGTTGGATCCATTAGCATCAAATAAATAAAATTTATGTATGTATAAATATATATATATATATGTAGCAAGTAAAGGTCCTTATTCTTTAAAGGGAAACCCCCCTATATTCTAGATTCTTTTCTCACCTGTAAGCCTAGCAAAGAAGAATTCAGTCTAAAGGGATTTGAAGGAGGAATTCCTGGAGTTAGACTTGCACAGAAAAGGCTTTCTTCATGGTAGATGTTTCCTGCGTGCAAACACATCTGAAGCTGTTTACGTTCAAAGCAGAGACGGTTCATCTTTTAAAGTCTTACTTTACAGTCTCTTAGTTCCTTCTTCAGAATGTATTTTTTGGACCCTGCCTTTTTTTATCCTAATAGAAAACACATACAGCCTAAGTCAGCAAATACTGAAGACACTCCTTGTGCTTTGACGGATGGACTTTGCCCCTCTTGTGTTCTCAAGAGGGAATCAAATGCGCCTTGACCTTCCTACTTAGTCATGGAAGTGCTGAGCAATGTCCCATTTAGAAAGATGTGGCAATAAGTGATCCAGATTCCTATTACAGCTTCGCCAGTAAAGGTTACCGGTGCAAAGCAATAAAAGATCAATAACAATTAGATAGAAATAATCAGTAGTAGCATGCCTTCCTCATATGAAATAAAGGCAGACCTAAAGAAGTCCTGGGTCATTTGTCCTGTAGAGGGAAACCAGCAGAGAGGATGGGAGCTGTGTATAACCAGTACTGAAATAATTTGACAATTACTTTTGTGCTTGTTCCTTTTGTCAGTGTTCTGATGATGATTTATATCAATAATCAATTTCATTTCTGGGGAGCTTTTCATTGCACAGGAACTCAAGGTGCTTTTCAAGCTTGCTCGGATTATAGATAGGGAAGCCATGTCATCCACCACTGATTGCAGCTGTCTCTGGGATAAAGCATGGCTCTTTTACAGTAGGCTGGAGCCTCACGAAACAGTGCAGGGAGAAATTGCCAACAGTGATACAGAGTGGAGGCTTCATTTTCATACCTACCTGAGCCCCCTCAAAACACTGTGAGTCAGTGTCCAATTTAAATCACAGAAAGGTGGATAATCCTCAGGTTTATGATTCACATCTCTTCTCTCTTGATACTATGTTGTCTTTCTAGGTGTACGCATATATACACTTCCTCTTTCCCTCTTGTGATTTTGCATGTCTCTAGTGCAGTAATGGCAGGGATATATGGGGCTGAGTACCTTGACAGTATTCCCTTTGCTGTTAGGGCTAACAGCAGCACGAAGTTAGCTGATATTGCAGTCACCACCCCAGCTCATTTCATACTGCTGCAGGCACTGCAAGGAAAGCCTCTACCGCTTCAGATCACATTTGGAGTCAATCCCATGCTGCCACCCGCAGTGGCCCAGGAGACTTTTATAACAGAGGCTGCCTTGCACACTTTTCTGACAAGGGCCAGCTCACAGCCTCAGAAAGCCGTGCCCCCTGCAGACTGCTCCGGTACCAAATTAGATTGCATATCAGCATCTTCATTGGAAGCAACATTAATGTGTGATTGAGATTTAATTTATTTCTCTCCATCTCTAGGCATTTTTACTCGCTGCTGCCAAGAGACAATTTACTCAGACTATTTCAAGGATATTGTAAATATTTGCTGCTGCACACATATAAAACAGGAGGCCTTAGTGCTCAGAACAGAAGTCAGATTGTTGCTGGTATTGGCCTCATAGCTTTGCTGTGGTTGTGCTCAGTCCATCAGTGCTGGCCCTGTTCGTACCCTGTCTTGTTATGTTTATTTCTCAAGCTCTAAAGTCTTGCTTCTGGGTGTTGCTGGTTGCAAGTAATGGAAAGTCCTTCTTGGTTAGCTCCTCTTAGTGCTTATGTCTTGAGATGTAATAACCAGCATGAGGAGTCAGACTTCGCTGACTTGATTGGGAAGGCATGATACTGGTTGGTTTTAAATGTGTTGCAAACATACTTGTTTCACAGTTAATGTCAGTGCTGTAAAGTAACAAAATATTTTATTTCAGAGCTATGAATAACATGGTTTTAATTATTTATGCATCCATATGTACACAAACATCATTACAGATGTTTCTGAGACTATAGCAGACAATTGACCATAAATTTTAATTATCTGAAACCATGACTGCAATGTCGTTAAATCCGAACTGTAACTGAAGGAAGGCTTCCAAATCTCCGGATGAGAGGTTTTTCCTGTTTGTTTGACCTTTTTTCAGTTTATTCTTAATCATGAGTAAAAAATCCACGGCAAAAGCAACCTCAAGTCTTTAAGGAATGTGAAGTTCATTTCCTAAAATAAAGGAGACCTAAAATGGGGACCGGAGCCTGGTGTCCTTTGCTTCAGTGGCACCCTGCAGAGCACTGCCCTTGGAGAACCCGTTGGGGATCGGGTTTATATGCCGGGAATGGAGCAGGGCAGCAGCTCGCCCGTGCCCGGCCTCGCAGCACCCTCTGCTGTCCCCAGCCTGCTGCTGTCCCGTAGCAAGCGAGGGAGGCACTGCCATTGCCAGGCATCTGGAGGGATTAACCCTGCTGGAGGCAAAACAAGGCCACCTGATTTGGAGCAACAGACGCATTTCTTGAACATCGTTTATCCTAGCAAACAGTGCTGCAGCCTAACAATGTATATCACTGGGTGGCACTTTTTACCCAGAAGAGGTAGTAAGGGAAGGGAGTTTTCTGGCATGCAGAGGTATGTCCTAAAGAGCTTAGAGCTATGAATATGTTCTAAATGAGCATATATTCTTAGTAACATTTTTTATGTTTCAGGGTAATCGGAACAGCCTAAGAATATTTGCTAATGACTCATGAACACATTTGAAATCTCTTAATGTACAGTGGTGAATTTTCTAGTTGAAATGAATGCTTCTTAAGCCATTAGCTCCAAGTAAATGGAGATTTCATGTCTCTCTTGTGTAACTGATGAGCGCGTGTGTGTGCTGTTTTACAGATACTACCCCATGGGCCATCCAGTTTCTGTGCACCTTTACTTCCTTGCTGACCGTTTCCAAGGCTTCCTAATCAGACACCACGCAACCAATCTAGCTGTCAGTAAACTAGAAACTTTGGAAACATGGGTGATGCCAAAGAAAGTCTTTAAGATCGCAAGTCCACCAAGCGATTTCGGAAGGTTACAGTTCTCAGAGGTAAGTATTTGTAGCCAACCATAAAGAACGTCACAAGCCCCTGGAGAGACTGCATACTATTTCAGCAGCCTTTGGAAACTGTATTTCCATGTAATTTTTAGGTGAGAGTGGCTCTCTAGCATAATACGCATCCTGTTCATTGAAGGAGATACTGTTGCCAGTTCAGATCTGTGGTCAACCCTCACTTCTTACGTTGCTATCCTCACTCCCTCTTGTTTTAAGAAGAAACTGAAGGCATTTACTGTTGTAAAAGGGCCTCAGTAACTTAAAAGTTTTGTGATTGTGGTAGTTGTGAGTGCTGTGAGAGATGCCTGGGAAAAATGCCATGTTTCTGCAGCTCCAGATGTGAACAAGGTTGTGGTAAGCGTTCCTCTCAAGAGTATGCTGAAAAAACCCTTATAAAATTAGTGATAGTCAGTCACCGATGCCACCTGTGAGCAGAATTTGCCACAAATCCTGTTATTCTTCTAGGAATTTGTCTCAGGATCTGACATAGAGCGTAAAAAATGTACCCTAAAATACATCAGGAAAGTTGACCGCTAATAGAACGCAACATCTGTGTTCTGTTTTAAAGATAAAACTGTCTGAGCAGTTAATTTCATGATTTTTCTTGTTAAGACACAAATTTCAATTAAGGTATAAAATTGATTGAACAAATGTGTTCCAGTCATTATGGCCAAGTCCATAAATTACCATCTTGGGCAATTAAGAAATGCCTAGGTAGGATTCAGTGTTTTGGTGTGCATGGCAAATCCATGACACTAATGTGCCATTAAAGAGATGGATGGAAAGTATGTTTCATTTATCAATGTGTCTGATGGTAGGCTTGCCATTTCATGCAGTGATAAATGGTCATACAAGCTTTAATTCTTGTGATTTGTAGGAGTATTTCTGCTGTTTATTTGGTACTTTTAATCTCACTTTCAGCCTGATGCCTGCTCTGGGTCCTTCTTTTGAAAGCAACCGGGCTGGCAGCAGGAAGAGTTTTTTGTAATTGCATGACAAAAAGAAGTATGTTGATCTTAATGTTCTAGAACTCAAAAACCTTTATAAAGAATACATCTGACTTCATCTCAGTTGTAGGGAGGAGACAAACCTGGGACCAGAATTTACTCGCTGGCCACTTGCCAGGTTCCCCCTGGCCCCAGTGCATTGGAACCAAATCTTTTTTTCCCCAAAACCAGCCCTGCAGCAACGGTGAGCCTGATCGACAGATGTCCTGGAGCAGCAGTGCCCAGTGTCAGCCTCCCCTGAGAGGGGAAGCAGTGGCATGTCGGTGGCCTCTTCGCTGCACTGTGCCCACAGCTCTGTGGACTGTGTCGCACTGCAGGGAGGATCCCCGGATCCCATGGGACTAATGAGCCACTCTTCACAGCCTCATAGACCACGGCTGGTCTATAAGCAGCCCTGTAGAAACTGCTGCTGCAGTGAAGCCATGTGAGGGCAAAGCATGGGAAGGTTTTAATCACTGGCGAGCTTTTTTCAGGCTAAGGAAACATACGAAATGCACAAAAAGTTTTGGTGGCTGCTTACTTGTTTTCATTATTTTTTCTCACCTAAACTCTTTAATTTTCCTCTCCTTTCATAGATGATTCATATTTTAAAAGACCAGGAGGTACAAAGTAAATCATTTAAACATTTCTTAATTGTTTATTTTACTTTCTGCCTTCCCTTGGCCTGCAGGCATCTCTGCCTCTGAGCCAAATTGTTCTCTCCGTTACCCTGGTATAAATCCAGCATTAACCTCTTCAGCTTCAGTGTGGCTGGAAAGCCTCTGATCTGCTACTGCTTATTAAAATGTCACTTCTTTGCCAAAGTCCAGCAAGTGTAAAACAAACTTAGCAGTTCAGCTAAGATGAGGGCATCGATGTTCACAGCTTAAGCACCAGAGAAGAAACTTAAGATTTGCGCTTACTGAAACATATAACTGCTGGTTTTTCAAAAACTTTCACCCTGTGATCTGGCAGAAATTTAAAACTGAATGGGGCCTTTTTAGCTGAGAGCTTTCTTCCCTCGCCCAGCTCACACCAACGGGACTGACAGGAAGAGCACAAATATGCCACATTGCATGTGCTCCCGGGTGTATTTGTGACCCTGATGCACAACTGAAATTGCAGCGGAGACGATAGGATCTCTTCAGTCAGCCCTTCCTGCCCTCTGTTCCTTTGCTTTGCTTGTCAGACTTTGCTTCCCGAGTAGCAGATTTCACTATACACCATGCAAAGACAAGTGGAAAAAAATCAGCCAGCTGGGCTGACTAATGGCCAGGGGGGTTAATGATAGTGTTTCAATGGCACACGGCTCCTGCACTCAGTCTCGGGCTGAGTAAAATAAAATAAACTTACAGGAAATCCAAGGGAGACGATTTCCAAGCATGAAACTCCCACGCCTCCTAAAATTGGCTTGTACTCAGTGCACATGGTATGTATCCTACCAGCCTGGGTTCATGACAACTTTTACATGGATGGCAGAAGATTGATTTGCTGTACAGTACTAAAAGTCTCAGCTCAGCGTATATCAGTTGAACACTAAGTTCATTTCTGGTCTTGTTAAGACTTGTGATTCATCACAGAGAATAAAATAAACTAGGTGGCAGGCAATTAGTGTGCATTGTGTGAACCTAATGGTCCTGTTTGTGGTGAGCAATGAGACACAAACCCATAATCAAGGCATAATTTATCTTGGGAAAATTTTATCTTGGGACTGAACAGAGATAGAAACAGGAGTTTTAAGCCAATGAGAGAGTTCCAGCTTTCCAAACGTACCCCGTGCATAGTGCCTGCTCTTGAAGCTCAAAATCATGGTGATTAAAATAATGATGTGGAAAATGTCAGTTTCTGTGCCACATCCCTTCATAATTTATCAGATATTCATTACTGCTTGATTCCATCCCATACTTTGTGTATTCATTTGAAAGTGAAAGCCTACTTAAAATGTTTTAAGGGGCTGTGAAAAATATTACAGCACTGTAGTAGCTCTTGGCCTGTAAAATCAGACATCTCAGTACTGGGAACTCAGCTGTGCAAAGGTCAAGGGAAGAGGTATAAACTTCTAACTAGTGCTTTAAGTAAAATTCCCTTTAAAATACTGTGCTTGTCAAACCAGCTTGTACTGTAAGTGGTGCAGCATGGGAAAGTATGTGCCCCAGCTGGAAACTGGACATGAAGGGCAGATCCTGTAAATAGATGTGTGCAGCTCCCTGCCCTTCCCTTCCCTAAGGTGCCTGTGGTACACAGCCCCAAGTGCTGTCAGCACCTTGTCTTGGTCTGAGCCCGGGCTCTGGGGCACGCAGGGTGTTGCAGGGTGCCCAGGTGCCTTGCCTCTGTGTTGCTGAGGGCCTGCTCTGCAGCAGCATTTTCGCCTTGTTTTTGTGCTGTTGTTTTCACAGACCTGCACACCCTGACAGGGGTGTTGTGACAGGCTCTCATGGGAAGCTATTGCCACCAGCATGAGAATTGTCCCTTCCTCCCCCTCTTCTCCTGCCGTTTGGCTGTAACTTTTGGTTTACAACTGGGGAACCCAACAACGTGCCTGCACAAAGCTTAACAACCAGCGAACAATTTTGTTATAATTTTTCCCCAAAAGCAACCTCCGCTCTTCTATGCTACTGTAATAAACCTTTGCGCATATGAACACATCTCAACATCTTTTGTGCAACGTGGTTGTTGAGCAATGTCACCTGGAGGTTGGAGCATGGGTACTGTAACTTTCTGGGTTTTTTTCCCAGGGGTGAGAGACTAAAGAGAGGGAAATAGTTGTATGTCGAGGATGAATGTTTATTTTTTGAGGAAGGCATAAGCTTTCTTTGAGGACTTCTTCAGTAAGAAATATTGAATGTGGTGGAAAGAGCTTCCTTATAGGGGGTTTTTTTGCCCAGGAGGGTGTAGATTTGTTTCACATGTTGTGACTTTATTATTTCCAGGTCTCTTGAGCTCCAATAGGAGTGACATGGCCACACTTAGTGAAGGTTGGCGGAGCAGATAATAAGATCTGGTCAGGAAATTTTCTTTCTCAGCTTATTTCCATACATATTCAGTTGGTCTTGTCAGGAGAGTATGCACTGACAGCTCCTCAAGGCAGTCGATCCTTGGGTCTGATATCTGGGCTACGCTGTCTGGTTTGATTAGCTGGTGTGCTAGGTGAAATACCTCTGAAATACCAGCGATTCTTCTGTGTTGATTGCAGAGTAGTGGAAGGCTAATTTTGTCTCATATTCTGCAGTATCATAGTCCGGTAGGAGGAATTCGTATGATGACAGATGGATTTAGGATGGTAGGTTTTTATTCTACTGGCCTTGTAGCTTTTTCCTGTCAGTCCTCCTGTAATTTGTCTGCCAACCACAGTGATTTATTTAGAAGGGATTGGGGACTGGACAGTTTCCAGTACAGGTATCAGTGGTAGTAGGCATCAGGTAATTATTACGTTTTATGGATTTGGGGGGATTTTGGAACCACTTTGGGGGGGTATTGGAACCACTTATTCTCATCAAATGAGATGAAATCTAGAAGAAAAATCTCTGAAGCAAATAAGCTACAATTATTTGTTATGCTTTCAGGAAAGCAGGTTCTGACCATGCCTGTGTGAGGTGAAGATTAGGGACAAGGACATCTCTGTGTTGGGGAAATCTTCAATATCCACATATGCTGAAAGAAGGGATGCTCTCTGTGTATGGCTGGGCCTCCGGAGACCACTTGAGAGAATCACATGGTTTCTGTGGTATAGGGAACAAATCAACGCTTAGGTCATCTACACTGTTTGGAGATTAAGGCCAAAAAAGACCTGAAGGACTATGAGGAGTTTCGGTATCAGGTTGGCCAAAACATCTGTATGTCTCTCCAAGGAACAGTATCAGATATCTGCTTGTCAAAAGGAGCCAAGGGCTTCTCCTGTTCTTCACTTCAAATGGGGTCCCTCAAATCTTTTTGTATTTGATATTGATCACTTTTGATTTGAGATTATGGGAACAGGATCTCATGGGACAAGCAAGGTGGGCATTTCCTCCAAAAGCAAATATGCAACCTTCGATACTGTGGTCCACCAGGTTACCTTCTTAAGAATTGATGGAAGTGGTTCATTAATGGTCAGCCTCATAAACGCATGCTAGATTTAGTGCTGGGATAGTAAAATGTCTTTCAGTTGACCTAAGAACGCCAGTTACTACATTTTCATGCTATCTGTTCAGAGATGCTTATTTTCAGTAGTGTACAAGTGTTAATGGCAACAACTTCTAAGTTTGCATCATCCTGTGGGTTATGGGTGAACCATTAAAATTCATATAAAGAGCAGTGTAATATGAAAGCTGCTAGGAAAAAGAAAGGTCCATTAAATATTTACACTACATTGTGAATCAGCTGTGTTACTGTTAGTTAGTGAATAAATAAAAAACAATCTCACTGTTATGACAGAAAATTCTGAGTTTACCAGAAATAGCTTCCCACATCAGGCACAAGTGCAGAGTGCAGAGGCAGAGTGCAAGGAGACAGCGTCTCACGGATAAATTGTAGTAAAGGACCTGATGTGATTTGTCATAAAGTCAGCAAAAGCCTCTTCCTTGCCCTTAGCAGTAACTGGGTAGGTCTCTACTGCAGGCTCCGTCTCTCAAATGTATCATACATTTTCATGACCTAGGAGATGATGGGTCATATTTTTTTCTATGCATAGCCCGTGTTCAGGCTTAGTCCTTTATTGACTGCTTCCATGGGGAGGAAAAGGAGAGCTGCTATAGCCTGTTACATCACTCTTAATGGAAAGAAAACCCTTATATCAATCAAAAGTGGATAACTGGACCAAAAAAACAAGCCTAGCATTCAAGCTTGTCTCACAATTTGTGTACAAATTATGATCTCCTATGAAGACAGGCAGAGAGAGTTGGGGTTGTTCAGTCTGGAGAAGAGAAGGCTCTGGGGAGACCTCATAGCAGCCTTCCAGTACCTGAAGGGGCCTACAAGAAAGCTGGAGAGGGACTTTTTACAAGGGCCTGTAGTGATAGGACAAGGGGTAATGGCTTTAAGCTGAAAGAGAGTAGATTTAGATTAGATAGTAGGAAGAAATTCTTCACCACGAGGGTGGTGAGGCACTGGAACAGGTTGCCCAGAGAAGTTGTGGGTGGCCCAACCCTGGAAGTGTTCAAGGCCGGGTGGGACGGGGCTTTGAGCCACCTGGTCTAGTGGAAGGTGTCCCTGCCCATGGCAGGGGGGTTAGAACTAGATGACCTTTAAGGTCCCTTCCAACCCAAACCATTCTATCATTCTATCTTAGGTCATATTGCCATCAGCTTTTATATGTATGCGTAATTCATGTAATGAAATATGATATGTGTGTCTTGAGAGCCCTTATTTGACGTAAGGGTCTTAGATACTTGCAGAGACGATGGTAACAGCAATGTGGTCTTCAATTTCAGATTGGCACCGAATGGGACGCCAAGGAAAGGCTTTTCCGGAATTTTGGAGGACTCCTCGGGCCGACAGATGAGCCAGTTGGCATGCAGAAATGGGGAAAAGGCCCCAACGTCACTGTTACTGTCATTTGGGTGGATCCTGTTAATGTAATTGCAGCAACATATGATATTCTTATTGAATCCAGTGCCGAATTTACTCACTACAAACCACCTTTGAATTTGCCCCTGCGACCCGGTGTCTGGACGATAAAAATTCTTCACCATTGGGTACAGGTAGCTGAAACCAAATTCCTTGTTACTCCTCTCACCTTCTCTAATCGGCAGCCTATCAAACAAGGTAAGTTTTATTATTTGGTACAGGAATAATACAGTTACTGTGTCTGTGTTCACTGTAAACACTGCTGTTAAAAATGAAGTAGCACTGCATTGGAAAAGGAGAAAAGAAAGGAATTTTATAGATACTAAATCAGAAGAAATTCTTGCACTAAGACAAGCGGAAGTGTCTGTATCCAGTCCGTAAAACACAGCCACTTTGAACAAAAGGCTATTTATATCTTCAAAATATGCACAGTTCAGAATCCAGAGAACTTCAGACTCTCAATAATCTAACAGCTATCGTAAAAGCCATCATTTAGAAATAGAAAGAAAAATGGACCTTTCTCTGCTGCTTTTCATTCACATTTGCTCATAAAGAGTTACAAATGTTTAAACTGTTATCTTGACAAAGTCTTCGTGTTTAATCATAAAAGCATTAATACACAAAATGCTGAATTAGACAAAATTACCCTAGGCCAGAGCTCACCTGACATATTGTCAGGTCCAAGTATTCGCTCTTGCCTGATACCTGCCAAAACCTGTTCAGTACATGCCAAGCAGTTGTGTTACAGAAATATCTATGGATACGGCGATCCCAGTAAGTACATGATCAGACCCACACTGATATTTTTTAGAAAGAAGCCATTTTCTTCCCTGCCACAGCAGCCCTGAGCCATCCAAATAGAGAGGTCATTCTCGGGCTGCCAGTGTCTACAGGCTCCAAGCAGCACTTTGCACTGGCACAGGCATTGTTTGAGTGATTGGGTCTTCAGTCAGTGCCGAGGACACTGGGCTGGGAGAAGAGAGAATGTTTTGTAGCCACACCTGTTTTCTTATTCAGTAAGATCAAAACAAGGTTGTTGCTATGAATATCTTTACCGTTCTTCTTAACGTGCTCAAGTGCTTCCATCTGCCCAGTATTAATATTCATAACTTCAGGCATCTTAAAGTTGCTAGATACATAGAATCCTATTAAGTTTTCAGAAGTTCTTCTTCCTGACAAGGCAGCAAATAAACTGAGTCAGGCATTTACCTTCCAGCATAACGTGCTGCTTCTGTAATGCAAACACCACCAGACAACTGCTGAGAGCTAACACAGCCCTTATCTTGCTCAACAGGAGCTTGATTCTACACATTTCTCAGCAGAAGAGCTAACTTACTGATTTCTTCTTCTAACATTGGTGGCATCGTTTCTTAAGCAGAAACTAAACCACCAAGAACCTGCTGCTGTTATTAGCTAATAGGCAATGATAAATTGTGAAGAAATGCCCTGTGTAGAAGGAATACGTTTCTAAAGTTTGAGGCAACCTACTTCTAAATGCAGCTGTTACTGACTCGTCTCCCGGCAGTTAATGAATTCCATGTTCTTTGCTAATTTAACAGTTAAGGCATAAATTGGATGGAAAATGTGGCATGTAGCTAGCAACCTTGCTGCTTTTCTGTATAATGTGAGAGCCCTGTGGACAGTTAAGTGTGTCTCAGACTTCAACCATGAGCCCACACTTTATGGTGAAAAGGCAAAACTCCCTTTGGTCCAAACTCTGAACCTGGAATAATTCCACTGAAATTATGGAGTTACTCTGTATTGCCCATTGATACACTGGGAGAAGATCTGGCTCATATTTTTTGTTAAAGAGCCCTGTTCATTCATATGGTAACTAGAATCTACTACAGGAATGAAATATAAAGCTTGGGAACAATATTATCTAGGAAAAAAGCTTCAGGAGTGATTTGCTACTGATGATGTGATGTATAATCTCCAGATGTCTGAGGCATGAAGGTAAAGAAGAAAATTAATTACAGGGGCAGATAGTGACACTCCACTGTAGTTAGAATTGTATTTACAATGCAAATTCCTGTTGTTTGGGGTTTTTAAGGCTTTCTTTCTCAGTGACACTATTGTGCTCTGTGCAGGCAATTGTCATTTAGCTTTGATTTCCAGCTTTTGTCAGTTTTTCACCACTTTATTATTTAAATATATTTTTCTCTGCCAAATAAAGGTATTGTGAGAGTATGACAGAAGAATTAGAACTTCTAAAAGAACAATTTTTGTTACCATTGTAAACAATGTGAAAGCTGCCAGAAATCATCTAAAATGAAGGGATAGTATTATGGTCTTGTCTTAACAATGAAAATAAAACATACATCAGACTTAGCCAGGAGTTGTCAGGAGAAGAGGGGAATATGTTTTATTAAGGTTTTCTTTGAAATTTTGTTCTTCCAACCATCCTCCCTCACCCACACCCATCAAAAAAAAAGGATAAAGAAAAGCTATAGCTCTTGTCAGAAATATTACCCTGGAAAGTAATTTGCTACTCCAGAAGCTTTTTGAATGACTGATACATTTCATGCCACTTGCATGTCATTTGCTTGATAATGATTTGGCCCCCTCTGTCTCATATACTCCAGAGGTAGAAACTGGAGTCCACATAGTTACATACATAAAAATCTGTCCGTGATCTTGTGTGTAATTTCTCTGTGTCATTCTAAAAGCGTTTGCACAAATCTGGCAGCAGCACAGCAGTCACTAAAATCTTGTATCTTGAGAGCATGAGCATGACAACAATCACTGTATTTCCTAAATCATTACTTATCTACACATCACTTTAGCGGAGAGCACAACAAGGCAAAGTTGCTTTTGGTTTCCCAGCATCACGAAAGGAGTCACTTGCTCCTCTTTTGAATAATCAAAGCAAAACGTGTTTGTTCCTTTATTATGACTCTCAAAATTAATGATTACAATTCAAAATTAAAAAATTCATCATGGGACAGCTACCAGCAAAGATGTTTTGTTTAGCAGTTTATAAAAACAGCATATGCAGCTAGTTTATTCATGTTCTATTCCCATTTATTTATTAATTTTAGCCTAGAGTCTGTGCATGCAAGTAAAACCATAAAGGGAAATCAAGAGCAGGTGTTTTCTTTGATGTTGTGTCCAGATGTGCATAACTGACAGAATGTAGGTTGTTTTAAAACACAGATTCATTGACCTTTTCAAAACCTGGATCTATAAGAGTTAAAGAGATCAGTTCTTATACGGAATTACTGAGTATGCTGGGAAGTTTGGGGTGTTTCCACTGTAAATGAGGCTCCTAAAGCTATTTCAGTGGAAAGTCTAGAATCTGATGTTTTTTATTCTTTCTTGCTCCTCTTCCCCCTCCAGTCATCCAAATCTGTGTCTATTTTTTCTAGTCTGAGCTGTGTCACTGATCAGCTCTGCCTTCAGCAGACCCTCTGGCTTGAGAGAGCCTTCAAGTGTTTGCCTGGTTGGAGAAAGAAAAAAAGAAAAGGAAAATTAAGTGTATTTCTGAGATAAATCATTTGGAGAAATCAGGTTCACTTGCTCCACCAGTGTTTCCTTCCCCCTACATCCTGCACAGCCAGATTCGGTTTTATTCTTCTTCTAAATGGCAATTTTGAGTTTCTCACCATATGGCTGAGTGAGTTAAAGCCAAGTACTCCATGCTTGCTGTAAGGACGCCGGAGGGCTGCCAAGGACCAGCAGGATGCCCCAGGATTAAATTGTGCCAAGACAGAGAGGGAATGTAACATGTGGAGGAGACAAAACAGGGAGAGGATCAGTAGAAGATCACTGGCAGTGATAATAGACAGGAATGGGGGCTTCTTGCTGTCTGCTTTAGGCAGCCTGAATTTAAGCGCAGTTTGGAGGCTTGAGGCCAGATGTCCAGGTCCCCTGCATAGGGACTGGAGAAGCAGAGCCAAACAACAGGTATAATTCAGAGCATTTAGCCAGCAGTTCAAGAAAACAGCTAATTCAGTAGAGGTTGGCTCTGCATCCCCATCATCCCACTTTCCCACCCTTCCATGCTCTACAAAGTCCGTGTGAAGCAGTCATGCCAAGTGTGATCACACATGTCTCCCAGGGGCACTGAGAGGGGCAGAGAAAAAGCCAGAGCAATTCCATTTTTAAATTTGAGTTAATATTCATGGCAAAGTTTCCACAGCAATCTCCCAGCTGGAGTGACAATAATGAGTTGTCATGCATTTAATGTATAGTACCTGTTTCATTAAAGCTAAATAGGTTACTGTGAGCCAGTGGGCAGATTCAATTCTGGGGCAGAAAAAGTCCCAAACCGCAAGCTGATACCAAACACTGGATTGAAAATAACCAAATAACTAAATAAATAAAACCCTTCTTCCTTCCTCCTTCTTTGCCTTAAGAGAGACCTTTCATGTTGGGTTCCTAGCTTGACGGCACACCCTGGACATGGGGCTTCTGATCTCTGCTGCTCCACAACGGGACGGGGAGCCTTAAACGCCAGCTCCTGGTCCCTGTGCCCTCTAACTGCAGCCGCCTCTTTCAAAGGCTTGATGGCATTAGCAGACATACTGCAATGCCCACGTGCATCTCAAAGGCCTTTTAACTTAATCCATATTTATAGATCATCTTAATTAAGTAGATACTGGGAAACCTTTGTTTTGCCATTGGTTGTTTGCAGTGGCTCAATCAATTTTAATTGCATCTATACGGATTATAAAGTGGGTGGCAACTTGTGTCAGAACTGCTGTGATTTCTTCAAATTAACCAGAGGTAACATGACACGTTCTTGATAAATGCAGTAATAGCAGCAGGCAAGTGCATGGCTGCAAAAGAGTAGACATGCCGTGGAATCGTCATTCTGAGAAAAAACTTGAACACAGGGATTTAGTTCAGATCTAGTTGACAAGGAGTCGATTAGCTTCACAGTGAGCAAATGCAGCACTGTCTTGTTTGCTACGAGAGAAAACAAACAAAATGTCAATAAAAAATTACCTTTTTGCCAGAGGGTTTCAACACAATTCAAGTAAAGAAATGAAGCTGTATGTACATTCCGTGTTGCTTTAAAAAAACCACAGGTCTAGTGCCTTAATGTGTACCAAAGTAATCACATTTTTCATTCCTTAGCCCACTCTCTGTCTAAACTCATTTGCTTTTTCTGCAAAATGAAGAACAAACCCACACAAAAATACTGAAATCCTAGCCTATGCGGCTGACTACAGGCTGTGTATTTAGTCCAAAGAAGTTATACTAAGAAAAGTCAGCTGAGAAGTGAAGTGCCCTCCCAGAGTGAAGAGCAAACAAAAATAACTCATTTTTTAAAGCTACAGTCAATGGATATATTTTGCATTGATATATGTCCTCTTGAAGTCAAAGGGCTATTTAGATGTGCTTGCTGGCAAAAAAATCTGGCTTAATGTCTGCAGTTCAATTAATTTTGAATTGGTTATTCTAACTGTACAGGTTTAAATGTCTAAACACACATCTCGTAGGGGCAAGCCTCGTTGTTATTTTTTCATGAACAAGGATTGAAGTGTCAGTGCTTTAAAAGCATGCCCAGTAGCTCCAGCCTCCTTTTATACAGTATTTCAGGGCTTGGGATCCTCACTGTCCCTCTCCTGTCCCAGCCCAGTAAGTTACAGAATCATGATTATCTCTCTTTTGTTTTTCCTTCAGTGCAAAGAGGAATATCCCATGTCTGCCATAGCTTGGATGAGCCGCATCCTCCTTACTTTCTCCTGTGAACTTTTTAACAAAGACTTGGAGGCTCCAGGAGAGGGTTCTGGGTTGAATCCTCAGCATTTCCTATTGATTAGTATACATAGCTCTGCGCTCAGATTGCTGTTACCCAACTCTTTCTTTATAGGATAAGCAGACACCTAACTTGGGGTGTTCGTTCTGCTGTGGGGCCAAGCAATCCCCTACCAGTACCGTGTCAGGGTTTGATCGTGTGTCTTGCATCAGAGAAACACATTTTCACTGCAGGCAGTGGTAGCCCTTGACACACTGAAAAACATAGTGTTTTGTTCCCTGTAGTACTGTCCTCATCAGTCTTTTCTTTTTCTATCTGGTGATATTTGTGTGTGGCTTTTCAAAAAAGTTTATCTTCAGTGCCATTAAACACTATTACTGTTGTACATGCCAGCAAGCCCTTGCAGCACAGCCAGTTCTGGAGCAGAGCACAGCCGTCACTTCGTGGTGCAGACCGAAACAACAGTGTGTTGGTGTGAGAAGCATAGCATATCCAACACAATTACAGCAATAGCAGATTGGAGACATTTAAATTTGTTGAAGATGCTGAGGTTATCACCTTTGTTTTAGCAAAAGCAGCCCACTGATCTTAAACAACAAGGGTCACAGACTCAGAGAAAAAGATCATCTCCTGCTGCATTGCCAGCATTGGCTCCTGCAGTTTCTGTAGGTTTCATTCCTTCCAGTCCTGATAATCCACCAAGTCCTGAAGCCTGGGACACATGCGAGGCTGATCCAGAGAGAAGAGCAAGTTCCATTTTATCCGGTATTTGTCTGAAAAAAGGTTTCTCTTGCTCCATGCACTAAACACATGCACAACAGGCTTTAATTCAACAAGCTCTCTGAATGGCCTGTTTCAATCAGGTGATCCTGCTAGTAATGCCAACTCTTATTTGTATTGGGATTTTTACTTAGAATGTTCCTATTTAATTAATATGTTGACAAACAGTCTTCCATATTTAATTGCTTCCAAAAGGAGGAAATTTAATCATGTGTACTTATTCTGTTTCTTAAACTGCAGTGCTCTGGCAGAGCACACTTCTGACACATGTGCATGGAATAAACTCATTTTGACTAGAGGTTATTCTGGATATCTACCATTTAAAGTAAAAAGAGGGGTTTAGATGAATGCAGGAACAGTTAAGTGATGTATAATGGTGATGGGGATGTACCGAACTAATTTAATTGGGGATTTGAAGTAATGGACTTGCACAGTATTTGACATTAAAGACTTTGCAAATATAACAGCAAAGCTGCAATTAAATGTCCCTTTTCCCTCTAAATAAATGTACTGATTTAGTGCCAGCACCTGAGATAGTCCTCTGCATGGAAGAAAGGACTCAGTGTCAGGCTGCAATGCAGGCAGCAAGGACATGTGGAAGGAATTGTAGCTGTGACTATGTAATTCCTGGCCTCTGAACGCTATCTGAGCACGGTGGCTTTCCTAGCCTGGAGCGCCCTGAATGGGCCCATTTTGTGTTCTAGACAGTGTGTTTGTTGGCAGAGTTAAACATATCCTCTGTGCTGCCAGAGTGAGGATGCTGGGGAAGTCAGCTGAGAACAGAAAGAAATGGTTGAAAATTTACTCCCAAGAGGCACACAGTGAACATTTGTGAGGGTCCCATTCTGATTTTATGAGCAGCACCTTGGTCCACTCTCAGACCTTAAGAAGTCAGCGAGCCTTAGACGAGGGCGGTCTGATGCGCAGTGTCCAATTCAGCGTCTCCGAAGGCATTATCACAGCCTACCAAGCATCCTTGAACTGTTTCCTAATTTCAAAGCACAGCCTTCTCTGAGTGTCCACAGGGGTAACTTCAGCTGCATGGGGGCGTATCTTCCAGGCTTCTTCTGCGGTGAGAGAGACAAAGTTAGCTTCTCCTGACTGCAAGTGGGTTGCTCCTGAGAAGGAGCTGCATGTTGATCAGGCTCCAGGTACAGACAGGAGCTTGTAGCTGCGATACCCTTGAGGCTGGGCCTGCCTTTTTGTTGTGCTGTGCCAAACAGCTCTGTGTTGTGCCTGGGTGTCCTACAGCTCTGGGGACTCCATTTGTACGTGATGATAATAAGAATGACGCTGCTTTCAGCCTCAGTGCTTCGCCCTGCTAATGCAGCACTTGCAGGGTTAGCATCACGGTGAGTGGAGATCATAGCAGTGAGCATGAGGAGCTGAATTGCTGAGCACAGCCCATCGACCTCGGGATGCAGTGTGTCCTCAATGCTGGGGAAATGGACTGTAGCACACCACTAACTTTTGCCTTGTCATTTGCTGTACCCTTAGATCCTGAAGGGTTGGGTTGTTTTTTTTAATGCACTAACTTTTGGGTTTATTTCTTCATTTCCAGAGGAAGCCATGAAGTATCACAACGGGCCTCCAAAGAACGCGTACATGGAGCAGAGCTTCCAGGGCTTGAACCCCGTCTTGAATATCCCCATCAGTGCCACCCGCATGGACCAGGCCAAGAGGAATGCAGGGCTCGTGGGCGCTGGGCTGGAAGCCTGGGTGGACTCTCTGGTCGGCAGCGTCTGGTCAGCCGTGGACATCTGCAGCACTGGCCCCACTGCCTGCCCAGTCATGCAGGGCTGCGCTCAGACAGCCTGGAGCTCCCTGAGCCCGGACCCCAAATCTGAGCTGGGTCCCGTCAAACCCGACGGTCGCTTGAGGTAGCATCCGGTACGCTCTCCTCCGGCATAGGTTTTTAAAAGGGAATTTAACCTTGCTCGTATGTGAATCTTGCACCAGATTTCAGAAACCGAAGGGAACGTTATACTTTTTTGTTACTTATGCAATATAATTCATTTAAAAAAAAAAAAAAAATCCGACAAGGCCTTTGGCACTGCCCTCTCCATCAGCTCTGTCAGGAGCAGCTTCGGTCGTCCCGCAGCCTCTGCTGTCCCACGGGGCCCCGGCCGTACCGCACGCTGCGGCACCCACAGCCTCTGCAGGTTTCAAAACAGTAGCAGCAAGCCATGGAAAGGGCAGTGAAGGAGCAGCTGCTAAAAGTGTTTTTTAAAAATAAATTTGTCTGCACCTCTGCTGTTTCATAGGCTTTCATTATTTTGCTACCATGAATAAATCACAGCAAAATTCCCTTCTACTTAGGCTTCCTGGGGAGGTTGGTTACTGCAGGCTAGAGCCTGTATGACCACATTACCTCACAGAACATGAAATAATTATGGTACACCCTCACCATTATGGTTTGGTTTTTTTTAATAACACAAAGTAATTCTGGGCTCAGCTAATGTCTGTTTTTATCCTAGTTAGAGAAAACAAGCAAAAGCAGAAACTTTCGGATTATTTTCAGTGTTTTTTTAGACTAATTTCTTGATAAACTCTAAATGGAACCAGTGTTCTGCTGTATTAGTCTTTCATGTCTCATGCAGTCAGGTTTAGGGTCTGGGTACTAAGAGTATTGGTTTAAAGAACAAAGAAGCATTTTGGATTTCAGCCCTTTCAAATCTGCAGGGTTTTTTTCTAAGCCCACCAGAACCTAAGCGTTTTTGTAGACTTCTGGTACAGCAAGTGTGTATGTGTTGGGGGTGGGTTGTGATGTCTGCTCACACCCTTTGCTGATTTTGCTCGTGAGCTGAGCTGAGTTTTTTCTCAGTCACGGGAGTTGCGTAGAACCAGTAAAATGGTAGAATTGGGACCTAAATCTGCAACAACACATTTCTTCCCTAGTTTGAGTAGTGGCTAGTAAATCTTAACACTAATCCCCTCCCTTGATCTCAGAGCTGCCAGCTCATCATGAAGAAGGGTCCATCTAGGCTTGTGCAGGGCGTCTGGAAGGCTGTGCAGGACATGGGTTCCTGACTGAAGCCACGAGCTGAACGTGAAGGAGAGCAATGCCATGTTTCTCAGTGCTTTTACTTTATTCTGTCAACAAACTCTACCCTTGCCTGTCTTCAGAATTTCTAGCAGGCTGCATCCTGTTTTAAATAGGCATGTTTTCTATCAGTTTAAGTTGCATTTTCTACAGTAGGAAAAAAATTCATTTACATTCCAAGAAATTTTTAAAATACAGGTTTTATATGCAAATTAATCTCCAACTAATGCATTTTACATTAGCATAAAACATGCACTTTGTTGTTGTTGCTGTGGTAATCTCTTGTTAACAACATAACCCATAAAGGCTATTAAAAGCTATTGGGTTAATTAGGAAAAAAATCCTGTTGATGTAACAAAGTAAGGTATCTGTTTACCCTTCTGTGTGTATGGCTAACTTTCTGCTGATGAGAGTTAAGCGTCCACATCAGGAGGGAAATAGACCCTTAAATCATTCTGTGATTGCATCTCACAGAAAGGTTGAATTCCCTTTTAAACAACAGTTGCAAGATGACTTTGACACACAGATCCCAGTGGCTTGTAGTATCTCTCTCCGTAGTATTGGTTTAAAGCTACTTGCAGTTTGCTTTGGACTTGAAATTGCGGTGTCAGCTGTGCTGGCATTAAGGCAGAGCATTGAAATGTTTATCTGGCACAAAAATGGATGCATAGAAGGAACAATTTAGGTATTTATTATTTATGTTTTAGTCAATGACTAATTAGTAGGTGCTGCTTTTGCAGCTTGAAGATTATGTTATCTTACTAACTGAAGCTGCCTTTATTAAGAAAAGGCCTTCCTCCCCTCACATCTCCCTTTCTTTTTTTGTCTTGATTTTGACAGTCACGAGAGCTGTAGTTTTAGGAAAGCTTGTAGCAATGAGAGCTGGTTGAAATATTTCAGTCAAGATAAAGTTCCAGCTTTTCAGCTGGCTCTAGAGGCAATCGTGTTTAAAACCAGGGTGGCCAACAGATTTATATGATAGAAACAAAGTGTTATTACTTATTCAGTAGGGTTTTTTTAACAGTGCTTGTTTTTAATCTAACATTCCTTCATGAAGTTCAAATTTGCTGGGGACCTCCAATCCTCACTGTGAAATCCAGGGCTTTAGTCACCCTGATGCAATGGCAACTGCACGGTTCAGGCCCTGCGGATTAAATGAAGAACATAATATTTAGGGCACACAATACAATTCATTAACAATCCTAGTCAGTGATTGTTCTCAATAAGACTACTGGGGTAGTCGCAAAATTTTCAGTCTGTCTTGCACATAAGCTTATATATAAGGGTGCGCCCACACACGCATGCAGATAACTTGTTTTTTAAATTTGATACTTTTTTATTCTTAAGCAGGAATGTTTTTAAGTGCTTTGTTGGTAAGTTTTCATTATTAACTAGACCAAGCAGAAGGTGACAACAGTCCTGTCTTTTGTGGTTAGAAGAAAATCTGCCACTTTTATCATTTAAAATGTAAGGTGCAAATTATTTTGTTTTAGTACAAAAAGGGAAGGAAAATGGTTGCTGATATATCTATTTACATTATATGCTAGGTTTAAAATATCTCAAAAAAATTTATATTAGTTTATTTTCTGAAAGACAAAAAGCATCTATACGAAGAAGTTTTGTAGCAAGCTGGCAATCCCAGTGCTGCTGTTACAACACAAGATGTAAAACTGAAGAGGCTGGTCCTGCAGTCCTTTCTCAGGCAAATCTTCCACAGAGTGCTGATGCTGAGTAAGGACTTCAGAGTCAAGTCCAGCATAAATAAAAGGTGTGACAGTATGCTATGAGTACATACTGTATGTGTTTGAATCAAAGGGTGAGCTGCCGTGTTTGGAACATCTTCTGGGGGCATTGTCAGTTTTGGACCTAAACAACAACCTCTACTATAGCTATTAATATGCAGACACAGATATATGTTATATATGGGACACTGTGTCTGAGTTGCAAAGTGCTGTAGTTGTGAAGGAAAAACGTGGAAGGCAAGACGTTCCATCAGGGATCACAGCTTGCTCCCAGCTGATGCTGTGGTAGTGCTGCTAAGACCAATGTCCTGCTTAGTGGCTTTTCTGGTTCTGAAATGGCAGGCACATGGAGCCTGTGATGAATATTGTATATTGTTAGAAGAGAATAACTTCACAGATCCTACATTTGGTGAAAAGGAGAATTCAGAACAGGGACCCACAGTTCATACAAAACAAGCAAGTTATGCGTCTTCGTTTGAATGCGCAAGTGTTATTTTCCAATCACTCTGGCTAGTCCTTGCTGAATAGGACTCCAACTGAAAGTCAGCTTTGATCAAAATCCCTTTCTGTGGGAGATGAGTGTATTTCCATATGCACACATTTGTCCTCTGTGCGTAATGCTTTGCTCGTTTAAATTCCCTGCCCATTCAGTGCGATAGCCATGTAACGCTTCTGTGATCAGTCAGTATTACACAGAAAGGGAATGTGGCAAAATGCAGAACATCTACATATGTGATTTAATGAATTATGTCCAAAGTCAGTCTTAGCATTGTGCAAACCTGTTTATATGGTAATGTTAAACCTTGAGGCTAATAGAAATAGCTAAAATGACAGTTTATTTTTAGATGCATCCAGTTCTTTCTTTGATGACATTTGGACATTGACTAGTAATATTTATATTTTCATTTTCTGATATTCAAGATTTTTTAGAATTGATATTATGTCTTCATTTTCTGTGCTCGCGGCAAGCAGAGAATTTTAACAATTTCTCCATAATAGCAAGTGTTATACAGGGAAGTCCATCTATATCTCTGTTGCCAAGCCTTCGTTATTGATAAGCCTAGGGATACAGGAATGTGCATTCGTGTGTTACAAATTGACTTTCCTAGGTATTGGCTTCAGTGCACAATGCGTGTACAGTTGTTTAACGGCATATTAGCAGTGATCCTGCAGCACCTTCAAAAGGACCAACTAATGTGTATTCACCTTCTGTCCATCTCCTACAGCACTAATTGCCATACTAATGAAGTCTCCATCACTCTTAGCTACAATTAGAGGGAACAGAGAGTAGTGAAGTCAGTGAATCAGAACTGGGGTATTCTAAACCTGACCAAAGGGAGGGATGAAGGGTAAAGAAGATGCTGAAACTTTATAAAAGTTTGAACAAACTGGGCACCTTCTGCACAGCAGCACTGAGAAACACTGATACCGTGAGATCTCAGCCTTGACTTCGCAGATAAAAAGAAAACAAGATCCAGATTTTTATTGTGGCCAGGCAATGAGGACCAACTGTGTGTTGATTTCTCTAGTTCTTTTTCATCACAGCTGTCAGAGAACTGCCAGCTTGCCGCTGGCTTTCACACCCTCATTGTCTTCCCAGATCCCAAAGTTTCTGGAGTTGACCACATGAAACCTCGGCCGACTTCACCGCTTTCCATTGAGCAGGAAGTTTTGTACATGCGTGAGCCAGATCCCTTAGGCTTCTTCAAAAACGCTAGCTGCAGATCAGAAAAGTTTGCTTTTCAGAGCAGCCTTCAGTCAGCTCAGTACTAACACATGTGAAGGAGTTGGTAAAAGTGATAGCAGTTATCTTTTCCTGATTTTCAGGCATGGGTATTTAATATATATAATAGTAGGTTTGGTTATTTCAGCAACAGAGCAAGACTGACCTGGTAGAAAGTGGCTAGCGGCATTTCCCGCTGGCCTTTGCTTCAGTCTGGTTGTGTTGTGAAAAGGTAATGATCCATGTGTGCTTTTATTTCAACCATTCAAGGCCTCCAAGAAAGTCTTAAGGATTCATAGGACATTACATTAAACCCCTGAAAAAGTCTTTCCAGACCAAACCCTCAGGCTTCTGCCAAGACAGCTCCGGAGCTGATGTCCACAGAGAGGGCAGGAGCGATGTAGCATTGGAGGGGACAGGACACTGCCCTTTTGGGGGCTCAGCAGGAGTTACTGAGAGCAGGAATACCTGCTGCAGAGCCCCTGCTGAGGGCAGTCGCTGCTGCAGTCAGGCACAGAGGAGCCCAACAAATGTGAATTAAAGGCAGCGAGGAAGGATTTGTAGGGAAATACCTTTTTTCCTGTAGACTCTTCAAGAGCGAGCAAATGATCTGATTTGTAACTCCCTTCGAAGGTGTAGAGTAGAATAGACTGGCCTTTGAAAACCTGCACCACCACCATCACAGTAAGCGAAAGAAGAATCAGGCTGAGAGCATTTAAAATTGAGGCAACGCGATCTTACAGCCCATGTTACCCAGGACCATGGTAGCATTAGGCTGTTTCCAGTTAAGTGCGGTGGTGGTAGCGATTAACCCTCATGATGTGATACTGCAGGTACTGTGTTGATTTGCTCCTTTATACTAACAGTAGTGTGTAGATCACTCTCTGCTCTTTGCTTTGCCTTGGTTACCTTCTTTTGCTCATGGGTGCTATCACAGCTGCTACCTCACTGTGTCTGCAAACACGTTTACCTGATAACAACAAAAAAAGGTACCAGAAATCTCCTTGAACTGAATGTACAATCTATGCAAATTCTCTTTCTACTTTGCTAAAACCTAGAAGTATTACTTGTAACCTTGCCAAATAAATAGCAAGATACTGTACAGGTGCCTCTGATAACAGAGTGACAATTCTAGGCGCGGTTCATTGCGCTGCATTTGTATATTGTAATGACTTGACTTGTCTTTGGTTCTGTTGTAATTAACACCCTCAACTGAGAAGACAGCAATCTTTTGCTAGGGGAGCACCTTCAGTTTGCTGGGAATATTCTGGAGGAGGATGTCTATGGCATTTCATTTTATTTTCCTGCTTACATCCAAAAGAAGGCACAGACCTGCTGGCCAAAATTAGGATGTTGTTTCAGATTTTCCTTGGGTGAATCTTATCAGCTTTGGATTGCTCGGTGTCTGTTCCCATTGTGGCATCCAGTGTGTTGCCCCTTAAAGAAAGCCTTACTTTCATCCTTTCTAAATGTGGCCTTAAACTGTGTTAGGAAGTTAGTTGTTGTCTGTGTCTTGCTCACTTTTCCTGTTTGTTGTGGAAGGAATAAAAGGCACCTTGAGATTTCTATTACAGCTCAGTTGTGTTGCTGTCAGCTTACACTTCACAAATACAACAGAAATTGCTTACAAATGCGGTCTTTAAGGGAAGAAAATGACCTTCTCTTTGGGCAAAAGGAAGGCTCAGACGTTCATATGAACCTTAGGAAATCACAAGCTCTGTCTTTTCCAACTCACTGTAGATAAGGAGGGTTGATTTAATTACCTACAAAGTACAAACTTAATAACTTTTAATTCATCTTCAGACTATAACAGGACAGACTGCTCTCAGATGCACAAGACAAATTCTGGAGTAATTTCACTCATTTTGGTATGACATAGTGGCATTCTTTCAGATTTGTACTGGCAGCTGGGAGAAGATATATCCACTTAATGGTATGGTCTTAAAATCTGAAGAACTTCACCACTTGGGGCCAGATTTTGAGTGATGGTTGGGAATCTAACAGTGCGCTTAGAAGATAGAGGAGTCTGGCTGTATCATCAAAGTCATAAACACATTTCCAAAAATCTGGCTTTTGGAGCTTCATCCAAAGGTTGTCAGTCAGCAGAAACCAAGGACTTCTGCTAAGGCTTGTATCTGTTGGGTTTCTTTAATACTTTTCTCCATGGAGAACTGTTGTGTTTCAGTAGCACCAATATTCCCGGCAGGCTGCAGTGCTTTTAGGAATCCCAAATCCTGTCCTGTTTTGGTATTCAGTTGCGGATACAACCCAAAGGCAACTGAAAAGGTTTTACATCGAAAACAAGATTTGTTAAACAAAAAGAATTAATTCGAGTTAATGAAATTATTTTTCTGACTTTGTCATTTTGGTTTTGTTTTGGGTTGATTGGATTTTTGTATTGCCTAACATAGTCCATAATAAGTTATTCCTATTCTATCAGTTTCAAAGACTGGTGGTAATATAGTTTTAAGAAATAACTATTTTGTTATAGATCATAATATGCATAGAACTGTACAGAAATATTTTGTAAGCTATTGAATAAGAAAACCATGTATATACAACAAAGATTAAAAAAAAATTGGAAATTCAAATGGAACACACTGAAAGATGTAGATATTTTGCTATTTATTTAAAGGAGTATTTTATGAGATATTGAAATGTCTTAAATTGACGGTAATCAAAGTTCAAAGTCAGAATGCTTTTCTTGTAGTAGAATGTGATTTTCAGCAATTATTGCACTACCCCTTTTTGCACCCTTCTGTCTTTCATTTAGCAGAAAACAATGTGCCTTAGCTGTATTCTTTGTCAATGGGAGTTTGGTTTTTTTGTCTGACAAAGCAAATTTTTTTGCAGAAAAAGAAATGGATGTATTAAATACTGTATTATACCAAAAACACTGCAGTTGTATATAAATGCTTTCTGTCATACTGTGTTTTCAGATGCAGAATTTTAAAATAAAAAAAAAAAGCTGTCTTTAGGAATAGATGTGCACCTCATATTATTTTCAGCCCCACTAATGTAAGTCTATTTAAAAGAACTTTGCTGCTTGGTGATATTTAGGAGGAAAAATGGGACCAAACACTACTGATCTGTGATCCCAGTGCTGATGCCAATACGCTGCCTGGTCAGTCATTTCTCAGGCTCTGTTTCCCAGCTGTAGCAGTTAATGGGGGAAACGTTCACAGACACCTTTTGGAAATCAATTTTTGCTGGTCAAGACGATCGCTTGCAGGCGAGCAGTGCTAATTGCAGCCTGACGGGGGGTGCCGCGGCACTGTTGGGAGATGGGTCGGACTCCGCGGGGCTCCCAGCGCTGCCTGTGCTGTGGGATCCAGAGACACGGCCAAGCTTCTTGGGCCAAGTTCTCCTAATTTTCAAACTCAGATTCTCCCTGCCTTTTCTGAAGATGTCAAGGAATGGTAGGCAGAGGGGGCAGAAGGGATTAAGAAGGAGCTTGACTTATGTCTCTTTTCTGAAGGCAGTTAACTATGAGGAGTGCTGGAGCAGTTTCTTCCACGCATCCCCAGAGTGTACACCATCCCAAAGAGAAAGGACTTAGTCATGGGCTTAAGAATAAGCAGCTGGGTGCAAAAATAGGAATTAATGTTAGGGCTGGCTGGTTACAAGGACAGCAAAATATGTCTTTACTGAAAGGATGAGCTCAGAAAGACACATTTCTTCTGTAGTTCCCCTGGTGGGTTATGGACCCACCATAGCCATTGCCTACCGTTCACCCAATATGAGCACTTAGTTTTGTTTTCCTACCCACAGGCTCCACTCTAAGCGCTGATTTCTTACAGCTGCTTTCATAGATGTGATGGGGAAAAACAGTTAAATTCTCCTACAAGTGGGTGATTGGTATCTTTAGCACCATCCTCATGATGTATGGCAGGTTTGTCTCCTAGTGCTGCTTTTTGATGTGGGGTGCTTGGAAAAAACTCCTTGATGACCTTCCAAGAGTCTTTGACACCACCAGGAGTCTGTGTGACTTTTTCATGCACCCCCAAGCAGTGCTGCAGGTTCTCTTGGCAGCCAGAACTGCTTTTGATCTTGTGTTTTCTTTTCACCTGCTGTTCAGGAATTCCACTTTTTTGGCACTTAGATGCAATGAGGTCTGTTTAAACAGAGGATGGAACACTGTGCTAATATTTTTGTCCTGGCACAAAGAAAATATTTTCTGTGAAGGGGAAAAAGGAAAAAAAAAAAAAAGACTGCTCACTCGGTTTTGAAGCCTGGTTTTATTTATAGATGGTATAAGAAGTATGCTGCTTTTTTGCTGGCTTATTCCTCATCCAGCTGTTAATACTCATGGCATATTCAAAAAAGCTCAACCTTTGTTTTAATTAGCTCCAAATGTGTCATTGGCCGCTACTTTGAAGAAAAGAAAAAAAAACTTTCATTTACCAGGTGCTCAAGTGTTCTGTTTTCTTTGTGGACTTCAGCTAGAATCTGCACGCTCTTTGAGGCTACACACAAAAATCCCGATGCATCACGGAACGGTCTGTCTGAGCTGTCTACAGCGTCATGCTGGCTGAAGGACTACGCATCTCTGTCTGCTTGAGATCGCGTCATCACATTTTTGCATCTGGCATGCCTCATCTATCTTGATTGTAATTAATATTTATGGAGTGTAGAACATGGTTAATTCACAGTAATGACACAAAACTTACTGCAGAGCAGTTTGCCAATAGGAGGGCCCAGTAAACCAAGTGCAACAGGAACGAAGTATTTAATTGCCTTGACAATAGGGATTTCGTTTCAGTGCCCGGATATTTGATGTTTCTTCATTTGTTACTAAAGAATCTGTAGCCTATTTTCTAAAAGTCAGAAAATGTTAGTAATCTGAGGCTTCACAAGTGCAAACAGCTGTAAATATTTGCTGTCTATTAATGCTAAAAAAGCAGGAGATTCATGGGGTTCTACTATAGTTAAAAAACTGGACATGGATGGTAATTTTTCATTCTTTTATGACAGATGATCTTGGCCATTGGTGCCTAATCAGCACTTCAGCAGGGTTTATTCCTTCACCTGGCTGCCCTTGGCTGGAAGCCCTGGCTCGCAGGGCTGTGAAACAGGGCACAGCTCAGACACCCAGCTCAGATGCTGACCGCTAATCTCACCCAGCTGAGGAAGGTCTGAACCTGGAGTTGGGGGACGTAGGGAGGACCGGGTTCAGACACCGAGTCATCCGGCATCAGTTGCCATACACTGGTTTGTTCTGGGCAGCTCTCAATCAAAGGGGTTTCACGCCAGGATCCTAATTTCAAGGGGAAGGAGTTTCAGGTTAATTTATTAACACGATCCAAAAGTGTGCTGCATTTTACAGATTGAAGCCTGATCCAGCCTCTAGTTGGGACCGTCTTCTAGAAAAGGCCAAATTGGACTTTTCAGCTTCAGGTAAAGCATGATGTAAATGTACGTGTTTTCTCTGCACCAGTAACTACCCTGTCCCGGGTAGTTTGTGAATCTAGAAGCAAAACTGTCTGCTGCAGCAGCGTGAAAGACGCGATGCTGGGGCCCCCGCTGGGTCTTCCGTCAGTCCGCTCAAATGGAAATGAAAAGACGTCTGAAATGTGGCAGGAATATGACATGGGTTTGGGTGCCCAGATACTTAAGGCATAAAATAGACGTCTGTGCCTAATCTGCCAATGTAAGTTATAAGATGTAAGCCACTTTTTCCTTCTTGCCATGAAACATCCATCATGTTCTGTGCTGGTTTCAGGCTGCCAGTGGTCCCTTCACCTCCGAATTAATACCTCCACCAAAACACACCATGTAGCTCTCCAACGCCATCAGTTACCCAGTCAGCTGCATTGCTGCATCCACAGCCCGACGCAGCCCCTGCAGGTGTCCATCGTCTCGGGCACGGCAGCCACTGGCAGAGCGCAGGGCAGCACCGGAGGCACGGAGCCTCCCAGCCTCGCTAGCCAAATGGAAGCTTCATAAAACCTTTGTCCACTGGCAGCACAGGTTCCAGTAGCAGCAGCTTACATTATTTATAGGCCATCTATAAAACATACATTTTGAAGTCAAACAAAGGAAGGCACAGGCCAAATGTACTATGTCTATATGAACATACATACAAAAATACATATGTATGTCTGTGGGTATCTATACGTAAAATCAGAACTGCAGAATAATTCTGGTCAGCAGGACTCTGGGGAGGTCATCTGAGCCAAGGCCCTGCATGAAGCCAGGCCAGCTTAGACTAGAACACGGGCCAGATACTCTCTTCCATCCAAGACCATATAGGCTGGATGCCCATGTCCCACCACGGGCGCCCTGGCCCGACCCCAGCCCTCTCGGGGACCAGGATGGAGCCGATACCCTCGCACCACTCGCCAGTACCGGGTGATGCTCTATAAAGGTGGAAGCACCCTTCCACGCGCCTCTGATTGACCTCATTGCCTCAAAACCGCCTGCACAGCCACCGCAGCCCTTCGCAGGGCTCTGGGCTGTTTTGGGGCTGCCCCAAGCCTACCCGCCAGTCCATCCTTTTTATCTTTTACAGCCCAGCAACTGGGAGAAGCAGAGCAACACGTCGCCGCGTTGCTGTGCAGTTGCGGTCAGAGGGTGATGGGGCTGCAGGCGGGCAGCCCTTACACTGAACTTGCAAGTCTGATGGCTGCTGAAGAAACTTGTTACAAACAGGTTTTTCTTTTTTTGTTGTTTTGGTTTGGTTTGTGGGTTTGGTGGTTTTTTTCAGGGAGAGGTTGTTGGGGTTTTTTTGTGGTTTGGGGTTTTTTTTAACTTCATAGCCTGGACACTGGGTCAGTCTGTTGGGGGTCCAAGCAGTCCCTTGGGTATACACACCTCTCCCAGCCACTGTGAGAGACAGCGTAGAGCCTTCCAGACAGCTCTGAAAAGGTCAATAGTAATTAACAAAAGTGGTATAGCTAGGTTGTGTTCAGTCCCTGTGTGTTTGGATGTTGTCAAGACTTGAGACATTGCAGCCCAGTGCTACATGAGCCACTTTTAGGCTCTATTTGTATTTCCACTGCCTATAAGTTAGCCTAGAGCTGGTAGCACAGCTGCGATGGCACAACCTCTTCCCAAGGCTTTTTAATATTGCACAATGTGCAGCCTTCAAGTAGGAGCAGTATTTCACTTGTATAAATGAGTTAAAATAATTTACTCCTCTTAGTCTGCTTCTGTAATTGTGTTTTTTTTTCCTAACTAGGACTTGCATAATAATAAAAGAGATTTGGCTAGAAACATAAAGTACATTTTAATGCGATCTCATTTATGAAAGTCTATCACTGGATACATATGGCAAGGAAATGAAAGTATTCGTATAACAGACTAATAGCCAAGATCAAATATTTCACTTTCTAATAGAGTCTGCCTATATGTGCTTTTAATTCCTCGCTAGATTTAAATTTAAAAGGGCTTTTTTTGTGCATTGAAAGCAAGCCACTGCCTGCCCCCATTTTCCATTACTGCTCACTGATGGTTTGCATTCATTAGCAGACAGCGACTCTGGCCCCGGCCTTCAGAGGAAGAAATTACTTTTTGCCTCCAGGAAAAAAGAAAAACTGATGTGAGCTGATTCCCAGTAGTCCGGCCATGGAGGGACAGTGCAGGGGACCAGCCTGGCCCTGCGCTGTGCCCCTCACGGAGCGGGGATGCAGGAGCGGGGATGCAGCCGTGCCCTTGCCCATGCAGGAGCTGAGCCGGGCACATCGGCGCTGCCGTCCTGCACACGTGAAGGAGTTTGCTGCCAACCCACGCAACCTCCACACCTCCTACCAGATACCTTTTTTAAAATCCCCAAAACGCTCTTCCTTAAGACAGCTTTGCAAAGAGTAACATACCAAAAAAAGCCGAGGGCCGGCTGCCTGGGCAGGCGGAGGGGAGCGGGGCAGCGCTGGCTCAGTGGTGCTCGGGTGGTGCATGCACCAACCAACCCCAGTCGTGGAGCGCAGAACGGGTAAGGGGCTTTGCGAGACCTATTTCCAGGCTGTGTTATCCAGCGCAGCCAGCCAGCAAAATGTTTAAAAGTGATTTATATACTGAACCAAGGTAACGGGCTGCGGAAAGTGTAACTGGGACCTGGAGTACGGGGAGCAGTACTGCAGAGACCTTATACCTTCCAGGCAATTAATGCAGTGTCGGAATGTATTTAAAAGCATGCACTTTCTTTCCAAAACTCCCAGTTGGGAAGCTTTTCTCTCTGACTTAGTCCTTCTCGCCACAGAGCCAACAAGTCCTTAACCTGAGGTCCGCTGGACCACCACCTCCCCTTCCCTTGGTCTCTCTTCTGGGATGCCAGCGCTTGGCTACTTGCTGAGTCTGAGTTGCACCACAGTCCCTTGCTTTTACATGGGTAGGTAAGTGCTGACTTAATTTGTTCATTTGTTTAATTAATTAACGTAGATTAAACTGGTATCAGTATAAGAATGCATTAAGAATTAGCACAAAGTGTATACTTTTTATTTAGGATGCCTTAGCATGTGTGTGAATCAGTACCAAAGTGAAGGCAGTGCTGTGTATCCAGTCAGTGAAATGACACTGATTTGTACCAGCTGGCTCGTGATCCAGCCTCAAAAGCAAAAACTCTTCCCCCCCACCCCCCATTCAACTGGCCTTGAAGATGTTATAAAACAAACCGAGAAATATCAACGGGAGACTAACACAGCAGCGACACTCCGGGTTTATTTTTAGCCCAGCTCTCCGCCTGGTGCAGCTCGGCTCATGCCCGATGTGCGTCACACAGAACTGAAGGAATTTGAAAGTGGCACTGCCATAATTGAACACAGAATCCCCCAAAACCCCCTTGTCCTTATTAACGGCAGATGGAGAGGCTGCCTGTGCTGGGAAAGGGGCAGCAGGACACGCTCTCTTCACCCCACAGAGAAGCCTTTTCTGAGGGAGGAACCCTTAAACCACCAGTCTTTGAAGTGCTGCCTGCCTCGCCCTGCTCCCTGGACACGGAAAATGAGAAGCGATGGTCGGTTGAACACACTTAACAACATATTTACCCTTAAAACAGGGGCGGCTGCAGAGCTGAGCCGGGAGCCAGTCCCACTGCCGGGAGCTTTGCAGCTCACCAGCCCTTCCCAAATCACCTCTGCGCTGTCACGACACTTGGCTGCTTAGTGTCTCCGGGCTGATTAATTATAAAAAAATAGGGCAAGATGAGAAATAGGGAGGCAGCGATTGGATTCTGCATCCACACTTTAATTTTGGTACGTGAGCATCCCCATGCACATATATGAAATGCATTTTAGAAGCTCAGTGTTAATTATTTGTGTTCAAGGTGTTCAAGGAACGTGTGGACGAGGCACTGGTTTAATGGGCATGGTGGTGTTAGTTGATGGTTGGACTTGATGATCTTACAGGTCTTTTCCAACCTTAGTGATTCTGTGATTTTCATTTTCGGGCTCCGGAGCAAGGCTGGCACTGCCAGTGGGAACTGGTGGTGTTTCCTTCCCGGGCTCCAAGCATGTCGAGTCCTGGTGCCCAGAGAGCCCAGGCAATGCCACGTGTGAGGCAATGACCACATCTGAAAGTCTGAATTAGTCATGGTAAATAAATAACTTCAAAACAGGAGCTGACTGAGAACTACAGTTCACGTTACAGCAATATTTTTAAGTCTTAAGACATTCCCATTCTCCGCTCCAGTCTGGATAAAATGTATCATTAACCCCAAATACTGTTGCTCTCACACAAGCAGGCTGCTTTTCTTTCTGTATTTGCCTAACTTCTTGGCTCGATTGCTGACCACCCTCGACTTTCTTTTCTCACTCTAATTCTTATAGGGGTTTTGATGGATTGAGCTGAATCAACAACAAAAAATACTACCTATTTCAAATATATTGAAATAATCCCTAAATTGTTGTGATACAGACCTTTTCGAAAGTGCTTTTTGTCTTCTATTGCTCTCCTCCAATTTGAATAAGAAATTAGGCAACATCTGACTAGAAAGAGGAATGTCAGCGTCCTCATTAGTGAGTCAGCACTGAGGTGGAAGGTGGCAAACAGCTGTAGGCAAGGATGCTTGGGCTCCGAGCTGCTGCTGGCCCAGAAAGCGCAGTTCTGAAGCCGGTGAGAGGATACGGTGCACACCTTTGCACCGGTGTCTCTGAAACAGTGACAGTCCTTTGGGTGACGTTTGTGTCACATGAGAAAAACCATTAGCAAATCTCTCTGTGCTGTCTGAACGGGACTGACTGTTTGGTGGGAGAGTTGTTTCACATGGGCTCTCCATCGCAGGGCAGTGTCCCGACCTTGCCTTTTGTCGAAGGGCTCAAACATCCACTGTCTGACCCATGGAGTGGCCAAACAGCACCGTGAAGGCTACCATCTCCCCACCTCATACACCCCACCAACCCCAGCTCCCCTTCTCACACACCCCTCCACCTCCCCTTCTCTAGAGCATCACAAAGAATTGCGGTGAATTAGGTGGAAAGTGGTACGGTCATTCTCTGACCTTTTTCCCCTGATCAGAGGGGAAAAATCTCTACTCTCTGACTGAGAGAGTCCTCTGCTAAGTCAAGTCAGGCTCTTGGATTCATAACTTGCCTTTTATAAAGCACCTACCTGAAGGAAGACCGATGGCCAGAAAAAATGAAGTGTAACATGTTGCATCTTACTGTTTATTGGGAAATAACAAAATGTTCTTTACTATAAAAGCCATTTTCATTACCTGAGCTTTCATCTAATATTAATGGCCCACCCCGGAGAATTATAAGCTGGGCTGGATTATAAGCACTGAACTCACAGACGTTTGTGCACATGCAGAGCTTTACTGACATCAGTCAGTGGCGTTACCTCGTGTGGTAAGAAGTCTTCCCACCTGGGGCCCAGGGTTTAAGAAACAGGCATTCAGCACTGGGGACTGAAGCACATGGTTAATCACCTATAGATGTGTGTGCTTTTTTCAGACTCAGCTCTGCTTAATTTTGACCTAAATTTTAAGATGCAGATCAGAGGATGAAGACGAAGGGTTCTGTTGTCCCAGGCCAATTGTAGGTCATGTTCACAGCTTCCCGCTGCTGTTTTATTCCTAATGATTTTCAATGTTGCATTTATATGCCGACAAATGTGCAGTTTAAAAACATTTTGCAAATGCAAGCCCATGTAGTAGTTCCCTCATGCACTCCTTGTACTATAGTACTGCATCTTCACTGCTGTCCCTGGAGGCGCCTGCATTCATTTAGCTGGGCATAAATGAAACATCAGAAAACTCACGTTAATTATGAAGAAGCTGAAAGATGATGTGTGGGTTTAGGCAATGCTTTTTTCCAGGTTTGTCCCATCCTTTCTCCTGTTCTTGCACTTTGAGCATCGTTCCTCTACTAATACACCAGGAGCTTTATTAAGAGCTTTACTATGAGGACTCACAGGTGTAAACCCGCAGATGCCCACTCCAGCCCTCCTCACTGCCAGTCGCTGGCTGACCTGCAGCTTGCAGCGTGCCGGGAGTCCATCCGTTCTCATTTGCTCAGTGTTGTAACAGCCCTTCTGCTTCTCCTGGCTGCAGCTTGTTACACAAATGGTGAATATCCAGTTAGGGTGCCCCAGCACATGGAATGATTTTGGGTTTTTCTCCCACTGGAGACACAATGGCTACTGTTAGCAGGGTGCAGCTGGCAAGGGAAAGAGCAGTCGCCCTCCTACGGCTCCTTTCTTTGGCTCTTTGCACCAGGAGGAGTCTTGCCCACCACCGCCCCCAAGATATGTACATTGTGTTGGGTCTGACAGGAGAGTCTGGCATAAAAATCACATCTAATGAGAAATAAATGACTGGTTTTCCAAGGAATTCTTATATTCAGTTGATCAGCTCCTCAGGAGATTGCCATCATGCTACCCCAGGTCCTATTTGAGGTTTTGGCCATAAAAATGTTTGCATGAAAGCAGTGGTGGTTCCCAGCCTGATTGTTGGTTGCAGTCACTAAATGACAAGGGAGGAAAACCCATTCCCCTGCGGTAGGTTCCTACTAGGCAGCAAGATGGGGAAAGGAGAGATGTTTGTGTCCGGCATGAGCTTGAGAAGAGAGGTGTTAGTACTGTAATGCCCCAGGAGAAGAAAGGGGTAGCTCAGTTCCAATCGCACACTGTCTGCAACTCATGTCAGCGAGCACTCGATGTGCAAGGCTGGGGACGCAGAAGGCAGCGAGCCCTCAAGTGTGATGGCCGCAGGGGTGGTACCTCACGGGCAGTAGCAAATATCTCCTGGCAGGAGGGTGCTGTATCTCCAGGGCTTCGTGTGGCCAAGCAGAGAACTGGGACCTTCCCCAAACCTTGTTGCAGATGGAGAAATAATTTTGAGATCACTCATTTTCCAGTCTCATTCCCTGCCTGCTGCATCGTTCCCTGCCCGTTTGCATAGGCACAAAGACTGGTTCTAAAAGGCAGTTTGGTTTTATTAGTGACAAGGAGATAAACAAACACCCTGAACTCTTTGGTTCCCTGGGGAAATACTTTGATTCAAGATCTTTCCCTTTATGGACATAGTAAAAATAAAGTTCCCCAAAGAATAATGTCATTTTCTACGTTTTTCCCCCCAGTAGCCTCAGGATTGGGTGCCTGCTGGGGTGGGGGAATACAGGAGATGGAGAATAGATGCTCCCCTTGGAGTCCTGCTCTGCCCAAGGGCTCAGCCCTGCTCCGTGCACACCCCAGGACTGCTTTAGACAGCATAAATCTGTCTTTTCCATTTTATAACACCTTAGGGGCTGAGAAACAGCCCCTAAAAGACCAACAGTGTCCTTAAAGCTCCCAGAAAAGCTTTTGGGGGCTGCACAGGGCATGAAAAAATGGGGTTTTTTTTCTGTGAGCTGGTGATTGTGGATGTTTTCGTCTCCTTGATCAAATCTCAGTAGAGAATTTCTGCTTCCACATCCAACTCTGCTGGTCTCCCTTACCCTTGGTACATACTTTGTAGGCAGATATGTTTGTAGCAAAACAGCACTGAACCCATATACCTAATATTTTTCTTATTACAAATACATTTTTGTTTTGAGGGTGGAGCAAAAAATGAGTCCAATTTATACTAATGCTTTCAATTTTGAATGAAAGGGATGGAAGAAATATATAAAGAAATACTGACAATTTACATTCCTCAGTGAATGACAAAGCTTTCCTGTCCAGAGGAACAGGACTTGGCTCAGCACCATTTTATAAAGAGTTAACCAACATTTAAAGGCTCATTGTTTGAAAACAGTCCAAAAAACCCAATAACTTCCGTGGCTTGGTTTTCTGAAGTACTACTTAACTGCACGCTCTTCAGTGACCAGACCTGCCTTTCACATACATGGTGGGAAGCCACAAAGAGCTGTGGCTTTTCCAAGCTGTACTTTTGGGGGAAAATAAGACTTTCTTCCTGTAATCTATTATCATGAAGCAAATGCACCTCCTTTTCCCCATGGCAAGGACCAACTTCTCTCCAGGATCTGTCACGGTTGCTCCAAGCCTTGCCTTTGCCAAACGCTGAGCTTGAGCCGTGTGTGTGGCTGAGGGATGGACGGAGCGCTCACCAGCCCCACTGACCAGGAATCTTGGGTAATGTTTATGTGTTTATGCAGTACTTGTGATTAATGTTGATCAGCTCCATCACATCTCTGCTTTTCAGCCTTGAGAACACTACGGGAACATTTTCTTTCTTCAGATAAAATGGGCAATATCTCAGCTTTTAACCTTGCTGTTGGGTTTCCAGGTAAAGTCCTTTGGAATCCAGTTTAATGTCTGTTTTAAGGAAGGATAAAAGACCCAAAAAAACCCCAAACACCACTTTAATTTCAATCTGACAAAAAACCAATCCTGTTTGATCCCAAATGGGAACTGTTGTCTGTTTATTTTCCCGTTTTTTCTTTCAGCCCCAGGTTAATTCACAGAAATAGCTTATGCTTCTCCATTTAACCATTAAACTGAAAGATCAGTCTGACCTAGATCCTATCAGAATCTAATTAACATTGAATTTCTCACAGTGTGTTTCATGGCCGGTCACAGACGGCAGGATCCTGCCTTCACTTTTTGGCCATACTACATGAGTTTGGAGGAGGAGAAGCCTCAGAGGGGTCTGAGATGCTCACTGCCATGGCTTCCTCTGTATTTCTGGAGCAAAAATTGCTGACTACAATATTTTGCTAATTTTTTTTCCCACCAGATCATTCACACCAGAGGCAACAGAGATTAATTTGGCCTTCATTTATTTCAGAGTACCGCAGCTGCAGGCAGGTTCGCTCCCTCAGTACCAAACCTGTTCGCTTGGGAGGTTCCCAAAGCAAAGATGCAGCCTGGACATTTGATCAACAATGCACTGCCCATCACTTTTCCCAAATAATCCCTATTTACAACCAAAAAGCTGACGCCCACTTCCTTAAACAACGAGAGCTGTAATGCTTTAAGGCTTTTATTTTCTTCTAGGTAATTGGAAAGAAAGAGAGAGGGGGAAATGTGACCAGGAGCACAACTTCTCAGCCATGAGAGTCCTTCCTCAATCCCCGTAGGCTTAGGATCAAGCCTTGTATATCTCAGCAATTTACATTCTGAGTTGCTGGTGTGTATGGTTCTTTCCTCCTCATGATGGGGAAGGTATCTATCCTTTACAATGCAATAATGCCTCTGTCTGAAAAAGCAATAAATAATGGGAGATTTAACAATATGTGGCCTTTCTGTGTGCCCTGCAGGTTTAGACTTTGATGCAAATATTTATGCACTTGATTTAGTGCCTTGATTGTCTGCCATTCTGAGGAAGACCCACCACAGGAGGATGTGCATCTGCTGTCCTAATGGCAAGCGGAGCCACTTGCAGGGATGCAGCACGAAGCAGCAGTGCAATATGAACAGAACTTAAGAACCATCGTCGTATAGAAACCCCACAAACAGCCAAATGCCAAGAGAGGGTAAGATAAGTTGCACTGAACAAGGGATCAAAGCAGAGAAAAAGAAGTAAATTATGCCCCTTTTTGAGAATTGAAGGGTTGGTTAGCAATTCTTAGCAGTGTATGGATTAGCAGGTCGTATTGATTTCCAAGATGAGGAAAAGTCCCCAAAGAAAGGAAGGGCAGAAGGGAGGAGCAGCATTTCCATTTCCATGGCGCAGGCAGCGATTGCTATTGCCATGTGCGCTGCAGCCGCGCTGAGGACTCGTCCCAGCCAGATGCCAGTGCTGACCCAAATGCTCTGCGAGTACCAGCGTGGGAGGGAACTATTAATGATCCCAGTCAATACAAAGTCAACTAATACTGAATTCACAGCAGCTGCAATCTACCAGGTAGGTGTAACCTAAATGCACCAAACGTTAATGTATGTTGTACTTTACATCTGTACAGAAGGAGATGGACTTTGCTGTAAGGGCTTTATAAGCTAAATAAGCACAATAAAGCTTAAAGGATGGCAGGAAAGAAGAAAAGGGCAGAAGTCACAAGCTAAACATACACAAATGCAAGGCAGAGCTGGGAACAGAACCTGGGATTCGAGTCTCAACCCCATGGCGCAGCTTCTGCAGCCCCATGAGCGTCTCCCAGCAAAAGCAGCAAACCCTCGCAGGCTCCATCCCAGCCCTGGTGCCGCCTCTGCAGGGCATGCCAACCCCAAGAGCAATAGCCTCTCTTCCACAGCTGAATCCCCCTGCCAAGAGGTTCACTCCGTATATTTATACATAGATGTTTTTCTTTGTCCCCAGACTCCAAATACATACATGTATACATATAAACTTTATTCTACACTATGTATATAGTGTGGAATATATATACATGTATATAGCAAGAGTGGAATAAAGCCCTAGGCCAAAACAGGGAGCAAAGCAACTTGCTATGTGTCTGCCTTGAAGGAATGGGACCCCTAAAAAGCATGTGGGAGGTTTATTACCCTGTGTAAGAGCAAATCTGAATGTTTGCAGGCGATCTTATTAAAAGCAGACACTCAAGCTTCACAAAAAACCCAAATACTAAACTGCTCCATGTGGTGCACAAACATAAACAGGTTTGTAAATAAAGCCACACCAACCTCCGGGCATGCAGTGACTTCCCAAACTCAACACAGATAAAACCAAGTTTCCAGCAGAAGGGCAACCTAAAGCAGCTCTGACTCCGGGGAAGTAAGTTGACTCTTTCCATTGGCTTTAGAGAGAGAATCATCTTTCCCTGCTCGAGCACAGGGCTGCACCCACGGCCTTGTGAGTGCTGGGTTTCAGCAAACCCTTGCATGGAGCACTGGGCTTTGCAGGTACACGCAGATGACTAACAGCCATCAGGCACTTGCGTATGCAAATGGCAGCTTTCCTATGGAGCTACATGCCCCATTAGTACCTATAATTGCAAATAGATATTATCTAGGGTTCCGATGTCTATGACCAGCTAAATGCCTTCGTACAGACTCGTGTAACTGAATATGTGAGTAGCTCCAGCGAGGCCCAGGTCTGCGTCTGTTTAATGGCTTCAGGATTTTTGGAGCTTAATGCAAGCAACCCAGGGAAGATAAGAGTTTAGCTTTAACTTCAGCATGAGCTATAGGGGTGTTTATTGTACAGGACCACACAAGACATGCATTTCTTTTATGATGCAGAGGACCTAAACAGACAGATATGATGAAAAAAGGAAGCAACATAACATTTCTGCTGGAGGATATTGCAAAGCTAAGCTAGTCCTTACAGCCCTGTGAGAACCCTGCCAGCCCCAGAACGTTACGCAAAGAGCATTGCTGCTGTATTTTCCTGTATTTAGCAAGTTAGCTGCACATTTTTCCATACAGTTCTGCTGAAGTCCTACAATATGAGCAACTGGTGCCTGTTGCACTGACCTGTGCACTGACATTTCGGGTCCTTGGAATAACTGAGTTGTGTTAAGGAATTTCAGGGAAGTGTTTTCCTAGCATGGTTCTGTTACAGTAGGTCCTTGACAGCTGCACGTACGTCCCTCCCTGCAAATGAAAGCCATGAACAGCAGTGGGATCCCTCTGATTTGCAACGCAGCCCGACACTGATGAGAAGCACATTCAGACCAAACACCCAGCCCATGACGTATAAATACCCCTGCAGTACAGATACACAGAAAGACCATCCATCCCCAGGGAAAGTGCTGCTGCTTTTGGTTTATTCCTCCTGAATTTCACTTCTGGAGCAGACTGCGCCAATGTACTTTAAATTTTAATCTTTATTGTGGCTGCAAAGAAAGCTCTATATTCTCAGTACCACCCCCATCTCCCCCAAAAGATAGCACGACAGTTGTGTTCATAGCATAACAGAAAAGCACATTGGAGTGCAGACATGAAGCTTTGCTCAGTGAGCAAGAACAGAGGAGGGACAACATTCAGCCTTTCCTCTGGCCACCGGCATCCTGGTGGGACACAGGCCACTCTGAACCCATACATTTGACAAAACCCAGGAAGCAGCACAGCAGGTCAGGACATGACTTGGGGCATGAAGATGAAAACGTGTAATGTACCTTTCCCCTCCTAAAAGCAGACATGGGTTAATGAGCAAACACGGCTGAGTACAGAAGTGCCCCTTTGCCTGACCTTCAAGCCCCAGCTTTGTGCCCTCCTGCCCTGATGGTGGGTGTTTGATTTTTACCCCCAACACACCTGTAGAACTCAGGCACCTGCAGTTATCAGGGAATTTCATATGACTGCCACTGGTAACAATTTTCTGTGCAATATGCTGTGGAAAAGACCCACAGATGCCCTCAAAGCTTGTTTTTCTCTGCCCTGTGGATAGCTTCTGTTGTTAATAATTTTCTTGAGATAACTGGGACATCAAATTATTTTGAAGTTGTTCTCAAAGGTATATAGATACTTCATTTTTTTGCTGACAGCTTTAATTATTCAGCGCTGCTGTAGCACCAGATGAAATATAATCACAGGAAAGGGCTCCTAACAACACAAATAATAGCCAATTGTGAGGATGGCATGTTAAAATCAGCAGTGAAAAACAGCTTATACTCTCTGACCTCTACCCAGTCAAATCCTACTGTTGCTATAGTTGCTATTCTAGAAGGAGTGTTATTTCTCTTAGCTGAGAGTCACTTTTGAGAGAAAAGGAAAACATTGCCTTTCCTTGAATCTCTTCTGTGGTCCCAAGTCATTATACCTTGTCAATGGACTGATTACTCATTTAGAATAGAAAACTACTAAAAAAGGTTATTTTCTGTTGCACCACACTTGACATACATTTCCCATTTACTCCCATGGAGACACAGTGACTCTTTAACATCTTGAAGATTTTTATGAAAGAGAAATAAACTCAAACTAGAGTGTGAGGTGGGCAATGGACATTCCTCGTAAGAACTGAACCACCACAGCACATGCTCTTGGTGGGTGGCCCCACAGCTGCAAATATCAAACTGACAGTGCAGGAAAAGAAGTTTATCATTCTCTCATAATAGGATGCATTAACGCAGCAAAAATTGCTGTAGCAGAGGCAGACGGTTATTCCTGGGGTAGCATCCTTGCATGTTGTCCTCTGCTTACCTCCCAGGAGGTTTGAAAGTCATGCCAGATACACTTCTTGATTCCCACAGTGATGGGCAAGGGGCGACTCAATAGCATGGTGGTTTCTTTTCATTCCCCTACACTGAGAAGAGGAAAAGGGAGGTGATTTAAGAGGTTGGGTCTTTGCCCAGAGGAAGCCCTTCAAGAGCTGCAGTCCTTCACTCTGCATAAGACAGGTCCTCGCAAGGGATCCACTCATCCATGGGGAAAGGCAGTTGCTGGCAGAGGGGTGCTCAGTGCCAGCCCTCCACACTGGTGGCAGTGACCATGCTGTGCCTATCCCAAACCCCAGCTGCTGTCGGAGGGGGCTCTCGTCACGAGCCAAGGTGACATCAGAGAAGGCTGCCACTGCAACTTCTCTTCAGTCATGCCATTCTAATGACATAGGATACGAAAAGCTTCAAAATGGCTGCCAGATTTTTATCTGCTTTTTTTTTTTTTTTTGATGGTGCTACTCAAAGGCACAAAGAGCACAAGGTGTGCCCGAGGTCTGTGCCGCTGAAAAATCTGTCCCTTAAAATCATCCCTCAATGGTTGCGGCTCTCTAGCACACATCAGGGCCCTTCAGTGTAGGTTGGAGGGACAGTTGGCAAGAGGCACCCCAGAGTGTCTGGTCTGATATGCAAAACCACCTGCATGGCAATGAAAATCTACTTAAAGCCTCATCTGAAGCACAGCTTCTTATGCCTCACACTAGGGAATATTTTTTCCCATGAGTAGCACCGTAAAAGATATGAATTACAGCAGCACAACAGAGTGCTCGAGCAGTTTGGCAAAACCTTGTCCTGGTCTTTCAGACTCTTCTGCCCCTTCACTGGTATCCCCCCTGGAGACCAGACCTGGAGGAGCTCCCTCGAGCAGCCCCACAGCCTCCTTCTCCAGAGCAAGCATTGCTCCACCAGCCCAGCAGACACCTATGGAGATACCGGAAAGCGTAGATCAGCTACCACGTTTTGCAACACCTCATGCCCTCCAGTGTCTTGTCCCCACCTCCCCATCCCCCCAGAAACTACAAATTGCATCTGCAGTTGCAGGCATTTTGGCCACCAAACACAAAGCTGACACTTCTTTTTTTATCGCTTATGGGCACTTAAGAAAACTAAAACTTCCACCTTTCTTAAATTTGGGAGAAAGCTTTTCAAGCTATCTGAGCTTTTCTGACAGGTTTATGAGATTTTCCTTGGCTTCCTTAAAACACATGCTGGAAGGCAGAAAATCTAGCCCAGAGCCTTTGGGCGCTGCACCCAGGGGAACCGAACCCCTCCGAAACGACTCCAAAGTTCAAAAGCGACTCATGTCAAGGAAGTATATCAAAGCTCAAACTTGAGTGGGCAAATGTTGCTAAGTGCTCCTAAAAGCTTGCTGAAATTGGGTACGACAGAACCGGTGGCAGGACCTTTGTCTACAGCCAAGAGTATGTAATGAGTAAGGCCAAGGAGCACTGAGCTGGTTGAATGAAAAGGGCACCACCTTGACTGACAGCGATGCAGGGCCTTATGGCATTCGAGGCACTCCCCAGGTTGTTCATAAACATTTTTTAAGTGATTTTCAGTATGGGAGCAGCTAGAAGGCCAGGCTGAAAAATAATTAAATCTAAGGAAAAACAGAAAGAAGAACACGGCGAGGAGGAGGACCTCACCAAACCCCTTGGTTGAAATGTGCAGTCAAGTTCCTGTCTGGCAAAAGGCAAAAATGCTGGCTGGGAAATTCACTTAGTTAAGAAGAGAAGGAAGAGTAAGAGTACGTAATTAAGGTTCACATTATCCTTTGAGCCTGGCATCTGCTTAAATTAGCTCATTTGATCTCTACTTTCTCCTTTAATCTGAGTAGTTTTGAAAGACTTATTACAGGACACAGGTCTCTGTTCTGGTTTGCCTTTTTTGCCCTACTATTTATCCAATTAATTTATTCGTTGTGCATTTTAAATTCCTTTGTCTGCTTTTACTAATTTTCCCTCCATGGACCGTCTGGTCTCTCTGCCCGTGCTCTCAGCTTCCTTCTCACACAACGCATTTGAGTCTGGGCTTGTTTTGAATTAATTTGGTTTTTTTAGTAAAGGAATTTCCAAGGCTTTTCTTAAGATTGAAACAGTTATATCATGGCCAGAGGACAAAGTCAGCCAAGATGCCCTACAGAGCTAGAACCCGGGGCGTTGCAGGGCAGGTACCAGCTCTCTTTGCCCTCCCCAGCTCCCATCTTGCTCTGACTCCAGTCCCCGCACCCCCCAGCTCACCCAGATTTCTGTTTTGCCCTCCCAGCTCTGCAAATTCGTTGGGAACCTGGATAATTTCAGGGCTGGCCAGAGCAATATGCAGAAGGGAACAAAATGTGCCCAAAAGCCAAGTTTTCCACCCATTCTCATTCTCATTTGCACTGTATGACTGGAGAGCGCTGTGTGTCGGGGAGGGTTGGGTCGGTACCTGCACACATCAGTTTCCACGCAGGTAATAAATTCAGACAGCGTTCAGCCCTGTTTGGATTATTTGAAAGCATGGCAATTTTCGCTTTCCAGGTGCTGGAGCTCGCTTTCCAGCAGAAAAAACAGCAGAAAGAATTCAGAAGAGTGGCAGCCTTGGGCTCTGCGCCGAAAATCCTTCTCTTTCACCATCCCACTGCTCACTTTGTGGAAAAGGGCTCTCAAATCTAGATGTAGTATCAAAGTTAAAATTAGGTCCATTGAATTTTATCAGCAATTTTCTACTTTGTTAGTGATTTCATGCTGCCTATTAACATTTGTTTTTAATATTTTGTTATCACTCATCACAAAAGGCTAATCCTATTAGTACTTTCCCTATTGTATTACAGAAAACAAACAAGGCGGCTGCGGTGACTGCCATTTGCATATATTTATAGATGGCATGTTTCTCCCTGCACACTCACAGCCAGCGCTGCCCAAGAGGACAAGTTCAAGGCATGGCTGGTTGGAAGGAGACACACAAAACATGCTCGAATGTGTGAAATGAGAAAATGAGAGGAGCTGAGCTCTTTGTAGGCAGAGTAGTGAGGTGTTCTTCTATGTACAGGAGCATCCTACTGAATCTAAGCAAAAGTGATGTGCTTCCTGTTAGGATTTTTAAAAAAGTAAGTATTGCCAACAGCCAATATTATCATACTTAAGTTTGATTTTTTAACTTAAAATACAAATAGATTAATTTTAGTGAAATCACTAATGAACTATCTATGGATGCTTAATTGATTAATGCCCTACTAAATACTATAAGACATTTTCTACAAGAGACATTCATGTTTGTGGATACATTTACAAAATACATGGAATGCAGTATTTGAAATGCAAGCTCATTATGAGCAGAGAACGTAGGTCAGACTTTTGGAGATATATATATATATATATATATATATGATCTCTAAACTCATCTTTTCCCTTCTTTTTTCTTTTTCAGCCTGGAATTCATTATGGGGTATAGAACAATAAGATCAAAAGATGGCAATTAGTGATAACCTCTCCGAGAGGTGGACTGTGCTGCTCAGGATGGGAACTGGTGCCTCCTTTCTACATGTACCATGCTGAGCCCTATGTCACTAAATAGGTACGTAATATTGAAATATGTGAAGAAATCACTAGCTATAGTGCAGTATCTCACTAAAAAAGGCCCAAAACTTTGTCCTACTGAGCAGACCAAGTTTTCACCTTGCTGGTGGATTTGCATTCAGAACTTTTAGGCTTCATAATCCTGTTTTCACTTTCACATCTGGGACCACATTAACACAGCTTCCATTTAATCTAGGGACTGGCAAGAGAAAGAGAAAGGGGTATATCTTCTGCATAGTGGCTGTGAAATTACCCTTATCCTTTGCTATATTAAAATTGAAGTGCTGTAAATTTCTGTTGTCATGGAGATATTTTCCATGCCACTCCAGGATTGGCCATCTGAATTCACTTTCCTTTGGGTTTTCCAGCCTAATTAACTGTTATATTTTTGCCGGCAGAGAGGAAAAACCCGCATGAACGGTTTTTGGATTGTGATTGCATTCCTTATGGAGCAAATTTCATTTTTGTGTACTATTAAAGGCACAATGCATAAGCGTGGCTTGTATTTATAGCGCAGAAAATGCAGTAATGCTCAGGTAGGAGTCAAGTGTTATCAGGTTTGAACACACAGCTGTTATTTATGTCTCCATAATAGGAAGGCATGCAACCCTGGTTAAGACTACATATTACACCTTACCAACGCAGGGCAAGGCGACGATGCGGGTTGTGGGACTGTGATGGCAGGCAAAGGCAGGCGGGGCGCAGGGGCTGCCGGCAAAGCGGGCAGCAGCAGCAGCAGCAAACCCAGGCACACCACGGCCCTCATTGACTGCAGCCAGCTGCAATGGGGTGATCTCAATCTGCACCGAAACGGTGGCGCTGCCTACACCAGTGGCACTTCCGACACGTACAGACAAATTCAGGAGTCAGGCAACAGAAAAGTACCTCCGGGCAGGGTCCAAAGCAGACTTGTGCCAATTATATTGTTTTTCTCGTGCCTTTGTTTTCCTTGCCCTTCTGTTGCTGCGTTCTCCAACATTTATTTTAGAGTTCAAGGATGACTAAGCCTGTCAGATATAGAGAGTGGGCAGGAGCAACCTCACTCATGTAAGTTTATATCCCCATGAAATTTCAGGCTACCTGTATACTTCCAAGCACCAGGTAAAATAAGTGAAACACCCGCATGGTCAGGTGCTACTTGAAGAAAACACCTGGTGGTACAGGTTCGTCCTACCCACTCCCTAGTGATGTGGGTGATAATAAATTCAAAGCTAATTTATCTGCTGCTGTATGGTCTGTAACACAGACAGGCCTTGAGGTCAGCTTCCCTTATGCTTTTCAAATTAAAGCGTCTTTGATGTACTTCTCTTCCTGCCTTTGAACATTTAGAGTCCATTGGAAACGGACTGAATGATTTGGTACTAAATAGACTCCCCTTCCTTCCCCCCAAGAGAATTAGCATCAGGTCTTAATTTACTAATGGACTATAGACATCCATTAACGTAGTAATTAATTCAGTGCTAAAGTGCCTGTGAGACGGAACCACGCTGAGTGCACGGGGAAAAAAATTACAAGTGACGTCTTCCCAGCAAGCATCACAGGGCTTGGGTGGAAAAGTTAATTTAGCAAATAAATAATGGTGTACTTTATTCCTCGTCTGCAGCTCTGTGTCTAATCACAGCATTTGACAACAATCCTATACTCAATTCTGAATTTTTGGATGGGGGTCCAGTTTTTTTTTTCCATCTTTCAGAAATTAAACACGGGGGCAGTTCACGCCAGCATAAACAACTGCAGCTCCCTGTGAGTTTGGCAGAGCATCGCCAGCAGCGTGGCAGGGTGCCGGCTCTCATCCCAGCTAACGAACCACGCTGCGAAGCCGGGAGCCTCCAGAGTCAACACGAGCAGCTATTGCATCTCAGCCGCAACAATAACGTGGATGATTTTGTGCGTTCACCACCCTATCAGCGTCTTACATCCACATCTTCCAACAGCAGCCAGTCCTGCAGCCTCTGGGCTAGCAGCACGTTTCATTGCTCCCTCTAGATCTGCCTTTGGGGTTGCTGGTGAAGGAGGTGGTTTCCAGTGCCTGGGAATATGTCCTCAGCTTCTCCAAACCTCACCATCACTCCTACAAAGTGAAGCTATTTGTCACACTGGCATGCAGCTGCTTTTGTCAGTATTTTAAAAAGATAGGATGGGTGTTCCTCACGTTTCAGATTCCCTCTGCTGATTGAAATTAGACGCCTTCCTAGAAATAATTGCTACCAGTGGCAATTATTACAATTACAATGTTTACTAATGGTTTGCAATGCCCAGACTAAGCTAGGCATCATGTGCCAGGTCATGAATGAACTTAATTAGACATTATTTAGAAGTACGTCTTGGTTCATAAATTAAACACCTTTCCAGCTCTGTTCATTTGTAAGGTATCCATTGCATTCAAATGAGAAACACAAAAGAGCAACAGAACAGTTCTCACTTAGAGCCATTCAAAGCACCACATGCAATCAGAATTTTTTAAAAATGCTAGATTATCTATTTTAGGAACATACCAGCCAATTTAAATAAACTCACCAAATTAATGAGGCATAACAATTATGTGAGTTCAGGGCTGGCTAACATGAGCATTCGAATGGATTTCATGCGGTAGAGTTTCATTTGGATGAAGAAGCTGGGCTGCGGAGGATACTGCAACCTTGAAAACAACTGCACCGGGTTATTATTGCCAGGTTTGTGGGTGCTGTTGATAGACATACATGGCTTTTATCTTCACTTGTGCTTCCAGTCAAAAGAGCATAAGCATGCTCTCATCCTGCAGAAGATTACTAGTAAAATGATTGCTCCTAACTGGTAAAATGTTGCTGCCAGTGACTGCGTACCATGGTTTGATTGTACCAATAGGGCAATGATTTCATAAAGGTTTCTCATGCTACACTACTTGTATGAAGGGACAAAGTGTGCACTTCAGGCTCCGTGTTACCTGTAATGCTCCTTGCCTACTCAAGCAGGATTAAGGCATTGCATAGACGTAGGGATACAAGCAACCAAGCATTTGTTGGTGCTTTATTGTGTACACAAAGCAACATCAGTTGTGTTATGCCTTGTTCGGTCTCAGTATTGATCGCAAAGTGACACTCCAGATGTGTTAATAGCTTATGTGCAACAGGGAAAAGGTTTCACAAGCTGAGAAGTTTTGTATTCATCCAGTGCCAGTTGAATGGTCCGGCTGCCTTCAAGCCACACCGTGAGCATGTCCTGGTTTGCTGCCAGCATAAATCCTTCATGAACATCTTTGCCTTCAAGTTCATACTTCCTTTTAAAAACAGGCAAAGGCTTTGCATGTGGTGTGGGTTTATAGGTGTACAGAATAGGTGCGAATGCACTATTTGGATGGGGATGGAGAATCTTTGTTACTGTGCACCTTGGCATGGTGAGCATGATTTATTAAAAAAATTCAGTTACAGCCTTACTCAGAGAATATGGTCTCAAGGGCTTTAGACAAGGTATTTCAGAGAGGGCTGTGCTATATTCTTCTCTGAGGGTAGCTCTTGGACCTGGCACTGTGCTACTTCACCTCACTGCCCATGGCACTTTGCCTGGGAGAACCAGCCTCGAAAGCAGAGCTGCGGCCACTCGTAGCACAGCTTTCTATTCCAGACGCCAGCAGCATTTCCAGTGATAGCGAGGTGTCCTCGCCTCCTATTTGTCAGCTGCTGAGTGCCATCCAACAGCAGGGGACTTCATACCTCTCTCTTTAATTCTACGCTGTAACAAAAGTAGCTCAGCTCCCACGAAAGCATTTGACTTCAAAGCTCTTGTGATCCATGTGTGACATATATACATGGGATTAGAAATCCATTTGTCAGTCAGAGCTAATAACGGCACTCGCTGCACAGAGCATTATCTTTGTCAGGAGCTGGCAAGTCATGAATATGCATGCGAGAAGGTGAGCATGCTTGGTACAAATGTATTTACATTAGAAGGGCTCCAGCGAGGACTTAATGTTCTAGATGGGAGCATTTGTGATAACCTCGGAGCCTGGTACTACAGAGACATGTTATCTGTAAATAGAGGTGGAACAAGATCTGCTGCTGCCTTCCTTACCCATGTCTGCTTCTGGATCAGGCCCTCAGATATTTTTTAGTTGTTAAAATAAACATTAAAGGCATCAGAAGCATTTTGAAAGTTGGTGTCTTGGTGTTTCTCTCTAATTCTGCCACTAAAAAGATGAAGATGGTGTTTTCTTTCAAAGCACAGCTTCTTCAGTTGGAAAGAATGGATCAAAGGAGATCAGAGATGACTGATGCCTATAAATATCATACTTAAATTTGCTGCAGACAGAAAGGGACTGCATGTCGATTGGAGCTGTGTTCACTCCTAATGCTACCGACAGCCGCAGCTGGGCTGGCACAGAGCGGAGCAGGGAGATCTCCCCTGAGGCGCTTGCCTCTGCAGTTTTAATGGGCTATTCTGGCACACTTTCTGGAGTATCCGGTAAATAATTTTTAAGAGGTCTTATGCAGGGTTGAGCCAGCTATACTCAGCACTCTGTTTTTTTCTTCCAATCAATCATCCATAAAGTTGTAAGCTGATTTTTGTCTTCCTAACACACTTACCTGGTGTTAATGGGGCGGGGGGTAGAGGAAATTAAAAACCCAGAGAAGATGATGACACTGTGAGAGCCAAAAAGGAGCCTCTTCCTGCTTTTTAAAGTTCATTCTTGGTTGAGAGAGAAGTGAATAGCCTAGACAGAAACGTGAGACACCTCCCCAGACACTCGGCTGGATGAATATATTCACACAGCTTATCAATCGGTGTGGTTCATAGAGTGTACATTCAATCTCCGCATATGCAAGAAGTGGTCACACACAGTACCAGTAAATAAACATGTGCACTTGTCACCCGTGAGCCCTCCACCCTGGCTGCAGCAAGCCCTGCTCCTGCCCTGCTTGTCTGAGGGCAACTGGCTGTGTGCGAGCTCCAATCCTGAGAAGAAATGCCCCAAAACACCCATAAAGGCAGCACTGTGTCCCGTAACCATTTGATTCACTCTAGCCTGAGACTGGGTGTAGTGGAAGCACAATTCTTCAAAACTGTGCTTTTGACACAGTGGTGAAACCCAGCTTTACCTCCACTAGTGCCCAAGACAAAGCAGTGACTCTCTTACCCCAACAGAGGAATGTTTCCCCTGCAGAAGCTAGTTATTCCACAACCTGCAGAAATTGGTGAAGACACTTTCCTTTGGCCTTTGATGCCTGTTTAACAACATACCATTTTTAAACCTTGAGCCTCAAAGGCCAAAATTCACCCAAAGAATGTCCTGAATCGCAAAGCTTCAGCGACCTCCTTGGAACCGCGACGGCATTGTCAAAGGGAACTGGAGACCCTTCTCTGGGAGTCATCAATATTCCTATGATATTCGGTAACACCGGCGGTTCAAGGGGCCATGGTCCAGAGTGGAGCACAAAGCCGGACGCATCTTCTCAGGGGCTCCTAAACCACAAAGCAACATGTGAAGTATGTGAAGCATGCACAACTATTGAATATAAGCCAGAAGTAAAAGACCCGTAAAGTTTAAAAATCTCCCACAAAAGCTTTTCCCCCACTTCAAGGCCAAGGAAAACAAACTGGCCTTGCAGCATGTGGTGGAGAGGAGAACAGAGACAAAAAAACCCCCTCCTAATTAGAGAAAAATTCAATGAGCCGTAGGCTTGTTTTAAAATGAAAATGCTACCACTTTTTTGCAGCAATGACCTTACTTTTGCCTTGAGGATTAATACAAAGCACAGCAGCATTTGCAGTCAATGTTTTCAGTGGAACTGCCCGAGAGCATGTGAAGTTTGGAAGATATTGGCTTTCTGGGTCAGGTTGGAGTTTTCTCTCAGAGGTTATGATTCATTTTCTTCCTTTTTCTTTAACTGTCTATCAGCTCTGCATACCTCACCATGCTCATCTCAGCACCCAGTCTTTGTGGCTCCCAAATATCCTATAAACATCCATTAAGTCCCACAGGTCCCTATGGGGACAGTGGAAACATCGGTCCCCTCCAGGCACAAGACTGAAGCTGCAGGCTGCAGCTGTGCCACACTGCAGAGGCAGAGTCAGGACTAAATCGGATTTAAGTCAGACATTTGTTTCTCTACAGTCCTGGTTGCTATGTATGACAGTAGTTCATTTAGACACACCTGAGCTGGGTATAATTAGCTGAGTGATTGAGATATTATTCAATATATTATTATGTGAATGAGATAATAATTTTCCTATGGGTTTGCATAACATAGCAGGTTGAAGACATGCTAATCTGTACCTCCAGCTCTCACTTGCCAGCTCAATATTAATATAATGACTTAATATATTATATGTTATATCAATATCATATTAATATCTGTATTAATGCAATAAGTATACTAATAATATTTGCAGTTAGAAACACTCAGGACTCGCATAACCATATGTCTATCTCCTTCTTGACGACCCATCCATGCACCATGATGTGACCATGGGCACAATCTGGCACATCATCAAAGTACCTGAGGTGCCTGTGTGAGCTGTTATACCAGAATTTCACCTGCTTCTCTGCAGCCCCATTCTGCTCAAATTCACAGACTTGTCCAAAAATCCCACTCCCTGGGTTATGCTTTCATGATCATACACTGATGATGAAAGAAGTTTTCTTGTAAAGCATCGCTCAGCATGCTCTGCTCTGCCGTTGGTGTACAGGGTCCCTTTCCTGCCAGTGTTTAATGGTGTACAGCATAAAGTGCTTGGTGGTATCTTGAGCATGAAAAGTGTTATTTACAGCACATTTCCATGTTGACGCCTTGCCTTCTGACACCCTACGCTTGACCAACATCAGCAGCACAGACAGACTGCTGATGCCCTGCTCTCTGCCCAATGTTGATGTCGTAGGCAGGACGCTGCCCGCGTTATCCATGTAAGGTATGATTCTCTTAAATCTCACTGCTGCTGGTGGAGCCAAGGGGTGATGCAACTCTTACCTACATTCAAAAGGCATTTGCACACCTGGCTGCGGCTGCCAGATGACTTGGACACCAAGAGTCTCTGGCAGTCCACCAGAGCTATGGCATTGCACGATCTTGTGTTTGCTGTCGGTGATGGGGTGAGTTGAATACAGGTGCACCATTGCTCGTATTTCCTAGTGCCCCTGTACAGCTTAGTTCATAATGTGTTGTCAGACTCCGGGCAGGTGAGGCTGCCACTGTGCCACAGTGGAACCAGGGATGAGCACCTCAAAGCTCGGACCACTAAGGAACAAAACCACTCCAGGCATCCCCAAAAAGTCACTCAAGGACCTGCATGTGGTGACAGAAAAATAAAACATTGGAGCAAGAAAAAAAACAGGCTGAAAATCTATGACAGTATTACAGAAGCAGTTGAGCAGACCTGAAGCTGTTACAAGGGGTTGCTTTTTTTCAGCTATGAAACTCTATTTGAAGCGAAGGTCAGCGACTTTTTTTTCCTCCCCAGTTTTCTATCGTGTGTTATTCACATTTTCATGGGAGAGTTTCTATGAGAAATGCACATCTTCCAGCAACTAATAGAAAATCCAGATAATGAAGACTGTAGCTCCGGATAAAAGATCTCCAGGAATTAATTAGGCCTAGGTAGTATTACTTTCTGCTTTTAAATTCATGTTTATATAGAAGTAAAAAAGCTAGCTGATTTGAGAAATCATAGATCCACTACAAATTACAAGCCACGAAATACTGTACCTTGAAGGTGAAAGTTAGACTATTTTTAACGTAAGATAAGGGAGCCACATGTCTTTGCTTTACCTGCCCAGACATGTTTTTTGTAATAGAGCAGCCTGTTGTAATGACAGTTCTTATTTCAGCTGTCCATTCATCACAGTGGCTTTTCTTCCTGGTGTAGTAGCACAGAAAAAGACCAGGAGTGGGAACTTAACGTCTCTGTTCTTTGTTCCCATCTGTAATTCTCAGATTCTCATGTTGCCTGATACTACATGAATCCCAGCAAACGGATTTTCTCCTTTCAGGTTGTGCAGTTTGTTTCTCCAGAGGACGTGCAGAAAACTCTGTGCCTGACAGATTCCTGGGAGCTATTCTGGCATCCTCAGGACCAGATGCAAAAGATGACCTGAAGAGCGGGTGCAGGATGATCTTCCAGTGGGCTGAGCCCGGTGGGCTGGAAGGGGCACCCCCCAGTTCAGAAACAGTACGTGGGGGTCAGCCTGCACTGCAGCCACTGACGTGAGAGAAGGCAGGAAGGGAGAGCTTTTTGCTATGAATTTTTGTAAAACACATCAGAGAATTGTGTCGGCGTCCCATTTGTACTGTGCAGCACGTCATCTCTGCTGGCTCTGAACACAAAGCCTTTCTGCAATGCTTGCAGTTATGCACACATGTAGAGACAAGACACCTTCATCAATGAAAAGGTCTCTTAGACACCAGAAGAAAAATCTCAGGTTCAGGACTATTCAGACATATCCTGAATTGCCTCTGTGACTTTTCAGAAAAAGGGTCTGGAAGGTATGATTTGCTTTCTCCCATCTCACCATACTTCTATGCAAAAAAGAGTCCATATATGTTCATTAAACCTGGCTTCTGCAGTCTTTGGGCAGCTTTGCCAAAGAATAGGGTCAGGGCAGCAGAGCTATAGGTAGTAGAGGCTTTAGGGTCCTCTTCATCCATTGTAGTCCAGAGGGACATGTGTCTGTTCACTCTCTCTTTCACCTATTCAAATAGCTGGAATACTAAAATGGTCTCCACTGGCTTTCCAGAGGGACTGAGGATGGAGAAGAAATAGATGCCTCTGGAAATCTAACCTTAATACTCAACGTTTCATAGCCCCCGGGCAGTCCCCACATTTCTGTGATGCCATTTGTTGCAGGTTTTTTCTGTGTAAAACATTTTCAAATGCTCCTAGGGACAAGCAGAAGCCCAGCTTCTGTTTCAGCCCCTCTGCCAGAGTTCATTCTCTGGGTCACTGTCATTCCTTGTTGATCTAATAAATTTTCCAAGCCGATAATTCAGGCTTCTGGTAACAAGTGGTTGCGCTATGAGCGTGCTGGGATTCAACACCGGGTACTCGCTCCCCCTGCACAGGAGCCTCAGCTGGCAGCAGCACATAGCTGGAGGCTGAGGAGGTACTACAAGCAGAGACAAAATACTGCTGCTATCTGGCACTACAAAGCCAGACTCAGACAGTGTGTTGTCCCTTGGAGGTACGGAGATGAAAAAACTAAGATGTGAAGAACTTAAATATTTCATCACAGACTTTGCTCTATTTTGTTCTTCATTTACATTAGTAAGTTACACACACTTTTAAATTGAAAAAAAAAATAAAAATAGAGTATTCCTTGGTTGTCATCTTGTTAATGCTTGGGATGTCAAAGAGCACCTACTTCCACCCCCTACATCCCAGGAGCCATGAATATGTATCACCTAAATGGGTCTTCACTGGGAATGATGGTGTCCATAGAGCTCCTCCATCAGGGCGATGTGCAGATATATTACCCTGGGTTTCAAAGCCAGGCTTCTCTGCAAACACAAAGGACTGCAGCCTGCATCCTGAACGAGTATCTTTATGTGTTGAAGTAGCAGATGCTCTCTCAGACACTTCTGAGTACTTCACCCAGTGCAGGACAGGGACACCACGAGCACATGTCTCGGCACTGCCATGGAGACCTCCAGCCCATACACAGTCAGGGCGTCACAAGGCACTTGGCTTGGCATCCTTGGGGGAGGGAGAGGGGTTGTGGGGCCAGAAAGGAAAGGATAGAAAAATCATAGTTAATCATGGCAATTGGGAAAGGAGCTGCTTTGAAGAGGAATTTCTTTCTTTTGCAGAGGAAGGTTGGGAAAGAATTAGAAATGGGAAAGAAAAGTCAAGATAATAAAAGTCAAGATAAGCAGGGAATAACAATGGAATATAATAACAGAGGTTACGCCATAAAACACTCAATCTCTCATTTGGAATCAGTGCCTGAAGTAGCAGTTGTACAGCGTGCTTATGCCACCGTTCTAAACGATCCTGGGACTCAAGGGGAGAATACTCTGCCCCCAAACAGCTTTCCAAAGTGCTGTTGTAAGACTGCAGCTTCAAAGGGCAACCTGCAGCAGCTGGCTGAACGCTTCACCACTACAAACTCCAACACCTTTCTGGTGAGAACAGAAAATATCAAAACCCCCTTTATGTAGCAGAAGACCCTGGAGGAGGGCTCAGTAGCTCAGACCAGGGAGGACCATTCAAAAGCTAATAGCAGTTAATTATTTATGACCATTTTTAGTGTCTCACTGAAATCTCCACGTAGTGTTTTAAGGGCTCCTGAGCTCTCCCCCACTGCAGCACCGTGCCAAGAGCAGAGTCTGACACTTAAAATTGCCTGCCTCGAGCAGGGGGTTGAAGGCAGCGGCCTCCAGAGGTCCCTTTCAGCCTCCATTATTATATGGTTCTAGGAAAGATCAGTTTGCTCTCAGTGAAATCTAACACTGGGATTTTTGAAGGGATGCGAGAGTTAGGTTGCCAGATCCCAAAGAACTTAGAAAGCATTTTGGTTCCTAAATCCCATACGGTCTACCAATTCCCTGGCCATTTCTTAAAGGCCAATGTCATTTCTTCTTTAGCCCAAATGATCACAAACCTGTTCAAGCGAAAGTTAGAAACCCTGCTGCTCAGTGACCAGGAACCAGCCTGAATGCTCGTATCAGTCTCTTTCAGTGTTATAAACGTGTTGCTAATTGCAAAAGTCATACAGCTAAAAGTGCTAAAGGGAGCTTATTCTAGCTGCAAAATGCCACTGTGCTTGATGAAGTCATCTGCAGGAGCTAAAGCCTCGATTAATTTTTCTAACATCTGTTTAGATTGCAGCACAAAAAGGCTGAAGCCTTGCATCGGTGGTCTAAAATAACGGCAGCACAAGGGACTTTCTTTTCCCACCCAGGGGCAGCACTTCTGTAACTGCTGCAGGTAACCACCAGCAGCTTCACGGGCGGACTGTGCAGGGATGGGGGCCACAGGACAGGAGTCGACCTCTTTGCTGATGGAAGAAGTCGGCTTCACGTCTGAGGTGTAGCTGCCACTTCAGCAGGTACCACGGACGGGAAGCCAAAGCTGTATGTGTCGGGAGTTTCCCGAAGATGTCGGGAGTTTCCTGATGCCAGGAGTTGACCGACGGTTCGCGGCTGAAGGAACGGATGCGTCCGACTCAATATGAGTGATAAAGCATAGTCCACTTTATTATTCAAGCAACACATATTTATACCGTTAGACCTAATACGCACCTACTTGTTAGATCCTAATTGGCTGAGCCTAAAACATACGTCTACTTGCAGTTTGAGCCTAACAGTTACTTTTGTTTATGTTCTTCTACTTGCAGTTTGAGCAGCTGTATAACTCCCTTCTACTTTGATCATAACTACTTGTTATCTACATCCTCACTTCTCAAGGACGCCCAGTCCTTGCCACGTAGCCCTTATTTATTGCTTCGCTTGTAATTTTCCACAGGCCTGTCTTTGTCTCTCTCAGAACAAGCTCTGATCCATCAGCTGCACAGGACCACCCCAGGGGCCCGCATCCTGCCTTCCCACATGTATGAGCCAAAAGGTGGAAGATTGAGCAGCTAAAGGGCTTAACGAGATGATCTCCCCACGTGCTGGAAACAGCATCACACAGGCATTTGCTGCAGTGTAAGGAAGGTAATGTGGCTCTTCAAACAAATCCATCTCACACTAGGATCAACTTGTGCATTGCATGCACACGAAATCAGAGCAGGGGGAGACTGTTGGGTTGCACCAGCTGGGGATTTGCTTAATCTGGAATGTCAAATGCAAACAGCCACTGACACAACAGACCGAAAGGTCCAATAAAGTGATACAATCTCATGCTTTTTCCCTTTTTCTGACACCACATTATTCAGGAGAATGGTCTGCAGAAAGAGGCCTGCAGCTGCCAGACACCCTGTACAGCTGGCCAGAGATGCTCACATAACCGGCTACAGCCTGGGTGGTGCTTCCCCAGCACCAGAGCCTGGCAAAATAAATGTGGCTCCTGGAATTGAATGGGAAGAGCAGAGTCACATGGTGCATTAGACAGCAAAGATCTAAAGGCAAAACAAAATGCTTTACCCCACACTCCTTTTATCCCCGAGAGGGTACGCTGCCCTGGCAAGTCACCTCGTGCAACCCTAGAATGCTCAAATGGTGCGCGGTCCAGACAACAGTGCCAAACAATGCAGGAACAAGGGAAGGAAATGAGCATTTTCAAAGTAATTTTTAATTACATCACATATATTTTTGAGTCTTCAGATCACCCTGGGAAGATAGCTTACAAACCACAATTTCTGCCCGTTGCCACTTTGTGTACTTAACACTCACTGAGGAAAAAAAATACCTGCAGTAAAGCAGCTCATGTAGTGCATGCTTTGAGTATGTGTTCCACTGGAGAATGTCACGACGTTCTCTTGAAGGTTCCCCGGTCAGTATATGAGTCATTTTTTAGTGGTTTTTAGTTTTAATGTAGCATAGCTCAATATTCAAGTAATAGTTGGTATCTCCTGTGACTAATTGTTACCCATGACTGAAACATGCACAGCAGTTGTTAATGTGTGCTATGAAATAGGAATTGCTATTTAAATTCACTCAGAAGCCAACTGTTACCAACACCACCAGGTTCAAGGAAGCATTTGAGTGTAGAGCTGACTGAAAATATGAGACTCTGGGTTTTTTTTTAAGAATATGAGCATTTCCCCTGAACTTGTAGAAGCAAAATATCCTTGTTGCAAAATAAAAGCACCATCTTGGAAATCAGAAACCAGCAGTTCAGTTCTGCGCTCTGTCCAGGCTTGCTGTATGCTCCTTAGCAAATCCTTTAACCTCTGTTTCCATTTTCACGCGTGAAATCAAGCTAACTATCTTGTCTTTTCACACTCTCTTTGTTATTTTTAATCTCTCTGATGTAGGGACTGTCTCAAAGTATATGACTTGTTTAGTGCAATACAGTACTGGTGAGTCCTGCTGCGCAATGGGCACCTTCAATTCCCACTAATTTCAAGGTGTGCAAACCCACAGCAGCTCTTTCAAGGACTTCAACCTCTGGACTCTGGTTGCCCAGAGAGGTTGTAGATGCCCCATCCCTGGAAACATTCAAGGTCAGGCTGGACGGGGCTTTGAGCAACCTGATCTAGTTGAAGATGTCCCTGCTCATTGCAGGGGGGTTGGACTAAATGACCTTTAAAGGTCCCTTCCAACCCAAACCATTCTACAGTTTTATAACTCGCTCAGAGCCTGGATGAGCTGGAGTCTTCTCACCCCACTAAGACGTTTCTGTTGCTCTTACCCAACGAAGGAAAAACTGCACGATTACAAAACTAGAAAAGATAAAAAATTGTACAGGGTATTCTCCAGAGCTGAACAAACACTTAAAACGTCTACAAGAAAGCATCTGGTCTTAATGTTGAAAATGATTGATACAGTGCACTTCCCATGAGAAGCCTTAGTATTCTGCAAGAGAGATTACAAGCCCAAAAGTTCAGTGCTTAGAGTTTGCCTGAATACTCTGTAAACACACGTGTAACATTCATGCCTTTTTAAGAGCATTGCACAAGAATTTCTAGGGTGAGCTACCAATTTCCACAATCCTAAATCACTTATTCCACTGGGATTTTCAGGACTGAAAGCTGCCCATCACCCGTGAAAGGGTGCCTGCACTCTTCAGAAACACTGTCAGCAGAAAGGCCACAAACTGATAGATTAATCCATCTGAATATAATCAGAATTGGCATAAACCTGTCTTCAGCCTGTTACTGTGCAAGCCAGAGCCCAACCTTGCCGCGTGCTCCAGGGCATTTAGTTGACTCTAGTTTCATGTTTGCACACTGTCCCGGCAGCCGCCCTGACCAGGGCCAAGCCTCCCCCAGGTTCACGGATGGGTTTTGGGGCCAGAAGCAGATGTGCTGAATTACTGTGAGAGCCTGATCTTGAGGGGTTTCCAGGGAGGCTGGAAGCAGAAAGCAATGAAAATCTAGTGAGAGTTCCCACCTACTTTAGAGTTTCACCCTCGCGTTTGAAAAGCGAATGAGGTAAAATCATTTGGAAAAGAAATGCAAAAATAATATGCATGACACTTTCTCTCCTTTCCTTCAAATGAGTCCTGTAGCTTCCCTCATTTCAAAACCACCTTTTGTTCCATTTTCTCAGAGACACTTCCCCTCCTGGCTCTCCTGAGCCCTTTCCACAGCCTGTCCGAGCCCACCACTCCCTCCTCCCTCTTTAGACCTTTCAATCTGGTTACATTTGCTTTTTCCCCACGTGGCACAGATCATTTCAAAACAGCCCTTCCTCACCTTTTCGTATCACTCTCCAGTTATTTTCAAAACTCATTCAAAACCCAAAGTTTTTGCCATGATTTTAACTGTTCTGTTCTTCCCTTTTTGATGTGGGTTTTTTCCCTGCTGTTAAGTGCTTTGCAGTGCCATTAGTATGACAAACATCTGACACACAGCTGAGCTGTGCTGTGCAATGGTGTCCAGCCTGACACTTACCCACATGGTGAGAGCAATCCTCGACAGACTGGTCCGGGGGCTCCAGCTCCCCACTTGCGGGGTGTACCAGGAAGGCTGCCGGACTGCAGCCTACAGCCCATTTTCCCGTTTCCTGACATTTTTTTCCCCCCAAGAGCTGATGTCAGTAATGAATCTAGGGACTGGCTCCACTTAATCCACAGTCTTTTCCATCCATTTGGACTGGACATGAAGACCCTTGTGTTTTCCCATAAAGGCTATCTTCCTTCTTTTGAAGGTAGCCACCTTTAAGAACAACTGACATCACTTACTGTGTATTACTGAGTCATTTCATATCCTGCCAATCAGGATGACCTCATCTGCTCAAACACTGAAAACAAATACCACAAAGGTACCACTAAAACATGAGAGAAATGTACCCAGAAGGAGCACAGCTCATGAAAATAAAATTTCAGGAGGGTCAAACCAACAAATGCTGAAAAAAGAAGAGACCATAGGACTACAGAGAAGAAAAGAAACCCTAGACCTCGTTTTATGATATTACAAGGTTATGAGTTAATTAAATTGGCACAACTTTCTGGAATGAGCGATGGGACAGCCTGAAAAAGACTTTGCTGTGGTCTCACTGACACAAACACTAAAATTCCAGCAGATGAACAAAAAAATAGAAGGTGGGGGGTGGTGTGTCATAGAAGATGAAGAAAAATATCTGTCCACTTCTTATTTTTATTCAACACCATGTAGACAAGATACATCATACAGACATCCCCTGGGACACCGATACGCCCTACTGAACCCGCTGGGGTTACACCATGAGTTGGCTCAGCCTTCGTTTCACTCCCTGGAAAGATGAGGCTGACCAAGCTCTCCAACCCAGCTGTCTCCTCACCAGTAACAGAAAGTGCAGACATCCAGTGTGAGTCATTTACGAGGCTGATGTAATAGCCTGGAGAGATTCCCATGCCTTTCCTGATGGAGACCTAAGAATACCCGCGGCAGTGAGAACTTCCGTGGGATCCTTCCTGAGTTGTTCTTGGAGGGACAAAAGGGGTCAAACTAGACCAGAGAGTCTATTAGGGCTAATATTATTCATGCATGCAACACATTCAGGGACTTCTGGGCTTTGCATGGGCACAGCATCAGACTGTGAGAGGGCAGGTAACTGCTAACTTGCTAATTGGGATGAGGGACATGAGGAGGAGGGTATAGGCAGCTGCGTGTGCTATTCAGCGTCTGCACTGCCCCAGCACCTACTGAAAGAGAGGAGAGGGCGTTCCAGGCCAGAGGAGGTTGGGTTGCTCTCATGTTTTCATGAGTTTCATTCCTGTAGAGGTACCTGTTGTTGTGGCTGGTGCTGTGCACCCGCAGATCCACGGAGGCACTCCATCCAGAGCGGTCACCACCCAAAGAGAAGAGGGGAGAAAAGACAAGGGTAGAGGCAGGTAGATGGAAGACTACAAAGAACTGACAAGGCGATGCATTAATTAACATGACAGCAAGCATTTTCATCACAGAAACAGCCTGAGTACTGTCAGGGGCTTTTTTGTGGAGAACAAGCCAACGGGAGCTTGAATAGACTTTAAAGAACAATTGCTTGTAACAGGCACATCATTTGTGGAGAAACAAACACCATCAGTCCCCGGAGGACCAGGCAACACCCCGGCGTTACTGTGCGATTAAAAGTTTCATGTTGAAATACGGAAGAGTTCAGCCCTGGGAAAAAAAGTTGCAAATGCCTGTCTTAGCTCTTATATGAAAAGCCCTTGGTGAAGAGCGGGGGGAAAATACATGGTGTTTGTGACTGAACTGAAATGAGCCAAGTCCCACTCCCCCGCAGTGGACACACGCACCCCCATTGCAGCATGCTGCAGGCAGGGTGTCAGGCTGTCCTTCTGCTCAGTGATAGGTACAGCGATGATAAATGCCATGAGATGAGGTGGTTTGTAACAAACCTGACAAAGCCCACAAACTGCTGTAGTTACTGTACAGACTGATGTTAGCGTGACTGTGTAATTTAAGTCTCAAACTTATCCTTAGCCAGAGAATTCAACACCATTAAAAAAAACAAAACCAAACCCACATAAACAAGTAAACCTCTGCCAAAATTAAAACTTGCAAATAAAAGTTATCGGACATTCAAGCAAAATTCAAGCACAGAGTGAGCAGATAGCTTGAGTCTAGGTGCTTTATGAAGCCAGGGAAATGCGAAGGTCTGGTGGGGCTCTGGGAATGTTTTAGCTGGGGCATTTCATCTGAGCGCATTTCATTCCCACTCAGCGCCTGCCTGCGCTGTGCCAGCTGGCAGCCGAATTGCAGCAGCCTTGCAGCCCTGCCGCTGCTCCTCCCAAAGCCCGCACCGCTGCCAGGCAGACGGACCCAGCCTCGCTCACCCAGCCAAAAGCTACAGGCAGCGAGGCAGAGCCTCCACGGGTCTGCGGAGCCAGGGAGCAGGGAGGGAACGGATGATGTGGCAGGGACATGGCCCCTTGACTGCAGAGCTGGACTGGGGCAGGGGGTATGTCACAGGGGACGCCTGCCAGCAGGCTGACTGCTCCCGTCACCGGTAACAGGGAGACAACGTGTCCTTCGCTGTACGTAGCAGCTTGTTAGCTATTTTCACAGCTGTGAGACACCCTGGGCAAGGGCAGACCTCGGGAGAAACCCAGTGGGAAAGGCACAGAGAAAGCTCAGGGAGCAATGCCTCTGCTCAGGAGGAGCAAAGAGTTACTGGGCGGTTAGTACCTCATGGCTCCTTTACTTACACAGCTAGAAAACTTGGGACTATCCAAGTGAAACTGGGCTGTGAATAGGTCGCCCCACTCAGGAAGGTGGGGCGAGTTTTTGCACTGGGTACTTTAAAGTAAGGCATTCAGAAAGGTAGGTGCAAGGGTTACATGGCTCTCTTAGGTTGCTGTGGAATTTTTTTGGTCTGCCAATGAAGTCTCTCAGTGCCTTTCATTACATTAAAAACAGGAAGCCAAAGAAACAAATGCCCTGCCCATCTGTATCTCACACCACACCCTTCACAGAAACATAGGGATTATTTTTTTCCCTTTCAAACATCCATGAAGGACTATCAAACAATTCGGACCCCTCCTCCATCAGTCACCACCAAGCTTAAAGCCAGGCAGACCCCTCTGACTGTTCATTTCCCAATACTGAGACCAACATTTGGTGTCTGAATTGCTTCCAAGAAATCAACAGGAATCTCAGAACATGCCACTTCCCTTGAGGCTATTTCAAGGGAATCCCAGAAAGTTTCAAAATTGAGACTATATCAGGAAGTGACATTGCATGAAAGAATCACTGCAGGAAGCACCTTCAAAACTAGAAGCAGTGAGCTCATGACGAGGCATAGCTGAAGCTTCAAGCGCTATAAAATGCCCTTTGGGTAATTTTCCCGTGGGTCAGTAGGCTTCAGCCTTGAGAATTGCCATGAAATGGTAAGTAGCTCTCACCCAGTAAATGTGAATGAGCAGACGGTACCCCAACAGAAGAGCAGCAAAGATTTTTGAGATGCTGCCTAGTTTAGCAGGTTTCCAGGTATGAAATTCAGGAGTGCAGCGTTCCTCCCTGCCATGCTTTAGTTAGCAGCACAATGTTGTGCCATGTCTGCACCAGCGGGCTCTTGCCACGTGTCTTTCTTGAGAGCTTAGGAAATAGTTAAGTATCTGCGAGAGAGGGATGCCTTCAGCAAGGGACTAACACCTGCCCTTCAATATGCATGCCCTGCTCCCGCTGTCAAGGTAGATCAATGTTTAATGCAACGGCCTTGACAGAGGGCCGTTAATAAAGATGCAGAGAGCAAACAACAAAAACATTTGAAATAGCAAGGCCACATCACATGGCTTGCTCTTCAGGGATCAAAGCTATTTTGCACTGAATTTATGGCAAGCGTTTTAAAAAAGTGTAAATAACAGCCCCATCCTGGATCTCTGTCTCCGGTAATCTATCTCTGGTTCTTCTCCACCTCTGACCACATCTCAGGGTAGTGTGGAGAGCAGGAGACACGTGGCCGTCCATTCGCCCTGACCACAGGTGCACAAGGGAAAGGGGAGCAGCGGTGGGGGACCTGATGTCCCTGCACTCTGCTTCTGGCACTGGCAGTGCTTGGCTGCACATGGAGGACATTACCTGGCCAGTGTAGGACGGGTGGGAATGACCTTACTTACATGATGTATCTCTGTCTTTTGCACAGGTTACCTTCTAGAATAAGTTGCCATTCACAATTTGCCTTCCTATTAGAATATTTGTCAAATATAGAAGGAAAAAAATCATACAGCAAAGGACTGAGTGGTAGTTTTGACCCTTTAAACCAGTAATGGGACTTGTGCTCAGAATTTCAACTTGGTTTTCTGAAAACCTGCTCAAATAGTGCTTACTAAAAAGTCTGATTTGGGATAGTAAAAATGTGTGTGCAGAACACAAACCAGGCAGCTCTGGGCTGAGCTGCACACAGACGTGAACCGATGGACCAGTGTGTACCTGGCTTGGGCAACAGCAGGGACCAGGCTATACCAGGGGTGACCACAGTTTCATGGTCCTGTGCTCAATCAGGATGTGGCTCTGACCCCATAAATAACAAAATCTGGACTATACATCTCCTACATCTCTCTCTTCCCATTAATTTCTTCTCTCTGCCTCAACCTCTCTCTCTCCTCTGAGCTCTGAAAGCCACATGTACCTCTTACTACACAGCCCTGCCTCAGGTTCAGATCTCTACTTTAAAAATCACCTCTTCCATGAATTCTCGTTGTTAATCTCCCCAACAATATGTTTTGCACTAAATCCCTGAATTAAATTACCTGGCTGTTGTCCAGACCAGACAAGCCCACAGGCCTATAAGCTTATCAACACAAGCAACACAGCCAATTCTTTGCCTGGTAGGCACCATGCACTTAGAGGAATTTATTAATATCGATAAATAATATGGTTTTATTCTCTGTATTAAGAACAAACAAACCTCCAAAGATTTTTTTCAGTTCAGGGGTTTATCCAGACATCTGGATGCTTATTTGCAGCTTTTCCAGATTTTCTTGGCCAGTACATTGTGCTGGAAATCATGAGATTTCCAATGGATTTTTGGTTTTTATCCAATTGGAAATACTGTAAGAGGAGTTTTTCCTCCCAGCCTTCCAGGATTTCTAGTTCATGTGCCGACTGGAATCAGCATATAAAGACAGGCATAAAAAGAAAGCCTTGATTAAGAAAAGCTGAGGAAATACTGGTACTTCAAAGGTATCTTTTCAGCTTAGGGTGATGGTTCCAATTAGTTTCTAATTAAGCAAAGCTGATGAAGCCTTACTTTGTGTGACTGTTTAGATGACAGTTCGTAGAAGACTAAGACACTGAGGAGGCAAGATCTAGGCCTGTGCCAAGCTCATGTTTATGATCAGTTAGTGTGTGTGATGGGTATCTGAATTACCCAGTTCTGAATTAGAGATGGATTATTACCTCAGTTTCTGACCCTCTCTATTCTCCAGCCTCAGGCCTCTCTCAAGGACGCCTGCTGGGACTGCTTTTGCCACCTATTTTGCAACATCAGTGAAGGGTGAGGAGAAGACGACTGCTCTGAACTCAGTGGCGGGTTTTCCCATGCCACCCTCCAGCAAAAGGATGGAGGGAAGTGGATCAATGGAAAGGGAGGAAACCGTGGTGAAGGGAGGGCAAGGCAGAGATCCGAAACATTCATGTGACCAATAAGGCAACAGGAAAAGGAGAAGGAGATTGAGGAGATATGGTCTGAGACAATGGAAAAATCCCCAAACACATGGCCTCCCTCCTCCTTTCTCCAAAATCAGCCTAAATCTGGAAAGATAAACAGATAAAGGAGCAAATCCAAACAGGGGATGGTAGGAAAACAAAGCAGGGAGAAACTGTAGGATCTAGGGCAACACCATGCCAAAGTGGAAAAAAAATGGGCCATTTAGTGAGGAGGAGACACAACCTACACTGTTGGCTTGGTAGCACCCCAAAGTACCCGGTTACCACGAGCAGTAAGTGGGTCAGCTTCAGCACAGGCACAACGATTCACTAGCAGAACCTGCTGGAAGTTGTTCCTCCGTGTACCTGTTCGACTTCCAGGAAATCTGCTCCTAGTGAACTTATTAAAAACAGGATTCCAGGAAAACAGATGTCATGTACTTGGAATAGTTTTGCATTATATTTAATTTCATCAGTGTGTGATGAACCAACAAGAGGTTTAAACCAATGTGGGCTCTGAAAGCCATCAACACACTTATCAGCAGATTTAGGACACAAAGCATAGAGCACACATTCAAGATCACCAACGGGTGATGTTGCAGACAAAGACAGATTAGATATCCTGCCATGGCCTGGCACATCTGTTGTGGCACACGTTTCCAAAAGCTGTGCACCCAGAGCAGGTCAGGGAACGCTGCTTTTGTTGATCAGGGTAACTGAATGCAGTGTAATTTCTTTGAAAGCAATGCCTGTCAGTGTCATCTAGGGAAAATACGGATACTTGCCTATGAAGGGATGGATTTTCCCCATGGAGCATAGGGAGCGGAAGGTAGGCAGGACTTCTGTTAGCGCTCGTAGCTGTTGTGAAGTCTGCTGTGACTTCTGTACGCCAAAAGACAATAGTTGTTAAATGCTATTTCCTATAAAACATAAAAACTCTCCAAAACTTTAGCTGATTCACTTCTGGAGAATCATTCACAACATGTTTTAAGACTTCCAAAGCCATCAGAGCAAACCAGAATTCATTAAGAGAGAAAATAAGATTGTAATTAATTAACTTATTAAAATTATGAATCAAGGACTATACAGGAAAGGCTATGCATCACTTCGCAAGTTATTCAGTTAATCAAATAACTGGGCAGAAATATTTGCGTTAATATTTGCACTAGAAAGTGCTGATCACAATATTTAATAAATCCAGATTGTTAATTCTACAAACTCTATTCCAAGTCTGAGACGTACGTACAAAAAGTTCCTCCGGTATGAAGGGAGGTTTGGAACTGTGTCCTTAGTGATTACAACAAAAGCTTTCTCTAGAGCACTTTGACACCCGGTCAGAGGAGCAGTTGGAAGCTCTCCCATGTTATGCCCCTTTCTATCTTCTGTGGAAGGTTCAAGGACAAGGGGGGCGGGGGTGTGTGTGTGACAACTCCTAAAGACAGCTTATAGCCCAACAAGAAGACCCTGGGACTGCAATAGACAACAGCTAACCCTTACATTTCCTGGGTATAATTAACCTTGTTAGCACCTCCCCATGAAGAGCAGTTCCCACAGGCACCATCCAAACCTCGCAGAGAGCCCTCAGCTGTGCCCTAGCTCAGGAGCTTGACCTGGCCCCACATGAGCCAGGGTTTGGGGGACAATTGCACCAGCAGCCCTGGAGGCATCTTGGCTGCCTGGTCCAAGTCCTCTCCTGCCATGCATGTAAGCTGTCTTTTCCTTGGCACCTCATCCCAACCCTAATCCAACCCCTGGGCTGAGATTTCTGGGAGGGGAAGGCAGGAGCCATCTGGCCAAGGAACAGCCCTTGCTGCACTTTGGCAGCCCCCTTCCAGCCCGCCCTCCCGCACGTACCGGCTTTTGTTTCCTTGGATCCCAAACCCAGTGGAAGCTCTAATGATTTTTATGTGTTCAAGATCTGAACATTTTATCAAGCCGTTACAGACGCATCTCACTCCAGGCACATGGAAACACACGATGCAGAGTCATTCTCACTTTCTGGCCAAGTAAAGGTTCCTCTGCTTTGCATAAAACACCTTAATTTTATTTCGACTCTGCTATTTATCTAGTTTTATGTCTCTACTGCTTCTGCTTTTCACTGATTTGGGACTTTTTGACTTTGTGGATAAAAGCAGCAGAACGACAGTCACACTGAGTCATGAGGTCTTTCAGAGTGCTTCAAATCAGAATAATTTAATTCATCCATTTGATACCAATGCAAGATTATCAATATGCCAAGTACAGTGCTTCATTGCATCAACTTTTTCCCGAGTTGCAGACATACTTTACAAGCAATAGACCTGTAAGTTTTTGTTTGGTGACACCGAGATGTAGTTTTTGCCCTTTTGTCTTTCCTGCTCTTTTTTTCCCCATAGATCTATTTGCTAAAATAAATTGAAATTGGGTAAAAGAATATATGGCACAATTTATACTAGATATATCTGCAATTACTAACTCTGAATTAAACATATCCCTTCATGAATAATGAAGCAGAAATAGGCCAGAGGAAAAATGAGATAAGATCTTCAATCCATGTATTTTTAATTGCTTCATTATCTAAAATTTGGTATGAATAGCAGTGGATACAGTTTGCTGTTAATGCACAAAAAGAAATGAGAATTTTCAACCAAATCACAAAAGGCTATCAAAAATTAATTTTGTGTGCTGTGATCATTGAAAAAGTAAGTGATTTTTGTGGCAGAGTGACACAAAAAATACCATTTATATGCTAATAATGAACAAGTCATATTTTTTCATTTTGATGCAAAATAAATTTTATTTTCATTTTAATGAACTGTAATGAATTATAAGCTGTTTCTTTTTATCTTTAGGTAAAAGCTGGGAGAAAGATAATGGAAGGTTGACAAAAAGACTGTCCCTGAGTGAAAATAGGATGGAGCAGAGCATGACCCTAATTTTGATCTGTTAAACTCCATTGCTGGCATGGCAGTCCATTGTCAAAGGGTGCCTTTTAGGTCCGAGGTGTGTGCTGCAGCGGACGAGCTCCAGCAACACACCCCGTCATGGGGCAAAAAAAACCATCCACACTGGGTGGAGGAACTCAACCTTTATTTCATACAAGCCTGAGCAGCCTCAGAAGGGGTCGGCCACGTACCTGTTCACGTATGCGAGGCAGCTCTAAGCTTAGGGATAACTTCTGTAACCGCGGATAAAAGCAGCGAGCACCACAAGGTACACTAGCTATATTTGCAGTCCCTAACTCTGAATTAAACATGTTCTTTCATGAATAATGGAACCAAAAAAGGCCAGAGGTACTAAGGAAACTGATCCAAAGCCTATTAAAGCCAATGAAATGTCACACATTGATGCATACCATATTAATAAATAATTACGGGATGGGGCTTTTTTGCGGTAATTCCTAGAAGCACTAGGTGCAATCAAGATCTTTATCACTTCAGTTGCTGCACACAACACAAGAGATAGTCCTGTCCTAAAAGCATTACAACGTAGGGATAAGGCACGTTGGATAAGAGCGGCGCAGGGAACACAAACAAGCCATGAGATTATTGTGCTCAGCAATTATGTGCAGCAGTCTCGGCATAGCAGCTGCTCTGACACTTCTGAAACAGTTGAGCGTGTACCAACGCCCGCTGAAATCAATAGATATTGCAAACATTAAACACCCAGGAAAATCCAGCTCAGCTTTTTAAAATGAGCCACCGTAATGAAAAGCCAATTTGAAACTGCTTGTCTTGTATTTACTGCTCCTCTACCACACTGAGGACTTCCCTCAGGGTACCTACGCCTGCCTTGATTTGAAGTCAACTCCTTTGCACCTCTCTCTCATGCAGATTGCCCACACATAATCAAATTCTAGCTTTAACTTCCTTCTTGGGGTCTTCTGCATATTATTTAAAACAACCTGTTGCAAACAGCACTGCCGTGACACTCAGGTCGCTGTGTGCACCACTACTTCAGTTATAAATTCATCAGGTACTGCTGCACCAGGCTGCAGGTTCACAAGCATCTGCAGAGGACGCAGGTATCCAGTGGGGTTTTCAAAACACCCGCTCTAGAGATCACTGTGCTTCTAAATTCCAGTTTTCATTTTTGTGCACAATGATGCCTTTAAGAAGATCATTCTAAATAACTCCACCTCAAGAAGAGGCCTTCCATTTATTATTTGGACTGGAGTAGTAGCAGTAACACATTAATGTTTATTTATTAAACTTTGACATGAAAAATAACAAGCTTGGACTAAATCTTGGCAAAAGGACATGCAGCAATGGACAGAAGTTACAACAGAGGAAATTTTGAATAGATATTAGGAAAAATATTTCACCCTGAAGGTACTCAACCATTGGAACAGGGATGCAGCGAGGGTGTGGGATCACTGTCCTGGGACATGTTCCAACCTGGGCTGGACAAGCACCATTCTGTAACTGGACCTCCCTTGAGCCCTGGATTGGGCTGGAGAACTTTAGAGATCCTCTCCAACATAATTTGTATGCCTTAAACATTTACAGCCACTGCAATGTCACAAAAATGAAGGATGGGTCTTACTGTTTAGAATTAATTTCTCAGACTCCTCTGGGCCTCCCATGCAAATGCCATATCAGAGACTGCAGCCCTGAGAACTCCCCTCTCAAGGGAAACCTCCTTTCACAGTGCCACAGCCTGCATCGACTGCAATTCCCAACGGGAACAGTGCTGCGATCTCCCATGGACGGTGCAGACGTCTCACCCTTGGGGACACTGGCAGAGCTGGGTGAGATCACTGGCACCCCGGCGAGGAGAAATCACCATCGACAGCCCACCCACAGTCTGCTGGGCTCGTCCTCAGACAGCCCTTGGGACCTCAGCCCTCCTCAAAGCACGACATACCTCTATTCTCTCTTCATTTGTGCAAATATTTACTTGCGGGTTTTTTTCCCCAGCAGTTCTACCTTTGCTATTCCTCTATGAATCACATACTCAACAGGAGAAAAAAAATGCAGTAAGTGGCATTTTACCTGTGGGTTCCGCATATCGCCCTTGACCAACTGCTAGGAGAGACAGGCAGTGATCAACAACACTGGAACTCTGGCTCATATGTCTCAGTGAGATGCTTAAAAGAAAACAACCTGGGTAAAATTACAAAACACATGAAGGAATACTGAAGAAGTAGATTCCTGAAACCAGTTTCCACGCTGAAAAATAAAATAAATCAGAGTAATTTGACAGCCCAAGTCAGACTGCTTTGGTAGGTGATTCTCTAGGTTGAGTCTGGCCTTAACTTCTGCAAGGGATTTCACTTCAAGGGGGAATATTGGATTGGAAAAGGACATAGGAATATCTTTTTCTAGCACTACCACTCATGCAGCTGCATCACATTTTTATCCTGACAACTGAATAGATTTCAAAATAAGAAAACCATTTCATAGTAAATGTTTCCTGATTCTTCACTGAAATTTTGGTGTTCGGGATCTCCCACAGAGTTGTCCAAAAAAAAATAAAAAGGGAAGGAGGGTGGTGAAAAGTGGGACAGACATATTAAAATTTTGCTCTAAAATTAAAATGACACTAAATGTTTCTGGACATCTGGATCCATCTTTAATTTAAAGATCTAGCCTGGGACTTTTTGCATGAAAGCGAAATGTGTAAACTGCAGCTAACAACTTCTGGTATTAACTTTTGTTTAGAGAATTGTGGAGGGTAGCATAGCATAGAAAAATATGAAAGAAGGCAGAACTAAACTTCTAAAAGAAACCAGATAACTGATAATTATTTAAAAAAAAAAAGAGAGAAGCTGTGATAACAAGGCATTGACCCTTTGGACAGACACGTAAAGCAGAAGATGATAAAATAAAGAAAGAGCTATATAATATTTACAAGTAACAGCAATTTCATTCAGAAAGCAACTTTTAATCCTGAGATTTGAGAGGAATTTATTACTAGCTGTAACCAGTGATGAACCTGCCCATCAAAAATACAGAAATAAGGCAGTAGTGGTCGAGAAAAACTCAGAGGCTGGGCTGGAAGAAACTCCCTCTGATGAACGTAACCTCTCTTTGTGACATAAGAAATGTGTGTGAGGAAGCTGATTTTATTAACTTATTGACTGCAAATCAAATCGACCAAAAAGGCTTTTATAGAAGCAGATGTTGGCCAATAGTTGTCCAGTGCTGATGGCAAACAAACCCAAAGCACCAGCTCTCACCTCTGAAATGTGTGTGCATGTCGTGGGGTCCTGTCCTTTCCCTGGGACAGTTTGATGCTCCTAGACTGGGTGTCATACAGAAAGATATGCTGAAGTTCAACTGCAAGATATTAAGGTTGAAGAAAGATAAACTCTTGGCCAAGAGTATAAAACCACTCAAAACAAAGGAACTAATTATCTTCAAATAGGCTGGCGGAGCAGCATGGCAGATGAACACCCATGTTTGCAAACCTAGGCTGATTCTGAGTCAAATATAGCAAATTTAGGTGCAGAAATCCACGGAGAAGTAAACAGGATTAAGACTTTTCATAGAAGGAGACAACTCAATAGCCTGCGGCTTTCTTAGCGTGCCCTTGTGAGCTCATCCCAAACCACAGAAGACTGCCAAGGATAGTGCCTGAATGCTTGGTTTAGTTAGCTACAAAATACCATGTTTGCATTTCCACTAGCTGTCTATTCCCCAGCACTGTTTATGCCTTCAGAGGTTATTATCAAACTTACAAATTATTTATGTTTTCCTTTCCTTTCGTGTCTGTTTTGATTTTTTTCCTTGAGCTAAATGTTAAGGTTTCCAGTTGCTGCAGAAGGGAATAGTTTATGACCTCATTTGCAGATTTGGTTTTGGTTTTCTCCTTCTCACCTCTGGGATGTATACAATACTCACACCACATTTGACATTATTGTAAATCCTATTGGTTTGTCCTAATTATTTCAACTGTTATTGTGAATTTATTTAAAAATTAATTAAAAAAAAATTACAAGAAAAAAGGAATTGAACAAAAGACTATCTAAATGAAGCTTGAAGAGGAATGAACGATGTTTTCAGTCTTGGAAATGTGCATAAAAAGGCTACGTAAGCAATAACAGAAAAATAACAGATGTCTACAAGAAAAAAAGCAACACTGAAGAAAACACAGAGAAATGAATCAACACAATTTGACTCAACCAATTAGAAACATTTGTTTGGTCCAACAATGAAGCTTTGACAAGTATTAAAATTTCTGTTTTAGTTACTATCTTGACATAGTTACTGAAAATTGCCCAGATTTTTAAGGATTTGTCCTAATCACATAAAATTGTACCATCATTTTCTTTGGTGCTACTATGCTCAATAGGAAAACTAGCCAACAAGAGACATGTAAGTCTTAATCATGTTTGAACAAGGAAGACTTACAAGTCACTTCTCAATATGACGTAATGAGTGAGATAGAAGGTGTCTCGCTTGTTCACATTGGGGAAATTAAAGTATAGATTTTCTACAAAGTTTACATACATTTTTTCCAAAAATAATTCTGTTATTGTATTTTCTGTCTTTAAATTTTTCCACTTTTTTATCATTGTATTAAGGTTTGGATACTTTAAGAAACAGAACCAGGGAAAAAGGCAAATATCTGCCTACGTAACACACTTTTGTCTATTGGCATTTTCAAGAACTAACTGTAGCCAAGTCTTCTGAGCAACATTGAGCCCCCTCCCTGACCCAGCGGCACCAACAGAGGAATTGAAGGAAAATTCTCTAAACAAAAGCTGCTTTTAGATTAAGGAGGGGCTGCTTGCATCTCCACTCTCTGTATATCAGACAGGCAGGAGCTGACCTTTTGAGCTGGAAGCCTCAGGAGCAAGCAGGACTTCCAGGGTCACAGGCTACATACAGCTGCTGTTATACTCATGCAAACACTGCACAGCTTGAAGCAGGGACTGAAATGTTCCAGATTAGCCATATCTTGGCATCAATGGTCCTTATGGAGGATGAATTCAGTAGAGCCCACCTTAGGACATGGAAGTGAAAAACAGTTTGCAAAAAGCCTGATCCTTTCTTGATCACCACTCAGCATATCCTTCTCACTAAGAACCACCTGCTCATCTGTCAAAGGCTTGCAATGGTCATTTATCACATCCTGGGCACACACGGATCGAAGCCCAGAAATGAATCAGAAGAAAGAATGGCAGGAGGAAAGAACACCCTTCCCACCCTGCTGCTCTTCACGTAGAGCATGCCAAAATTAACCAACAACTCTGAAAAGTCTCCAGCTTCCAGTCATCCAACACTGATTGTTGGTCCAATAATCACCCAGGCTCCATAAGTCCATGCATGAAAAGAATCAAAGGGATATATTACTGAACATAATTTTTTCCCTTTGAGACAAGTCTTGCTCTGCGAAAGTGTGCAGAAAAGCATTGGGTGATAGATCTGGTAAAAAGGATGACAAAATGACAGGATGGGCACTGCTATGCTGGCCCCAAATCATGCTCTGCCAATATACCTCCACGGTTAGGTGGCCCCAAGCATAGATGGGTTCTTACAGCCATTCAGTCAACAACAGTGTTGCCTTGGATGATACAGTCATCTTAATTCATCAGCGACTAGGCTAAGACTTGCCCCCACTGTGTGCTCAGCATATGATAAATAACATATGATGGATTTGACTTTGTGTCCACAAGGAGGGCCTAAAATTGTCCCTCCTCCAGACATGCTTTGTATTTGCTGGGTATTACCCTCCCACTTTTCACCAACTGCTAGGTACAGCAGCTGCACCATCTACACCACCACAGAAGGTCATTTTTCTCTTACGTGAAAAGTTCAGCACATAAAGAGCAATACAAAGCCTAATAACAAAAATTGCAAAATAACAACTCCTTCCCCAGCTCCATGAAATCAGTTAAGGAAGAACATAAACATTAAGAGATGTTGGTGCAAAAGGCCAGAATTCATTTTACAACATTTGAGTCTGCTCGCTTTTGGAGAGCGTTGTCTGCAGATTTATGATTCACCAGGTAGCACTAAGGATGTCTAGGCAGTTTGGCAACAGCCTCTTAGATTGTTATAAGAAAGAATGGAAATTGAAGCTGAAGAGGATGCCGTGAAGTAATTGGGTTATTAACTGCTTCCATTCTGAATGACATGCAGGTGCATCCGGAAAATGTTCTTTTCTATTATTTTTTGCACACACTGCACCAGATAGTTCCAACACATTTCACTGAATGCCCTACTTAGAAGAAAGGTGCTTTATTCTCCCCATTAAGGAGAGGGTAGGAGCTATCTGCCAAATCGAGGTCCTTTTCAACCACTTGCTGAAGGCTCTATGACTCATTTAGAAAAAGAAGGAGAAAGGACATCTTTGACAAATTTCAAGCTAAGTAACAGGCTTTCGCCTCCCTAAATTTCCTGTTTCCTTTCAGATTTTACAATATGCTTCATTTTGGCATGTGGTCACAAGGAGACCACTACTGGGTATGAACACTTAGAAACCGCTGCTTTTCGAGTGACTGCAGTAGGAAAACAGAACTGCTGTGTGCACGTCAGGGCTGGTGTGCCCATGTGCCCTTGTAGGGCTAGTTTTCAGTGTTGCATCTTTGAAACAAGCAGACTCTACAGGACTAAAAGTCATAGCCAAAAATCAAATCAATCCTGTGTCAAGGAACTCTGCTTGCCTCGCTCTCACATTTCTTTTTTCTGCTTTTAAGGGATGGTAAGGAGGTCGGGGGTAAATACAGGCAGCCAGGAGACAACAGTGGAAATAAGGTTGGAGATTAAAGATGCATAGTTATCCAAGTGGTGGATTCTATTCTGGACTTGGAATAAATTTTGTTCCACTCTCACCAAGATCCCCAATATGTGGTGTCTCTCACTTTCCTCACTACTTACAAATCTACTGGTGTCCTGGAAAAGGCTGCAATGTGTCACACAGTTTACGGTTAACTGCTCAGTAACAGCTCAGGCTTTGACCAGCCAACATGGTCTCATTCAGTGAGAGCAGATGGAAGGGAGAGAGATGGCTAGAAAAGGGATTTTGCCCCCCATCTCCCCTTCCATGAAAAATTAGAACATTGGGTGGGATTTAAATTAGGACAACATGGCAAAAATTTTCCATTTTCTTTGCAAGCACCTGAAGTATGCAGAGCAGCGGCACATACAGCCACACTAACCCAAGCCTCAAGAAGGTTCATTACTGAAAGCCTGGACAACGGTTAAAGCTCTTTGCGAGCTAGTCACATTACTTGCCAAACATGAGTGCTCACGGACAACCTACTGTTTAAAAGCAACAAAATGCTGTGAAATGACAAATCAGAATGATCGTATGGATGCCTCAGTAAAAAGTAACGCTGCAGAAAAATACAGCTATGTCTTCGTGAAGAGGGGGGAAAAAAAAAAATCCGTTGAAAGCAGATGAATTGAAATGTGTGTTTGAGAATAATGCAAGGCAGATGGGTACCTACAGCAGCCAGTCCCGCTTAGCTCCATCCAGAGAACAGGGAGCTGAGAGGGAAGAGAAGATGCACAAATGCCGAGGTGTCACAGGGAGGATATTACATTTGGGGGATGTCTTAGCAAGCAAGTTCCAAATGCAAAATTGATAGCAATCATTTATCTTTTTAAAAAAGGATGTTATCCTGGAGGAAGTAAAACAACAGAGGAAGTTAGCATGTCGTGTATTTCAGATGCATCATGTTGCACATACAACAGATAAATTTAGGGGAAATAAGCCTTAGGTAGTCTCATAACATCTTGGTATAGTGTCAAAAGAAACATGAACATTTCAGACAGTCAGATCTTTGTGAAGCCTGTTCAGAGGTTACCATAATGTATGCTATTTGGCAAAGAGATTTTCAAAGTGTTGCCAAGCCCCAGTCAGTTTATGGATTTAAGATCCCGGTTGTTTAAGGCCCTGTTTACAAAGCAACACATCATGTCACAACATGGCAGTGAAGTTGTAAATGGCTCCCAAATTTTGAAAAAACTCTATGCCACAGTGGAATACAGATCACTCTGAGACACAGCCATAGGCTTCAGGAGGAAATGCAAGCATTTTCCTACAAAATCAGCATGCCAGCTCCTGAGCTGGTATAAATCAAAGCAACCCTTTTCCAGATAAAGAGAACAATGCTGATTTACGTGCATTGCATCATATTGAATATCTCTTGGGTAACACTGGCCTAAAAGCCGCAGGACCAGATCCTCAGACAGAACTGGATGCCTAACAGCTACTGGCTGCACAGAATTAGGTATCCAAATCCCTTCATGGAGCTGAGCCTAAGTGAAATGGCAACCTACAGGCATGTTTACAACGTGCAATAAATACAGCGTACTTCATTCGAATCCAGTCTAGTTCCAGATTTGGCACCAGGAGAGCAGTGACAAGCGATGCACAGCCTAATTAGCCCTGTAAAAAGGGCTGAACTGGACTAACACAGATATCCTGCTCGCAGGAGCTGAACCAGTATCTCTGCTGAGCTATGCCTTATAGACATACTCACTTGCTTGGCCCTGTTTCATGGCTTGCTAACACCAGGCTAAGTTACACATCGTATTTTCATAAATGACATAAGCCCATCCATTCAATACAATGCTGCAAGGACTCCCAGGCCTGTGGAGAAGCCTGGCAAAATCATGGGGAAACAGCTGGAAGAGGGGAGCAGTGTTTGGGACATCACAGCTCGGGTGTACTGCATGTGCCACCATGCTGCTGACAGCCAAAGCATGGATCCAGCTAGTCTCTTCCTGCACCCAGCCCTGCCAGTCCTGGGTCAGCACAAGGGAAAAACGTCCTTCACCTCTGGCCACCAACAAGCCATAGACAACATTATCCCCCTCCAGCCCCAAAACCCCTGCATGGACTTTGCTCAGAAGGGAGCTGCTTGTGTCTTTTACCATCCAGGGAAACAGAGGCTGCGTTTAGCTGCGTTGTTCTGGCTGCTGTTGAACAGGGTTAAACAGTCCTTTCAACCAAATCATCTCACTTTCCTCCACCCCTGCCCCTGAGGTTACTGCCCTCTCAAAGCCATGTGCATAACCACACAGGGGTACACTCTTTCACCCAGCTCTGTTCAAAGGACCTGTGTTAAAAAAACCCTGCTTATAAGAACATTTCCATTTACTTGTATCCCTTTGGCAAATTAGAATAACACACAGGTTTAGCAGCTCTGCAGAAAAGGACCCGGGTACTGGTGGACACCAAGCTGAATGTGAGCCAGCCACGTGCCCTTGAGGCAAAGAAGGCCAACAGCCTGGGTTTCCGGAAGACCATCACCGGAGGTCAAGGGAGACGATTAACCACCTCTACTCAGCCCCGGGGAGACAGGTCTGGAGTGCTGCCTGTCCAGTGCTGGACAAGTAGGTACCGGAGCAAGTCCAGTGAAGGGCCACTAAGATGATTAAGGACTTGGAACATCACATATGAGGAGAGGCTGAGAGAGATGGGTTTGCTCAGCCTGGGGAAGAGAAGGCTCAGGGGTGGTAGTGTCTTTTTAATGTATGTAAATATCTGATGGGAAGAAGTAAAAAAACTAAGCCAGACTCTTCTCAGGGACAGGGCAAGAGATACACATTGAAATATAGGGGAAATCCATTCAAATTTAAGAAAAATTTCGGGGTGGGTTCTTATGTTTGATCCCCCTTGCAAACACTGCAACACATTTCCCAGAGAGGCTGTGGTGTCTCCACCCTTGCAGATATTCAAAACCTGAACATGGCCCTGGGCAACCCTCTCTAGCTGACCCTGCTTTGAGCAGGGGTGTTGGACTAGGCAGTCTCTAGAGGTGCCGTCCAACCTCAGCCTTTCTGTGATTCTGTGACTACTCCATGTACAGGTGCAAATTATAACTGCAGAGCTGAAGAGGGCAGCAAACTTTAGAGGGAAAGGAGAGAACAAGCTGTTGGTAGTGGTAATCTTTGAACCCAACACAGCTGTGGCGAGGACACCATCCCCAAAGGTAGCTCCATGCTCCAGTCTGCGTTCTAAGCCACGCACAGTATCGTGATACCAGCCAAGATAAACCTCAAAGGCATCAAAGTGATTACTGGCATAATAGATGGAAATACAAAATAAAGTAGGATTTAACCGGCACCTGATGGGGTAAGCAAATTGGGACATAATTGGAGGACAGAAGTCCTAATAAGCTATTCAGCTTTTAAGTTACTTGCTGTAGAGTTTCATTATGTTTTTCCATACAAACTGAACATGAAAGTTCCTCCTCTGATGGCAGAAAGAGAACAGATAAAACTCAGAGCTCTACGCAGCTTGCTGCCTCCTTCCTCTGCTGGAGAATGATAATTATCTCAGACCTGCCTAATACTGTAGGATTTATCCCAGAGGGTGCTAGTACTTTTCATTGTTCTATACAGCACTGGGTTTTTTCATCCACAGATCTCAAAGTGCTTTACTATGGGGAAGGCAAGAAAACCTCTTTAAAAGACATAAAACTCTCTTCAAGCCATATACATTTTATGATGTATTCATCTCTCTTTATGTTTGATTGCCAGAAATGGGACAAGTGCTTGGCAAGTCCTATAAGACAGAGGGAAATCTCTTTGCGTAACTTGGGAGGAAAAAAGCCAAGACACCCAAAAAGGAACATGGGACTTAGTGCCTGTGCAGTCAGTAAAGAGGGTGCTGCAGTAGCTTTTGACCTCTTTGCCCTGTATGAGCTCAGGGTGGCTTCTCAGTCCTATCCGAAGCACCAGTCAATCACAGATGAGTTACAGCAGCCTCCCTGGTCTGCAGCACTGTGTGGTAGGGTCTAATCCCCCACCCAAACTACCCCAGAAGGCTATGCCAGGGGCCTGTGGGAATGTTGAAAAGCTGTCTCCTCCGTTCCTTCCCCGGAGGAGATCTTCCCTTGCTTGGGACACCTACATCTTTTGAAGTCTCTTCCTAGTGCTCAGATAATGCAAAGTGAAGATGTCGCTGATGGTGGTTTGCTTAGAAGAGGCATGTGAGTCTTGAGTGACAGAAAACATCAAGGAATGAAGAAGACAAAGCGAGAAGAAAATGGCTAGATGAGCGCTATAGTTAGCTGTAGACTACTTCTGACGTTACTGAGCTGCAGGAAGAAAAGAAGGCACACTGCCAGAGGGTGACCAGGGTGCTAGGACAGACAGGCTTGAGCACCCAGGACAGCCACTGTCAGTGGGGAATAAAGGTGCGAGAGCCTTCAGTAGCTTTGTAAATCAAAGGGGAACTGCTTTATGGTGATGCTAAAACTTAACTGGGTCCAGATTGGTTTGGATTTCTTTCATCCTCACAGATGTTGAAAAAATACAGTCTGGAGGAAGGAACTTGCAAAAAATTATGTTTTTCTTACAAGCCACTGGGAACTTTTATTCCAACTTCAGACATTGGGAGCATCTCACTGTGGGCAAAACACATCATAAGTTTATTGCCCTCCACCATTCTGATCCTCCACGCGGGAACAGCAGGTTAAGATTTCTGGTTGGTGTAAAGCAGGTAAACTCCTGCACAATCCAAAAATATTGTCTTTCTTGCTCAGCTATTTCGACAGAAGAATATGCATACTGATCAGCTCAGTTTCCTGCCTCTGACAGCGATAGTTTACATATTGACAAAAGGGGGACCAGAAGTAAGTGGGACAGCCAGAGAGTGCTCCCACCCCTGAGATACCCCCACCTTCTGACAGCCACCAGCTTAGGGAGCTGGTAGACAGTGGTTGCATGTCCACCAGCATGTCGACTGACCCTTCAGAAATTTGCCTGATTTCTTCCTGAACCCGCTTATAACTTCAAACTCCACATCTTTTGTGGGTGATTTTCACATCATATGTATAAGCAGCACAAGAGAGTTCTTTTTCTGTGTTTTAAATGCCTATTTCTTTCTCTGTTTTTCATTTACTGAGAAACAATGAAAAATCATTCTTTGTTCACCTGCTCCACACCACCACTGAGTTTAAGGAGCTCTATTTTGTCTTCTTGGTGATCTCTTTTCCAGGCTGAAGACTTGTAGTTTTCTCAGGTGGAAGCTATACAATAATATTCATGCCTGTCTCCCTACTAGTCTTTCTGAGATGAGGACTCTAACTGCATACCAAATTAGAGAGATGAGCACAGCTTTATACAGTAGCATAATGTTTTCTGGTTTGTTCTCAGTTCCTTTCCTAATAATTCTTAAGAGTCAATTTGCTTTTTTGACTGCTGCTAGAATTAGCTGATGCTTTCAGAGAAATATTCACAATGACTTTCAGAGCACTTCCCTCAGTGGAAATAGCTAATCTAGAGCCCATCAAGGTGTATGAATAGTTAAGGTTATTTATTCCCTTGTGTATTACTTTGCACTTATCAATACTGAACCTTTGGTTCCATGCTGCCACCCAGGCACTTTTTATCATGTTTATTCTGCAATCAGTTTTAGCTTTTACTACCTTGAATATTCTGTTTCAGTAAATTTTGTCATTTCATTATTAATTAATCCTCTTTTCCAGACCATTTATGAATGTGTTGAATGGCACAGGTTCTACCTAAAATCCACAGGAAACCCATCAGCAGCATCCTTCCACTGTATAAATGGTAATTCTTACCATACTTCCTATTTGCTTCCTGTCCTTTAGCCAGAGTGCTTTCCCTCTTAATTTTTGAGAGCTTAGTTTCTTTGAGTGCCTTTAGTGTCAGACTTTGTTGAAAGCCTGACAAAAATGAGCAACATCAGCTGGATCATCCTAATATACATGTTCTCCTCAGAGGATTCCCATTTCTGAGGCATAACTTTCCTTTGTACAAAACCTACTTTGACTCTTTCTCACTGTATCATATTTATCCATGAATCTTCTGGGTTTATTTTTACTATAGCTTCTGTTCATTTGCTTATTAAAGTCCTATCTACTGTTTTATTTTTCCAGCTATTCCCCCCTGAGCCTTTCTTAACAACTGACTTAATATTTATCACTTGCATGTTTTAATGGTCACAGCATAATCAAAACTCTGTTTTTCTTTCTTTGCTATCTTCTATCAGAAGTTTGATGACTTCTGCCTTATTCTCTTCTCCCTCCCCAAAGGATACAGAACTTGTATTATTTTACTCCTAGAGGAGTCGGTATGTCGCATTCTTACACTCCTTATTTCACACCTCTGCTTTCTACAGACTTTGCTTTAAAAACTCCCTTAAATTCTTAGAAGCATTAAGTGCACAGAAGCAGCCTGTTTTGGAGAGTACCCATCCTTCCTGTATAATCTCCCTGCAGTCTAAGATGTTCTCCATTTTCTAATAAATTAAAAATAAATCAAAACCCACCCTTTCACCATTTAGAGAGAATTCAAGCATGTATTAACACACTGACCATTCATCTAGCATCGGAGGTGGTACTGAAGGCATTGCAGAACATGCTGCCATGAAGGTCCTGTCTTTAGCCTCCTGCTTAATAGACTTCACTTAACAGACTCCCACCTTTGCGACTAGTGGCTAATGCAGGTCTCGATTTCCAATAACCTAATCGTCCCAGCACTACAGCCCATCTGCCCGTACCACTGGGGGACATTCCTCATGGTGAGAAGATCCCCTGGCTGGTGGACAGTTCCTCTCTCATGACCTGTTTCTGTCTTCCCGAATAGATGCTCTTCTGCCCAGAGGCTTTCCTCCTGCCTAGCAGTGCTGGGCTGGGGGTAGGATGGCTCCACCATGTCCCTGCAAGCCGTATCTACATATCTCCTGGTCTCCCTAAGCTCACCAAGGACCAGGAATCCTCTGCACTAGCTGGACGCAGAAACCGTCAGTTAATTAAATAGGTGATTGTACCCAAAACACATCAGGCAAACAACAGATCTACATCTATCTCCCTTTTGTCTTACTCCCAGAGGTTTTTGACTACTTTCTTGTAATCTATTTATCTGACTTTTTTTTCCAGTATTTTTCTAAAGATTTGGGCATAAAGAATCCCAGAGATGAACTGCCCCATAACTGCTGCTCTTTCACTCAATTCCAATCAAAATCCTGTCTCCATTATTAATACCAGAACTTTGGATGACCTTAAAGATATTATGAACAAGCTTAGAATAGAGTTTCTTTGCCAACTAGAGGAGATAAAAAGCCTCTTCAAAGTGATTTTCTTTATAGACTGATAGCACATATGCCTTGCTTCAGTCACCTATAGGAAAAGACCTCAGTCAAATGGGTGGCAGGGGTGTGGTGATATGAAGTAAAGTTATATATTTACTTAATCTTTGAATATAGAGGGTGAATATGACTGAAGAAAAAAGAATGACTTCTTAACGTGACTTCAGCACTTGAGAGGCAAAAGTTTTCTTTTAGGTGAATCTTAACGGGTAACAAATTATTTTATGAGATATCTCTGGGCCCTTACTTTCCCTTTTAGATAGGACAGCAATATCTGCTTTTTTGTGGTTGAGTTTGCTGAAGGTTGAAGAAAGGTCTTAGATTTCTGCCCTTTTCCCATCAGTATCAGGAAATCATTATTTCTATTCTGTGTCCTGGCCCAAACCCATACAATAATACCTTCTTGTCAATGAATTTGAGGTTGGTCTTAGGTTAGCCTCTCTGAGCTTCCTCAGGAAGACAGAGTTGTTACTAACTAGTCATTAACTAGACAGGAATATCAAGAATAGGATGCATTAGTGTCAATGATACAGAAAAAGAAAAAAAGATTTCTTCTGCCAATAGGCTGTTGCAGCCCTGAATGGCACCAATTGTTTATGAGTGCCTTTTGCAATGAGAAAAGGGCTGACCCTTCATTCAGTTTTCACTGATCCCTCTCCTTTCCACTGACAGAAGTCCAGAACAGAGTCTGGTACAAAGTTGACATAAATGAGCAGAGAAGCAGGGCACATGTTTTCAACTTTCCTGGGGTAAGAATTTACAGTTTAGTCTGTAATAATGTGAGTACCTTAACTCTAATTTTCGAGAGGCATATGTGATCTATATTACATTATCAACCAATATATTTATAGCACGAGATCACCCTTCCTCATCCTGAGTTTCTACCTTGCACAGAGTTGATAATTACAGATTTACTTAGCTACTGATAGAAACCTGCAAGGTCTTCATTATGTATCTTGCAAAGAACTTCATTACTGTGCAATTTGTGATGTGAAGGGTTAGTCATAGAATCATAGAATGGTTTGGGTTGGAAGGTCATCTAGTTCCAACCCCCCTGCCATGGGCAGGGACACCTTCCACTAGACCAGGTGGCTCAAAGCCCCGTCCCACCTGGCCTTGAACACTTCCAGGGTTGGGCCACCCACAACTTCTCTGGGCAACCTGTTCCAGTGCCTCACCACCCTCATGGTGAAGAATTTCTCCCTACTATCTAATCTAAATCTACCCTCTTTCAGCTTAAAGCCATTACCCCTTGTCCTATCCCTACAGGCCCTTGTAAAAAGTCCCTCTCCAGCTTCCTTGTAGGCCCCTTCAGGTACTGGAAGGCTGCCATAAGTTCTCCCCGGAGGCTTCTCTTCTCTAGGCTGAACAACCCCAATTCTCTCAGCCTTTCTTCATAGGAGAGGTGCTCCAGCCCTCTGATCATTTTTGTGGCCCTCCTCTGGACTCGCTCCAATGGGTCCATGTCCTTCTTATGTTGGGGGCCCCAGAGCTGAATGCAGTACTCCAGGTGGGGTCTTATGAAAGCAGAGTAGAGGGGGAGAATCACCTCCCTCGACCTGCTGGTCATACTTTTTTTGATGCAACCCAGGATACGGTTGGCTTTCTGGGCTGCAAGTGCACATTACCAGCTCGTGTTGAGCTTCTCATCAACCAACACCCTTAAACAGTCCTCCCCAACCATTTTAACAGTTTGGCTCTTAAAACTGAAGCGAGCCTAATGTTCAGGAACTGAAGAGGCTCAATGCTACAAGGGAACCAGAGTATGTCCACGGTTTGGCAGAGATGTCTAATGAGCAGTTAAGCACCAACTACCCTCCAAACTCACTATAGAAAGAGGTACAGCAAACACCTCTCCAATTCACCACACTCTCTAATAAAACTTAGAATTTAATTTCTTTCAGAACATTAAAAACCTGCAAAGGCATTTCTTTACAACCTTCTCTCACTGATAGTGGTATCTAAGCTCTTTTTGAGAATCATTCATCCACCAGAGTGTGCTTCTTTGAGATGTAACACCTCACCTCAAAGCTAAAGGGCTTGGTACATCTTGAAAACTGACATATATGGAGGAAGGAACGCTTACAGCATAAAAAGCGATATTAAATGCAAAGGGCTAAAGCCATAGCGGTGTTTATGGGCTGACAGACAACCACGGTGCAACCAGGGCAACAAGAGCCAGGTAGTCCTTCAGATCAACTCGTACCTCAAATTTCCCAGGGTCTGCCTCTCAATGGGGAAAGCTCAGCTTACCAGATCGCTGAATTGCCTTCAAGAACCCTGCCTACACAACATGCTTTGGTGATGCTCCGAGTCACAGGACATAGCAATGACAACCCCTCCCTGAGCATTACTAGGTAGTCCTCTGGATGGATACAGTCCTGAGGGACCCAAGGTGCTTACTTGGTTAGGTGGCAACTGGGAGCTTTCCTCCAATGGCTAGGAAGCCTGAGCAACAGTATCTAACATCTTTTGTGGATTTAATTAAGGCTGCTACCCCTTGCTTATTAGCATTTAGCTGGAGCTAGAGTTTAACCATCATTAGAGTCAGCATAATTACCATATGCCAGAGATCCATTTAATAAGCTCTATATCTCCACTATTTGTATTTCAAGAATAAACTGGAAATAGTAAGCATTTTCTCTCCAATACCACTTTGAAAATTAGACTATTAAAAAGAGCATACAGTGTAATATACAGTATTTACTACTACAGGTTTATCTTGCAGCACTGTAGTTTACAGCTAGCTACTGACTGGTAATCTAATTTTGTAGATGTGTAAAATGTTGCAATAAACAGATTACTATGTATTTCAAACATTAATTGCCTTCCAAAATCTAGGAATATCTCAGTGATCTCACCAAGAGGTTTTACTGGCAGTATAAAATTTACTGTGTTGACATACCCTTTAAAACGCCGAATACTTCAGAGCTAGCAAAATGCTGGGGTGAGATTACAGAGAACGAGACAAAAATTTTATATTAAATTCTTCCCACCCTATGCCCCCCATGTCTTTTACACAGCAACCCAAATTAAGCCACAGGAGAAGTGACAACACTTATAAAGAAAAGTAATCACTCTTTACCAGAAGCAGTCACAGGGAATTGCTAATGAAACAGCATATTTATGCCAGAGAAGTCTAAGACACAACAAAAAAGCCTCATTATATTGGGTGTTTGAAATATTTCACCATGGCAAGCCAACGCAATGCAAGACCTTAACGTTTGCAAGATAACATGAACCACTTAAAGACACTGTTGTGAAAGTCCTGATTTACATTAAATGGAATTTATTGCTATATTATTAAACTGACAAATTCTGTAAAACTTGCCCCTGAGAAAGACATGCTGGCATCATGCAGTTTTACCTAACTACTAACAGGAACTGCCAGTAGGCAAAATGGAAGTAAATAAGTGAGAAGGCAATTCACAAAGACAACAGACATTTGAACTGAAGACTCTCTGCCAGCCAAAAAGAACATATGAGGGAGAAACAAAAATAACTATACAGATGCGAAGTCGCAACCTGTATCTTTAATAAACGCACTCCCTAAAAAAGGCGGATCATCAAGAAAGGTAAGTGTCTTCCAGGTCAGTAATCTATAAATTTTATCTGTGTTTTATGTTTTTGATCAAAACAAATTTGATCAGTTTTCATGCATTTCTCTCATTCTAATGAGGACACACTGTATTTTATTTAGTGGAAGAAATGGTCAAACTAAAAATTTCTCTGCCTAATGGACTTGATCGCCTTTGGACCTTTGAGGCTGCTTCAACCGTGAGATATTTTAAGCCATTCTTGAGCACTTTGCAGGCTCCCTCTGGAAGAGGAGGCACCACGGATCCCACAGTGTCCTCCAGCAGGAAAGCAAAAGTGGCCTTTCCCAGGGTAAAAAAAGGGCACAGGAATGTGCCCATAGTTCAAGTAAGAATAAACAGATTTTATTCACGTGTGTCCACAAACAAAATGCCATTTTCAAAGTAGAATTTTTTTTAATTGTTCAAAATGTGCAATTTTCTTAAAATAGCAGCAACAAACTCAAAATAACTCAATCATCTTGAAAAGAATAAGCAGACTCCTTCCTGGGAAATGCAGCTTTTCCTCTCTTCATGCCAGAATTGACTCAAAGGAGGTTTGCTACTATTGTGTTTTGTGAGAAACTCAGCATTAAACATACGCTCAGCGTTACTGCCATGAAGGCGTCTGACTGCTAACCAGACCCCCAGTGCTCATCTGAAATTAGGAACAACAGTTGAAGCAACGCCTCACCCCCACTGTCCCAGTACTCCTGGCTAGCACTTCCCACCAACGGAGCTGTTTCCCTTTTATATATATTTTCTATGCAATTTTCACGGATACAGCTACCAAATAATCTGTATTTCCCACATCATATGCTGGCTAAAGCCCAATTCCACTTCTCTTGATAAGCTGTTATGAAAACATGCGTCCATACGTACCTGCACCTACCGGCCTGAACTGAGTTTCCCAAATGTATGCATGATTGACATTCAAAAGCCATAAACAAAATTAGTGGCCATCATTCAAGCAGAACGTTATTGTCAGGTGGCACTAAACAAACACAGGCTCAAAGCGGAATAGAAGTTTTTTTTAATAATGGATGTATGAGTAATTTAACTAATCACTACATTCAGTCTAGCAGACCACATTTTTTTCGTACATAAGCAAAGAGAATCCTGGGAAGTTATAAGCACTGTGCTGGCAAATTAATCTCAGAATACCAATGTCACTGTGGAAAATTCCTAAATCCTTTCATTTTCTATTTAAGTTATAGGATCATTTCATTTGTTTTAAAGGTTTAATCTGGACCTGCATCCCAAGAGCTCAAACACTGACAGAAGAGATGGGAAGGAAAACAGCATCCAGCCCCATAGCAGGCTGGACATGGCCTCTCCACATCCCTGCATGAGTTTTTGGAACAACCAGAGGGACCAGCCACCAGGCTTTCACACAGAGCCCATTCAACGCCAGCAGACATTGCTCAGAGACGCATACCTTCGCAGAGCGGATGTGACCACTCGAATCTCCCGAGGCCAGATCCCTAAACGGATCTGCCTGAGAGGAGCCATGAGCACGGGTTAAATGCAGGGCACAGCCTTCCCCTTGGGACGGCTTCACTTTGGCTTGTAAATGGGTGGGTTTAGTCAGGAGCCAAAACCTGAGCGGAAGCCCTTCTCCTGCAGATGCCGGCAGGGATCCTGTCTGCTCTCAGAGAGGGGTGGGCTGGCTGGGGAATCCAGCACCCAATTTTGCTTCCTTCAGCTTTGGTTTAAGCCAGATGATGATCTTAGTTTCTCTGGTATCTCCATTAAACTCGTTGGAAAGACCAAGATAGCTGAATCTTGAGCCACACCAGGAAAATACTTGTGGCCACAAGTGGCAGAATCACACCCTGGTTAATTAATTCCTGTAGGTTTATAATAAGCAGAGATGGTTTGTATTCACAGACAGCATTTGCTGCTGGTTTATAATATATGCAGCAATTATGCAGCTGATGGAGCCTTACGTAGCTGCTACTTCTTTCCTATACATAAATTAACAGCAGGATTTGTGTAATGACGGGATAATGAAGCCCTGGGTCATTGGTATTCATCTGTAGAAGGCCTTGAGAGGCTGGGTCAAAGACAGAAATGTTATTTGGCTAACACAGAAGGAGACCATTGTTAAAGGATTCGTAATCTTATTCCACTCAATACTCAAATTAACTCTATCCATGGCTGATAAAACAACTTTTTGGGGCTTTTTTTGGTTGTTTTGTGTTATTTTTAATTGGTTTTTTAGGTGCTTGAGGGAAGTACCTTCCTCATAAGACCTGCTCTGTGCTGGATTTGCCCTGCTGAGCCGCAGTTTGCCAGGGCAGGCTGCCTCCAGCAGCCCTGCGTTTGGGTCCCGGCACACAGGAACAGCCAGGGAGCTGGGACAAGGGCCTTCAGGAGTCCCAACTCCCTTTTCTTGTCACTTTTTTGTCTTCTGTTCCCTATTTGTCCTCACTTCCCACAGCTGCAGGGCTGCTCCAGGGCTCTGATTTTCCCCAGTACTGCAGGACAGTTTTCTTGAGTGCAGCAGAGGCTGCGTCTCGGTTGCTCAGGCAGCAGTGCTTTTTATTAGGTCATGTTAAAATTTCTTGGTGCCTTACTACTTAATCTGTTGGTTTTGGCACAGCACATCATTGTGCTGAGAGAATGTCTCATTCCCTCTCTCCCTCTGAAGCACCCTCAGCACCCTGAGACCCTTTTGGAGCCAGGCGATGAGTGAGCCCCACGGCAGGGCAGAGGCACCGGCCAGCCCCTCATGCCTCCTCCTGCAATGCAGAAGAGTAAAATACATTAATGCAAACCTGCAAGGAGCAGTACTGTGGCTGGGCAGAGTCCAAGAAATACTTATGGGAGGAGAAAACCCCTGGTTGAAATGCAATCTGCAGACAGCCACGCTGTTGAGCAGGGCAGCTGGGCAGTGCTAGCTGCCTCCTGGTAGGTGAGCCTAGCAGCCTTGACCACGATCAGCACTGTCCAAGCAGGTGCTCCTGCTTGGAGCTCCACAGAGACAAAATTTCAGCTTTTTTACTCCTGTTCTTGCAGGTGGCAGAAACCCTCCTCTCTTCCCAGATGCTTCCTCTCACACTCAACCATGCACTCGACTCCCGTTCCCTGTGCCCTGCTCTTCTTCCACTACAGTCATGCTTCACCAGGATGCGACTCCAAGAAGCAGGCAGCGATCTTCTTCCTCGTCAGTGCATCCAGACCAGGCTTTTGGACCCCTCATCCCCCTGTGCCACCATCACCACCCGGCACTCGAACGACAAGCGGCAATGGTAATTACTGATTTCCATGCAAAGCTGTGGTCCCCAATTACCACGAGACAGCTGGCTGGGGGTGCAGGGAACAGCAATGCACACGGCTGCATTAGACAGGGGTCTGAGCTTCTCCTCTCTTTTTTCTAATCGATCAGTGGAGAATTAAAAGTGACACTTGATGGTATCTAGCTTGTTATGTGTGAATGAAACCATTCCTTGCTGTGCTCATCTTCAGCTCGCATAAAAGCAATAAAAGGCCCTCCTGTGCCTTATTATCCACACAGCCTCTGTCTGCCTCCAAATTCTTTCTAGCTAAATGGACCGTGGCTGCCTCGCTGCAGAAGGGAGGGACCAGGGATGGAGCCCCTGCAGGAGTTAAGGGAGAACCATGCATGGATGATGGCAATCTAAAAAAAGATACTCCAAAACATCAGAGCAGAGGATTGTCACTAGTTTATATGTGATCCTGAGAGGCTTAAGTTCCTTTTATCCATTGTGTTTGCCAGTGATATCACTTAAAATAAATATTTGGTTAACAGAGATCTTTTCCTGATGCGTCTGATTAAAAGGCACTCTGAGATCCCGTGAGGAAGAGGGATGCTCTGTAACTGGGCTTCGGAACTGTTTGAACAGTCCTTTTCCACGGTGTTCTTGTGAGTGTGATGGTGGTACCTGAACTGACTCTTGCCACCAGAGTGCCTCGGGGGAGAGTCTTCATTCAAGCCTTAATCCTGGGATCCACTCCCCTTTGATCTGTCCCATCCCTGGGATTTATAGTGTCTAACAGCGCCAGTTCCTCTAATACCACTGTCTTTGACACATCTTCCTTTTGTTCTTAACTGATAAATTTTCAGTCATTTACACCTTTCTATAAAGCATCCCTCCTTCCTGTGCAATAGCACAACATTCTGTTCACCACCTACAACACCCAGCCAGCGTCCAGCACCCATGACTGCAGGCCTGCTCACATTTCCAGTCCAGCCTCATCTTTTCCAGCATAAGCTTTGCTGATTACATCCTCCAACTTCTCTCCTCTTGTTCCCTCTGTTTCACAGCACTGAGGTTAAGCCTCTTATCCTTGGATCCTTGAGGATCTCCCCAGCTTTCTTCACCACTTCTGTTCACCCCTACCTCTTTGCGATAACTCTTACTACTTAACAATTACACCAGCTCCAATGCTGCAACAACAGAGCCATGCTAAAGTTATCTGTGGTCTGCAATCTCTTCTCCAAACCCACAAGAAATTGCTCACTGATAGAAACCAGGAGAACCAGTCTCTGCAGCTGGTACATCCTAAAGCAAAATGAATGAGTATTTCACCTCTTTCATTCCCTATCTTATTCTTGGAGCCAGACTGGCATGCCCCTGTGGAAGTCTGCAGCATTTTCCATCAAAAAAGTCACTGGAAAGGCTTAGGGAGTAAGGTCTACCCGCTGTGAGCAGAGCAGATCTAGCTCTGAAACTGTAGGGTCTTTGAGCTGGGCTTTGTGGCTTGTGTGCCTGAGAAGAACAATGTGTGTGAACGCTATTCTCCAGACAACAAACAAAGCGAGTAATAATAACAAGGATAATTACTGTATTAACAGCGGAGTTAGAATGGAAGTAATAATTGTTAATATCAATGCTACAGCTAGTCATAAATTTATACAGTTCACTCAGTTTTATGAATGTCTCGGAGTCGTGATCTCAGCAAATGCACAAATACAAAATACCCGCTTACCCAGAACCGTTGATAGCATTTGAGCGTGACACAGTATCTGCTGGCTCTATAACTCCAGTGACTCAGTGGAGAGGATTTGGACTTCCTTGTCATTATTAGCTTAATGAGAATACCTTAGTGAGTTTTTCTCTCTCCAGGCTAGTTTATAGAGGTATGTTTGGCAATGGTCAAATCTCTGGAAAACAACTTTTTGCAACTAAGATGGGGTAGAGAAATAGCCCTTTAATGACTGCATGTTGCTTAAGAAATTGTTTCCTGTGACAAGGAGAACTACTGGGGCAAGAAATAAGAAAATAACGATTGAGCATAGCCGGAAAGAATATTTGAAGTGTAACATTTAAAGCTGCAAAATACTTGTGTCCATCTCTGCACAGTAATCTGCATCAAAACATTTTTTCTTCTCTGCAGAAGCTGCGTTATAAGTTTAGTAAAAGTAGTGACTTTTAGGGACAGTTACAGCCCCACTAAACCAACATTTCTCATACCTTGATAATGGATTCAGGACATGAATAGAGAAGGCATCCCATCCCATCCTATCATCACCCCTTCCCTTCCTCCTACAATCAACATATGCGCACATGATGCAAAAAAGCATACATCTTATTATGGTTTCCAAACCAGTTCACTGGACTGTCAGACATGCCAGTGTGGATTAAGTCTCTGGAGGGAGATATTCTAATAGCGCTGGAAGTTTTAAAAGCTTCATATTTTCTTTTATATTTATTATTACTTGAAGAAATTTATCAGAATGAGATGGTTTGCTCCAATTGGTATCTCTTTGCCAAGCCAGAAATCATCTTCCCAGCCTTAAAAGGTCAGGTATTTATCAGTGATACACAAGCTCCAATGACAGTAACACACTCACAGCCTGTAGTCCTGATCCCATTGTGTGACCGGCGTGTACGGACCCCCATACAGTCCCCATGAGCTCAGCAAGACCCCATGAGCCCCTGTGGGCTTTGTCATGCCGATCAGATTAAAAGCTCAGGGCCCAGTAATTTCCTCACTTACATCAACCACAATATGCTATGCTATCTACTATAAAGACAGCAGAAGAGATAATGGTTTATAGTCTCCACTTTATATACAAATTCAGCTGTACATCTGTCCAATAGCCTCTTAAAGTATTCCAAAGGGCTTTGGTAAAGTACGTTATTCTAATTGTTAATCATCAGAACATCACATCTGAAACGAGAAAAACATTGAGAAGTGCCTTAAAATACTCATTACAGTGGAAAATGTCTATTTCTGACATGCTTTTGTACCCAGGAAATCCCTCATACTTTCCTTTGCCAAATGTCACATTCAGTGTCAGTTCCACGATCATTGAGATTAAACGCTTCCCGAGCACAGTTCCAATGACACGACATCCAAAGCCCCTGCTTACTATCAACTTAAAATATATGAAGATTTATAAACAAAGGAAGGTCTGACCTAACCAGTGCCTGTCACATGAAATAGCACAACTTCTGTTGATATACTCTCTTAGGGTACATGCATTGGCAGCCAGCCTTTCTGTGCGATTAGCAGTATCGGCACACTCCCTGCAAACCAAACCACCAGCATAAAGGGTTTAGAAAGCATTTAAGCCTTTAAGCCCCTAGATCTCCCTCTGAAGGTGTCCGGCTCTTCTTTTCTAATTCATTAGAGAATAAATCTGTGATAAGCAAAGTAAATTAGATTCAGTGACATTCTGCTAATTGAGTCATCTTCCTCTGCCTGGCTTGGCTGGGTTTTTAATTACCAGCTAATCTCATCAATATGGTGGATGACTGGCAGCGTGCAGATCACTGTCGTACAACCGCAGCGAAATGGAAATAGAAGTTCATGGCTCATTGGGTGACCCAGGTCTCTTTTGTCATATACAGGAATAAATTGGGCAGATCTGCCGGTCATCTGGTGACCTCAAATTATGGAGAACAAGGAGGATAATGCAAGGTAAATAAACAAATAAACCCAGAAGAGCTGCAGCAGTTTCAGGAACAACGGAGCGGGAGGGAAAAGGGCTCTGTAAACCTGTCCTGCATCCTGATGAAGTCCTACTGCAGTGAGGGACTGGGAATGACAAGAATTGTGAAAGGGATAATTTTATAATTGAGATTGTAATCATTTTGCCCCTACTGTAGCGAGCAATACCACAGATTCTCCCAGACGTTGCGGCACTGAGGAGCTCTGCTCTTTGCAACGCAGAAACCTCCCAAGATTTACAATGGGAAAGTCTGTGCCTGGCACACATGTCCGGGAATGCACATCTGGATAGAGTAACAGTAAATCAAGACAAAATTCTCCCTTACAAATCTCTCATATAGTTACACTTATAGCTTAACTACAATGGTTGGTATTTTCAAACTCGAACTAATGCACCTAGCTCGACAGAGGCATGAGCTGCCGTCCTGCAGCCCTGGGTACTCCTGCTCCAGTTAAACCCTGTTAGAGGAGCAGATTTTCAGCATCACTGAAAACATGATCTGGACATTTTTTGGTGGTAGTTTCACAGCCATACTGATCCCACTGTCAGATTTACACAGGTGGATCCCAGCGTGCAGGGCCGCTGGCTGGCCCAGGGATCCTAGCCCATTTGCTGAGACCTTAAAGCAGGATCAAAGCATACATTTGTCTACATCTGGTTCTCTTTTACATTTCTTTTTAGACATAGCTCTATGACATAAGAGCCTAGGATACCTTATTGCCTCAAATAAGAGATTTAAGCCAGAAATTTCTAAAGTACATTTACAAACTTTCAATCAAACACTTGATTCATAAAGCAAAGAACAAGAGTATTTCTCTCATGCTATAATTCTTCTCAAGCCTCACACCCATGCTGTTGACATCAATGGGGTTTTATATCAACTTTAGGAGGGGCAGGTCCTGATTTTTCATTTTTCTAAGGTGTCTTTGAAGCAGACAAAGCCTGAAGCTTAAAATTCTTATCTATTTTAATCTAGCAATAGTAGATTCTTTAAGGTAATGGCCAAAAGTAGCCCTTCTTGAGCAGAAATTCAGTCCTTTTTGTCTCTCTAACGTAACTGTTCGTGGCTCAGTCTCTGGAAATAACCAAATAAATGGCTGTCCTGCGTAAATGTATTCTAATTGCATAAAGTATTTATAAAACATCCATGTCATCTAGGAGCCTGTTCACTTATAACGTGCTGTTTCAGTGAACAGCACTGACAGTAAGTGCTAAACAAGTCACAAAAATGAACATGGAAGGGTGGGAGCACCACCACAGTAAAGCCATTAAACGTTGGAATCAATATCTTTATTTCAATCCCAGAAAAAAAAAAGGTTTTTTTCTTTTTTTTTTTTAAGCATTCACTTAGATATCTCTTAAAACACTGTCTTTAGAGAGCCTATTTAGGCACATACATGCTTTCACAGGAGCAGAGAAAGTAATATCACTGTAAGAAATAAAATTACTCCCCTCTTTTCTCACCACAAAAGGCAGCAGAGCTGGTGTAGCCCTACACAGAGGGGAAACGTAGGAGGAAAACTACAACAGTGAGGGTCTTGCCTGCAAATGCCGTTCTCCCCCCAGTCCATGTTTTACAGTCCAGAGTGCAAGAATGAAGAACTCTTCATTCTGAAAGACCCCACATGTGCCTCAGGTGAGGTGTGAGGATTAACCTTACCAGCAATGTCTGATGGTAGTTCCAGGGGCTGCCCTGGCCCTTGCTTGGTGCCTTGCTCAGGGGTGCGATATCAGGGGCAGGGGCATTGAAACAGGTGATCCATGTGCAACAGCTCTGGGGAGGGGAAGGGAAAGGCAGAGCAACTTCAGCCTTCAGCACAGCAGGAACGACTTTGTGCCCTACCCAATTATGCTGAAACTCTGCAATGCAAAGCTTTGTGCTTGGATTGCGTCTGTCAGAGGGCTCAGTCCGTAAGTGCCCATTCAGCAAAACAGGTCTTTATATCCTGTAAGTAAACACCTGCTAAAGCATTCCCAACATCCATCCAGCCATTTCCTTGGCTAACTTACTTAAAAACCACCTGAGCGCCTGCATAGGTACCTCTGAATTCCCCCTGCTTCTCTTTAGGGCAGAGCTTAAAAGTAACTATTTATATAGTTGTATAGCTGTATATATTTTTCTTAAAGTACCTAGCCAAGGTCTGCAGAGAGAGATGGATTACCAGGAGCCAGAGAATCACTGGCTGCATCTATTCTGTCCAAGATGGATTAATGATTATCATTCTTCGACAGGAAACCCAGTGGACGTGGCGACTTCTCACAAGCTGGCAACAATGCAGGGGGAACAAAAAATAAATAAATCAATGGCTCAAGTTTATTCTACCTGCCCCCCAAAAAACAACCAACCAAACAAAAAAAACCCAAACCCATGTGAATCCTTGCTGGACAGCCAGGTCCCAGAGCCAATATTCAGAGTAGGAGGGCTGGTTCTCATGACATAAGGTTATTGACTTCAGCAGAAAATAACTGCTCCAGGAAAATTCAAGATGAGAAATCACATTCGGCCATTCCTAGGCACTTGAACAACTCACCATAAGGGTATTCAGATACTTTCTCAATGTGTTTTACTTCCTACCAAGGGAAGGAGGAAGTGCTACAGCCACCTTCGGGCACATGTGTGCCGTTTTCTTCTCTGAAAACAAGTTGACCTCAGCTGCCTGCTGCAATAAATCTTCTCCCATTTTCTCCTTCCCTCATTCTTTTCTGTTTAAAGTTATTTGTACATTAAACTTAAATACATTATACTCATTTCTCTAGGAGCCCTGACACATTGTTAAATGACCATGAATCTATTTTAGTTGCACCTTAATTTATTAACTCTCCTGCCTGCCTCCAGTATTGGTGCCTCTATTGTAAGATCATAGGAGGTTTGGGTTGATTACCCTCCTAACTATTTCATATGCAGAGCCATTATTTCACTCTGCTTTACGCTATTATAATAAAGGAAAAAGCTCTCATTTTTTTTATTACCAGTTCACATTGGGAGACTACATACCTTATTAGTTTCCTCTACTTTCTTATATTCTGTTTGTTGTGTAGTGCAGTCAGAGAATACAGATATATTCTACCTCCAAGAGCTGTTTTGCAGAACTTAAAAGTTGGATTATCTCCATCCCTATCAGGTGAACTAGTGAATCTCAGTTCCTGATAGCTCTTTTCCCTATCACCACCAGCCTGCTGCCCACGTCCTTAGAGGCACGTAAATGCCAATCTGCACATTGAGACACTCCTGTCTGCCACTGGGATATCGGTATCAATTTCCAGCTGCCACTTAACCTCCAAAGCACTTCTAATCCCATAGGGCATTTTAGTTTCTCTTGCTCAACAAGCCAAAGAGACCAAAGCACCAGCATTGCTGGTCATTCCCAGCCCATCAACCAGGACTGGCCACATGCAGTGCCAAAGCCCGTCCCACCTCATCACCTGAGGGTTTTGTCCTCAATAAAAGGGCAGCTGCACCTTCTCCAAAGGAAATATTCCTGACCCCCTTTTGAGAGCTCCATTTACACATTGCTTTTCTTTGCCTTGAACGCACAGTTTCACTCAAGCTGCTCTTAAGTCTTTGACTCACACCACAGTTTGCAGCTCCAGTGCAGATCTACACAGTTTAATAAATGCTCTAAAGTGGCTGTGAGAGGCTGATTAGTACTTGGTGGCCCCTGAGCAGCCTCATGCCACCCAGAGGTGGGTCATCTCAGCTACACCAGGATCAGAGCACGAGAAAGCACACGCACCATGCTGCGCCCTGGGCTGGCTGCATAGCAGAGTCCCTCCTGCGTGGCAGAGCAGCTATTGATTTTTCCAGCTGTTCTCGGGGGAACTCGCAAGAAAATTATTTTCTTTCAAGTTCAAGTGCAGGAGTCTGCCTTGCTAAAGGGCTTAACTTCACATATAAGTTTTACCAATTCAGCTTGAGTTGTATAATTAAAGTTGCACAACCCCCCATAGTGTAGAAAATCCTATAAAATGCTTTATATGGAGATAGCTGTATGAATTTAAAACACTCTCATAACAGTATAAATGCACCCCCATGAGAGCCCCTACAAATACAGTTACTGTCCAAAAGCATACATCAAGGAATTTTATAACTCTTTGGTGATTTATGTCACTGTATAGCATTGAATAGGGTCTAGTTCAAGCCTTCCAAACACAGGGAACAGATGAATCTTTAAAATCTCAAGAGGTTTAAAAAAAAAAAAAAAATCTATATTTTATATTGTCTATTTATATTTTATGGTGAGTGCTAATTTAAGTGCCACACAGTTATTTCTCCTTGGATTTCTAGCTCCAGTTCAAACAGGGTCTAGTATTTTCATTACAATTCAGTATGTTTATTTAGCATTAGAGCTGGCTGAACTATTCATTACTAATTTAGCCTACTTATTTATTTTTATTTATTTATGGTATGTGAATCTTCACTGAATAAATACCAGTTCTCCTCCCACAGTGTTCAAACTGTGAACAGCATTCCCTGGAGAATTTGGGAGGATGATTATTCAGACCCATGGTCTATTCACATGTATCAATTCCCCATTTATTCTTCGTGGGGTGCGCCTGAATGTTTGCAATGCCTCCTAGGAGTTCCTGCAAACCCGTTTCTGGAAACAAACATTATTTCCCATTCAGTTGTGCTAAAAAAACCCAATCATTAAAAACAAAAAAAAGAGAAAGAAAAACACAATCCTCCCTCTCACACCCTATCTGAGCACTCAGACGAGCAGTGTGGTACAAAGCCGTGTATTTTCAGTGACAGACAGTGAGTAGCTCCCATCCGCAGCAAGCCTGGCTAATTCACATGTCGCTAATGTGGACCCCCGTCTGCATACGCAAATTCATTCTGTCCTTGCTTCTTTCGAAGGTGTAAAGAGCAGAACATTTTACTGAGATTTTAAATATCTGAGGTACCATCTGCTCTTACGATGATGATCTCCCAATTTTTACCAGCAAGGACATAAATAATTAAACCTTAGTCACGATTACTGGGGGGAAACAAAGACCAGAGAACATCACATGCCACAGCATCCTTGTTTTCTGAAGCTGGCTGTTCACTCTTGCAGAGTTCACTGATGCACTCTGCTCTGATCGATATTATATACTGCCGTATTTATTTGCACCCATTTTAAAACATGTGCTACCAGATGGATGCTTGCATGCATCACTCCAGGAGATGTCAAAGGACAGCCAGGTACAAGCTGCTGCTCACTCCTCTAACAGTCAGCCCTGCACGACGTGAGGTTGGGACTCTTCTTACTTTTGTGCCACACGTCCAGCTCTTGAGGCCCTTACAGAGCAAGAATGGCCAATTCTGCGAACCCTGAAAGGTCCCTGCAAACCCTTACACGTCCCAGCTTGTGAAGTGTGTACCCCAGAGAACCGTAGGGAAGCTCTCAAGCTTTCATCTCTGGGAGGAGGAGATTCCCACAGTGATCCTGGTGCTTTGCTGCAGATACGGCAGTGCTGAACATGCAGCTTGATGCAAGGGAGACCAAGCGACGCTGCCCACAGCAGCCCTTACTGCTTTGCGTCCTCTCAAACCAGCAATGCAGTTTTCCTGGCAGCAGTGGAGATTTTTCACTTTTAATTTACCTCTTTCAGCACTAGCTAAATATTCCATTTGTCTCCCCTGCTAAAACTAATAAAACCCAAAGTGAACACACTCAGTATCAGCATCTAACACCAACAATAGAAATCCAACTTATCTTTTCATTCCCGCCTTAGCGGAAGGGAAAGGCGGCTTTGGGCAGTGGGGCATTCTCAGCTCTAGGCATGCTCTGTTGAGAGTTTCTCACTCCCTGAAGACATCCTCAAATTCCCCCTCATTGATTCACTCCCTGACCTTTCAGTGAACTAACTCCCAGATTTAAAAACACCAAGGACTTGAATACACTTAACACAGTAACAAGCGCTCTTCCCAGCTGTTATCACAGCAAAACCTTTTCCAGTTATTTACCCCTACCTCCTTCAGTTTGTATTCCTTTAGCTGACCCACCAAAAGCCAAGGGTTTTGCCTGCTCACCTTCCACTCCATATGACTTCCCTTTCAGTATTGCGACTGCTGTCTCTAATAACACATGGGATTGTGTATCAATTTTCAATTTAAAATCAGTAAGTGTCCCTTTTGCATTCAGGTTGCTAGCTCATTCATCTTCCGCTGCAACAATAACATTCATCTGACGGATAATCCTGCGCAGTTTGGGCTGTCATCGCCCATGCATCACCACGCTGGTGCTCGAAAACGCTTCTCCGTTTCCACCCAGCAGGCAGCAGTTCCTGCGGGCTCTGACGCCGAGCACCGCAGGACCCTCTGCATCAGCTCCTCTCCGCGGGGTCCCAGAGCTTTGCGCACATCTACCCCGTCAGCGTGCAGGGTCACCAACCAGCATGGGAGGTCAAACCAGCAGCTTGTGCTCCACGGGAAGCTGATTGTCACAGGTTAATTCAAGATCTTCCAACAGATAATCTCAGGCTGTTTTGTTCCAGGTCCCAGTCCTAACCCAGTCTTTCATTGCATACTCCGTAGCCCTGCCAAAATTTCCAGCTGGACTCTTCAACCTCAATCACTCCTCAGTTCTGCTGCAGCCCCATGCATCTTCCACGTCCTTCGGTTAAAAATCATCCTCTGAGACGTGCCACGTTAGCACGGCATTCCCAAAACCTCTCAGTACACTGACCCAGACCATGCCTCGTTTTACCTGAACACTATTCAAATACGTGAAATGCATCAGGGCTATCATCCTAAGAAACATTACCTCTGGCCATCTTCCTTTGCAGTGGTGCTCAGCATATACAAAGGCAGAGGAAAATACTGTTTAAACCTCTTCCAGCTTTCTTGGAGCCTTTGGCAACTCTGTTCCTCCTTTCAGACCACTATCTTATTTTTCTTTACGACACCACACACTTGCTCAAAATTTACTCATGGTCCAATGTATTTGAAAGATCATCTTTACTGCATTTGCACCTGCCTAACTGAGGTTTCTAATATCCCCTACATCTGACACTGTCCCCTGCTACACATAGCGACACCATTCCCAATACCGCAGGAGGGCTCAGCAGCAGCTCAGAGCAAACCCCAAGCGTATGACACCTCTTGGTTATCGGAGGAGCCTCCTCCCAGCCCACATCATCTCTGCCTCGTTCAACAGTGGGTGCAGTGGAATTGCTCTCTGCTCTCCCAGAGGGGGGCTGTGCAAGCAGTCCTACCTACATTTGCTGCTCCATACTGCAGCTCTGATTCCTCCCAGGCCTGAAGGGAGCATTCAGCAAAAACTCCATGGACAAGAGGAAGAGTGTTCAATGGGATTTGGGAAGTGGAACAGTTCTGGAATACAGGAACCATCCCACAGTTCCTATGGAAAAGCCTCAGGACACAATCTCACTCTAGGATTTCTCTAGGAGACCAGATCATTTGTCTTTTTTCCTCTCCATGATCCTCACTAGTTTCCAAGTAAAAGACGAGTTCTTGAATCATGTTTTGTCACCTAGTATGGGGGAAAAACATGTTCCCTATCATCTTCTGCTAGTGACCTGCCTCCTTTAAAAATAGCAACCATTCAGTTATCTCATCTAAGGCATGTGCCCCAGAGATAGCCACCCTGCACCTACCCATCCCGGGAAGTCCTGCAGAGCAGGCTGCAGAGACACATCTCAGTCATTTCTAGGAACTCACTGCATTCATGTTCTGATGAAGGATTAACAGCTTGTGGGGAAAAAATAAAATTGGAAACTGTTGCAATTTCAAATTGTAAAATCAAACCAGACTCATTTCCATTCAAAAATTACTTTCTTTTCCTGATTCTTTTTCTTTTCTGCAAAATAATGGGAAACAGGGCTTGTCATGCTTACAGACCGCACAACTCAACAAGTAACTGACAGTTTTCATCTGCAGTAAAAGCCTGAGGGTCTGTGGCAGATACCTTCACTCGCTCTCTTGCCAGATAGCATGTTTTTGCTCGTGGGCTGTAGAGGGAAGGGAGAGCTGTGAGTCATCACCAGAAGACTTTCAAAAAACAGTTGATCATCTTGAACCGAGAGCCACAGCTGTGAGGTCAGCCCTCCCCTTCTCCTGACCAGAGTGTGGCTCGGAGGCTGTGACTCAACGCAAAGTCAAGAGGGTTCAGTCCATTACTTTCCTTTCTGTAGAAAATGATTCAGTGCAAGATTCCCATTCCTTTTTATATGCTTTTTAAAATCAACTCTTTTAACGCTGGCTTTATAGTGATGTTTCTGATCCTCTTCACCCCAGAGGGTTTCAGATCACAGATGTTCAGGGTTAAGCATGGAGCAAAGCAATCCCAGTCACCAAAGGACAGCGTAAGAACGTGCTTTGCCAGAGGACAGCAATGTTCAGAAAGGCTCTCACAGCTTTCAAGAGCCACTCAACATTTCCCTGCTTCAGTCTCCCTTTCTGCCCATGGTGTCCAGGGATGGGCACTAGGGATTTAGAGAAGGGAGAAGCTAAGAGCGCTGTTTTCATTTCCACCAGCTATCTTCACACAGCTTCACTGGTGCTGTGCGTGTTTTGTGCGACCTTTTCATCAGCGCAGCAATTAAACAAGCCCTATAATTAAAATTAAATAAACCCAACATCTTTATGCTGTCTGCCTGTCCAACATGACTACCCAAGACGTTCTGTCCTAAGGACACCACGTCAAGCACAGCAATATTCTAGTCTGGCAACCAGCTCTGGTGCAATTCTCACTTTATGTCCTGCACCATCCACGTAGGGCTTCCCTTCTCCAAAAGCACAAGAACCCCCTGAGAAATTAATGCTTTTCTTGATTCCCTGTCAGAAAATAGCCTTGAACCTTCTTCTATGACAATAAATGGAGACCTACGTCTGCTAGGAAGTTAAACAACACGCAGTCTGCATAGCTTAATAGACACATGGTTCTTCTAAGATTAATGAAGGACCCCAAGATGAGCAATTTTACTAGAAAAAGCATGATACTTCTTGCAGGTAAACTTTTTCCTGAGCAAAAGGGTGAAAAAAGAAACAAAAAACATTGCCTTGGTCTAACTTTAGATTGCATTTGCCAGATGTAACTTTGGCATAAAGTTGGATCCAGCTTTAAACTACAAAGCTATTAAGATTCATGCAAATGTTTGCATCCTCATAAGACAGTGGTAAAACTCCGGGGCAAATCTGCACTGTCCCCGACCTCAGGACTCCGCAGTACCAAGGTCTCTTTTTGATTTTGCAGTTCCAACTGTAACTTGGGAAGGCCGAAAGTTCCCCTCGCTGTACGCAGCGGCCAGCAGCCAGGTCACAGACGGGCCTTTGTGTGCAGCAGGGGATGTCGGAGGGACTCTGCAAAAGGCCTGAAGTCTTGAATAATGCAGAACGTGAGAACCGCTTTCAACAAAAATAGTACCTGACTAAGTCTTCTCATGGAGCCTGGAGCACAAACCTGCCAGCCTCGATCTGTGTCTGAGTCCCCTCGCAGCAGTTCCAGTGTCCCGGCTGCTTCCTGTGGGCTTGATCCGGAAAACCATCCAGCAGCCTTTGATATCTCTCTCCCTACCTCAATATCCCCCACCCCAGTTTACAAAGAAGCTTCTATTTGCTAATGAAAGGCAGGAAGCAGACTTAAATTAACCAAGTGAGGAGTTTCTCCATCTCAGGTAAAGAAACTAATTCTGGTTAAACAGAGGTTTTGCCGTACTTCTCATTTTGAGACCCAACAACTGTACAATCACAGTGCATTCAAATGAGTGTCATTATCCCTTCATTTCCTGGGACAGCTGTAATCCCAATCCTAAGAGCCTCACAGCAGAAACCCCACAGAGGAGAGCAGTGCACATCCACCTCGCAACAGCGATAGCACTGGGTAGGTACAATTAATGAATTGGCAGTAGGGGGATTGGGTTTTGGTGTTGCTAAATCAAAATCCTGTTTGATTTGTTCTGACCTGGAGACATTCCCAAATGTATTCTCCACTCCAGATCAAGCTCTAAGGGATTTATTTCACTTTTGGATGCCATACTCTTTATTTCTTCTCACTAAATAATTTGTTTCCGAATTGTTTGCAATCCCAGCCTGGGAACTAATTTGAAGGACAACTGTAATGGACTGTTTACAGACTACCACATGCACCAAATCGTGTTAGGGATCTGGGTTCTTTAGCTCATTTGTTTTAAAGGCTCATGAATTTTTTTCTCCATTTATTATATATACTTACACACGTCTCCCCCAAAACGAAAACAAAATCTCAGAGTAACTTTCTTCGTGTGTATAACCATGGCATCTCTAACATCAGGAATTACTTTCTTACACCTATTTTCCCTTCAGGCTTCTTCTAGCTCATCAGTGCATACTGGAATGACAACCCTAAATACAATACCAGACTTCAGACTTCAGTGAAAGTGGTTATTCTGGCTGTATTACCAAGACGGTCATTGAAAGAGATAACGTTTCACTTAATCACAAACCGTTAACATACTCGTGATATCTGGCTTCAATTCCCAACTCTGGCTTCTGAACAGACTAATACTTTCAAAGCCCTTCTTCAAGCTGCTTTCTTTCTTGCAGAAGCAGTAGATACTGGCAACGTCAATACAGTGCCTGTAGCAAAATTCTCAGACAGCAATATACATCAATTCAAATAATCCTAAATGGAAGGCTTAGGAGGAACAACCAGGATTTGGGTTTTAAACAGCTTTAAACTGCTACTGCTTCCCTTAGCATCTTTTAGTTGGGAGGGAGGCTGACCTCTTTATCGCTTTGGTGGTCATTGAGAAATGTCATTTTGAGGTTTACAAAATGCACAGGCCAAGGGAGCTGTGGCAAAGGAAGTCCGGGCATCCCAGCTACCGGGGAGATCTGATAAGTGAGGACAATTCTGATTAGCACCATGATCAAAATGCTGACCACTGCCCCCTCCTTTGTATCTACTACCTATACTGTCACCTTAAAGCACCACTGAGAGGACCGTGCTTGACTGCACAGCACCTGCACGACAAGGAGACCTCACGCTCCTTGCAGTGAAGAAAATGCATCCCTGTTTTGGTTTGCACATTTTATTCTCGGTGTCTGTGGCTCGTCCTTCTCACTGTTGTGCAACTGTTAAAATATGTTTGCTCACACCCACCACTCCTTCAGGGAGCTGGTGTGAGCCTGGCGAGGCCCGGCTGGTGCGTCAGTCCTGCCTTACTAAACGCCTGATTCAAGAAAGCAGAGTCCCAGGACAGTGCTCAGCAGCTCCTGCTGACAGACACTCACAGAGGTTCAGACCTCACTCCCTGGGAGGCCACCACAAGCCACCGTGCCCTCACGTTGGAAAGACTCCAGTGCAGGGCAAAGAGCTGATGGGAAAGAGCAAAATCTGTCTGTGGGAAATTCTCAGACTTCAAGATTTGGCTGTGACTTGAAACACGAAAGGCACTGGTGAAATGAAGGTCAAGGAGATGCAAATGTTTTGACAAGGTCAAATGTATTTTGGGGAATTTTAATCCATTCCTTTTGACTTTTATCTAACAGATGGGGTGAGCTCTAAAACATTGGCAATATTGTCATCTAAAGCTCACCAACCCATTCCTGCTCCATATGCAGGACTTGGCTGCCTGTCCTATAGCCCTTCCCCAAACCTCCAGCCAAGTGATGGAAACACCTAAATGGCCTTGGGTGAGGGGCATTTCCCAACTCTTGGCGGCTTTACAGAAGATATATGTCTGGTTACGTGATGGGAAAAAGGCTTGTTTACCGCTATCAGATACTCAAGGGTGGGCAGCCTAGACTACTCCAGAAAAAATAAATTGCTGCACATTTCACTTGGCTCCTGTTCTCTGCAGCATGTGACCTAATCCAAGCAAGAACTAACCTGAGGAAGTCTTTGGTCTTGTGTTGCATGGGCTGAATTAGATGAGTAGAGTGGTACTACTTCCAGGACCATGCAAGCTTTGGCTTTCCCCAGACTCACATGAAGAGTGGGTGACCTGGGGAACCCCAATGCAATTACAAAAACCAGGATGGTAGTATTTCACTAGAGCTCCTGCTCACTCACTTCAGGTAACCCAACACAGGGAAGAAATGTCAAAAACATCCAAAAAGAGATATTTTTCAAAATTTCAGGTGATATCTAGTGTCCAGCACATGAGTTAGTAGCTGCCACAGACCATGACACATAGCCATGAGGCTCTTGAAGTGTCTGAGACACAGAGCACTATAAGGTAATGTAGGTTAACATTGTGCAGAGGAGGGAGGCAGTGTTTTATAAACAGCAGCTCTGACAGACAATCCCATCACCACTGGGGCTTAGAGGTTTGTTTTGAAATGAGACTCAGAGCCACAACATAAAGAAAACACAACCTCTGAGTAATAGCAGTTTGCAAGATGATAGGAGGAAAAATTGCTTTGTTAACAAAAAAGAAACAGAAGGCTCAGCCAAATGTTATTTAGGAGACTTGACCTGACAATTGATATATTGATACCTAGTTATTGCCAAAGTAGGAGAACTCAATGAGATGTATCTCTCTTGCATGCAAAATAAATCAAATTATTCTCACAGTGACACCACGAATACTGCTTTGCATAGAAGTAGCAAAGGCAGAGGGCTCAGGAAAGATGTGAGCGCAGCAGCAGATCATACTGCCCAGTGCGAACAAACATTAAAACACCACATACGGGAATGGATGATGGAGAATATGTAGCAAGACAGCTAAGTGGACTCTTTTGGCATTACAGAGTAACACAGTGTCACTGAGATGAGGAGAACAAGTGAATAATGTGATAATATAAAAAGAAAATCCATGTCCTTAGGTTGATGATATGCTTATCTGTGTGGGATGACCCCAATGAATATTCCTAATGAGCCAGCACCATTGCAGTGTTAATTAATTCAGGATCTAACAATAAAATAAAATAATCAGATCGTAAATCTCACAGATTAGAGCAGTCAGATGATGACAATAACAAAACAAAACAAATCCACACAAGAGAACTTCAGTGTTCTGTAATAAAGAGATGCCACAAAAAGATCAGACCAAATGCATTTTCAACTGAGAGGCAGAAATGTACTATTTTAGGAGATTACCACGTGTTGCCTTGGTGAACTGATGATAGCTGGAGAGACCTTCAGGGTATGAATATAGCTCCTACCCTGTATTTCTGAGTACTCCAGTATTCCAATGTCATTCTGTTAATCTCCCTACAAGAGCAAGAGAGTTAGTGCTAGGGTACAACAGTAGCTAAAAAAAGTGAGGCTAGGGTTAAAAACTGATCAGAAGTACCTCCTGCTGATCCAATTGCTCAAACCACCACCACCACCACCTCAGAAACCAACCCAACCCCCTTCGCCCAGCAGCTCAGTTTTAGGAAAGTGCATTAAGCAAACCAAAAACTTGCAATGATGCTCTAGACTCAGCTAATATAAATTATTGTGGCTCCACCAAACACGCTAAGGCTTTGGCTCTTTGTGGAGACAACAAGCTGCACACTGCTTGTCTGCCATTAGATATGTGGCAATAGTAGACATGAGGAGAACTCATCCAGACTTCACAGCATATCATGAACAACTTGCGTAACAAGAACAAAATGGGGCACGAAGGATATGAAAACGATGGGAACCAACACAGCAACATTTGTGCAAAACCAAAACCCAAAGCACTACCAAACAACGGAGGGACTATTTGAAGCAAACACTTTCTCCCAGTCATCCTGAGTCTCATAAAAGCAAAGTAAAGATGGCCTGGGAAAAAGCTATCATAAAAAGATAAGAAATACCAGAAATTCATCTTTTTCTGCTGAAGCAGATAAACTGAATGCTCAATTCTAAGCTAAACCCTATTCAGTCCATGTGTTGTGCTGCCCAGTGATTTGGCCATATATGTGTATTTATGGAATATTGCCATGGACGGATGTCTTTGCTCATTTGACAAAAGCTGCAGCCACTAGAAAACATCATTACAAGAGCATCATACACAGATTTTGACATCCTGCCTGCCAGAATGTCTCCACATTACGGATGTCCCATTTTCAATTTACAGAGAAAACAGTTCAACAAAACACAGAGCAGAGAGAGGAGCGAGGCTCACTGCAACAGTCCTTTCACAGCAAGGGGAAGACAGCGGGGAACAACGGAGACAGGTTTTCATCCAACTAAGATTTACACTTCACTTTTCTATTAAAGGATACTTGTACCCACAGTCCTTCAAACATATTTTCTCTCTCAAACCTGTAGGAGCATTTATAAGTATTCTCTACTACCCTTCTCTTTTGAGTAACTGGAGAAGGAGCTTGAAGGATATTTTTCCCCTTGCAGCATCCACCACTGCAGCCATGGAAAAACTTACAGCTGAATATTTGTCCGGAGCAAGAAGTACTCCAGGTTCCAAGCTGGTATCTTAGTAATATTCATGGCATGGTGTATCATGTCTTTCTGGCTGAAGACATCTAAAGCATATTATTTTTGTATAACCCTAGCACTGCAGAAGTGCAGTTTCCTCCAGGACAGAAGGTAGCAAACAATCAGATCAAAGACGGCTGCGGCCGTACAGGACCCTGTACAGGAGCATGTACATGCTGGCTGGGAACAGCTGTGGGAAAATCCCTCATCTTAAGCAATGAGAACTTAATCATCCCTTATAGAGCAGTGCACAGGGCATGTTTCGATAGCTCCATGGAATACTAATGTCAGGAAAGATCTCTGCCTGGTGAAAAGCGCTGATACCAGCTCTTTAGATTTTGGTCTGCAGTAGAATAACAATGACACCTTTTACAAAATACTCAGTTGAAAATATGCAGAAAAAAGGTGCAAGAAACCCTGTCCAGAATGGCATCTCACCCCTATTCTCCAGCTCAGGAAATATTCATTTTCATAGAAAGCAGAATACTTGGCAAGACCAAAATTGCTTGGGGGTGGATTGGGTGTCTTCATTTCCCCTAATGTCGTATGTCTGAGCTGCTTGCTTCAGGCTCCTTTTAGGAGGAATACAGAAAAAACAGCTTTGCCTGTGGCAGAGCCAGGCTGATGGACATTCATCTGGTGGGGACCTTCACCAACCTCAGGGAAGTGCAGCTCCACCAACTTATTGCTGCTGCACTGTGCAGCCCACCCGGCCCCTCCACCCCATAAGCATGTAGCCAGGTGCTGCCCCACATTGAGTTTTAGTACCTTGGGCCAAACATCTGGCCCAAATCTGTATCTCCTAGGAAGGGAGCAAATACCAGTTCTAGCACAAAGTGGCCTAAAATCTCAGCTACCACATCACAACTTGGAAAACAGTCAAATGCTCCAAGCCAGCAATACAATTTACGGGTTAACGATGGACCTGGACTACAAAAATTCAGATTCAAAGACGTCAAGATGCAAAACTTAAGCAAAGGTCCAGATTCATTGCTATGTATTGAATGGTACCACCGAAGAGACAGCAAGAAGACACAAGGGGGGACACGCCTATTAAGTGCAGCCGGAGGAGGCTGGGCCCCAGGGCTGTGGCAGAGACAGGGGGTGAACTGAACCACTCTTGAGCAGCAGGACAGGGAAGAAACAGCTGGAGGGATGGAGCTGCCTCTCAGGGCCCGGCTGTAGCACTGCCAAGCGGCTTACAGCAGAGGGGAATGTTGTACCTGCAGTACCTATGCTTGCTTGCTTTGGCAGACGTATCGGGGAAGCTGTAGAAACTGCTTAAGGCTATGTCTGTAAACCACTGGCTTTGTGAAAGCACGGGAGAAGAGCAAAAAGGGAAATTTCCAATAAAAGTAAATTTTGTCACAGCTTTTGGCAAAGCTTGGAATTAACATGTGAAGCATAAAACACCAAGAGAGGAAACAAAACCCGTCCTTAGACATTCACACACCACAGCTAAAGAAAGATATATGTTTAGGCTTCTCTTGAACATACCACGTGTACTTTATTTAGAAAAGCTGAGTTTAGGGTCTCCTTGATATTATTCTCACTCAAGGATACCATCAGCAGACTCCTCACACCTACAAAGCTCAAACAGCCCCGGCAGCTTCCCCGCGGCACCTCCCACCTTGCTACGTTTTGCAGCCGCACCACGTCAGCCCTCCACATCTCTGAGGGGACTGTACAAATCTAGTTACAGGCAACCGTAAATACAATTACTACCATTATCCACTCGGGAACGGCCTGACACCTTGAAATACTCCATCACATCTTAAAACTGTAGAGTGCTGTGGTGAGAAATGGCCCCTCCCCGAGGGCTCCTTCTGCTTTACCCTGTCAGCCCTATGGACTCGGCAAAGCCTCCGGTAGTCCTTCAGCCACGGAAGAGAAGCATTCAGATTTAACAAGAGCAAAATATCTGCTGGAAACTTTGGTACTGGAGCTGGCAAGTGTTCCTGCACTCAAAGGCCACTTGAACTTGGAGAACACGGGCAATACTTCCAAATATAACCTCTGTAGTCTTCTGTTTCTGTTGCCAAAGAGATAAGGATCTAATTTTAGTTGTTGAAATTTTATTACCTCTCCCAAAACACCAATTAATAGTTTCTCTGCTTATTCTAGCAGAAATCCTAGAGAGACTGAAGATACTTTCCTTCTACCAGCTTCCTTTGTGGGTTTGTTGGGGTTTTTTTCCCTTCTAAGTAAAAAGCTGTTATTTAATACTTTTATATCTACATCACAAGAAACTTCTATTTACTCAGCAAAAAGCTCTGTCCTACTGTCACTAAAAATGGCCAGAGTACAGGGTATAGTGAAGCAGCCTGCAAAGACCCTGTGCAATGGGAGAGGGTCCCAGCTCACTCTACCTCCATCTCTGAGGGTCCTTCAACCTTCCTGACCTCAGGACAGCTGCAGAGTTGCAGGTCAGCAGAAACAAGCCCCAGAGTCTTTTCCCATTTCTTTTCCCAGCCTGATTTTCAAGTGAGGCATTTTTAATAGTCTTTCTTAGCATACAAGTAATTCAGGGCAGGACCAAAAGAAATCAGTTTCTCCCAGTATGAATATAAAAATATCAAGTTCATTAAATTTTTTGTTCTGATTAGAAGTACAAATATTTGGTGTGACACTAGCATTTGATCTCCTACCCTTGAGGCAGGCAGGCTGTAAATAACACTGTTGTTGACCAAGAGAAGCCTAGCAGCTTTCAGGCAGCTGATTTAAAAAGTGAAAGCTGGGATTGTGTAGTTCAGGAACCTTCTTTTGAGGCACCAAAAAAAAAAAAGTTTCCTTTGTCGGTATACACAGCTGTCATAGAAGCTGTTGCTTCACCGCAGAGCTCTGATACAATGGGAAGATGAAGAACAACTGGTGCAGCGGTGCTCTGAAATCTAAGGAAACGGATCTTCAAAGAGACGTGAGTTCACCTGAACGTTTTAAAAAGCAGAGCTTGAGAAATAAAGAACCCTAAAAATCACGTCGCCAATTTCTTTCCTTGCACGTCCACCAAAGACATGGATGTCACTTTACTTCCACTCTAAAAAGCTCAGTCAAAACTTGTACTTCAATTATGAAAACAAAAATGTACAATCCTATATTTACTGCAAAAAAAGATTTAGATAGGCCTGGTTAAGTGTTAGATGTTGTCATTGCTGTGGGATTATGAGCCTCTGTGAAACTCAAGCTTAATTTAAACAGCAGAAGTAGCAGTGGAAGGGTGGGTTACAGCAAAAACTTACAGAATACTGCTGCACATCTTGCTACTTGGAGGTATTTTTTCCAAAGAGTCACTAAGTGCTGGAAATGCAGAGTCAGGCAGTGAGTCCAGACAATGCAGGTGAGGACTAAGTGAGGAGCCTGCTTAGCACCATCACTTCTTTTGGTTAAGAGTCCAGTAAAAGAGCTGTCCAAGACAACATGAAAAACCCATGATTTTTTTAATGGTCATACAGATCAAGCTATATTTTTCTTCAATCAGACAGCATCCCTCACAGTTAAGAAGCACATCGCCTGTGCTCCTAGTTTCAGCAGGTGACGCAGTGAAGGACGCATGTGGCTTCAGTCCAGCAGGTAGCACAGACTTTCTTTTAGATATATCACCTGTTTTGGCCCCTCTTCTCTCCAGCAAAAAGCATCACGCACATAGTAACGCAGAATATAAATCATGGCTGTTCATCCTTTTCTTCTGACTTATGTAGTGTGTTGAACAACAGATCCTCTAATCTGGCAGAGGTGAACTTTTCTTATTAAGCAGCACTTGCGGCCCCATGCAGTGCCCCTTTCCCAGAGGCACGTTTTCTGTCACCTCTGCCACTTCAGGTCGAGGTCTCACTGAGCGGAGCAGCACACACATGCATGCACAGTCCCTCAGCAGCCACAAGTAGGGAACACCTTAAAATACAGCTTACCATGCAGCAAAATAACAAAACAGTATTTAGAGTACATACAGTGTATAGATGCAGAAGGTGAGAAAGATCCATCTAGACCCATCATTGAGCTGCTCTGATAGCTTACACTCCCTATGTCCATCAGAAAAAAGTCAGAATAAACCCCATGCACACCACAGGCTTCCCTGGATGCCCTGAGAATGGAAGGTACGTAATCAAGTCCTTGCAGAGATCACACCTGAAATCACAGAAAAGACGTATAACCCGAGTTTCCCCCAGTGAAGTTTTGCCATAAACAGGAATAAATTTGCGGTTGCAGACTTGCAGTGAGCAACCTACGTTCTTCCCCTCAATAACACCCATGACACACGTGTCAGTGTACAAATAGCCACCAGCCAGGTGGCTGATACCAATTTACCTTCACACGTCAGCCTCCCTGATTGCTCAGTCTGGCTAACCTCAGTCATAACTTTGTGAACTCGCTTCATGGCAATGAAAACTAAATGCCTTAAATGTCCTTACATAAAAGACACATTTAATGATATTTTGCTTAAGAAGATATATGGAAAGGACCATCACTGGCTCATTTCTCATGCAAGAGTGAGGAAACCTCCCTTTAGGAGTTTTATATTTTGTTGATTTGGACCATAAAAGGAACATCTTTTAATGCAGCAGTGGACAGGTAAAACCAAAACTAAGATCTGTATCCACTCCAAATAATATTTTTCACATTATTTCCATCTGAATTTACTTAACTCCATCATATTTTATGGCTTTCCATTATTTAAAGCCATCACATTGAGTTATAGCAGTTGGGGGGATAAGAAAGTGTTCACTTGCACATACCACTGTAGAAGATTATGACAAAAGGCAGAAGAATATGCTCAGGACACTTGATGAATGAAAATAGTAAGAAATTTACCACTGTTTCATCTCAATAATGCTATTAATAACTAAGCCTCTATTAGAGGAGTAAAAAGACTCAAATTAGAGAACTGGAATGGGATAATTCCAAGGAAGAACAGTATGGAAAATGGCCTTATGAAGCGGTATTAAGTCATCTCTTTTTACTCCTCTTTCAGAAATTATTAGATACTGTTATAAATTGCAAAAGTACTGCTCTTCTCTTCTGTACAATGAACTGAAGCAGATTATGAGGAGTCAGTTACTCCATAGTTAAGATTGTAGTTGTTAAAGAAACCAGATTCATCTCTATCCATGCCCAATTAGTTTGTCCTTATTCATGAATCTTGCTTTCATCTCCAGACAACAAAACTAATTCAAACTTCCTAAAACATTATGATAACCTGTTTAAAAAAAACTGATAATGTGGGATATTGCAGATCAGGCATTTTTTGCTATAAAGGCTCAAAGAAACAATATATTGCCAGTAGGACACAAGTACAGGGTGAGACGGCACCAACTCAATCTTGCATTTACTAACGCACGTGTCCAAAGCCAAGTTTAATTTGGAATGCCCTAGCTTCTTAGGGTGAGGATCATAAACCATTTCTGTGAATTTTACAGAGCATCCTTCATTTGCTTCAGTGGAAAATTTGACTAATGCCACCAGAATGACATTACTTCATATTGGAAGACTGCAACCAAGGTGTTTTCTGGGGAACGCATTTGGGGAGAACCAGCCCAGCAGGGAGGTCCATATTACACAAAAACAAAACCGAGAAACATGCAGAGATGCCTGTAAAAGCAACAAGAGAGAACAACTAGTGGAAAAGTTATAGCAGTTGGTTGGTTTTCTCCCATCTCACATTTTCTGTTTATATCAATTTACTCTTCCTGAAAAACTTTGGGAAGAAATTTTGTCCAGTCTTTCATATGAAAATTATCCAGAGGGCTGGATTCAGAGGGCTGGGCTCATTATCCCTGAGCATATTTTTTTTTTAATCAAATACACATTTTAGAAAGTCATCAGGATCCTTTTTCAAAACAACTATTTGCAGCGTCTGAGTATTAAGAACATTATGCATTCATATGCTGAACATATACAGGCAACACTTAATACAAAGTTTCTTTGCATAATACAAAGCAGTTCTGCTATCTTTAATGAATATTTTAGCACTGATTGAGGTAAACAAAACCATCTTCTGAAGGACAATGGATATCACCCTTTGTTAAAAATGTCTCTTCGATGCAAAACTGCATGCCGACTATGGTGCATTTTTATTTCTTTTTTTTTTTTTTTTTTTTTTTAAGGGCAAAGGTGTTAAGTATTTTTCTGTGCCCGAAGTGCAGGAGCCCAGTGCAAGGTCTGTGAGTCTGGTGGGCTTCCAGGGCAGTGTGCTTACTGCTGTTTCTAGAGCATCACTGTTAGGTTTTGGTCCATAGCAAGGGTTTCTAAAAGCAACGGCTATACAAATGAATCATGAAATTATTTACATGCCCCCTGGCATCCCCCATGGCATCCTCCTGCCATGGTAATTAAACTAAGACAAAAGCATCAGGCACCACTGATTAACAGTCACGTCCTCTTCCTTACCTGCTCCACTAACAGTGTTTGAGAATATGCAATCAGGTGTTGGTAACCTGAATTCTTTATGAACTGCCAAACTCCAATTTTGGAGGGTTTTACAGCAGGCTGTGGAAAACAACTTGGAGAGCTTTAATTAACGTTCAGGATGATAGTTTAAAAGCTGCCTACTGATGACTTGTATGAAGTAACTCCAAGTCATTGCTTTGGTTGGGAAAATAATTCAGCCTTAATGATATGTTATTCCGAGTGACTACAAAGAGAACTTTACAGGACATGGTTTGTCTTTTTATTATATTTTGTCCTATTATTATTATTACATTAAAAATAATTATTTATTATTTTCTTTAGTCAGGCCCTAGTATGTATCATTTGATACACCTATTCCTCTCCTTCCCACAAGCTTTAAGCACACACTCTGGTTAAAGTGCATAGACCCTGTTCCTCTGCTCTTTGAGGAGGGGAAGGAAGGCAAATGCATTAACCACCCAAAAAGCAAAGTGACAGAATTTGTTCCTACACTGTCCTTAGCAAAAGATTTTGTACATGGCATAAAAACTAATCTGCTATTAGTAATGAGTATACATGCAGCTACCTTGTAAATCACAACACTGGGGAGGAAGCAACAAGTGCAGCACAAACACTGGATTTCTAGAACGAAACTCTAAATTCACCTCCGGGAGGAATTAAATGAAACAATAAAAGGGAATTGTTGCAAGACATTGAAAACAGGCTAGTGCTGGGGTTGTTCTTGTACCTTGTTATAATTATTTAATACCAGTACCATGTTCAATACCATAACAACGGTATATAATGCTCAGAGCCACCGGAGCTTGCACAGGGCCCAGGGTGCTGGGAAAGCAGGACCCCACTGCAGCCCCCATCTGCGGCATGGCAGCGAGCATCACCCCCCCACAGAACAATGAGCCCCTGCTGCTGCGCGACTTCTGCGTTATTGCTGTCAGAGGACCTTTCATCTTGTGTTTGCTTACTGTCTGACAGCCAGCTTTGCTCAGTTATTGTTTTTAGCTCTATAGACTCTTACTGCACAGTGGTGTTATATATCCTGCTGATCTCCCCAGGCACCCCAAGCCCTTTGTCCCTTCCCCGGTGCCAGCCCCACCACCAGCGACCCAGCTGTAAAGCCACTAATCAAAGCCCCCAAGAAGGTGAGGTACCTTCTCTTCCCCACCACCACCACTTTTCTGAATACTTTGAGTTTCTAAAAATTCAACTTTTCCATCGCTTGGTTCTATTGCCTTATTTGGTAGTACCAAAATATGATGGTTAGAGATTGCTGAGCCTTTCACTTCTCAAAACCAAGAGCCTCTCGCTGAGTAGTTCACATGGAGGTGGCTGCTCTGATGAGCAAGGCTAAACCCTGCCACATTCACGGCTGTTCACCCCTTACAGCTTCTCCATGCCTGAAGATCGGTCAGGAAAGGCCTTTGGAAAAGTGTCCAGCTGAATTTGAGAGCTACATTAAAATAATGACATTAGGACAAGGCTCCCCGATAACATTAGGTGCTCAGGATGGACCTGGCCAGTGCTTCCGACTCCAGGGAGATGTTGACAATGGAAAAAGCTATTTTCGTTCAGAATTAACACAAAACACGTTCTGAATGTTGGGGTTACTATCAGACCCTGTGAACTGTTCATTTCACAGTTTTGCAATTCAGCATCTGTATTTTGCAATGTGTCAGTTCCAAATACATCACTGAATATTTATATTATTTTCACATCTCCTGAAAAGCTAATTGTACAGATACGGGACAAGTCATAACATGAAGTCATGTTAGATGAAATACAGCTGTTCAGAGTCAAGCTGTCTGATAACAGTGCAGATAGACACTTTCACTGTAATCTTTCACAAAAGATGCTTCAGCTCAGGAGAATCTGCCTATAAATTATTTTCAAAATTGAGATAGAAATTACTTAATTGGTGTGATGGCATGCATATCAAGAAAACAAAAATGGAAAAAACTAAGTGAAACCAACACTTTTTGCTTTTTTTAGCTGACGGGAGAGGTTACATACTATTATGCATGCATTTCTGAGCTGGAAATACCTATCCGAAGTCCATTCTTGGACATGACACCTGCCAGCGGGCTGGGAAGCAGCCAATGTATTTCTTATGTTTTCTGCAAGTGATGCAGATTTAGCTTTCCCCATAAAATTATAAACAAGATGTATTTTATTATCTAGTTAAACTTAAATAATTTGGCCAGTTTTGTGTTGAGTTCAATACCTTAGAAAACTTGCTGCTAAAGGCCATGACAGCAGCAGGAATTTAATCTGAAAGGGATTCAGACCGTAGTCTGGCTTTCAGGTACCACTTTCTGCACAAAGAGTAAGAAAGTAGGACTTCTCATCACACCTGGACTCAGACCTTCTCTCTGCAGCAGTGTAATTTGTAGACGGGCAAAGCAGATTTGGTTCATTTCACAAGGTGCGGTCAAAACTCTGAAGGTCTCCTGCTATGTCGTGTCAGCCGATGGACGAGCAAGGAGCCTGCAGAAGGAAAAAGCTAAAGGTTCATAGGGTGAGGCAGCATTTACGCTGATCTTTCTAAAGCATGTACCTTTTTCAAATAAGGTGAAAAGGGTTTTTTGTATGAGTGTTTCTCCTAGCCAAATTGTTCTAGTCACCAATAGTCAGTTTTCTATTCTATGGTTCATTTATAGTGAAATTAATGAACCATTTGCACAGCACTTCCCTGCTTTCATAAGCTCATACAGTCATTGTCATTAGTGAACTGTCCACTCAGCTTTTCTAAAGCTCTGTCTGAACACCTTTGTAAGCAAAAACGTGTGGCTGGACATCCTCCGGCATCTTCATGCATTCTAATAAGCAATATATTATCAGATTTTACTGGCTCTGTGTGTATGTCATCAGAAACAGCACCTTGTGACATATGGACATTCACCTTGCAGCTGAAACACGGGCAGCGTGGTTGGTTTGGATGAGCTGTCACTACAGTAAATGGTAAGAAAAAGCTATTTAATATACATGAGCTTGTTCTAATGAACTTGTTTGTCAAGGAGTAACTTTTATTGGCTCTTTATGTATTGCTAACCCTTTAATTGTTGTTTTTTGACTGTTGTAGACTGCTACTAAGGGTAAAACTTAGTTTTTAAGAATTTTAATACAATCATGGGAAAGATTGCCACATTATCCCATGAGAAAATCTGTATAATGCAGGTGATGATTCTGCTGTAGTCTGCTTTCAGCAGCAAACATTCAGCATCTGTTCATCCTGGACCGGTGAACTCAACTGTCTAATAGATACTTCTAGTGTTTACAGTAAACACTTAACACAAGAAAATTGCCAAAAAAATGGAGAAAGTCTTGCGACACATTTCTGAAAAGTAAGACTTGCTCCATAACTTTTTCTTTCAGTCATACAAATTGGTGGCTTAACAGTAAGAAGTAGACTTTGTGCACATATACACTTGGGCATTTAGTCCTACCCTGATTTGACTTCACATGTCCCAGACTTTGAGCTCTCTAATCTGGGACTTACTTGTTCCCTTCCATGCATGCATATAAGACTCAGGGTTTTTGGAAGACCTCCCAGCTCAGGAGTTTCACAGCTGCCTAGGAAGTTGAGATGATCACTTTTGATCAAGGCTGACATCAATATGCAATCCCAGAGACCTCTTCTAGTATCTCCACCCTATTCAGAAGATATTTTTTTTTTTTTAACCTATTGAGGCATACAGAAGACCAAGTAATATCTGCACTCACCTATTCCACTTGAAGCTTATCAAAATTGATGTCAGGTAAGCTTTCATATACTGTTATTGTTCTCCATAAAATAATAAGACACCATCAAGACTGCCACACTTGAACTATGACAAAAGATAGCTCACTTAACACATCCAGCCTCTGGTACATTTTTGGGTAGACACTGAGCAGGCATGTTGCTTTGAACAAAGGAAACCCATCAGTAGGACAGGGGTCTAATCTGATCCAACCAGCAAATGTTCTTTAGTATGACCATAGTCACTTTAGAGCAGCGAGATATTGCTACAAGATTTCCTCAGGGTGAGGTACTGTCCTTCCCTTTGCATCCCCTCTACTCTTTAGATGCCAATCGTGGCTATTTCCCCAAAAAAGGAAACATTCAGTTTACATGGTAGGAAGAGAACAGTTTTCAATCTCAGTTAACCTTTACAGCAGTAACACTGATCTGCAGTCTGTTCATACTGAATGCTAAAGCCTGTTTCCTGCTCTGAATTTCATTCTGTGTCAATTAGTGCTATGAATTCAGTCTAATAATGATGTATGGTTAACACGGGGTTTGCGTCTGAAAGCTAAGAGGAATGCACAGAGGACAGATAATTGCAACGGCGCCATCCGTGAACTATTCAATGCTTTGTTGAAGTTAAAGGGTCTAGAAACATGCTATAAAAATATGTTTCAATGTGAGTGCTGATAACATTTAGGGGAAGTTCCCAGAAACTTTGTTGAAAATAAATAAAAAGATCCAGCAGCTTTAAACTGCCGCATGAAGGTAAAAGGAGTTAGAACTGTCCAAGCCATTTCCATATCTGCTTTACTGAAGAACGGCATGCAAGAAAAAAATCTCAACCAATAATCTCCAAGACTGCTACTATGCTTATTCACATTAATATGCTGAAAATAGCACACAGAGAAGCACAAAGCGACACCTGCCAAGTCCCTGGCTTTTTCTGTATTACAACCATAAGCTCTGGCCAGACAGTGACAAGAAACTCTAATGATCTAACCTGTCAAACCTGAGAGAAACAGATCTTTGGCCACGTGAGGTGCTACAAAGGCACCGGGAGGCAGGGCAGCGAGTTACCTCTGCCAGCACAAGGGACACCTGGAAACTTTGGACCAGATTCAGCACAGCTCACTTCAGCCACCGGCAGAGCAAAGCCCATCTGGAGGAGTAACTGCTGTTCAACATCAGCACGAACAAGACAAGTGGCTCGTTGTCGGGGGGTGACATGCTCTTGGGCCACTACCAGCCCACAGTGGTGAGAAGACTCGTGGGAACTACTTCTGTCCGGTCCTGGCACCACTACTGCTGGTCAAAGGCTGGAGCCAGTCCCAGGCTGCCCAGCAGAGCCTTGGCTGGTCCTGGCGAGTCCTGCTGTCCCTGGGATCGCACCCACTGTTAGGCGACAGTGTTATGGGATCAGTGGGCTACATAGGAGATGCACAGGAAACGCAAAAGGTCCATCCCTTACTTTTCCAGCCCTTTACTTTTCAGAGCAGAGCTGGATCGGTTCCCAGATGTCCCTCCACAATAATCGGAGCTGCAGTCCCCCCAGAAGGTGGATGATGATGTGCGGGGTTTGCCCACACTGAGCTCTGCTCCCCGCAGCGCTGCCTGGGCTGGCTGGGTTCACACCAGCCTGGAGCGGCCAGCACAGCGCTTCGTGTGGTCACTGCTCCAGGCACTTACTAACTTTGACAGTACTCTTTGACGTATTCATACGTTTGCTGGCACCTCAGTCTTGATCATTTTTGGCAATGGCACATTGCATCTTCCAGAAAAGAAAAAAAAAAATTGTCTCTCCTCTTATCCCATGTCTCCTTGCATTTTGGGTTGTAAAAAAAGAGGTGGAAGTCAGCAATGATCTGATGAGCCTCAAACCCTCAGCTTTAGGCTAGCAGTACCACCTTAGGAAAATTGTAAATGCCTGTCTGTAGATGGAAAAGATAAAGGAAATAATGGGGAGAAATTAGAAATTCATTAGTTTTGGAAGAAAAAGAGAGAAATGCCGCTAAATAGCTACAATGCTGCATCAGTGAGATATACTAAAAACTCAAATGAATCTCAATGTCAGCCAACGCACTGCCATAACAAATGAACGCGGTGGCAAAGGGTAGCCTTTGTTGCTAAGCTGACAAAAATAAATTAGTCACCTGTCAGTACTTGCTTAGAATTTACAAACACATCAGTTTTGGAGGGAAGAGCAGAAAATAGCCAGCATATTTTTCCATTAAAGCATTGTGCAGAGGGAGCTAAGCACTTTGTTTTCATTTATGCAGTAACTTAACCCCCCCGCTGCACAGTAAATGCCTCCTTCTGGGAGTAAGGCACCACCTCACCTGGAGGGCACGGGGCTCCCTGAGCTGATGAGGGCAGCGGGGGAGGCTGGGGAGACACACGCGCTGGAAGTGACCCAGCACTGGACGTGACCCTGCGTGACTGTGCTAAACCACAGAGCCTCCAGCGCCTCACCAGCTCCTGGGAACTAGCCACAAAACTCATCTGCTCCAAGCCTGCTCACACCCAGGCAAAACCAAGGAGGAGTTACTGGTCTTTGCAGGCAAATTTTAGCATTTGCTGCAGATTAAAGACAGAAGAGTTTAGCCTGGACCACAGGTCTCCTCTGCTACGTCAACACATAAGCGTCACCTCTGCTCCCCAGGTTTTGGATGTGGGGTGTTCCTCTGAGTCACAGAAAACCAGCTCCTTTCATAGGGCAACGGGGAGACTGGGAACTAGAACCAAAGGAATATTGCAAAAAAGTATATAACACAAAATAGCCAGGGGTAAAACGTAGAAAGATATTAATTACAGAAAATGTCTATTATTTTTGTTCAACTTCCACATGCAACAAAGCAAGTCTTTAGTAAAGCTGAAAGATTAACAAAAATATCCAGAATGCCCAAGAAAAATTGGAATGTATATTGTTAAGTATTGATATTGAAGTTGGCTATACTGATTCGATCAAGAAACCGAAGCATCTTATGCAAATTACAGGTCCAGCTGGAGCAGCTTGAACTGCAAATGCCAAGTCACAAGGAACCACGGGTGGGCAACCCCAGCCCAAAAATTATTCACAGGAATTAGTTGGGAAATCATTACAAGAAACAAGCTTGAGAGAACAACGATCTGCCACAGACGATTCATAAACCAAAAAAGGAGGCGAAGTTCAGTCAGTCAAGCGATTTGCTACAAATTATTTGCCCAGGGCCATTCTTGCTGCTAAAGCGATCAGTGAAGATGCACTACTCAGAGCGATGCAGGAACGTAGTTGAGACTAACAAGCTGCTATACACAGCACTTTAATTAGGCCAAATGAGGAAACTATAATAAACCAGCAGGTCAAAAGAAAAAAAAAAATCTGTAACCAAACAGAATCAAATTATTTCTTTTTATTGTGACAAGATAAAACCTCTAAAATGAGATTTCTGAATTGCAATGATACCCAAACTCACACCAAATGAGATCATAGGAGATGGCGAACAGCCCATTCAGCCACCAGCACGTCAGCCAGGCTGTTGCTAGCTCCGGTCCCTATCAAACACGAGAATTTGTCGATGTTTTATTTTAGCAGCAACAAATGGCTGGCTGAGCAGAGCTGTTGCAAACTGGAAATTGGGAGACAAGGACAGGTGTGTAATTTCTTGAAATATTCTTTTAGGGCTTGTGGCACAGAGACTCCTTTCAGACACAAGCCATAAGGCTGAGAAATATCTATCATGCTTAGCTATGGTAACGGGGATTTTATGAAAGTGCGATCACGGGGTGATAAGAAGAATATGATTGGAAGTTGATGTGTTATTGCTTAATTTAGACAGAGGAAGGCTCTTTTTTTGTCCATACCATCTGCCAGCCTAGAAACCCAAGGAATAAAGGCACAAGCTGCAGATGGCTTTTATAACGGCTGTACTCAAGCAGCAGAGGAGCAAGAAGGATAGAGGCCATATAAATCAAGCAGCAATATCACCATGGCTGAGCAATAACCAAGCTGATAGCAGCATTCAGCAGAAACAGAGAAAGGAAGAGATACTTTCCCAATTTGCTGCATTAGGATTCGGCTGCAGCAGAACAGGACGCAGAGTTGGGCCTTCACAATGCTGTTGGGAGCACTGACTTGCGAGCCCGGTAGGAGCAGGCAAAACAGCACAGCTGCACAGACTAACTGGAGGCCTCCAAGAAAAACAGATAAACTCTCCTTTAGAATTGCATTCACATATGCAACAGTTCCCAAGCTAGCTCTTATCCTTTCTTTCCTCCCTTTTTTTTTTTCTGAGGGAAGAGCGAAAGAGAGTAGAAGCTAATTTACTTCAAGTCAGTAGAGAGAAAACAAGCTTGGAAGTGAGATGCAAGGCTCAGCAGGACAAGCACAAACTTCTGCTGGCGAAGCGGTCCCCCGAGGTGACCGTCTGAGCTCTGCTGGGGAGCTTGAAAGGGCGGCTCCGCTTATCTTGTTCCAGCAGAGCCTAGGTGCACTGGACACGGAACAGCATGGCACAGTACAGAGGCTACTTCAATGTTTTCCTCTTAAACAACTAGATCAAACAACCTCCTCCACACAAATATGTATAAACAAACAGCACAGCATTAGTGGAACTGGGTCTCCAAGTGGGACTGGTGGCAAATAAATTGAGAGGACAAACAGCAGAAGGCAGAGGAAAAAATAGGGTTTAATTCTATTTGTTAAATATATACACACATACATTAATTTATTTCCCTTTTTATCATTACAGAGAATACTAGCTTCTTTGCTGCTTCACTGCAAAGTGTCTCTGGTCCACCTGAGCAGAGGACAGCCTGTGGAGACCTTGCAAAGTGCTCACAGCCTGTCCTGCAAGCGGTCTACAGGTAACCAGCTCTGCCCTGGATGCAGAACCTGCAACCAGGGAGAGGGACACCAGCTATGCCTTCAGCAGGAGGGACACGCACAAAGCAGAGTTGCCCAACTTGGGGGAGGGAGAAAAAGCCACATTGCTCCTGCAGCTGAGCTGGTACAAACCAGGCACTCCTGAGGAGCTGGGATAAGGACCCAAGAACACATCCAACAGGTACCAAGTTTAAAGTCAATGTCATTCTTTCAGCACTGGGACATCCACAAAACCCAACTAGCTCCAAGAGCTGAACCAGTGAGTCTGAATCCCAAAAGCCCTGTTTGCACCCCAAATGCAGAGAAAGAAGGCCCTTTCAGTTGAATACTTGGATAATTATGTTTCTGTGCCAATGACACCTATTGCATCCATCACTGGAAGATGTATCTGAACATCATGAGTGCCTCAGGCTACAGCTGCTCAAAACCAGTCCTCAAAGCAGCACTGGAAGATTCAGTCATTCACTCAATAAGGTATAAACTCCCCTGAACCCCAACAAGCCCCAACTGTTCCCTCCACAGAAAAGTCAGCCTTGCCATGACCTCAGATGGCAGCTTGAGTGCACATTAAAGGAAAATACAGTTCATGTCCCATACTGTGTACCTCACATAATCCTTTATGCTTATGCAAAGCAAATGTAAAATGCTGCTATGTCAAAACAGCAGGACTGTACAATTATTTGGGGTATTGTCTAAATCCATCATTTACAAATGTGCACAAATAGTTTAAGTAGACTCTTTGAGCAGAACTGGCTGTTGAGCAGACAGGACAGACTCCAGAGAATGATCAGTAATGGATCTGTCAAAAAAATGCTAGAACTGAACCATTTTCTTGCTAAATACTTGGCAAGATCCCAGTGAGTCTACCAGAACTTCACAGGGAAGGAGGAGGGATAAGTGAAAGGAGTGAGAAAAAAGCATTATGGCAAAAATCCTCTTTTTTTTTTCTTATTAATATTACTTTTCACTTGGAATCCTTTTTAGTTTGGCATGGGAGTATACCTTATGATAGCAGATGAGAAACTAAAACACTGTTTTGACTGATCCTACACAAGTATTCTTCTTCTCACCCACCCCAAAGAGCTTTCTCCCAAGGAAACTTGTGTGAGCTGTGGGTTTCCTTGCCAAACTTCAAAGTTTCAGTCAGTTCATATCAGATAGTCTCGAGGAACTAGATCCTACAAGACAGAGCGAAAGAGAGGACGTCTCGGGTACGATGACATTTTAGCTGTATACACGTGCTCTTGGGGCTGAATCAGCCCCAGGACTCCCCAGAAACATTCAGCCAATGTAAGACAGGAGCCCCACGAGAATAAATTCTGGATTCAATAATCTTCTGTGGTTACACAGAACAGATTTACTTTAGAGTAGCTTCAGAGCGCTTGCATTCTATAGTTTTTCACTTTTGCAGACAATCAGATGTTTCTGGGCTGTTCTGAAACACATTACTCTAGGAAATAACACGCTATCAGAGACCACAGATAAACAGGCTGTTATTTAAGGCTACAGAAGCAAGTCCAGCAGCATCCCTTCTGCTTCTGCTATGGGTGCAGATAGGCTGCCTGGAGCAGGACTTTTCTTCCACCGAGTGTTTGTACCAAGATCAGTGTGGTGGTGGTGGCAAATACTGCTGCAAACAGCAGCCACGTGATACGGATGCATCCTTGGTGAGATGCTAGGGGGAAAACCAAGGGCAGTGCTGGCTTGAGCCATGTGAGAAAAACGAAGATTGCTGCCAAGCCCAGCCTGCCTTAGGCAAGCCAGCTGCCTGCAGGGAGGCTGCTCTCCTGCTTTCGCATGTGGAAGCATCAATCAAGTAAGTTCAAACAACAGCACATCAACTACGTTGCCATCCCAATAACCTTAACTATTAATTCACAACCCTCTGGAGTTAGCTGGGATCAGGAGCGAGGACTTTTCATGCACTAGCATCCTTAAGCAAGGAAAAGGGAGAAAACAGGGAAAAGCAAATCAATGATGCAAGAGATGCCCCAAACTCTGAGTCTATCTGTTATGACAGCCCAAGTTGCAAGAAAACCCTGAGGTCATCTGTGGCATACCCGTATGCAAACTCCAGAGTAACACTCGGGGAGAGCAGTTTCCTGTCATGCTGTTGGGGGAGAGGGGGATAGTTTACCCTGCTCTCCAACCACACAGAGCTCCTGGGGAAAGCTGACCTGTCCACGTGTTCATCAGGGACTTAACATGTTCATGCCAGCGGCACACAGTTAGACAAGTCCTCCCACGCTGCTGCAGCTGGAAGCGTAACACAGAGTTTATCCTGTACGTCTGGAAAGGAAATGAAAAAATGACTAACTGCCGACAGAAGATTAATGGCACCCAGTCTCTTAAACCCCAAACCACTGCAGGGGCTGTGCACTGAGAAACTGCTCTGCCTGCATCTGCTGTAGCGCAATAGCACCTCTAAGAGAGGAACCGTGAACATTTTACTTTGGCCTTGTGCTACTCCACTGCTCCTCAGCTGATTTGCCCTCGGGATGATCTGTCAGAGGAGCTTCAGCAGCTCCTGGCTCTAGGACAGCCCTTCCCCATGGCCCCACCGCATCCCCTCAGCCATAGCAGCAACAGGATCAGGAGCCGAGGCTCGCTCAAACTGACTGCAGTTGATGGGGAGGAGTTTCTCTGGGCTACTTCCAGGGAAGTAGTACCTGCAGCAGGTAGTGGTGGCAAGACCCCTATTTTGGGCAGAAGCCAAAAATTCCGCTGGGAAATTTTGAGGGTTCTGCAAATCGCAGTGGATTCAAGCCACTGTTTTAAAGCAGCCCTGACTGTTTTACAAAATACTCTAGACAGCATTTCCTCTTCTTTCCTTCCCAGAATCTGGAGAATAGCCACTCCTTTGATGCCACCAGTTGAATAGCTATTTCACACAGGCACAAGCAGGCACTGTCACTTCAGTAGCTAAGTTTAATGGTTTGGCAACTCCGCTGGGGCAAACTTATTTTTCTCTAGTGGTGTTTCTTAGAAAGCAAGAGGCTTGCACTGGAGTAATTCAAATGATTATTAAACTATGTACTACTCTGGTAAAAAGGGCTTCAAAGGGTGGGGGTTTTTCTTCCCAAGCCTGTTCTTCACCGTCACTGCAGGGGTGGGTTTTTTCTTCACGAGCCTGTTCTTCACCATCACTGCAGGGCTTCAGCTCAGAGACTACTTGCAGAGCTGTTAAATGCTCATCCCCTTCAAAATTCGATCTTGAGTGCAGAGGATCTGGCAAAGCATCTCTAGGCCAAATCCTCCCTGGGACTGCCTTCTGATCAGCCTCTCTTTCAGGAGTTGTACGAATAAAAATATATCTGGAAATAGAACAGATCAGTGCCTGGAGAGGGAAGAGAGCAGCACACTTGAGCCGCAGATCAGAGCAACACAATGCAGCTCTAACCAGTGGAGCTGAGGCTGTTGGACACAGGTCCACCAATGACAGCTCAAAAGGTGTGACATAGCACAGAGAGCTTCCCAAAATGCTTGTGAGGAACAATGAAAAATGGCTGAGCTGACCAAATCAAGAAACAAGCACAAGCCTGTTCTGGCTTCACATAGAACTACTGAGGTCAGGTTAGAAAAAGGCATGTTTAACTCAAAAGTTAGAGTAAATCCTAATATTAAGGTAAGTGCCTTTTAGAATGATGGAGAAAAAGGATACAGAAAGGAAATAAAAATAAGTGTAATATGGAATTGAGAGGACAAGCAGATATACAAAGGGAAGAAAAACACTTATCTGAGGAGAAAGCAAACATGGAGATAGAGCCCCGAGATGTCTCATTTGTACAAGTCTACAGGTCTACACTCAGTGGAGCAGCAATCACCCATGTACTATTGCTCAAATGCTGGAAAGTGGCTTCATACAAATACCTACGTTGCATGAGGCCAGAGACATGTGCATCAGCAGAAGTATTCACCATTCATTAATGTTAATTCTCTATTTCAAAACATACAGACAACCCACAAAATAACAAAAAAGGCAGATATAGCAAATGCTTTATGCAATCAATTGCATAGCATGAATAGCAAATAATCAGAGAAAACTCTTGGCAGATTCCTCACAGATTAAGTAAATTCAGGCAAATTATGCAATAAAAACTTACAGACAAAGCCATTAGTGGATTGGCTTATAGAGAATGCTTATAAGAGAGAGCTCAGTTGGTTGGATGATCTCTTTGCAATGAACTCTGCCACCTGTAACGCTGAAGTACCTCACAGTCTCTCAGCGGTGTGTTTACTGTGAAGCATCACAGCGAGAACCTTTTGTACCAGTGTGGATTGGCAGCTTTTCTGGATTGGCAGCTTTTCCTATTCCCTTCACATAACGTGAGTTTCCTCTCAGCTGGAAGAAAAGGAATTTTAAGAAACTGAAATCCTAGTGAGAAGAAAAAAAAAATTTTCAAATTGTGGGGAAAAAATTGGGCGAGATGAAAATAGTTTTCAAAACAAACAGAAACATTCATAAATGCAGGACAATTCACTCCTTCCTTCTCTATGGCAAGAAGAAAAAAGTGACATGAACGAGTCTAACCAGCATGCTCGGCCAGACCAAAGGTGGAGTATGGTATAGAACCCCAGGACTCAAAACACACCAATTTTGATATTATACGCATAAACAAACAGAGAGCAGCATAGGGCAGCTTGCTCCACACAAGGTTCACAGAGGGGACACATTACTATTTACAACACAGCACATTAAAATGACAGTGACACACACCACTCAGAGGTGATCATTATTACTGGCTGCTTAAGGGATGATTTGAGAAATGATCTGTAAATTTAATTTTTAATTAAGCCAGAAGCCCTAAGGGCCTTCTGAGTTCAAGCATTAAGGGGGGAAGAGGGGGAAATCAATTCTTAGTGATGGAGAGGTCTAGCAAAATCTAATAGGCCTGGGTAATATATCAAGAAGCTTTTAAGATCAGTCACACAGCTCAGAGGAAAGCCTAAAACCCAATTTCAGATAAAAAAATACGCTGTAAAGTGGAATGGATAGTCACCATTGTTCAAGCTTCTGGAAAGCTACTGTCTTGAGCTCTGACACACATATTACTCAGAAAATAGATAAATGATCAACTCCAGCATACAGAACTTCACAGGGAAGCCCTCATGCTTAGCTCCCACCAGCTTGGAAAAGCAGCCATTCCAAACGACCTTGCAATCCCTCTAAAGCTTCAGCATGGCCAGAAAGATCTACATTAACTAATGAGAAGCAGTCATCAAAACCTCCTGGAAGGAGGCTAATTTGTGCTGAGAGACAAAGCTAGTTCCCTTGATGTGCAGCACAGGTCTATCAGGTTCATCACAGTGACTGTGGCTTGAAGAGACACCGCACCAAGTCCTTCTGACCTCCACAGTGCAGTTTCAGTAACAGTTACAAGATCAGATATCAAAGATTTTTCGTCCCATCTCTTGATTTCAAGCTCACAGGACCAGATGAGTTGCACCTACAGGTGCTGAGAGAAAGGACCAAAGTTACAGAAGGCCACTCTTGTCATCTCTGGGATGTTGTCATGATCAGGGAGGTCCCCAATGACTGAAGAAAAGCAAGTGTTGCACCCATTTCCAAAAGAGGCCAAAAAGACAGTCTGGGGAACAGTCAGCTTTGCCTTGGTTGGTGGGAAAATCATGGAGTGAGTCCTCGTGGACTGGGCTTGGAGAAGACAGCAGCTGTGACCAGTCAGCATGGATTGAACAAAGGCAAATTTTGCCTGACCAACCTGATTGCCTGCTACAGGAGAATGACTGGAGCTGTGGATGAGGGGGGACCCATGGATATCATTCACCTCGACTTTCACAACACTTTCCACACCACCTCCCACAACCTTTTATACAGCTTATGTTGTATCACTCTGGAAGAGGGGAGGCGACAACTAGAAGGTCAAGAGGGTAGGAGTTAATGAGTACCTGGAAGCCAGTAGCAAGCAAGGAACTGTAGGAGTCTGTACTGAGACCTGTTCTCTTCAACGTCTTTATGGGAGACCTGCAGGAGCTGACGAGAGCCCTATTTCCAAGTTTGTAAATGACACCATATTGTGGTGAAGAGCTGATATGCTCAAGGGCAGGGCTGCCACACAGAGGGACCCACAGCACTCTGAAATGGGGGAGAAACACCAAAATCTCTCCTTGAGGACACATCTAACTCCACGTGCACATTTTCAAGAAGAAAGTTGGGCAGATGAAACAAGTGACAAATGAGATGAATGGTCTTGTTTTCACAAACCTTCCCTTCTAAGAAACAAGTCATTTATCAAAGTGCTGTAATCCTACCAACTGTCATAACACTTGGTCTAATTACAGCTGGAGAACAATAAGCTGTACGTTCAGGAAGAAACTGTCTGCAATAAGGTTGGTAGAGAAACTCTGCTATGCATGATCTTACATCACAGGTCCAAATACAAGAACAAATACCACCAGGCAAGGGGTCGGTGACATTTGTATGAAGCAGCTTCATCTTATCTTGCAATTAAAAAATATGGTTGGTTAATTTTTTATATTTTCATATAATGTCATTCCTAGTGCATTAATCTGCATCAGGGAAGGTCTGAAGTGGGTTTTCAGATTCCATGTTGGGGGGTGGGGTGGGATGCGAAATCCGTCTTTTGGAAGAATACAAAGCACATTCAAGAATTGTTAAAAAATGCTAAAAAGCTGTTTGGGTTGAGACTTGACACTGCAGTTTGCTGTAGACATACTGATGTTATTATGGCTCTCAGCAATGTAAGTATCGCTTAACTTCATGCCTTGAAGAAAATGTCCTTCAAACCTCACACTTCAAATCTCACTGGAGACAAACCATTCCTTCCTGCAGTGGTTTCAGCAGGACTATTTGAGAGCATACACTGCCAAGCAGGAATGAACAGCAGCAGGTCCGCAATAGATACATTCAGTATGAGGAGGACATGTTCTTGCTGTTCAGACATCGACACTTCCCAATTTGACACCAGATGCCTGAGTTTGCAGCAGTACCAAGACTGCACATACATTTCATTAACACACTCAAAGCAAAAGAGAGAGGGGAGCAGGGGGAGACCCTCTTACCAGCAACAAAGCTGGACACTTAGGAAAACAGTCTTCATTTGGATTCTCAATACAGAGACTTGGGACTGCCTGCAAAGCAGGATAACACCTGCATCCCGCATAAAGGTGCCAGAGTAAGAACTAGGTAGACAACATCAAAATATGCAGTAACACAAAACAATACACACAGAAAATGAGCACTGGGACCAACGAAGAGTGACTTTGATGGACAGTATCTCAGTATCTCAAAGGTGACTGATTCTAAAGCTCTTCCCGTGGTTTAGGAATTGCTTAGCTTCATGCTTTGAAGAAAATGTACTTGATACCACATTGAAAGAAATCTTGTCATGTGCAACAGCAGATTTTCCATCAGTATCCTGAATATATATATTGCATGCCATCTTCTTGCTGTAGGCAGGGTGGCAAAGAATGGATCAAGTGAGAAGATAATTCATAAAAAGGAGTCTATTACTCACCCAAGATAAAGTATTTTAATGCCCCCAGTGCATCCTCTGCCTTCTGAATTGTACTGGTGTCTGGTCCCCACTGAAGAACTTGGACTCTTGCTGTGGATCCTTCATAAGGCGTTGAGCCCACCAGTGTACACTATGGGATGGATCTTATCTAAATTAAGTGGCCACAGACTCATGGTATCAAGGCACCCAAGATCACTGGTATCGGTCACCCATGCTTCAGGCTTGAAGCAACAAGCTGGTGCTTTATAATGCAGCAGAATGCAAACACAGAGCACATGGCAGCCTGACACTCTGAGCATTGTCCTGGAAGGATCCCACATGGACCATACCATCCACAGAGAGCAGAGGGAAGTTGTTATAAGGAGGAAGGTGTTTCCAGTGAACAAAAAAGTTGTAGATAAATTGAAAGGAATAAAATGTACTCCTGTAAATTTTTCACTTTCTAAACTAAATAAAAAAAAAAAAAGGCACTTTTAAAAGCACTTGTAAACCCTGTTGAAACAAATTATAAGAATTTTAGTTTATTACTTTCTCACCAAAAAAAAAATCTCTGATGAAGAAATAGCCAAGCTGAAAATGAGACATCAGATGATGGTATCGTTTCAGACTGTCAAACTTGATTTAACTCAAAGAAATTCTGGCGCCAACATGCTGCCTCCAGTGGCTTTCTTTGCCTGGGCAGGCACTCGACAGCGGCTCAGACCCTCCTGAGCTCACGCTCCAGGATCCCAATGGAGCCTGAGCCTCCTTGGGGGAAGACAGATGGCAAGTTTTTTGCAAATACTTGTTATCTGTCAGCTCAAATTGTGAGTCACCATTAGCACGCAAGTTAAAGCACGTGCACTGTGCCAAGGTGCGCAGTCAGAGCTGAATGTTTGGGTGAGTGACTCGGTGCACAGGGAGGAGGTAGGGCTGGGGGGGCTGTGCCCATACCGGCAGGTTGGGCAGGGCTCGCGTGCTCAGCGTGGCACACAGGATCAAAGCTTCTACGGCCAAAAATTGGAGTCTGGTCCCTGGAGTTTACTTGACAAGTAGCTCCCAACAGAAGATTATCACTGAGAACCATATTTCACAGCAACCAGAGGGAAAGGTGAGGATTACTCAACTGATCTCCCTAGATTGCACATGCACGCAGGGGGTGATATAATAACCGGAGGCAATACCCTGCGTACGGCACAGGGACTTGAAGAGCACAGGGAGGAGGAGAGGCTGCTGCCCTCTTGCCTTGCTCACCTGTGGCTTTGCAGGCAGCACTGCAGGCACCCTCTGGCACCCACACCACCACAGCAAGGCTGCACCGTGGGCTGGCAAAGACTCAGCCCCACTGCTTTGTACGCTCGTGGGGCAAGCAGTGGCTGCTGTTAGGAGAAATTCAGGCTCCTCCTGAGGTCATGTTTTAGGCTTAGTTGAAAATTAATAGAGGGGAACACTATTAGAGCCATGAAATGGGTATGCAGAAGAGTGCCCTTGCTGTGAATGGAATAATAAAATCAGGTGTGATTTTGAGAACAAACCCCCTGAAAAATGTGTTTGAGCCCTGGAAAGGGAATGCACACCAACCCCAGAAACCCCACCGAGGGCTCTGGCTAAACTCTCCACAATGTCACACCACCACCCCTGCACTGGGGCAGCTGGACCAGCTTATAGGCTGAGGATGCAAGAGGCTTTCTAATCCCCCCCAGCCAGGCACAGAGACTGAATCATTAAAAACCCTCAAACAGCCTAACTGTGAAGCCAGTCCATGAAAAAAGAAAAAAAACAGTCATATGAGTAATGCTGGCACCTTTGCGGAGAGCCAGGCCAGACCCCCGAGGAGTGGGAGTGATGCACCAAGGAACCTGCCGGACCCCAGCCCCGAGCGTGGCCGTCGCTCTGCCCACAATCGCAGCCATGGGCAGACATGCAAGAGCAGTTCAAGGTCTCAGCTAAGCAGACATTTAATGCTATCCAGTTTGTTTGGATTTTCTTTTCTTTGAGGATAAAGCAGGATATGTTAGCTTATTTTGCAATAACAGAGATTTCTATGTCCCAAACAAAAACAAACAAGCAGGAACCAAAAAAAATCCAGAAACATTCCTCTGCTAAAGAGAGTAACCTTGAGACATCTTCTCAGTGATTCACTTGGGCACGATGCCAGAGCTGGCTGGACTTGGGGAGAAGGAGGCAGCGTGGGGAACATTAAGTATTTTCAAGGTTAGAAACCTGTCACTCACCATTTTTTGAGAGAAAATTCTGAATTATTTTTTGTAGGAAACAGAAGTTTTCATGATGATTTTTTTTAAAAAATACCTTTTACTTTTCATTATTTTTCAGTTAAGGTAAAGGAGAAAAACTGATAGAAAATCTGATAAGTGAAACCTTGCTTGACCTTTTATTTCTCCATAATTTTATTAGAAAGAAGCTGAGAATGCCTCCTCCATAAACCCTCACTTTTTACAGCTATTCCAATCTTCCTGTGAAAGGATGAGGGGAGGAAGTGAGAAAAAACGAGTCCTAGATTTGAGGCAAAAATAACATTTCTACAAAAATACATTACATAAAAATCCTACATGTAAGTCATTAATTTTTAAAATAAAACTCCTTTACTCGACAGCTTTTTTTTTTTCTTTATAGAGGTGTTTGACTACCAGTCTGGTATTCACTGATGTTATGCAAATATAAATTCAACAGTCTGTAATTCCTGAAATTATGCATTAAGAGCTACATTTCAAATGCATATTATTCACTATTTGCTGTCGTCCCACTATGAAGATGTCCAGCATCCAACCAGGCAGAAAAGCATCAGAGGTCCCAAGTAATCAAACTCAGTGCAAGCGTTAAACAGCCTGGCTGTGAGGAGCAGCATCATTACTCACACATCTTACCTGTCAACTGCTCACGAACCTTAAGCGTGTCAGAAAAAATGTCAGAGTCACAATCATGAACTCTCTCCTGACCAAAATAATTTGGTGACAACTTATTATTATTATTATTCTAAGAAATGGGCTAACCTGCCCCGCAGATGCTGTCCTTTGTGCACTCACACACAGTTCTTCCTCTGCTTGGGCTCAGCATGAGCTCTGGCTTTAGGTTTTCCTCCTCCACTCATTCATTTTGGGTAATCATATCTACCTGACAGGAAGCATGTTCATAGGACATCTAAGAGCACAATGTCTACATGACAGCAGCTGTATGATTTTTTTTTTTTTTTTTTAAAGCACCATATTGTGTTTCAGCTGGAAGCAGAATGCTGACTATGAAAACCAGATGATGTGCCGGCAGGAACTGTGGAGTCTGAGTAACACAGATGAATTAACCTCCTGAGCTGTCCCGGTGGAAAAAAACGTAACCATCGCTTCTGCCGAAAGGCTGTGCTTTCCCAAATACAGCTCTAAGATCAGAGAAATGAGAAATACTCAGACACTGCAGGCTACAGTACTGTACACACAGGGTATAGCTGCAGTCTGAGGCTCTTTGCACCATAACCCAGCTTCCACTCTGAAGTGTGTATGTGAAGTCAGCAGGAACCATCCACATGCACCACATCCACAGGTGGGATGCCAGGTCAGCCTAGATAATGCAAATCTATTGTCTACTCCAGCTAAACAGCAAAAACTTCTCAACTCTAACGTAGGAACAATTTAGTCCCAGAGGGGAAGCCCCCAACCCCAGAATTATTTTCCTTCCAACAAATGCATAAATATTTTCCTTTAGCCAGGATACGGAGATCATAAAATCATTAGTTACGTTGATACGCAAAGACGCCAACATGCGAGAATCCCCTGGTTACACAGCATTAGTGTTGCAGAGCTCATAATTAAACTTCGATTCCTTTACAACTCAAGACAAGTTCCAGACAGTGGGCTGAAAATACGTCTCAAACAGACCTTCAACATTCAGGACCATCTGTTTCTTTTTTGCATGAAGTATTTTTATTTGCTGCAAGTAATGAGCTTAAACAGATTTTAGGAGGTTTGTTATTAATAAAGGAATGTGAAAAATTTGCAGAAGAGAGAAAGAACCACATTCTGCCCCTGGGTCTGCTCAGGAGCCTGGGCATTGCTTTGAAAGCTCCATTTGCTGTAACATCCCTAAATCCAGATCCAGGTTTCTCAATAAAACATGTTTCATATGAAGGGTGATTTAGTGCTGAAGATAACACTGTTTAGGAGAGGAAGAGAAGAATAATTTCCACACCTGAATCTTCATTAGGAATATACTGCTTCATGGGCAGAATGTAATTAGGCAGGCTGGAGTTCAGCCAGGACATTAGGGTTAATGGCCCTACTGCTGCTAAGTGCCACAGGATACTTAATGAGTGCAAACAGCAGAGGAGCCCACTACGGGTCTCATCCAGAGCATGGCACCTCCACCTGCCTCCTGTCCTGCCGCAGCACCCCCGAGGAGCGCTCCTCCCATGGGGACAAGGGTTCGCACCAAGGGCGAGCAGAGACAGCAGGTACTGCTTTCCCTCGAACCTGTCACTTGTAGGCACCCAGGAGCCAGATGATACCATCAATGATGACAGACAGCAATTTAAATGTGATAAATTTACTATAACCATAGACAGTAAGATCTTATTTAAATTATGCCAAGAGGCTGCATCATCATTGAACATTCAGCAACAGCTTTATACAAGTGGGGCAACCTTCAGTCAGTGCCTCCTCACCACGTCTATTATTAAAGCTGTTTTGGCCAAGACAGATGTATGAAATACATCAACACCAACTGGAAGAAAGTGCATTATCTGTATCACAAAAAAAAAAAAAGAGGACCCTTTTCTCCTCGGCTTTCCTTTTGCTCAGAACAGCATACAGGATCGTAACTCTTCTCCACACCCTTCCCCAAAACCATGCTGTACCACTTTCTCTCTCACACCCGCATGCTCTCGTGGTTCAAATTTCTCATCATGAAAGCCCGAAAGGAGGAAAGCCACCATCAACAACAGAGCCAAGGCAATGCACTGCCAGGAAGGGGGGGACCGCTTACCTGTACAGCTAAAGGTGTCACTAAAGCTGCAACTGCTAACATCAGGAGGTGTTCAAGGAACGTGTGGATGTGGCATTGTGGGACATGGTTTAGTGGGCATGGTGGTGTTGGGTTGATGGTTGGACTTGATGATCTTACAGGTCTTTTCCAACCGTAGTGATTCTGTGATCAGGACTGAAGCACCCCAGGCCCCAATACCTGGTCATTCCTCAGCACCTGCGGGGTGCTGAGGCACCCTGAGGACAGCACTGAACTGCACCTGAAGATATGCTCATGCAAGGAAGCAAGTCATCCTCCAGCTGCAAAAAAACAAAGTGAGACTCCAACCTTCCAGAAAACCAAGCTCATCAACAGAAGGGAGCCAAGACTAACAAAGGTTTCCCAAGCTGTCTTGCCTCAGGCTGCCCAGCCAGACCATTCCTTCTCACGGCCAAGCATAAGACAACGAAGCAAGCCCCTTCCCTTCCCAGCTCACCATCAGGCCCACCTCAGCCTTCTCTTATGCCTCTTTTCCCTAACACAATGCTTCTGCTGCAGCAGCCCCCAAGTCACTCACCCCTGCCAGCCGCAGCCTCCGCTGTCATGCCTCCAAGGATGGAGCTGAACAGCCATACCTCAGGAGTGACTCTCTTCTCTCGGAGCAGCTTTGCTCCTCGCCCCTCAGAGCAGCCATGACCCTGGGGAGGGTGCAGCTCTCGTTAGCACCTCCTCCCCACAACTAACAAGGCCTCACAGGTGCCACGTGTGAGATCGGCCCCTCTGCAGGGCCCCAGCCACAGCCCAGCGCCTGCAGTCCTGCCACACCACTTCGCAGCCACCCACTAAGGCTCACTGACCGCTACAGGCCCTGGGGGTGCGGGGAGCACTGTGCTTTGTTAGCCCCAGGCGATCCCCGGTGGAAGGGACAGATACCCCGTTTCTTAAGCAAGGCATTTCCCATCCAGTAGCTATCAGCTTACAGATGCTGGAGGACGAGCCTCTGGTCTGGGCTCTACACTCACCCCCCACAGCCCCCAGGACAAGGGCACCGTCCGGGCTTAGCTCTGCTGCTGTCATCCGCGATAGAAACATTAGCTTTGGGTGAGCGCTACTTCTAATACCAATACCTGAGCACTGGGGTTAGGAACCAAAATTATTGGTGCAATAGCAATGAAGTGCTGAAGTGTTTAATGCATCAGGCTGGGCCATGTCAGCCATTTAGTTACTGTAGTCAGTCCCTAAATCTGTATTGCATCTGCTGCCTGCATAAATAATGAATAAAGCAATAAATCTGGCAGGGTTACCAAACACTTTCGCTTGGCTTCTCTTGAGCCTCTTAAATTCTGCTGTGATTCATCTGCCTGGCCGGGGCCCAGAGAGACACTTCTTGGAGAAGGGAGGAGAGGGGGTCTTTATTTCTGTGCACGGCTCTGGAGCTTCCAAAACCAATGCCCTTTCAGCTGCAATTCTGCCTTCTCTCTCATTCTTATTGAGGCAGGGAGTAACAGAGAGACTCTTTTGAACTACAGTATCTTACCCTGTTCCAGGTGCAGGTCGCTGATTTTGAGACAGAAATCTTAGACACTTATATTAGGTTTTCTTTTTAATGAAAATCTATGTTGTCAATTTTTCTTCCAAGGCAACACCACCAGAAGTCACTTGTTATTATCCTTTCAGCAAGAACACACCTGCTTCCCTACACTACAAGAGGATCACACTGATGTGGTAGTGGGGAGAGATGCCACCATTCTCCAGGAGGCAGGACCAGTTGCCAGGCTGCCTGCTTGCCAAAGGAGGCTTTCGCATCACCACAGCTTTTGAAGAGCCTTTGGCAGCGGTATTAGGGAGACCCTGATAAGTATGAAGCAACAAAGGAGGGAATTGGTAGACCTAATATGCAAACAGCCTCCAGATAAATAGTAGCAAAAAAAAAGGTTTATAAATACAAAGCCAGGTTTATATCTGGAAAAACTTCTCTTCCAGCTTCAATTAATTGCTGGTTTTTGATTGCATAAATTGCCAAAGCTTTGGCTTTGTTATAATAGCTTTTTCAAACAGAATGACTGCCACCTTTGCCATGCTTTTTACTATTTTCTTCACTCCTTATGCCTTTTTTGGATCTCATCACACTCATGGCGTATTACATCAATTTCTGCTTGTCCCAGCTGAGTTATTTGTTAATAGATACTCTGTCTTTGGCATGTTTCTTTCCATTTCTTCACTGTTGAAAGAAATTATCCAACATAGTGCGATAGCAGTAAAATCACAGTTACACTAATGATCAGCTCCGTAGCATGGATTTTTCTGGTTTTATCATCAGAAAAAAAAAATCAGCAGGTTCAACATGCTATTCAGTTACCTTTCCAGTCATGTTTTTCTATTTCAAAACAATTTCTATTCTTCTTTTACCACAGGCTCTGCCAGTTTGTACCTTACATATCATCCTATCATCTTCATTGTGGCTTTGGGTTTTGGGAGTTTTTTATGCTAAATTTTGAGCTGGCAGTCTGAGAGGCATATTCCTAGAATGTGTGAGACATCAGGATTTGCCTTTTACTCTAGAGCATGACTATTTATTTTTTGCCACCCAACTTTTTTATGCAGGAGCACTTGATATGCAACAGTGCACAGGCTGTCAAGGAGACTCTGACCTGGGACAAATCTCCAATCTGTACTTTGCTTTTGGAACCATAAACACAATACGCTGGGAGCTCAGTCCTGCTCTGTCCTCCAAACAAGCATCTCTATTCTCAATGGCAGATGCAGTCTGATTCACCTGACTGCACTTGTTAATAATACGGAGGTAAAGTGTACTTTATCAATGGATGTGAGTCATTGTTCTCTACTAGGAAAATCCAAAAAAGATTTAACCACTAGCCAAGGAAATTTGCATTTCACTTATTCATAAAGGATAAAAACTCCTTTTTTCCTTGTTCTTAGAAGCCTTTATAAACTGCCAAAGTCAACTTGGGAGCAGGGTAGAAAAGATCTACACAAAAACATTAATAAAATTAATTTGGATCTATTCACAAGACAGAATCTACTTGGCAGATATTTTTTAAGAACCCACTTAGGAAATCGGTAAATACATAAACCAAGTTTTTAAAAAAAAATAGCATAGTGCTGTTCCCCACACATCATCCTACTTAATGGTGCTTTAAATTTAGCTGTGAAATTCTTTAAATCAACCTGAGTAAAATCACATAGTCACTGCACTAATGCCTAGTGCACGGGCTGGGAGATAGCTGGCATTGCCCCTCTGAAAACTGTTGACAGCAATTGTTCCTGCAGGTCTGAGACTGAGAAGTGCTGCAGCTCATGGCGAGATGTCTGCTATTCCATCTCCCCACCCAGCTTTGCTCCCCACTGTCTTCTCTGTGCCTGCGCCACCCGAGCCCAGGTTCTCCCAGGACTCTGCACATGCCGTACCTAAGTAGCTTGAATTCAGTTCAGGTTTCAGATGTCTGCAAATCTCAGCTACCCTCAAAGCAGGCGAAGTCAGGTCCCTTGTAGGAAAGGGCCCACCCTATCTGTCCAAGACGTAGACATGGTGGGGTAGACAACAGCCATAGGCGATGTCTTTTCTGAGCATACTCTCAAGAGCAAGCCCCACTGGGGTTTCCTCTCAGGCCACCCAGGGCTAGCCTCAAATGCAGGCCAATAGCATGGACAGGTGGCCCAAATGGCCTTGAGTCAGCTCTGCTCAGCACTGTAAACAACGCCAGGTAGGTAGGGAAGGCCAACTTGCTTTACCTCCAGCCTTACACATCCAGGAGCTCTGTCTCAGCCCTCCATCAGGCCAGGCACATGACAGCGCTGTGCTTCCCTCCTTTCTCTCTCCTATCTTCTGGTTGCTTTAATCAAGCAGACAGAAACAATTTGCAAGCAATCACCAGGAAAACCCCTCAGTCAGTTCTGGGCAATGTTTTCCATTGTCTCAGGCTGTCCTGCTCCATAAATAATGTTAAACTGCTTCTTCCAGTTCGTGTGAAAGATGGGTGGATACTGTGCCCGTTAGCCCTACAACTACAGCTACATCCGAGGCATGCTTCATGGAAGACATTAATATCTTTTAAACTAAGCACATTTTTTTCTACTGACATTTTCTTTAATGTTTTTAAGCTCTAGAACTAACTAACTAACTAACTTCCTTCCTCCTTCGGCACATATTAGCCTTTACCTGCCAGATCCTCAGCTGGAATAAATTTGGCCTCCTGACCTTGATTCATTAAATGATGTGAACATGTGCATTCAGTTAAACAGGCTATTCGCATGCTTAATGCTTACAGATGAATGTTTGGCTTGCATAGACCTTCAGTTGCAAATTGGAGAAGGACATGCCCAAGTCCAACCTGTTCTCCAATATACCTGTAAAACAACATGTGCCCCAAACAAGCTGTTCTGAAACAGGAAATACCCAACCTGCCAGGCACTTGTTCAATTACTGCCTGATATTGTGGAACATAAACATCACTGAATAACAGCAGTCCTTCAAACACGGAACAGTAATGTTGAGTAACTGGAGCATAAATATAGTTCACCTTAGGCAAGAGATAAATTACATTAATAAAGTGTGGTAGTGTTCTTTAATTAGTTTGATTAGGCATGATAGAAGACAGTATTGTTCAGAAAAGCCTCATTTCCTGAAGTAAGGAATTGTTGCTGAAGATCCCAATCTCTGGGTTTTGTGGTTTTTTTTAAACAGGTTCATTAATTGCTAGAGTATTGCTTTAAAGAGGATTTCACAGAACAGGCAAACATGGGGTCATTAGCAGAGGCTGATGCTGCTACACTTGTCATTTGGTGTCCATGACCCATTTACCTCTCATACCTGGATTCAGTTGCACTCCTCTCCAAATGGATCCTACAGATCTTCATGCTCAGAGGGGTTTCAACAGCTGCGCCCTCCATCCCATCAGCCTCTTCTAGACATGTGTGGCCAGCTGCCCACAGTCCCTCTTTTACAAGTCCATTTCTATATACAGAGAGGGAGAATTAGAAAATAGTTTCATTACCCATCAAGGTAACTCAAAACCTTCAGAAGAGTCTGTCAAGCCACCATGCCAATGCCCCGTAAGACACAAACTTCAGACACGGCTCCCATTTTCTCTGCTGTATGTTACGTATTTATTTACTAGATTTACTGTGCCACTAGACTCAGCAAGACCTGCTGTGCTGCTCATGCTTTGCAAATACGTAAAGCTGTGAAGTGTCAGGTTTGGAGGATCTGTTTAATAGTGGCCTCATGGTGCCGGACCTGGCTGCAGAGGCTTTGCTCAGGCTCTGAACCCATTTCTGTTCAGATCAGGTCCCAGCACCCTGCTCCCCACTGCAGCCCTGGCCTTCGAAAAACTATATACAGGTTCCTAATTCACTTATGCACTTGAATAAATTCCAAAACATACCTTTAGGTACCCAAATATTTCTGTGTATCTGACTACTAGGGTACGATACTTGCCTTCAGAAATCAGTGCAAATTCTTCCTTTGATTTTGCTGTAAGAACAATCATATTCTTTCTGAACTCAGCAGCTGGTTTTCTATTACATACAAGAAGGTACAGATTGTGGCTAAAATTTAAAAATGGTCAGTGTACGGTTCCAGAACAGCTTGTGTCCCCAGACAGGAGAGAGTCAGTCCTGCCACAATACGGACGCCTTGCTGTCACCAAACCCTAGTTTTGTAAGTCAGCTCCGCTAAGGTGGATAAAGTGGTCTTTCCTGCCCATTGATCACACAAATCCAATGTGGAGACTTGTTTTCTCTACATGACAGTTACAGGAGACAGACCTGATTAAATATTTCTGTTCTGATCAAGAAGCATCTCACAGGCAATCCTGTGACTGCAAACCAAATCCCTCCCCAGAGCTCAGCCGCACGCTCTGCCTGATGGGCTGTGCTTAGCTACGCTTCTTCCAGACCTGTGAAACAATGCGCTTTGATATCAATGCACAATGTGTTTTGAGCTTTAGGAACAGAGATGTATTCACCTTCACACTCTTATCCTTGAGATCCGGCAAAGATTGTTTACAATCAAAGGACACTCAAGGTTTTCACATCTTTCCTGAAGTACATACAGAACAAGTGTTCATCCACTCTTGCACATCTCTCCTTAATGCCTTCCAGTTAAAATGCTGACCGAGTACTTTATTAATGCCCAAACAGCCAGACATCAAGGCTCCATGTGCTGTCTGTTTATCAAGCAGCACCAAAGACTGTACTAACAAGTCTGAAGATACTGAATTTGATTTACCTTTCAAGCACAACCTGTTCCCTACAGGAATGCTCTGTTACAGGTCTTTTGATGACACTGGAACAGTAACTGATCGAACACATTTCTTGAAGCTATGCCCATGGCTATTTATTTGTTGTGTTTGTGACTGCTCAGTAGAAGAGAATATGGCCTTGATGTTGCTCTCAGTTGAACAACTAAGGATTAACTCCTGTGAAACCAGTGCAGTTACCCCAGAGTTACATTTGAAATCAGAATTGACATTAGCATAGCTGAATAATTACAGTCAAATAAAGGATGGCAAAACACACAGGCTTTGCTTTTTTCTCCAAAACACTGTAGTGTAAACCCTTTTGGACCAGTACAACTCAAAATACTGTTCCCACTGATGCCAATTGACATCATTGCACTTCGTCTGGTCCAGAGCCTGGTAGCTCAAAGGTAACCAGAAGCACAGTGGACTTCCCAGGGTGAAATTTCACAAATTTCAGATTACATTCTTGTTTCTGCCGGTCAACCTCTGCGACATGCTGAGCCCACTGCTGTGCTGCCCCCGACCAAATGGTCTGACAAGTCTGACAGTCTTCAGCTCAAATCACTTCTCTCATCCTTCAGGTCCTCTTACAATATCATAACCTCTTTTCATCTCACTGTGGAACATCCGAAATGCTCCGTGACACAGTTACTAGGTGGATTTGAAAGAAAATTCCCCTGAGAAAATTCACCTTTGAAAAAGTTCCTATTGGAATATTTTAGAGTTCCCAATGGAAACAGGGACATCAGGAAGAAAGCAGATTTCATGTTTGCTTAAAGTATTAAATAAGCTTTTGATTCCAAGCTAAGTGATACATTTTCGTAAACAGGGACACAATTTAAATGATTTATTTTTATTCTAAAAAGATGATTGTTTTCCTTCCAAAACACCTCATTCTAATTGTTTTTTCTAAAATTACATTTTTAGGCACAGACAAAAGTAACAGCCCCCAAAACCCTATTTTCAAAAAAACCCTTCATTGGATTCCTTTTAAGCTAGCAATACTTATGACTTGTATCCAAAGAACAACCAATAAAGGCACTTTCTGCCTCTCCCTTGCTAGCCTTTAAAACAATCTGTCCACCAATCCAATTGTTCCATCTGTTTCCAAAACAAAATTGCATTTTACTACTAGGATATTCTCTACCCAAATGCTGAACAGCTTGTAGCTAAGGATTAATCCATAAAAACCTGAAAACAATATCTTATTAATTTACAAAAATCAATATTCCAGTACACATTTTGGAGCCAGTTCATTACAGTTAAGCCCACATTTATACGACAGTCAATGGAAAACTGTCCAAAATGTATCTGTTTACCTATGAGACAAACTGGTTGCTAAACCTCATTCTGCCAAAAACAAGCTCTGTGACAGGACTGTGGTTCAGGGAAAAAGAAAAAGTGATCTTATAGTGTATGTAGTCCTGGTGCAGTAGTTATTTCTTCTTTAGCAGAGACTAACACAGGAATTCTTTGGTTTTCTTGCTCTTCTTCCCCTGTGGCCAGGATATTTTAAAAAAAAGACCAAGCTCTACCTGTTCCAATGACAATTCTTCATGAGGGCTGTCTGTCAATTCAAATATCCTTGAAAAGGATGTGGCATCAGAACAGGCTTAGTTGCCTCAGTCTGGGTGTCCCATCGCATTCTTTTGAATACTGAATCCTATAAAGCCTGATTTTCCTAAATAACTCTAATATCTTTAAAAATATGTGGGAAAAAAGAAAACTTTCAAAGCCTATAGCTCTTACAATGGCGTTTTTACTAGCAGTCCAAATGCAACAGCCATTGATACTGATGAGAATTCTTCCACTGGTTTCATCTGATCTGAGATCCCAAAAGTAAATGAAGCCTGAAATTCCCAGAAACAGAACTCCATTGTCATCCAACAAATATATATATGTACATAGGTATGTATGTATGCATGTATATATATGTATATACGATAAATTATTATATTTCTTTTGCCAATAATGGAAAAAGTTTATGTAAATATATTTATGTTTATAAGTTTTTTCGTTACTGACAACTAAAGTCTGATCATTTTTCACATGGTGACATCAGGCTCTAAGATTTTCTTCCCTTTCTCCCTAGTTCCCAGAATGAAAGTGGTTCATGAATCATGAAGGTTAAATACAAATAACTTGCATTACCACTCACAGAAGACATGTGGTTGATTGCTGTCTGCCTTTATTGTTAATTGCTGAACAGCAGCATACTGGCACACCTACCACAGGCTTCTGAAGATAAACAAACACAGCATATACCCTAATTGTTTGTGTTCTCTTTACATCACTCTTTCTTCCAAAACAACATCAGTAAAATTCACAGACCCTGTCCCTTAATCTCCTTTCCCTTACGCTAAACACATTAATTCCTCTGGCTGGTAACTCCTGTGTTATACCAAGTCAGAGAATAGTCAGGTCAAACAGAAAGACCTCAAAGCAGTTCCAGTAAATTAAGTCATCTGCTCTCCAAGACCAAGATTTCGTCTCCACCCCTTTCCCATAACAAGCTGGGTTAATTCCACTTCTGCTCCCAGTGAAAACGCTGAGCTGATGTTCCTTCCAACACCAGAGTATGACGTGATCATATCAGACATATACTGCACCAAGAGAAACCCACAGAATGGGGGAAAAAAAAATATTTAACACTCACCATAGAGTGGTTTAGGGAGATGGAGTAGTTCCATCATTTGACCAAGCATTTCTTTCAGGTTTAAGCTCCTTGAAAAGGGGAAATATTCTGCTGAGGAAAGCAGCCACCCTGCTCCACTGTGCTGGTGTTCGCAGCCCTCCCAGGCTCCCTGGGCCTTTGCCAGCCCTTCCCTGGGTTATCGAAGAGATTTCTCATTGCTGTCAAAAAAGAAAAAAGATGGGTCAGTCAGGCCCCCAGGACAAGGACCCCCAACAGCATATTTTTTTTCTGTGAGACTGGGTCTGGCTAACCACAAAGGCACAACTCCCCTTTGGAAATAAATATTGCTCGTGCAAGGAATTGTCCTTTAACATGCAGCACTTTAGCCTTCCTGCAAACTGGAAATGCCTCAGTAGCTTGGAGCCCCAGCCTCTGAATATGCAAATGCAATTTGATTCATGAGATGAGATGCATTGTCAAAGGAGCTCTGAGAAAGATGACTGCACAGATTAGATACAATGCATTTCTCAGATGAAATCCATGGATTCAGACAGGAAAAGCAGCATATTTGCTGGGACGATATATCATCTGTGTGGTGATTCTCTTGAGTTCCCAGGTCACGTTCTTGTTAACTTCCCCATTGCTATCCCTCACAGACTTTTTTTTTTTTTCCTCCCTTTCCCATGACATTAACCAAATTCTGCTGGAGAGCAAGTGTTTCTTCTCATTGAATTTCATTTTCTCTGTAGAAACAGACTAGCAAGGACCATATTTCCCACTCTATTCTTGGCCATGTCATGTTCCTGACACTCAGGCTGAAAAATCTAGAAGGCAACAATCTTGCAAAAAAATTTAGATTGGCATGCAGAGGAGATAAAATCAGTAACAGAAGTGATTAAGGAGCTGTAGGTGCTACTTTACAAGGAAAGACTGAAAAACCTAAATCTGTACAACCAGGCTGAATGATAATTACATCAGGACGTCTACAGGCTATTGAAGCATTAAAGGCCAAATCTCCAAAGACCTGGAAATCAAGAGAATTTGGGCACCTGACTGTCTCTGAGAAGCCAGGTGAACAGACCAGAATCTTCCCCCCACACCCCTAGGTCTTTTGAGGAGAATTTTTAATTCCAACATCACATCACTGGAACCAGCTGAGTTAGTGGAACTTCAAGTAACTCCCTACTTGTTACGGGAAAAGCAACAGAATTACAGCTGAAGAAATTAGAGGCTATTTAGGGTGATCTACAGAAATGTTGCTAAATAATCGGGTAAAACTGAAAGAAAAAAGTCGAAGTATAAGGTGAGAGTCTCCTATTTCCAGATCAGTGGCAATGGAGGAAAGAGTAATGGTGGAAAATGAAAGCGTCAGTTACTGACGCCTTGGAAAGTGGAGTGGCCAAAAATGAGTGAAGAGAGTGTTGCCCTAGCAAGTGAATCAATGTTTATCTCTAATTCATATTTTGCATTTATTAACTGCTGTATCACTCAGGACAGAGTAGCCAGAAAATTAGAAGCTTATCATTTCTTTTCAGATGATAGGAAAGAAGGAAGGAGGAAAGAGAGGAAAGGATGTCAGGAACCTCTAGAAAGCCAACAGTCGAGAGTATGTGTATCACGTGTGGAAGGCAAAGATTCAGATCCCCACTCTGCACCGCACGGCGCCTTGCTCCCTTGTGGGAGAGTTTCAGAGGTCTTACCTCTTCACTTTCCTGTAGAAAAAATGAAACACTGGACCTTGCAGTCCTTTACAGAGCAGAATTCCTGGTTCCTGGCCAGTCCTACCTCGCAGTCTAGCTAGCTTGCAAAGCTGGCAAGCGTGAGTATTTCCACTGCCCAGAAGGAGACAGAGAGGAAGGTACACTGATTGACCAAGGTCACCCAGCAGGCCAACAGCAGAGCCAGCAAGAGGTCCCAAGTCTCCAGAGTCCTGCTGTGAGCCATCCTGCCTGTTATTACTGGCTGTTTCCATTCCTGATATCCATCACTCATTACAGATGTCATTAAAATCCAAATAAAACACAGCAAATAGTTATTATTAATTTCCAAAAAAACATACAAGGCTGTTTTTCCCATTGATTCCTGGCGGATTCTTTCTTGAAATTTGCCAGATTGGTACAAACACAAATGAATATAAATTAGCGATATACGACATGACATGAATGAGAGCATTCACTCTCTTTAATAATTCCCACAAGCATTTTGTCATTTTTCTGTCAGTTCTGTTGATAAGAAAAGAAACCACTTCGCATTTTAATCTCTTTTCCCTGAGCGCATTTTGTTCTTAAAGTTAGCTGATATAAAGCTAACATATTGGAAATGGGGGAGGCTGGTGAGAAATAGGGAAGAGCTCTCTTTGTTTCTCTCTATTTCAGAGTGAACAAACATCCATTGGCACTTTCGCAGGCATCTCACTCCTCCCCCCCATCTCCTCACCTCCTTAAAATATGCAAAGACATTTTCTCTTTGAACCTTTCTGAGAAGGAAAAGGACAGATACTTCAAGACAATCCTCTTGATTAATCCAAAAATTTTCAGCAACAGCCACCGGCTTCCTCTGCATGACCTTGATGTCAGGCTCAGAACTGTGCAACTGTATTCTCACATTTTCAAAACCGGACCACGTCAAAGGCATCTAGACGTTGCCTGCATCTTCATTTTCTGGCTCCAGTCAAATGAAGAATAGAATCACAGAAGAAACAAATGGTGAGCTCAAGAGTTGGTGATGAACACCATGGCCATGCCATCCTCCCTGCCCAACCCTGGAAAGTTTATTGCCGCATTTGGATTTTGATTTCTCATGTACTTTCTTGCACACTACAAAGCAAGCCTGGAGCTCTGCACAGCATATCTAGGGATAATCAAAAACAATATGATGAATTTATGACAAAAATGATTCAATGATGCAATATGATACATTGCAATAATATGACTATTACATTGCACAGAAGGAAACAAGAATGGCTGGGAAAATACAAAAGGATACAAGAGGGTATTATTTGTTTGACATGAACTGAGTAAGATATCACAAGAAAGGAAGGAATGAGGAACTTCACCTTGTGCCCCAAAAGTCAGTACAACTTGCAGCAGCTGCAGCAGATGTTGAATGGGGCAGCAAGTGAACCGTGAAGCATCAATGTCTTTTGATTAATTGGGCACAAAAAGCTAGTATGGTCTTTCAGAGGGAAGTCTAGGTCCATGAGACCATGAGTCTGGGTCCATATGGAATTAACTCTTCAGAAAGGGATACTTCCATGTAACATGTCCAAGACACTAGAAAAACAACTAGCTCTTGTGAATATAGATGTTTAGCTATCCCCCAAATCAGAGGCATCTAATAAAAATCTGCTCTCATATCAGTTTAGATCGCATTTCTTGGCTAGAACCCATTTCCTATGAATATATAGTGTGTGTTTGTGGCTATTGCTTAATCTTTTTCATGCCTCTCAGAGCTAGCTATTATCCATCTTGCCGAAAGTTATTTATTACTTTGTGATTATAGGCAAAGTAGGTAATGACCTATTAAATCACAAACCAATGCTTATTATCACCAAAACCAAACTCCAATTGCTAGAAAAGAATCGCTTAATTTCATGTGTGGTTAAGAGTTTACTTTGTTTTGCAGCTGAGATAATAGATGGTCATTGCAAACCTTTTTCCCAGGAAACTGGCAGTTGGAATAAGTACTCTATAGCTCATGTTTAAACTGTAAACAGAGGAAGTGTTCTTGATACATATTCCAGGCACAGAGCTATGCCCAGGGTAGCAGAAAACAATAGCAAATATATTTTCAGTTTTATCTTACAATGTGCTCTAAAAAAGTGTTGGCATTTGTCAACACACTACTTTCTCCCTTTGAACAGCTAGAGGTGGATTACGCAGACAGGTACAAGGCAGGTGACATGTGCAACCTCCCTCCAATCATTTCAAATTCTCCCCCAAAACCAGGTGTGACTGCCCTGAATGAAGACTAGATCCAGCATAGATACGGGCACATTCTTCCACTTGCAGCAGGAGAAATAGGGAGGCAAAAACGGGTGCCAAACCTTAGCACCATCTTTCCAAGAAAATGCTCCTTTTACCAAACAAGAGAGCCAAGTGTTGGCCTGCATCGTCACTTGTGGACTGATGTTTTTGTGATTCTGGATGAATTATTAGTATTGGCTCTGAAACGTACACAAAATCATATAGTGGCAGAAACAAGCCCTAGCAAGGAAACAGCAAAAAAGAAACATGATAGATATTTACATCAGGTATAAACCAACTGTATGTATTCTACATGAGATACTATATTTAACTGGTAATCAAATAACTACCCAAGAGTATTTGATAGCCAGAGGCTAAAAAATCTTGCTTGGAAAGAATTCAAAATCAAGGCCAAATAAAAAAAAAAAAAATGCAGTTAAGTTTGACATGCTTACATGAAAGACTTTTGTGATAAGCAACTGCAAGTATTCTGCCAAGACCTGACTGACTGCCAAAAGGTCTATAAAGGTTGCAAGCAAATCACTGGCTCAGGTCTCCATCCAGAAACCTGTGAAGTTTAAAAAAACTCTTTGCAATGTTCAGTGAATTACTTTCCCCACTCCCAAATAGCAACCAGTGTAGCAAAAAAGTGTTTGTTAAGCAAAACAGGAAAACACCAGTGCAGTAGATAAAGCAATCATATAATATCTGCACATAATACCTAGTTCATGAAGTATAATTAAAACTATTTTACAGTCTCTCCTCCAGCAAGGTGGTTCCTAAGACAGCTGGTTGCTATCTTCCTTTTGCAATACCACCATACTCACAGGTCAGGATTCAGTCAGCCGTAAAGCCTAATTCAAGTCACCGCTGATTTGGCACAAGCTGCATCTCTGCTGCCAGGCAATTCTCTCCCCACTGCACCCATGCTTGACCTCCCCATGGCAGGCTTCCTCCCATCTACTTTCTCAGCAAAAACACATGAGCCCCAGTGCTTGTACACGCAGAACCCCCTTCAGTGTTAGTTTTTGCTTTCCAGCTTAAGGAAGCTCTTCCAAAATCTGTCTCAGCGTTCTCTTTTTCAGGCTCAAACTTTTGCATCCTGGTAGTAGAAGCCATTGCCTGGCTACATTTAGGGAGATACTAAGCACACTTGGGCTTAATAAATCACACACTGGTGAACTTTTCATCATGATATGCCCCCTCTTTAACAGAAATTTCTCTCAAAGAAAAAAGAAAAAGAAAAATGTTCATGTTTCAGCTCCTTTGGGCCCTTACATTTATCTTTCATTCCCTCCACTAGACTTTTTTGCCTGTTTTGGGATCCTCTTGCCTCTGAAAATCCAGCTCTAGGGAGGGAGTCATGGGGTTTTATTTTGCTTGAGACTGCAGTGCCCAGGAGTGTGCAGCCAAAGACAAAAAAGCAATAGAACATTATTCCTGACCGTTTTTGATCCAGTTCTGCTGCTGTGGCAGCATGAGATTTGAAGTCATTTCTTATGCTCACTAAAAAGGCTGAATCCTCAGCTGATATGAGCAGGCATAGCTCTGCTTTGACTTCAGCACAAGATGTCTGATGAAAATAAGTCTCAATAGCATTGGAATCCAAAGTCAGGTGTCCCTGTGTGACCCCACATACAGTCATGCAGAGAGAAGGGTAAACAACACATTTTCCTCAAATATGTGATTTCTCTTCCAAGAATAGCCCCTATAGACTATCAATAAAATAGCTTTTTCAGAAGCAGTTAATTGTACAATGGAACGCAGAGATCCAGAAAATCTCCAACGTATCAGCAGAAAACAATTATGAGAGACCTCAGCCCAAGAAAGCACATAAAATACATTAGTTACAGCATGTGGAAAGTCCTGATGACTTCTTTCTAAAGAGCCCAAAGGGTCTTAGATTCCAGGAAACTATTTGCTATTATGGGTTTGCTAATACTGATGTGGAATCGGGGTGCTTTGGGCTTTGCCTGTGCAAGATCTAACAGAAAGCTTAACTGTCCTTTTCTTCTAGAGCCAACTGCTTGTTTTTCTTCTCCCCATTATAAGCACTTTCAAAAATGAAGACCTAGAAGAAATGTGTACTGAGGGTTCCCAAAATCCTGCAGCTGAGAGAAAAGTACGAGGGAATTATTACTGTTTCTATTTATTTATTTGTCTTGAAATACTGCCCAGAATGTCATACAACACGATAGGATGCAGGATCTCTGCAGAGAATAATTCACAGTCTAAATAAAAAGACCGGCCAAACGTCTCACTGGGTGCTCACATCGTGCCAGCCACTTCTTAGATGCTATCAACCCAGATGCCATAGCCAACTCGCAATAAACACTGATCTTTTCCTTTTCTTTGTCCCCTCCCACTGCTTTGCATTAAAGCCCATGCACTGGAAGAGACACAGCGGATACTGGAAAGAAAGTCAGACTGGTGACGCCTAGATACACAGGCTTTCCAGCCACAAAGCAGAGACACTCCTTGAGCAATCCTATGTTTGCAGGACTGTCCTGGCAGTTCTTTTCTGTCTTCCTTGGCAAGGAGTTGGAGGATCCTTCTTCCCAGCCACACTTACGTGGAACCCGTGCTTGCCATACAGCAAAAAAACATAAAAAATATATTGTCCATTTTAAATGGGCTATATAACATTCTCTGCATGAAAATAAATAGACTTTAGCATAAAGAAAAAGACCTTTCCTAGTTACGTAGATACTGTTTACAACATGTCTTGGTAAATATGGTCCTCCCACTAAAATAGGAAAAATGTTGCGAGCTCAACAAAAGAGCTAGAGAAAGTTTACCTCCACCCTGCAAAGCAATCTCCCTTTTTACTTGTTGTTGGCTGTAAGTTTTGTTAGGTGATTCATTGGGAAATTTTTCGATAAAAGTATTTGCCAGGACACTTTAAAAATGTGTTAGATTTTGAACAGTACTCACAGAACCTATCCAGCTGAGAAACAATCCACAGAAATGGTTGTTCTGCAGAATCCAAATTCAAAGGCCATGATATTTTGTCTTATAATTTCTTAAGGAAAATTGTAGATTAAAAAAGGCGTGCTGGGGAAAAAGCTGTATGAAACCATAGGAGCTCAAGTCTTTTGAATTCTAACATATATTTGCAGGTCAGTGACTGAGAAGTATCCATTAGCTCCAAACATACCTCATAAATTTCTTTAACAGAAAACACAGGCTTGGAAGGTAATGCATTATGTTAGTGTCTATTTCTTTCCATTTCAGAAGAAGGAGTTTCTGTAGTTACACCCTCTCTAGCCTAGGGATCTGTACACTACTACTGTATAGCACATGCTCTTTTATACCTGAACATTCTGGATAGATGGCCCAGGTTGCTCACTAATTGGGTCATCACTTGTGAGGAGTGAGTGTCACTGCACAAAATTTGCAGTCCAGTAGCAGGTGACAGCTCTGCTCACAGTTGCATTTGTTTCTACTACAGTTCCTCCCACCAGATGAGAGCTGGTCTTCAGGATGTAGCCCTATAGCTTTCTTGCATGATGGCTGTGTAAGAGGAATCCCATTCTGGCCAGGCACAGGGCTCTTCCTGTCTCCCTGTCCCACTTACATTGCCTTTACCAGCTGAGGAGGCTCCAAAGATAGTATTCTCCTATGGAATACAGACCTGCTACAGCCAAGTCTTGGGGCAGTCAGGGATTTGGCTAGAGGTGTGGGCTTCCTCTTCGTCATGTAGGCTCAGGTTTCAACCTGACATGCTTTCTGGAAACATCCAGGACAACATTGAGGCCAGAGAGCTGAGATGAGATTTGCAGTCCCACAGGATAGACACAGATCGAGGTAACACTTTTCAAAGTACTTACATTGATGTAGGGGTGCTCAGCCTGCTTTTAGAAACTTTCTTCTGAAATCTAAAGAATTCTTAGAAAAAAACCCACATGACCAAGAACCCTCCCCCCAAAAAAACCCCACAAACAAACAAACAAAAAACCCACTTATTTCAGTCCTCACCTGGTCAGTGTATAGCTACACCTCTCTGTAGGTCTGGCATCACCAACTAGGAGCAGTGCCTTGTTGCAGACCCAGTCCATCCCTTTCAGCATCCTTGGTGTTCAGTTGCTTGAAGCTACCCAGTACCTGCAGAATCCAACTTGCAAATCCAAGGGTATTAAATTTCCTTTAAAAATACCTTCTTTTTCCGTTTTGGAGGTTTTTTTCAGCCAAGGCAATCATTACTTCTCATAAATAATAACTGCCAGCTGTGAGAAACATTGAGTTCCCTGTTCTAAAAATGTTTTATAATTGTTTCTCTCTACAGCAAAGCATTTTCTAACTATTTTGTGGTGCACCCAGCCAATCAGGGGATGTAGTAAAGGAGTATTGATAAGGCTATCACTGTCAGCCAAAAGGTCTGGAGCCCCCAGAGTGCACTCACTAAGTAGCAAGCGTGCTGTTTGCAGCACACTGGCAAATCTCTTAGGATTACATTGCAGGTGAGGATGCTTAAGAAATACCACCACATAGAATGAAAATATGGTATCCAACATGTTAAAATCACGCCCTTACCAGATCTAGGATCTGGTTCTTTGCTTTTAAATTGTCATTCCAAAAAGAGCATGTATTGATCACGTGAAAAAACAAAATAGTTTCTTAGGTAATTAATGCCTAGGACAGAGTTGAGAATGAACAGCGAGGCTGAAGAAGACATTACTTTTGCAGATGGTATTGCCCACAGATGACGGCTGCAAGAAAAAAGCAAGTTGACTAAGAAAATAACTCTTGTTTTAAGTAACTTTTTCTGAAACAGAGCTGGAGCACAGGGAAATGAGCTGCTCAAAACTCACTTGTCAAACAGTTCACATGAATTCAGACAAATTTTGATTTGCACGAGTTTCACATTTCCAGATTTTCCCTTTTATATCTATAGTTACAACAATCCTAAAATGAAAAGAAAAAAGTCCTAGTTTAAATGAGTGGGGCCCAGCAACCAGGAGAATTGATGTTTATTCATTTATTGAGCCTCCTCTGAGGTTTGAACTTTTTGTGAAAGTCCAAAATGGGACAAGATTTGGAAAAATGAGCACTAATGAGTGGCCTCACTTTGTTCAATCTACAAAACAGAAAGCCAATGGTGTAAGGTTGATAGCCTTTCTACACATTAAATGTTATTATAAAAGGACGGTGAATTCCAGGTTATTCTCCACCCTAGTGGTTGAGGAAGCAGGGAGGATGGATAAGAAAAAATATGCTTTATTAGCATCAAAGAAAGATGTGCTTTATTAGCATCAAAGATTCTTTTTGGATACTAAGAAAAATATTTTCTTAAGACAGTAAGGGATTGAGATACGCTGCCTTTGGATGTGCAGATGTTGAGAACAGTTATACTGTCATATGTCTTGGGAGCTGTGTGGGCTGACTTGATCCTTCCTCGGAGCAGCACCTTGAGCTAGACAGTCTCTGGAGGCTCTCTCCAGCCGTTCCCTCCCAGCTTTCTATGTGATGCCCTGATGCGACATCCAACAGAAACATTAATTCTGCCTTCCTGTGGCCAGAGTTCTAGTGGTAAATATCTGACGGGGGGATTGAGAGGAAAAAGTCTTCACGCCAAATGAGAGTACGGATGACAAAGACGGCCTTCAGGCCAGGGCCTGGGCAACGAGGGAACAATCACATAAATGCTTACAGCAAATCCAGCTGTAAAAAGCAGCCCACAGTCTGAGCAGAGGCAATACATCTTTGAGGGACAGAATTTCTGCAGGAATTAGTACTGCCATGTAGAAAGGCACAGCTTCTGCTCAGTAAAATGAAATAATCTCAAATGGGGTCATGATTCCCACAGCCAGATTTTGGTGGTTACTTACACTATTAGGAAAATGCTGGCTGAGGAGGTAGTCTGAGCGTTTCTAACGTTAGGTCTCACCATGCTGTCAATAAAATCAAAATACTTCCAAGGGGGAAGAGCTAGATCAGTGCAGCAGAGCAATTCTGCAGCAAACAGGTTGGGTTTTTTCTCCTCTGGCATCAGGAGTTTCAAGCACTCACTTCACTGTCACGGCAGCAGCCGCTTTAGATGTCTGACCACCTGCAAGTTCTGCTTCTTTCTCACAGAGCACCGTATTCATGCAAGTAGCTGCTGACATTTGGTCTTACTTCTCCCCCAGGAAAGGAGAATGTCACTGCTTCTCTGCTTGATTGCCAAGAGGTGGTTGGCTGTCATTGTTCCTTCTTATCGCTGAGCTCTTCTTCTCCTGCCCAAACTTGTTGGCTCTTGTAGGCTATTCTGGTTTTGACAAAACACAAGCAGGAAGCAATCCCTCCCTCATACCAGGTAGCAGAGTCATGGTACTGCTAAACTAACTGTATCTTCTCACAAAGCTTTGGGATGAAAGAAATACTAATTAGTCATTTTAACTGTAGGGAGAGCTGGATGAGAGCCAGTATTTTCCAAAGTGACTTGTGTGCTTAGGCGTCCCCAGGTTTGGGAAATATTAACAGCTCCATTTTCAGAAAGCTGTGGGAACTCATACTTTGGGGAGAAATACGTTAGGATGTGTGTCTGAATGTCAGAGGCCATCTCAAAACTGAGCGCTCAAACGCAGAGTTATTCTTAAATTTAAACAATATAAACAATAAGCAGTAAGTTGAGAAATGTCAGGTGTAGAGCTATGCTCCAGGAGGGAGCAGCTGGCACTCCCCGCAGCCCTCCAGCAGCTCGGCTGACAGGGTAGGGTGCATGATGTATGTGCACGGTTACTAATCAGTGACAGGGCTTCAGCTTTGACATGCTCATCAAACAGTTTAACACCTCAATGGCGCAGCATAACACAATTCATTTTGAAGGTGCTCTACCCCCATTCAAAATGATGGCTGGGCCATGTTTACAGTGAAATTGCATTTGTCTTTATAGCATATGCTTTCCAGATACTGGGAAAACGTAAATTCTGTGTCGGATGCTAACTCTCAAGATGGGTAATTTGGCTCCAAGCTAGCATCAGGCATGGGGATATATTAGAGCCTACAGGAGAGCTCAGCACAGTACCTATAAAGGCAGGTCGGGCTGTGAATGTGCAGACTCTCTCTCCCTCACTGCATTTCACCTCCATCCACACCACAGCCCCCTCGCCCTGTGCACAGCTGAACGCTGTTTGGCTGCTGTAAGTGTCACACACAAGAAGAGCACTTATATAGCAGTGATTTATGCCCAGTATTCCCAGCTGTGCAGATCACACAAAGGTACTGACAATACGGTATCAGCTAAATAGGACGCCGAGGTGTATTTCAGCAATGAAAACACAAACTATGGCGAAAGAGAGGACACACACAGAAACACATCCCCTTGCTGGGAAACCACAGAACATGAAGAAAATAGCTTAGATATGTCCAATGCAGGGAAAAATGTCTTAGTGATAGCTCAGTTTGGCTCCATTGGCAGCCACCCAGTGATTTGACCCCATCACTCTTCCTCTTCATCCTGTAAGGTCCCCATGCACCTCATGTCAACACCTTCTACACTCTGTTTACCTCTGCCTCTCCATGCCTATCCTCTGTTGCCAGGCTTCAGGCTGACCACACATCTCTCACTCTAAAGGACGGTCCTGCTGTCACAGAATCCACCCATCCCCTTCTGTACAGCTTTTTTAAGCTTATCCTCAAGTTTACCCCTGTGTCCACACTGGGGGCCTCTCTGGAGAATCATTTTGGCCACAAAGATACAGGAATTGCATACAAATTGTTCTTTGCTATTCCTTTTCTGCTAATCCCTGCCTGCTACTCTGTGGCCTGACTCTGCTCTGGGCTCCTTCAGACCATTCCCAAGTCCCTGAGTCAATTCAGACCATACTCTGGTTCCCACCAGACCTCCAGCTGCCACTTCCACAAGTTCTTCTCCCACCTCACCTTTCCTCCTCTGCTGCACCTTAATAGCCCACACGGCCACAGTTTGTCATCCACACTGCTCACCTAAGGGGATTGCTGTTTTGAGAGAGAATAACAAAAAAACCCAACCCAGTCAGAACTGCAGAGGCAACATGGGCATACACAATGAGAGAAAGAGCAAAAATGACAGGAATGTACAAATACCTTTTTGATGCAAAATGTACGTGGAAAGGAAAACATCTAAATTGAGCATTTGTCCGTTGAGAAGGTGGCTGCTGTGTTTGAGGCTGGGTTACTTGTTGCAGCGGCCTCTCTGTAGGAGTCCCCACAGTTAAGACACGTAAATTCTCATAGCCTAATTTCCAGCAGTGCTCATCACCTCCCATTGGTTTAACAGCTTCAGGGGGAGCTCAGCCATACTCAGTAAACCCCAGACTTTCAGAGAGGCTTTCCATTTGTGGTTTTGTAGACTGTAATTTGAACCCACAACCTTTTGAAGGCTCAGAGGGCTAAAATTTGCACTGTCAGACGGGTGCAATTACCCCCATCTGCACCTGCAATTCATTTACAAGTTTGAAGACATGGACTCATGTAATTTCTAGTGCAAAACTGAGCTTGGGGAAAAAAAAAAAAGGTTATTTCAGAAAATCATTGTTAGGAAATAGAATTTGCTTGTAACTTAAGGGAATCAACCATCTTGAGTGACAGGACAGGGAAATCAAACATCACTGTGCAGTCAAACCTACACATGAAGCAGCTAGGACAGTCCTTACATGCATTGCCAGACTTTTCTTAAACATATACATGCACAAAACTACATGGCTGATTCTAAAAACTGATGCAAACAATGCTATTACTCCACAGTAATGCCCCCTGCAGTGGCCAAGCTCACCTTGTATTCTGCCCACACAACGCAGGATCAATCTTAGTCTATTCCTGACCTCTCTGTCTGCTGGTAGCAAGCATCAGACTACTTACCCTTAAACCAAGACAGTACTGTAAGCTGGGCAAAAGGAAAACTGAATTAACAGCAAACTCCTGCTTTGTAAATTTTGATTGAATTCAGCAAGTACTTTAATCAAAGAGGGAGAAACACTGAAAAAGCCTACTGGTCCAACTTTATGTTTTCAAGATTCATTACTGATATTACAGTTCACAGAAATTTTGTTCAGTTTTTTCCAAGCAAAAATTAAAAGGCTTAGATAACTTGAAAATAAAATATGCTATTCATTTCAAGCTGAATAAAACATCTGAGTTGGAGTGATGTTGAGTATTTTCTTTCACAGGAAAGACAAAACTACCTGCATCCCCCCTAAAATTCATTTTCTTATTGCTCTCCTCATGAGAGGTGATAGCACAATAACAACATTTACTGCCTTTCAAGGAACCTCATGCCCATGCTGTTATGTTCGGGTTTTAAGGCCAGGAATCTGAATCTTGGTCTGCATTTATAAATGGATGCACAAATGCCCGTATCTGTATGACAGAAAATCACAACTACCCTCTGCTCTGCTACCTGTGAGGAGTGAAAGGGGAGATGCAGGCCCATGTACAGCTTAAATCTACTAAGATCTCTTCTGCAATTTGTTTTGTGAGTCAAGTCATTTCAACCACATTCTTTCATCATCCTGCAAAGAATGGATCCTATCACATTGTCTTACTGGTATTAAAATCAACTGGTTATATTTCCATTATAAAAAAAAAACATTCCCAGAACCTATTACAGCTGCTATAGGAAGGTTTTTATACTTCTGCATCAAAGCACTCAAAGTATTATTTACATTGTTATAATTTAGCATATCCTGGATTCAGCTGCCCAGACCTTTTTAAGATGGCAGAACGATGGTAATGTTACGAAGATGAATGGGATGATACTCATCACCCTTACGATACACAGTAATTTTGAAGGAAGAGTAGTACATAAAAAGGACAACCGATCCCATTTTTGTAGGTGTAGAAAGACATACAGGAGCAGAGATAGAGCAGTACTGTGGTATAGGATGGCGGTGAGTATGTGGAATTAAAAGCTTGGAGACTTCTCACGTAATCATTGTAACATCACGCAGTTCATTGCTGGATAGCCCAGAGGGTCGGAGAGGTTCACCCACCTTCCTAGCACTGATTCATATCAATTTTAGTGTTAAAAGGGACTAGAATGGTCACTGGTTTCTCCACCTTGCATGTGACAGAATTTCACTCAGTAAGCCCTTCACCAGACACGTAGTTGATCTTATTTTTAGAAAAAGCATCCAGTTTTGATTTAAAGACTTCACATGACAATGAATCCAGCACAATCCAAAGTAAGTTGTTCAAATGATTAATTCCCCTTGAAGCACAAATGTATACCTATTTCTAGGCATAATACATCTACTCCTTCTTCACTGGTTTTCCAGTAACCAGGGGAGATGCTTCTACTGGTGGAATAGTTCTTTGAAAAAGAAAACTTTCTCAAGGCCATCGATATTACAATCTACTCATCAACAGAATGGTAAATGCCTGGTTTGTACAGCTTGGTGCCTGCAGAGCTGAATCAGACCTGACGGACACTTCTTTTGTGAACTGTGCTGGTGTGGCCATCATTCATGCATTGCCGGGGGGAAAGGGAGAGGATGTGGGCACAGAGCAGGAGGCAGAGCTGCCTTCCAAGGGGGCCCAACATCACAGCTCCCTGGAGAGGGAGATGAGCATGGGACACTGAACTAGCAAAACCACCTGCCTTGCTTAGGACAGGAGTCCCTCAGCTGTTTATTGCAGCATCCCCACTGCCCACACAGTTCCAGTTTTGTGGCTTGACCAGGAGCAGATTCCAACAGAAATGATAGGAAGGGTACTCAGGGGGCTGGACCACCTCTTGGCCTTGCCCCCATCACAGGACATAAAACACCAACCTGCACAGTGCTGACGTAAAGGCTGCAGTCAAGAAATCTGCCCCTCTTCTTGCCAGGATCAAGCAGTGTTCAGAGACAAGCCAACAACCTTGCACTACCGAGCATTAAGGATGGATGAAAGCTCAAAACTTTTCCATCTTGACAAAAGCAGTGATTTACAACAGCACAAAAGCTCTGTAGAACAACTTAAAGCAAGGCTCCAAGGAGCCAAGATTAGTTACTAGACAGTAGAAAATAGGAGTAATCAATTTTATTCAGCCTGGACTGAAGTTCTGCAACTTTCCTGACGATCGAAAGAAACACAAAGGTGTTCGAACATCATTTTTTTTAGCTATTGAAGAGAAGATGATCCAAAAACTCATAGGAAAAAAAACCCACTGCTTGGCTTATGGTTGGCTCTTTGGGATGTATAAACAAAATTTAAATAAATAGGGGTTGAGATAAATGAGGATGCGGTTAAGATTTTTCTGTTTCTCCTGGGGCTCCTTTTTGCCATGCTTACTGCCATTAAGTAGGATTTTGCTCCTTAAAGTTCACTGTGAACAGCAAGATTATTTAGAGAAAAAACACTTTATACAAGAGCCTAGATCAGACTACAGGAAAAGAAAAGGCAGGATTTGAATAAAAATGTGCTTTAGGCAATTGGACTTCAGCTGTGCTGAACTATATTCTTGGTTTCTCACTGCTCAATGTGTCTTCTTAGTTGCATATTGTCTCATTTTATCTTCAGTAGGTGAGCCAGAAACAATGGGAAGAAGCAGACTAAAGGAAACAATAAGTGATGATGAAGGCTTTGAACAGGAAGGGGTTTGTAGTTGTGTTTTTTAAATAAAATGGTTTCATAGAAAGGTTTAACAAAATTTACCTAGGTTGTAATACCCTGCTAGATTAAAAGCTTAGGCACATTTGCAAAACGGAAATGAATCCTGTGTTTAGTCATTGTATTATAATATTCATTAATATTGCAACAGCTTTGAATTATACAATTACACAAATATTTTGCATTCTATGATTTGATTCAGTAATCTCATTTATTTTATATTTTATTAGCTGTTTGTTTCAAATTCATTCAGTCAGATACTCATTTGGTTTGCAGCAGAATGGGAAGAATGATTTCTTCATCTTAATGGGAAGAACAGAGCCAGTTCTCATATCTCAGTGCTGCTCCGGAGACTAAGCCTCTTTTCCCTGGAGCATTGTTCCTCTCACACAGGGAGATAAGTTAATCTCCTACCTTTCCCTAATTTTCTTAAAATAGAGGAAATGTTCTGGACAAATAACTGGTGTTTTTTGCTTGTGGAAGTCTTCCCAGCTCCTCAAAGGCCTTACCGCTCCCTTCCCTCATCCCTGCACCTATTGCTGTAACAGCTGACAATTCCTGTCCTCTCCGTTGGGCGTCTCCCCCACTTCTAATGATTCCCCTTTCTTTCCTCCCATACCTCAGTACAGATTCTAAGAAGGGGGACTGATGCAGGTATCTGCTGCTGAGGCTGCTGAGAACTGCAGAAGAGCACGTAACCGCTAAGACTGTTTATTCTGTTGCTGTTTATATGCAGGGTGAAAAAGGAGGATACCTCAAAGTCAGAGATTTGTTCAGTCCAAGCCTTGGAGGATTTTTGATTAACTAACTGTGCAAAAGTTATATACCCTTTCCTTCCCATCCTCCCTCAATACACAGGGATTAACCAAATTAGCTTATTATTTTAGGTTAACAGAACAAGTGAACAAAAAAGACCAAAATGAAAGTCCCCATGAGAAGACATCCACAAACACAAATACTATTCCTGCTCCCCAGGATTACCTGATCTGGGAAGCAATTTGTTTTAGCAATAAATTATGCGTTAAATATACAATATTGAAGTGTGTCTGTAAAAGCAATGGTTCCATTCTCTTGTCCACTGCCAAGGCATCTCCAATTTAGAGATGACTTGAGCATTTGGGGCCAAAGATCACTAGGTATAATCCTTCTACGGTCTTAACTGAATCGGTAAACAGATAAGGCAAAGCCTGAAGAAAGGTTCTCTCAAGCAGGTCAACCTACGCAGACATGCACACACACTTACACACACACACACACATTCTCTGTTCCAAAGATTCAGAGTATTTTGTTAGCTGGAGGTAGGATTAAAGAAGAATTTAAGTCCCCCAAAGCCTTTCCCTGAAAGTGAACGTGTGGTAACAGTTTGAGTTGAATCATCAAAGCAGTGAAAGTTGAGACTGAGAACAACAAAATGAGCACTGCAGATTCACATGAGTAATGATTCACATGATTAATTCTTTTTAGGGGTTAAAAAAAGGATAAAGCAGGATTACTGCAGCCAGCCTTAGGCTTTGAGGGACTTTGAAGGCCCACAGAGAAAGAGACACATTTCCAAGTTAGAGGGCTTCCTTCCAAATTGAAAGGCAGAGGGAGGAAAATAAGAAATAATAACAGGTGTGATGTTCTAGTGCATTGAAAACTGAAAATCTTTGTTCCATATTCATTATGGAAGAATAAACCTGGAGTCATAATATGATATAACCACACAAAATTAATAAGATCTGCAATCAGGTACCTCAGGGGCTGAAAAAATAAAACAGCTCTTCCAATGCCATGTTGGCAAAAGAGGGTCAGGCATATAAAATAACTGCGAAATACCAAGTATCCACTTGTGAAACAAATCCCTGCTATTTCTGAAATAAGGATCCCATTTAAAAAAATAGCTTATACACATTAAAAAAAAATCAGCTTGTTAAACCACTCACAAAGATGGGATCTCAAAACAAGCATTTCCACTTTCCACTAAGTATAAAAAAATTGAAGATTTTAAAGCCTATGTTTAGACCTTATCTATCAAATGGTAATGTAGAATAATGTAAAATAAAGTCGTTAATTTATACCAGATTAGTTAAAACTACATTACACTGTTGAGAAGTTAATCTAAATAAAAATGGTCTTAATTATTTTTCTTAACTCACTTCGGAAATAGATTGAGAAACTGAAATCAGGGTACTTTTCAACAGTCTGTATAGTTTATTCCAAACATTCAAGCCCCTATAGGTATTTCTAATTCACAATAATGATGTGTTTCCCTAAAATAGTTAGGATATATACCTCAGCCTCACACACACACACAAGTAGATAGCATGGATGTCAACCAGAGCGTAAAACTCCTTGCCACCAACTGCTCTGTCCTGTGTAATGGAGACGGTACAGCGCGAGGGCTGACCCTGCTCTAAATGCTGCTGGCACCAGCCACCCCACTGTGCGAAACTGCTCGCGACCTGCAGCGTTCGCTATCGGCTCCGATTTCTGGTCTGCTGGAAGTACCTGGGTCACCTACCTATTGCAAAGCAATTTCAGGAAGCTTCCGAGTAACAGGTCATCCAAACTGAGTTGTCCAGGCCGCCTGCAACACCAGCTTTGCTGTTCACCTCCATCAGCTTCTTCCATTGCAGAAATAGCACCTTTCAGAAAAACTACGGACAAATGAACTAAACTTAATCAATCTCCTAAGGGAAATTAAAATCTCAAGGAAGGCTTGGAAAGACAGCAGTGCCTGTCAATGATGTCTCAATTGTTATTAATGGAAGGTTTTACCACTGTGGAACTTTTCTTCTCCCTTTTTCCCTGTTAAGGTGGTATTCAAACCTGCTCCCAGCACAGACTGTGATGCTACAAAGATGCAGTTCAGAGAGTAGCAAAGGGTTCAACAATTTCCTCACCACTGAGGGATTTTAAGCTGCCTTTAGAGGCAGTTTTGCCTGCCTCCAGGAAGATGGCTTACTTGACCAGCTTGGCAGTCCACAACAGCCTCTCAGGTTCACAGTGAGGCACTGAAAGGAAGAAAAAAGACTACCACTTCTAGCTCTTCCCTGCTGCTGCCAATCTTTTCTGACAGCCTCCAAACTGAGGCCAGTACAACCAGGACGCTGGGCACCTCTGATATTTAAAACCTCCGCTCACCTTGGGAGGTGGTCCACTTCTCCCTGGCTCTCAGAACCGCAGGGCAGATCAGGCATGATGCTGCAAGTGTCATCCCCTGTGAGCAAGTCCTTCCTCTTTGAATGAAAATAATTTATAAATACGTAAGTGCACAGCATTTATCTGAAACACGGACAAACACAAACAATTGCTACAAGGTCACTTGGATGAGAATTAGTAATATTTTGCATCACTACTTCTCACTGAGTATCATTAAAGAATGGTTATTACTGCCTTTGCAGACCAATTTTAAATGGTTCGATTCTATTGGGTTTGTACATAGAACATCGCATTTTGAATTATAAATTACACCAAGATCAGTAAAGATCTATTTCTTGAAGTTCAAGTTTCATTTTTTTACTTGCAGTCCTGAAGTCACTCTAAGGCAGGGAATATCTTCATATCATATGTGGGGACTTCAGTCACTGCTTCAAGGCAGTGAGAAAGATGCCAGTACACACCTATGGTTTGAGGGCAGCACCTCTGCCAATGATGCAGGGCCTTAAGATGGGTCTTTTTATGAACAAGAAGTGGTGACCACGGCTGAATGAGAATCAGGCCTATTAATTTTGTCATTGAAACAGAGCTGCGAAGTTGTTAATGCATTTAAGCCTGCAAATTTTGTAGCATTGCCTTCCCAGAACACATGTACAGGGTTGTTCCTCTGTCAAAGCTCCTTTCCTGGTCTGGTTGCCATAGTACCTGAGCACCCCCGAAAGCAGTTATCCTCCCGGCCCTCGGTGAGCAAGAAGTGCTGTTACCTGCACTTTATACCTGGGAAACAGGGTGCAGGGAGGCTAAATGACTTGTTCAAAGTCATGCAGGACATATTTGAGTTCCAGATGGCTAACATCAGCCTGGACAATCCCTCCTTCACGTTAGCTGCTCTTTATATAGGATCATCCAGCCGTTCTCAGCTAAGTGAGTCTTATAAAGACACAGAGCAAGGCACGCATGAAAAGAAAATGACTGTGCAATAGAGGTAGGGGGTTGACACTAACGGGTATTTGAACTACAAAACCAAAACCAAATTAAAATTAAAGCTCCCTTATTAAATTTCTAATTGTCGTGTGACACTGTGCAATTGTTTTTAAACCACTGGCATCTTCCTTCTATGTGAGACAAGTGGAGGAAAAAAATGGGCTGAATCCAAGTCTTTGTTTGGCTTTATTATGTGCAATTCCTTTTTAGCATTCTGAGCATTTAACCTTGAAAAATAGTGTTGTTTTGCTGCTGTGTTTTCTGATTGTTAGTCTCAAGGCATCTCAGTGGCATCTTTATAAATCTGCTGTAGCTGGTAAATATTTCTTGCGGTTCAGTGCTGAAGACTGAAAAACCCCGATCACTTTTAGCTGTCAGGCAATTAATGTAATCCAAAGGAAATGAAAGGTATGTGCAACTGGGACTGCTTTTAATAACAGAGGGTTCCTGACTCATGCTTCTAAGTGGAACAAGGAAAAAAATCAATAAAGCATAGAGAGGGTGCTGGAAAAAATCTTGAGACTCTGAATGCCATTTCATTGCAGATTATGTGACAACTCATATTTGGAGAGAAAACATGATAAATGCATTTATTGATCACCTGTTTCAAATGACAGCCATAGTATAGTTACACAGGGCTGCATCACCTCACATCATCAGTTTTTAATTTTCCTCTTTCAGGTCACTCCTGTGTTAGGTGAAGTCAAATACAGGAAAGAGGTATTTGTGTTTAGGGATGCAATGCCAGTATTGATGGCTATGTTCTTAGCCAAAATACAAGGGGACAGAGTGAGCTAAGCCAGTGAGATACAAAGGTAGTAAGGCACAGGATCAATAAACTGTGTATATGAGCCAAGATCTGAAACAAGTTCCAGGCTCTTCATGGGCATGGGGCTGCTACTGCAAACAGAGCACAGGAGCAGGGATTTTAGCATTCACGCAAGTCGTGTTGCTATCAGTGGCACCAACCGCCCGGCAGGTACCAGTAAAGCCATGGGAGCAGCCAAGTGTTCAGCACTTCAAAAGTCAGACCAAAGTGTGCAGTAGGGATTGGGAACCTAACTTTAGGTCCTATCTACTTAGTAACCTTCTTATTCAGTCAATAACCATTCCCAGTGCCACAAAAGACATGCAAAAGGAGTGAGCTCAAAAGCCTATTTGGCACGGGGCGGTCCAACACGCCAGCAGTTCGGAGGTGAGTAAAGTGAGGGGACGGGCTTTGCCCACTTCACCAAGGTCCCCTAGCCCAGCTGGGGATATTACTGCTCTGGCAAAAGAAGGGCAAAACCTGGGTGGACACAAGAGCAAAACTTCCAACCTCAACAGTCTCTCCGAACAGACCTGGGAGAGCGTTAGTGCCTTTGTTAACGGGACACAGCACCTCTTCTGTGGATGTTCCATGCACCTTCACACCTCCGAGCCTGGTGAGTGTTTCTCTGCTCAGTTCTGCCCTGACCCCCATTTAAATGGACCTCTGTGCCATCAGCAGAGTTTCTACGTACACCTCTGCGAGCCCAGAGCCGCAACATTCCCATTTGCATCTCCTAACTAGTTCAGCTTGCATCTAATCTTTCTTCCTCTGGAGCCAAAAAGAGCTCTGTCTGTATTAAGATGGCAGGATCAGGCCCTTTTATGATACTGCCAATATAGAATAATTAAAGCAAACTAAATGAATAATTCCAGCAGATGAAAATTAATTCAGCCACATAGGCAGATAAAAGCATTTCCTGTTATTTGAAGTGTCTGTGGAGCTGCACCTTTAAACACCATGGCAACCAGTGCCATTACTGAGTTCTTTTTTAGATCTCATTTAAAATGTAGGAAAATTGATGCTTTATTCACTCAGGGTTAGGTTTTCTATTTTTTTTTTTTAATATGAAAAAAATTTTGATTCAGGTATGGCTCTGCTTTTAGCTACTAAATCCCTTTTTCTGTAACAGCTTTTCTCATCCTTCCTCATATAGCTTTTCCTTCTCTAGCTCCCTGCAGGTTGACCATTTAACCAGCACCAAACATTCCTCCCTGAGAACCACTTATCGATCTGTTTTCTACTCTTTAACATACTCTTTCCCAGTTCCACGGGCTGCATCTCCACTCAGGGCTAAAAGCAGTGGCTTAGTATGTTTTCTTCTTGGCACCAGATTCCCTCAACAGTCCACAAATGCTACATGTTTTTCATCAACAAAACAATCATTCATTAATCCTGTTTACTAACTTGGAGCCAAGTATTCCCATGGCTATAAAATAGCCATGCTATATCCCCTTTCATATACTGCAGGTGCCGGGAAGTGGCTTCCTTGGCATGCTATCACATAGCTTATTTGTTGATTAGCTCTCCCTGGTTTGCATGTGCAAGTTATGGTCAGCAATTTCAAACACCAGTGAAGGCATCAGCAAATATACAGAAAACTAAATTCTTCTCCCAGACTGATCTAGCTTTAAGTACAGTAAGGCTGAAAACTGCATAGGAATTACTGTACGGGATCAGCCAGCCAAGTCAAGCATCTAGTGACCCATCTCAGACGCCTCAGGAAAAACTAATTATTAACAACCTGCCATGGGAATAGGCAAGTAGCCTCTCCATCATACTCTATTATACATGTCTACACCATGACTGTGCTGGAAGTGTCTACAAGATTTAAAAGATGCACGAGAAACACCAAACTGGATCAAGCCTCTGGCTTACGTAGGTCCTGCCGCAGGACACCAGACAACTTCAGATCCGTTAGAGAGAGGCTGCAGCAGGGATACAGGAGATGATAATTTTCTCACTCCAAAAAAGTCTCATCCCAGCCACTAATAAAGTTTACTTTACAATCTGAAGGATGACATACTAATTCCCTTCCAAAATTTGCTAACATCACCCTTCAGGATGTTTTTGCTAGTTCAATTACAAGTCCAGTCCCCTTTCTAATCTTGCGTATCTTGGCCGTGGTGATGCTCCTCCAGGACTTAACTCCACTGTTTCCATTCTGCTTGCTGTCATTATCTAACTGTTCACATCCTGTTGGAAAGGCCAGAAATCTGCCATAGCACTAAAATATATAGGAGGCAGTTTATACCCAAGTAAAACATGCAGGCCCCTTAGGTCCAGCTACGAGCTGCAACAAAGGCACCATACTCTTGAGTCAAACTATTCATTAAATAAATGACTTGTTCAATAAATTTAGCCCTTCTTCAGCTCATTAACTGTCCCTCCAAAAAACATATTAATTTTTACAAGTTTGTTCATTACTCACAGCTGCTTTAATATATTCAAGAGTGCAGACTGCTCACAAGGTGGCCATAAAGAGAACTTAAACTGTTGGTAGGTATTAGGTACTCTGTGTTTAGCTCTGTCTCCCAGAGGCTATTGGAGTTTGTTCCTCTCAGCTGAACTAAACATTTCTGATTATTCCTAAAATAATTTTTGGTTGTTCCTTACACATATTCTGTTTCATCAGACACACAGAAAAAAATTGCCTGTTCTTGAAAAATTACCTAAATTAAACTTCAGCCATACAAGTGTCCACGAACAGTAAAATGGAAGAGGAACAAGCCCCTAGGTGCCTCTGGTGACTATGGGACCAACCTTAACACTGCCACTGACTTTGAGTGACGCGAGGCATATCATTTTACCATCCTGCTTCACAGCTAGAATGTATAAAAGATCTTGATTATTGCATAAATCAGTTAGGATGATAATTTGACCCTGTAAAACACTAAGTAAATAGTAGGTACAATCAATGGTGTTGAACATATTAAATCCATAATTCTACCCATCAACAAGTTTTACTCTGAGCCACCCTTCCACTGAACTGCTTACTGCAAATATGCCAGCACAAGAACCTCAGACAATTAGATCCTTTAGAAGAGTTTAAATCGACAAATAATTTCTGTGAGCTATTTTTTTCATTATATTTGGCCTCACCAGCAAATAAGTTACAGCAAAGCTTATACAGATCTATTGTGTCCTCAAGAGAGTTAAAAACCTGCTGCATATTCCATAATTTGAATGTTTTCACTCACTTAACATAAAAGTAATGACATTTTCTACTCCATTCTGCATACTTCGAGTTAAAGCAGCAATGGCCAGCTCTGAGCTTTCAGCCTAAAAGGCTAATGTCACCCCAGATAGAGCAACAGGAATTTTCAGGGATGCAGTTTATACTTGCTGGGTTGCCTATACTACTGCCTACTAGTAGAGAATATACCATTCTTATACAAGTGGGAGTGTTGACACAGGTGTCAAATCTAAGATGAGTTATAGATAGACAATCTTCCCACCACTTAAAGCGTTGTGGTTTTTTCAGTAAACACAACACTGGTGTCATGCATACTTGATCAGCCAGGATCTAAATAGCTGAAAGAAAATTAAATCAACAACATTTAAGAATTTATCTTGTCTCCAGCTTCCAGGAGATCTGGTTATAAGGCATGGCTGGATTAAGAGCCCAGCGCAAAATGGGGCCCCACGAATGGTACAGCAAATTATAAGATCAAGAAAGAGTGCTGAGTGACAACTAGGGATTTCCTTTGAATGGTTGATTTATGGAGATTTATTACCAGTTATGCAACAGGATATTGGATTGGTATGGGCTATGTTAAATACAGGGACAAGAAAAACATCTTTATCTTTGCTGTTGGAACAGACATGGCCAGTCTGACCGGGGTTATCTCAAAGCCATCTGCCTGCTGATGGCATTGGTGACATGGAGCTGAACTAACGTTTTCAGTTGCCGTAATTGTCATGCACAGTACCAGTAACTATTTTTTCAGTAACAGCTTGTTTACCAGATGAGCTATTGCACCCATCTACCAGCAGCATTTTAAATTCGTTGTTAGCACTTTTTTTTTTTAATGTCACTTGACTGAGTGACCTAAAATATGTTTGCAACCACAAAATGTACACACAGATGTATTATTAGAAAAGATTCTAAAGAACTGAGGAAAATGAAATATTGTACTATAAACCAAAATGTAATCTTCATAGACACCATCTTATTAAAATCTGAGAAGCAGCCTTTTTAGTACTATTCCTTCTATTGATATATGGAGGAGTGCCTAGGATATCATATTAGATCTCAGATTCATCCACTTTGTTGGTTTTATGCCAGCAGCAACACTCCTTCTCCCACGGCCAAACAATATGTACTGCATTTACATCTGTTATATTGTGTGCACTTATAAACAGTTGGCCAAGTTTAGCCCTGGAATAAATATGTTATTACAATTGTGAATCATCAAACCTCCCTCCTCCAGAAAAGGATTTGTCCTTTTGTCCTTAAAACTGGCTATTTTGTGCTAGAAAGTGACAGGCTTTCATGGAGCTGGCTTTCACCCCTTGACAGGGGAAACAGGGAGAAAACCAAAACTCTTGCTGACCTCTGTATACAGCTGGTCAAAAATTAAGATGTCTGATAAACTGAAATTTGTTATTGTTCCAAAGTGAGTGAAAGAAAAGGATAGGCCTTAAAAGAAAAATTCAGAAGACTTCACTTAAAAAAAATACTGTCATACCCGATTGTAAACTGCCCATGGCTGTGCCCTTACAGCTGCATACCTCCTGCTCTCAGTCTCCTCTTCAGCCTGGCCTCTGCCACTGGGCTGCATCTCCCAGACGCATCACTGACACAGAAATCCCCCAGCTCCATGCGAAGAAAAATGTCCTAGTACCAGGGGAGCCATACACAAGCTGGAAACCTGGTGAAGGGAAGAGAAGGGACACACCCATCACTGAAAATACGCCTCTGGCAGCTCGTGTTAATATTGAAATGAACCATGATATCACCTGGGTTTTTTCTGAAGAGAAAATCATGTTGACAAAAATCAGAATTTTCTTCTGACAATATTTTGATTTTGTGGAAACAGGAGCAAGGAGTTGCTGGGGGATTTTTGTTTGGGGATTTTGCATTTGAAATTTACAGGAAACTTGCACCAAATGAATTCCCATTACAAAGGCAACACAAGTGGATAAACAAAAGCCACAAAATACAGTAAGACATCCTTCAGTAAGTTAGTTCAATGTAACTTACTGTAACTTACACACTATCTTACATAGCTGAAAAAAAATCAGTTTAAGTGGTAAGTCAGCTTCATTACAACTTGCTGACAGGTCTGTTATGATGTACATATGTTTTTGTTACACAGAAACTCAAAGGCATTACTGATGTGTCCACCCTTTTCCATGTACTACATTAACAAGCAAGTCAATCATACAGAATTACTTTTGCCATCATGAACACAAATCAGATGAAGTTTCCTTACAAAGAGATTTCAATAATAAATAATTGACACCCACAGAGCAGAAAATATTTCATCCTTTGTATGCAGATCTAAGCTATGTAGCTGCCCTTAATGAACTCCACAACGGCACTTAAACTAAGTAGAAAAGTTCCCGTAACCAATTAAGACCCATATGCCCATAGTAACATATATCAAGTGAGGTAAGACAGTGCTGAGATTTTACAGGGACACATGGGATACATAAAAGGTTCTTCCCTAATCCGTGCTAATATCTACCTCCACAGTAACTCCTTACTCTCTTTCAATACTTGGCAAAATAAATGTGGTTTATGGAATTTCCAAGATAGAAATTGCAAGAGGAAGTCTTGGACATGCTATCAAAGCAGTGTTGGCCCTGCTGGTTCCGTTATTTCTCCAGAAGGCAGCATATCTATCAATAAAACACCTTGTTATTGCCTAGATGCCTTACCCTGGATGTTCTTTCTAGGATGCTGGTGATACAATGACATGGGAATGTGACCTGATGACATCAGCCACCTTTCGGGCTCCAAAACAAACAGGTTTGGCTGTCAGAAATACTGCATCAGACAGCTACCAGCCTTTGCATTCACATGCTCAAAGCAGGTAAGAAGGCAGAGGGAGGCTTATGGATATAATCAGGATACAAGTCACCAGCATCTCCCAGGCTGGGTGGAGAAGGAAGGGACCAGCTCATGTGGGAAGGGGAACAAATCAGCTACTGTGCAGAGCAGGATGAGGGGCTGAGACATCCTCCTCACCTCCAGAAAGGGATCACCACCACACTTCCAGAAAGAGGTCAGATTCTGCCCAGTTCTGCAGCCGTTTGCACCAGGCGGTCCGACACCTTGGTGCCTAACAGCGTGTCAGATAATTTACCTGCCTGTTTCCCCATGTGTCTTTTTTTCTTTTTTTTCTTTCCTTTTAAATCATTCACTTAGCTTTCTGCTGCACCAGCCTCACAAACAGCCCTGAGGAAAGGGTCCCTTCGCAATGGGATTTTCTGCCCTGACAGCTCACTATAAAGTTCCTTATCAGCCTGGGTCCATCACGTCTGTGCCACTTCACATCACAGCTTAAACAATAGAAATAAATCAAGTAAATGAAAATACGCATCCTGAAGGCCTAATGCAAGCGATTTCATCCATTTTAAGAGCCACCAGCTCTGATTTACCTTAGAACCTTGCTTCTGCCTTGAGGGTGCCTCTGAAGTACCCTGTGACTAATGCCCCTATTTTTAGTTTTGTAGCAGAAGCCAAGGAGAAATTAAAGAAATAAAACGGAAAAAATAATGAGAGCTCATTTCAGCTTATAATGGTATTTTCTCAGGTGACTAAACATTCATTTGACTTTTGGTAGTGTTGAATTTGTTCTCCATTAGAGCAAATATGATTTGGAGGCTAGCTTGACCTCTGAAGTGTAGAACTTTCCTTTATCTTTATTGCCAGCTTCGGTTATTTATCAGGTCAGTGTGTGTGCTCAGATTCCAGGAAAACTGAGCAAAGAAATGAAATTAGCACTGAAGACAAACACAGTTGGAGAAACTGGCTGTTGACTCAGATGAGCAATTTCTTTCAGACTGTCACTAGCCTCAATACAAGGTGAGATGCCTGTCAGAGTCCAGTATCTGTCATCTAAAGATTCATTTCACCATATGACGGGAATAAGAAAAAGCATTAAAAAAAAAAAGAAGGAAAAAAGTCTAGTCTGGAAGAATTTGCAGTAAGTTTTTACATGTACTGGCTCCCTTTTGCATGACCCTACAGCATACAACTTCCACAGAAGTCTTAAAACAAAAAAATCTAACTAACACTAGGGTACGTATTTTTAGGAACTAAGATTGCTGTGGAAAACACACTTATTAAAAAATTTCATGTAGAGGAAACATACTTTCTTCCTGAAAGGCAAAGTCAACTCATTCTTTGCAGGTGGACAGCTTATTCTGTCCATTCGTCTGTGAGAGAGAGAAAAAGAGAGACCAGTTTCAGATTCTCTGTGAGAAAATTACAGTTTTTTCTGATTCAGGCCAAAACATTTCTTTATCTCCCTGGCATGTGTGAGTACGCATGTTGGGTATTGGCTGCATTAAGGTTTAAACATGACACAACTCCTCTCTTAGCATTTCTCACATTATCTTTGTCATGGCCCTGCTGTAGTGTACTGGTAAGTTTGAACACACCCACAGGGGGTAAGAGATTTTGCTAACTAGAGCATTGCTAACTTATTTAGCAAAAAGTCATCCAGGACAAAGACCTTGCTCGAGTCTGTTTTGCTGAGAGTTTGCGTTATGAAGAGAGAGACCAAAGTGGGTTGGAAAGCTATTAGCAATCCTTCCTCCATCCCTTGAGAAACACTAAGCCAGATTCAACAGGGCTAAGAAGCTCTACAATACAAGGAAAAATGGCTTCCAGTTGCTAAAAAAAAAAAAAAAAAAAAAAAAAAGCATAGCACGACGCCGGCTCTGTCAGTGGGAAGTGCTCCATTTAGCAATTCAATTCTTAGAAACGCAAGGTGCAAACTATAAAGCTCCCTGTTGAATAAACGGTAGAATTGGCTAAGTTCAGCCAGCCTATATGAAAGGCAACATTTTGCCCAGGAATATTTCTTAGAAAATGAAGGATTTTTGGTGGTTATTTTTTCACAGATCACAATGGGAATTTCTGCACTAGTGAAAGGTGCCAAAAGCAGCTGCAGATAGTCAAATCCAATTTATTCCTCAGCATGAACAGCAAGCAGCAATGCAAGCCTCTGCAAACATGCCTTGAAAACGTCCTTGAAAGGGCCATTTCCAGAGGTGAGCAGGGAGTTGCAAGTCCCCGCTCCATGATCGTTTGCCTCTCAGAGGCGTTTGCCAACAGGGATGCCAAATACAGCCTTTGCAGGGCACGGACATACTCACATGGGAACAGGGTGACATTACAGCAGATTTCACCTAAAGGGGAACAAAGAAAAGGTGGGGTTTGTGCACTACCCAAATCTGCGTGAGAAGGTCTTACGAAAGCCAGGTGCGGCTGGTGGACCAAGGTCCTGAGCTGCCACCTGGGCAGCAGGTTGACAAGTTGCTCCTTGCTCTCTACCACCCTCACTCACCTCAGGGGGAAAAAAAAGGAGGCTTTGCGTGTGAAAGGAAGAAAAACAGTCATGTTCATTAACTGAAAATAAGCTGTGCAAGGAATGATTTCTGGATAGTTGTGCTTCTCTCAGTACACATTACTTACCTGCTGGCCCTGCTGTTAGAGCTCAGTGGCTCACTTAGATGTAGTGTTTTCCTCATTCTTTTTGAGAAGATGCTTCCCTATCAAACTACTAACTCCATTCTGCCAAGAAATTTCTGAATCCCAGATCCCAGATCCTTCTTTTGTTCTAGTACCACTAGTAGTAATGGAACAATGACAATTTTTACACCATGCTGTGTCCCTATGCATCAAATATACCCAACTGTGTTGCTGATTAATAGGTAGCATATAGCCTTCTTCAGTAAAGTGCTGCTCATAGGAGCAGAGTTGTTTTGTAATTAATGCTGAAAGGGTAAGGGGGCTCATCTTGACTGCTGCACCAAGAGCCAATACATGACAGAGCTTTGTTTGAGTTTCCCGATTAGATAGAAGAGAAATTAATTTGCTCAAAAACATCCTCTTTGGGTCGAAAGGAGTGACCAGAATGGCTGTTCCAGCAACTTGTCCCCACAAAGCACAGTAGTCCACAGAGAAGTAAGTGAGAGGTAGAGAGTAAGATCCCCTACTCAAATGGCAGACTCAAAAAGATCGGAAGCAGAACAGAACTGCACCAAATCCTGCAACTGGGACATTCGCTTTCTTAATCCCTTTCACAGAATTGAGGATCCCTCGCATCAGGAATTCCTTTCTATGAAAACACTAATTTCTCGTCTTTTTTTTTTTTTAATTAATATGTGAAGGCAGTTATTCTGCTTTGGTTAGGATTTCCAGCTTTTGATAGCTGCTCCTTCCAGTTGGTTAACAACGTAACTTATAGTCACAGTGCCACATCTTCATTCCACCAGTCGAAGGATTTTGCCTCCCACAATGAATTAGAAAATGCACATTAGGAAAAAGCTGGCAGACAGATTATTGTGATTATCTTAGCAGCAGGTATTTAAAGCTCATTGTCACTAAAGCTTCTTGCCAATGCCCAAATTCTTTGTCACAGTCGTAAGGTCTGTGCTGCTGGGATGTTGCCTTGACAGACATGTTCTCCACTGGTGATGCTTCCTGTTTGGATTTCGTGAGTGCGGCTCAGCATGCGCTGAAGCAGTGCCACATTAACATAGGCGATTCATGGGAAGGAGACGTGACCTGCCATCTGCTCGTCCTGTATTTTATGGTCTTTAAACGGCACTGTAATAATTTCCTGGCTGTCATCCTGGAAGGAGACACAGGCAGCGGGAGTTCAGTCAGCCAGCAAGGCAGAGGTGAGCAGAACTTTCAGGCATTAAAGAGGAGAACTATTCAAGCATTAGTGTGCTGGAAAGATGCTTTCATGGTATACATGGCTAAGATGAGAGGAAAGGAATTTTCTTCTGGCCTCCAGCTTTCTCTTCAATATTTTTTCACTTTGTACCATATTATAATAAGAGATATTTCTGAAGGAGAACACTCGGTGGACAGACAGTGGTCTGGATCACACTCAGAAGTACAGTGACAGAGTGAAATTACTTGAAAAGGGTTGAAAAACCAACTTCCCATCACTCAAATATCTGGATTTTAAAAGCGTGTTCGCTCTGAAATGGCAAGGCATGTAAGAAAGTACAAGGTAGTTTAGGGTCAGCTTTGATCACAGGACTGTCATCTTGCATTGGCTGAGTCTGAGGTTTTGAATAACAAAGATACATCCCAGGCACAGATCCAGGGAATGAGTGACACCGAGAGGCCTCTTGGGCACCGGAGGTTGACTGTGGCTACTGAATACAAATAGCAGGTCAAAAAGGCAGTGGGAAGGGCAGGACACTAAGACCTAATTAGAAACAAGAGGAAGTCTGTTTGCCTTTACACAAGGCTGCAGTGGATGCACACAGGAGGAGCTGTGTGATCCCAGCAGCTGTCCTCCAGGCAGGGGTTAACAATCCCAAGGGCGGGGAGAGACATTTCTAAAAGAGAAAATACTGGGGTCAAAGACTGAAGTCAGACAGACCAGATTATAATTTTTGCCCTTTCTATTATTTTTCCTTATTGAACAGATTAATAGCAATTATGAAAGCTCAAAAGCTAAAGGTCACATTTTTAAAAAGAGGCAAGAATATAAAAGTAGCTAACTTCCAGGGGAAAACACGGTGTTATTAACAGTACAGACAATGCAAGAACTGGGGCAAAGCCTAAGGAAACACAGGATGCTGGCAAGAGAGTAAAATCATTTGGATTTCCTTTAATTTTTTAATTTCCCGTCCTCTCTGTGAAGGCAAATTGTCAGCTCTTAAGGATGAGAAAGTATTTTTATTTGCTTATCAAGCCAGAGAGAAAGAGGGCTTCACTAGGCATTTGTGCAGCAGTAGTTAAGCTCAACTCTCTGCATGGTCCATTGATGACTTGCTTACACGTGGATCTGTCCCTCATTAACTCTCGCACTAGTGTAGTCCAGCACAGGAGTGTGTGTGCACAGACTTAGTCAGTACCCGCCCCCCAGTAGCTTTCAAGTGCTGACAAGATCATAGGAACTACAGAATTGGTGGCCCTCATCTTCTGGCCTCTCGGTTATTCAAGGTCGCTGCCTCACTAAGGATTTTGAGCCAAATTATCTACCAGTGTCAACAGCACTTTCCTTGGCCTTTGGTTTTGCACAAGGCAGAAATCAATTATTCAGGGTGCCTCCATGAGTGGAGTTGACAGCAGAGCTGGGGTGGTGACAGAAGAAAAGATCTGCCCTTTTACTAAAGTAAGATTTTGCGGTTGAAGCATCAGGAGCAGAAAACGTCCTGCGCTCAGCAGAAACCTTGATGTGATGGTCATTCCCTTGGAGAGCAATCAGTATGGTAACAGCAAGTAATAACACCAACTCGTCTGCGGACAGGGGAGCGCCAGCAGGCACTGACAGAAATTAGCTTTTTTAAGAGACCATGTGGGGACAGGGAACATTTAAGCCATTGTACAACCCAAAGCACCATCACACACAGGGTAGTGACCAGAATTGACCCACTCCAAGGAAAATCAGCTGCAATATGACTTACACAGAGCCTCACTCAAGGAAGTAGGACCCCACAGGTCCACCCACGAAGATCAAAAGTCTCACTGGTGTCTCCCACTTGCACTATTTGAAGGAAGGGGTTGCTTCAGAGAACTTAATCACCATGGTGTCCCCTGTGGACTTTCTCACCAGAGCCAGTTAGCCACAGGCTGGTTGGGTCAGGAGTCGAGAGCCAAGAATGGAAAAGTGCTCTCAGATGAATTCTTCAGACCACGCTCCCTGCCAGTCCAGCTCCACCACCTGAGAGTCCATTAGGCAAACAAAGAATCTGCCCCCTCCTCCGTTACTCACCACGGTCCTAGGCCACAGCCAACCGGCATCATCAAAAATACTCCCTCATTTCAGCAGGCTTTGGATCGTACCCAGTCAGTGCCTGTCCTGAACATCAGTTGACACCTGAAAAGAGCTGGAGATGCATATTCTCATTATTTGCCCTCACCTCTGTGTTCTGGCATGTCCCAAACCTGCTCACAACTGCAATGAGAACAGCATTTGGTTTTTTTCAATGTAGACTTATCCTGCCCCCCAGAAATTTGGGTTGCAAGTCCATCACTTCAGCAACACCGCCTCCCGTGAAGTCAGCATTAAGAGATGTTTCTTCTCTTTTACAACTATAATGCCAACGCCAAATCAGAAAATGTTGGTTTTGACAAAGGCTCCAGGCAGCACCACTTGAAGGTGTGAAGGCTTTCAAATATGTTTTAGGAGCCATACAACCTGATACACTAGATTTGACAGCAGAATTACTAACACTTAAACCAAGTCTGACAATTTACTGCTTTGGGGGGGACTCAGAGATATAAATAACAAAATAGTTTAAATGAAGACATCTAAACCCACTTATCAATAGCTCACATACCTCCTGGGACCATGCCACTGAACAGTAAATATTGATTCAAATTGAAGTTTACCTCCCATGCAATGAAAAAATACCCTCTCCAGACCTTAACAGTTGTCTGGAGAACTTCTTTTTCAGATAACTAGTGCCTTAACATTTAATAAATTTGGCAATTAACTACTGTGTTGAATCTAATCTCCTGAAAAACTTGGTTAATTGGAGGAAAATCAGCAAGAACTATTTTGCTAGGGGAGATGGAGAAAGGCACATAGAAAGTGACTTTTAAACAATATGCATTTGTTTACCTGGTCCTATCAATAAGTTTTCAGGAAGACTTGCCATCCCAAAGTATCTGCTTGTACAGAAGGCTAAAAAGGCCAAAGAGTTAAGAAGGAACTTTCCTCCCCAGAAACTTTGTGCTTTTGCTGCAGTGGTTCAAAAATCAGCTCTGGCTCAGTCAGTTTTATCACCACTTTTTAAGCATTTTCTTCTTGTTGACTTTTAATTGTGGACTTTTTAAATAGTGCTATCATGGCCTTACTAGAGCACGTGTGTGAGACCAAGTTTACTGTCCCACAAACTCCACAGCATGTTCAACACTGTAGGAAGAACAGGTACCCTTTCCTTTCTTGGGGTGGGGGAAATGGAAGAAGACAATTAAAGGTCAAGTATGCTGCTGCCACCTCTCAGTAAGAGATGCTAGGGATTTTTGGAACCTGGGCAGAGACTAAGTATTTTAAAAAGGAAGTTGAAGACATCAGACATCCCTGCTGGGGCTCTCAGTATTCTCTTTAGAGCAACAAGGGGGATAATGATTAGGATATGAAAGTTTACAAGAAAAACTTGCTGGGACACAGAATCTAGTTCACCTAATGACTGATGAACTCAACCAAGCAGCGGTGTGACAACCTGGAGCCTGCCAGTGATTGCCAATGCTCAATCATGCCCTTGCTCTCTCTGGCTTCCCTTCTGGTCCCTGGCTGGCCTGCTTTTTTTTGGTTGACATGAGGCTGATATGTATACGTAAATATACTTTCTCAACTGAGAAAGTCTAGGCTTGGGAGTAGAGAAAGGATTCTTCTGAGCACACAACTTATTATGTCCTCTTAGCAGTCATTTGCAGCACTGTATTTGTCTCCCTTTCAAAGGTGTAACCTGTGTTCACCAAATTGTATTATAACTAAAAAAGAGGAAAATACCATAAGAAAACCTTCCCTTGTATTTATTTTTCTGTCTACACACACCACAGAGAACCCTAGCAAAAGGGGAATGTGAGCTGGCAGAGCACGTCATCACTGCTTTTCTCAGGGTACGTACATAATCTTATCAGAAAGAAAAAGGATTTCTTACTGCTATTTGGCTCATAAATTTGATCCATAAATAAGATTCTAGTTAAGTCTATTAAAGAACACCAGATAATGACAGAACTACCTGACATATTCCACCTAAACTAAGGCAGCAATTCAAAGGACAAAGTATTTAATCAGAAATATGATCAGCAAAATTTAGATTATTAAAATAGCAGATTTTTCTCTGACATCTACTTCAAATGAAATAAAATGTTCTTCAGACCTCAACACTGGTTCTTTTATCATTAATTAAAATACCAGTCCAATATCCCACATCCACTCTCTATTTTTAATAAGGCTTCATGTGCTAAGACAAAATGCCATGCCATTATACCCTACGACCAAAGACCATTGCAATGGAAGTAAAGTTTCCCAAAAACTCCAACCAATTTTTTATCAAGTGTGCCTTATATTTCCACCGTATTGCAAAAGGCCTGTCAGTTTTGGCACCGGTTTTGTTTTGGTTGGTTGGTTTGTTTTGATATATATTCTAGGTTCATGTTGGAAATCAGATTTTTGTCTCGCTCTGATCTATAAGAATCAAGAGGAAAATCATTCCAGTGTCACCTCAGGGTAAGTCTAGCAGGAGAAGAGAATCAGGCCCAAAGACTTCAATATTAATGATAAAGTCAAGGGCTCTATGCAAAGGCATCTGAAGCCAAAATGGGCTCTGATAGTTCAAAGGAAACCCACTGTCAGCATCAGCTTCTTCTTTAGAGTTAAGGGTGTTCTTACACAGCCTTTGCCAATCAGCAACATCTCACGTGCTTGGGCAGGAATTCAGGTAAAGCTTCTCTATGTTATCTAGCAGCAAATATCAAACAAGTAATAAAAAACAATCCCAACTGACTCCAAATTGCAAACAGCATAACCATGGCATGCTGTGAACGGTATGAGAAGGGTGACTTAGCCATGGGAGCACAGAGCCCTCCCTGCTAAAACAGCAAGTCCCTGTACAAGGACACATGGTCAAGATACTCATTTGAAGGCTTTTCTTCAGGAGCTCCTTGAGCATCCCCACACCTGCCTCTCCAGCAACACGGCAGGGCTCAGCCTGCCGCTGATTTGGGGGCTGCAGCACCTCACACCAGCTATGTGCTGTGTTTGGAGGGAGCCAGGTTAAAACAAAGTCAGGTTTTAAGAGGGAGGAAAGGAAGGTGTAAGCTGTGAGGCTACCCGTGTGCAGTTATGGAGCTGGGACTGGATCACTACAGGTGCCATCTCCCACAGCATCCTCCTACTGCAGGTCCCCCAGCCACTAGTAACGATGGGAAATGCTGGCATGTGAATTGCTCCTGCTGAGTGAGATTTTAATTTCAGACAAATTAAGAGAAATGCAGAGTGAGACCTCACAGGTTATTGCAGCTGGGATAACTCTTGACCTTTCCTTGCCAGAAATGTCAACACAAACAGGGTGAGCTACGAACTCAAGAGAGTCACTGGTATTTGCCAGCTGGCTACATAAAACTTTGTACAAGATGTGATAACAGACACGCCACGCTGCCTCCCATCAGCCAGCTTCTCTCTTCTGTCAGCCTCATCACAAGTAAATACTGTTTTTAAAAATGTATGTATTTACTTATTTGTTTCTTCCTTTTTGGGAACCTGTCCAAAGAAACTGAGAGCAATTCTCCCTGTTCCCACGCTCCAGATATAAAGAGAGCAAAAGTGAATAAGAATCTAATATGAGAAGCACTCAGACACTACAACGTAGGAATCACCTGTCTTGTGCTTGATACATGTTAAAAAAGTGAGGTCAAGGGGTGGTAGCCAGTGACAGATGCACGTTAGTCTTTCCTATAAGATGCAGAAGTGGTTCAGAGAGACTGCCCGCCCCTTTCTCCAGTCTCCCCAGAACTAAACACCTCCTGCAGACTCAAGGGCATTAGGCCATACCCTAAATGACATGTTGTTTTGTCCCATGTCACCATCATCTGAAGTCCTATATCCTTGTCAGGCAGCCAAGTGTGCCCCCATCTTAATGACCAAGTAGCTTGTGATAGAACCTATTATTTGATTTAATCCATTATTGCTGCATTTATTAATTTAAACACTTCAGCAGTAAAGGAAATATACAGCGGGATGTAGCATGATTTGTTTGTACTTATATTTTCAGAACATGCTAGGGCACATTCTTGTCTTCCCAATAAATCACATGAACTGCTGCTGTGTCTCATGTACTCCAATATATTAAATGCAACAGTCTCTTTTATATTCTTTAGCACAGAGGAGTATCTCACACTGGCCATGGAGATTGCTCCAAATGTCATTGAAAGTCAGCAGTCAAACATCCCCAAAGTACTGAATGTCGCTGACAATATTATGGTGCACAGACAGATGAACATGATGTCAAGCTCGGTGTCTGCTCCAGAAGCTGGAAGAAAGGCATTGCTCGAAGAACAGAAGCCTGTGCAGAATGGTGACTGTGCAGCAGAGGGATTCCTGGAGCTGCTCCCATGATAACTATTAAACCACAAATCCTCATTTTACAGCAACGCTAGTTAGTTTTCTAGGAATCACCCCTTAGGAAATGAGGCTATCTCATCAGCAGTGCAGAACTGGCTATTCTTTGTAAGGCCATATTGCAATTTTGACATATTAGAGAGCTACGGCCACACAGAACAAGCCTGGCTCACGCAGAAAAGCATGGTGCTGATCTCCACAGCACGCTGCCTCCGTGCCAGTTCCCCCAGCAGCCGTGACTCTCCCTGCCCCTTAAAAATGCCCCGGTGACCTTCACAGAAATCAAAACTGAAACATCACCTCCTTTGCTCGTGAAGCCCAGCTGGGCATTTTCATCAGTTGCCTTGCATGGAGGAAGATGTCTGTGGAGCTAACGCCTACTGCCTTGTCTGACTTGGTGCCTGAGCAGAGGTGGCAAAACACCTTCAGAGGTTGGACGCTTCCAGCAGGAACCCCTGTCAAAACACTAGTGACACATTACCCCAACCTGACCACTGGACCCTGGCAGGAGAGATTAAGGGGACAAAAGGTCCACCTGCCACTTACAACAAATTTGCTCAGAAGAGAAGCCAAGTCCAAACACCAAAACACCTTTCAGAGCTGTACCTGCACTGTCCCCTGCCCCGTAACCTCCCCAGCAGGGTCTAACAGTGCCATCTACTGACTCCCGCTTCAACAGGTTTCACTCCACCACCCAGGCAGCAAGGGACAACCCTTTAATTTTAGTGCTTCACAGGAGAGATGGTAGAGATATAAGCTGCCACTGAGCCAAAGACAGCTGAGAAGCAAGAAATCTTTTGGGTTTCACTAATTGTTGTTCCTGTTTCACTCCAGATTTAGCAATCATTACAGCGACACAACACAAATCAGTCAACAAAGATCAGCCATGGGAACAGACTGATAGACATAAGTATGTTCGTACGCTTTTAAAAGCCATGATAACATGCGATACTCTTAGCTTATTTTAATTAAGAGAGGCAGAATGAACTAATTGTTGATGCCAGTGCAGTTGGTCTGGGAGCTGCACTAATCTAGAAGGACAGCCAACATTTTGACAAACTGAACATTGTGGCATATGCTACCTAGTTGGTTTTAACGGGGGGCAAAGATACTGAGACCAGAGACTCGCAAATCAACAATAGTCTGAACGCCAACACTTCCATCTTCATTAGCCAGTGCTCACTTTTGTGTTAACGGCCGATTTTGAGCCAGCACAGACATACTTCAGCGGGGCCACATGGAACTCTCTGTAACAAGAGGAAGAATTGTGTAAAAATGAGATTTAGAGTACAGTGGAGAAAATGCTCCAGCCAGCTTTTATACCAAGTCAGGCAACAAAACCACCACAGGCAGAAAGCAACAGAATGCAATAAAGCAAAAACTGGTGTCTCTTTTTTTTGCATCCTGCGTTGTTTCCAAACACCAAGAGCAGAGGAATGCAGATGGAGATATCTGACAGCTGCCTGCAAGGTGCACGGAGGAGTTGTGGCTGCAGCAGTGACGGAAAGGGCTGCCAGTGTCACACCACTGAGTCCAGCCCTTTCCAGTTGCTGGCACAGTCAGTGACATTTTCCATTATGCTCTCATTCATTTTTTCAGCTCCTGTAATATTTACTAGCTGGACAGGCTGGGTGATGATTTGGCAATCAAGTGCTCTGCCACACAACCTCTACCAGCACTATCAGACACAAGCTACGTGGCCAGTCTGTCCTGGCTTCCCGTCCTCATGTCCAGCTCCTCATCTTTGGTCTGCCTCATACCTCAGATCCCAGCCACACAGCACTTTTCATTTGCTCTTCTCTCCCTCCTCCACCAAAGAACTGACTGCATTTTTTTTTCCCTCCCACTTGTAATATTTGAGAGTTTTAAAATTATCTATTTACAGGGGCTAATCCCACCCTCCTAAAATCCCAGTACACAATCCCTTGTCACAGCCAGCCACCTCCCCTTCGCAAATATCCACCTGAAATCAAGGTTTAACCCACCCACCCCCTACTTTTTGGGCTCAGTCCCTCAAGATAATGAAAACTCAGCTCACAACCCAACATCTCAGTATTGAAGCACAGATCAAAAGCAAGTTTTGAGTCATGTCTTGTGCTACCTGCAGTTCACGTTGAATGGGGAACCTCTGTCCATACATCAGCCACTCAAGAAACTAAGAAATTATGAATTCCACTCGCGCATTGTGAACTGTTTGTTCTGGTCAGACCAGGAATTATTTAGGCAAGAAACTCACAAACAATTTGTTGTAATGAATTGTTTGAGAATTTAGCAATCTGTGCACAGGCCATTTTCAGACAGAACAAAGAAGGAATTCATCCAATAACTTAATTAATTGCAAATTATTTTCTCATGTGTAACAGAAGGACTTTCCACTGAACTTTACCTCCTATGCAAAGATTTCAGAACACTTTGCACACCCTAATGCAGCAGCACAACTACGCTATCAGAAAGGAAAAATTTGCTCTCATATAGAAACTGAGAACAATAAATTGAAGCCAGGCACTAAAAAAGTTGCTAAAATAGCCAAAGTGATGAGTGACTGGAAATTGTGACTTTCACATAATGAGGGCTCGAAAGATTTGTGTGGAAAACTTTGTGTCCTGGGGGCGGGGTGGGGGAGAGATTTGCCCTTCCCCACTTAATCCCAAAAAGTCAGGTCAAGATTTGGACATTTTCACAAACAAACAAACAGCCAGCAACAACAACAAGCTTTGAGGAGCTTCATCTGTTATCCTGAATGCCTTATTGCAGAATCAAGCAGATTTGCCAAACATATTTTAAAATGGAAACTTAGAATCCTGTTTCTGCAGTTTCAGATGGTCCCCAAAAAAATCCAGTTTGGGAGACTTGCAGAAACCAGCATTTCCCTGTGACCTCCCTTTCTGCAAAATGTTGAGCTCTCAATCCCTGATCCCAGAGAAACTGTAAAGCAGTCAGAGACCATCCAGCCAGTAAAACTAACACGGGGCTGTGCAAGCCTGAGCCCAGCCACAGCTATCTGTCCCTCTCAGGGCAGCAGCGCAGAGCAGCACGGACGGCGTAGGTCGCAGCGGTGGGCCCTGGGGAGCAGGAGGGTCCCCAGCTGGGTTCAGAGCGCAGCCTGCCCAGCTTCTGCTCCTGCCACCCTGCAGAAGGTGTGGAGACTGCGGTTAGGTGGGCAGGCCATCCACGGCCCCGGCCGCGCTCAGCAAGCGCTTGCCACGGTCAGGAGAGCCTTACACACGCAGCATCTGGCCCAAGACATTTCAGCTGAGCAATTAACCCCGGGAAGAGCTTTGCTCTTTTCAGTAGAGTTGAGGTTAAATGTCAGCAGATGCGCGTCTTGTTTTCTGGGCTAGCCAGGGCTGACGGTTGCACTTTACTGTGATCCATGCAGCGCTGTGCGAAAGTGCAGGTTACGACAGCTGTCAGTTATAACAACCAAAAATAGCCATTTACAACTTCAGCAAAGTCTCAGCCAAAATGAGGCCTTAAAAACAGAGTTACAGCTGAATCCCCTTTCCAAGAGAAGCCTGTACAAGACAAGTACATAACAGTTGTGCTCACTGCTACATAAAAGGGATGTCTCAGGTCTCTGCTATATGCTAAGTACTCCGCAGAGCCAGTGGTCGGCCACTGGTAGTGATGCAAACTGGACTGAATGCAGTTTGGTTTCTAGTTTTGAGTTTGGATGTGCTTATTTTGCTTCCTTGGGGAGAGAGGTTTGTTTTTCTCTGTGTCACTGAGGACTACTCACTTTCTAATGTGAGAATGCCAGTTTGGTGCTGAGTAGCTTTACACAGAGAGGTGACAAAGTAACACACAATGGACACAGCCAGAAGGGTTTTTTCACCGCTTTGAAGTAACACTACCAGACAGTTCAACTTCATTCAGGCAACTTTGAGCAATAAGGCCCCAAAGGTATATTAGTATAGTCCAGTCCAATCAAAATTCTTTCAAGATCTCTCATGTCAGGCACAAAATAGAGCTTGCATGGTAAAGTATTTATCTAAAATTCATCCTTATATTTAACTTACTTTAACTTACTGCTCAGCTAGAATATCATGTCAAAGGATCATTATGCTTTTAGCAAAGTTAAAATTTCAGAAGAGGCCGTTCAGCTGTTTTAATCACCTACTCCAATTCTAAGTTTCTATTGTATAAATAAAACGTATTTTAATTGTGTCATATAAATTAACTCTACATACAGAAGTGAAATCAAATACTTCAATTAAGGCTTGTGTGGTAGAAATATCCTCATCTAGATGAACTCAAAGAAAAGCACTCTCAAGACTTGGAAAATCATTTTCATTCTTTATCTCAGCATAGAAAGAACAGCTTTGAGATGAGGGAGGGTGGAAATGTGCTGCTCTAGCAGTTCAGGATGTCCCCTGCACTTTGCAGAAGTGGTGAGCCTTCTGGTCTCGGTTCCCCTTGGCTTGTCCACACCTGGACACCCGCCCCACTCAGCCTCCAGCCCTCCTCCTCCTCCACGGCTGCTTCGGTGCCGAGGCCAGCCCTCCACACTTGCCCCCATGTCCTGCTGCGCTGAAACACTCTTATGTCAGGCTCTCCCTCCCACCACTCCGTCATGCCCAAAGCACTGTTGAAGAACACCACTGAGAAAGACCGATTTCTTTAACCTCCTTGCTGGGACTAGGCACGACGCTGGCATGGCTAGCTGTAGTTTGGACCATCTCCCATGGGACATGCTGCACATTTTCCTACAGATGCTGCAGCTGCCTTCATTTGTACCCAGCTCTTCTCTCTGCCCTGCACAGGCATCAGAACATATCATCTGTAGACACCACAAAGGAGCTCACTTATCAATTTGTGATTAATCCTACAGAATTTAGTCCTTGTCCCAGCAAAACTCCCACACCGTCTTAAGCCTTGGCCTGAACATATATTGCAGATGCTATATCATCATCACCTCAATATTCCCAGCTCAGAGAGAAACCCAGTGATTTTCCAAAGAGCTACCACAGGATTTTCTTGGAAACAAAGATGACATCAGTAGCCCAAGAGGTGTCACAGATTGCAAGAATTCAGCCCAGTTCTGGCTCTCAGAAGGTCTGCTTTAGAAAGGTGATTTTAGTGGCTACTTAAAAGCAGAGCAAACTTCAGTTGTCACACAGTCAACACAGCCGATTGAATTAGAGAAGCATATTTATGCACCTAACAAGTTTGAATCTGCAGAAAAACCTGCTGGGAGCGATTTGAAAAGACTAATGAGACTTTTCCCATCACCGGCCAGGTATATTCTTTAAAGGTTTATGAGCATGTCATTTAGTTTCACTACAGCTTTTGCAAAACCATTAATGAACTTGTGAAAACAATTAGAGAGATAAAAGGGCAAGAAATGTATGTGTTAGCCTGAAACCTGTGATAATACAGAGTAGGCGAAGCAGAGGAGAATGCACTGCTTTGAAGGCATCAGACGCAAGATCCTGATGTTTCATGCCTGTTAAAATTATCATTCCTAGTTTTGCTCCTGCTAATCCTAAAGTGGAAAAATATCTTTGTAGAACATGATCTTGGAGACTCTGTTGCTTATTAAAACAAGACGGATAACAGAAGAATCTCGTTAGGGTAAACAGAAGACATGAATGTCAGGCTATATAAAATGCACCTCATTAATATACACATAAACTGAATGGCAGAAGCAAGAATGCTATAAAGACTGGATCTGACTTTGATTTTTTGAAGCTACCTTTGAATAACTCCCAGCTAAATACATATTGCAGAAGAAAAGCAAATGTTCAAAGGGGGAAAGGACCTAGAATCACAGACTCAGTGCCATGGAGGTCTTTTCATACTTTGGGTGCACATAGGTTATTTTGGCAAATAAACCCACCAAACACTGTGACCACTGAATACACTGACTTCTTTCCCTTGAAAAGGCATTTTCTCCTTCTGTGCCAAGCTTACAGGAACAGGAACAGACATGGAGAAAGCCCTGTTCTGCTTTAGAACAGCACGTTCCCACCCTACAAGCGACCCCAGCTCCCCAGCAGCACAAATATCCTTTGGCTTCAGGGACAGTGGTCTGTGCACATCACAGCTCCGAGCACCAGCACATCAGAGGCTTCCTGATGTGGACCAAGGCTTGGGACTGAACAGCATACGGTCCTGTCACTAGTGCAGCATGCGACCGAGCTCCAGATAGGCGGCCAACCTCACTCCAGCTGTCAAACTGCTTCCCCAGCGACTTCCAGCTGCTTGGCAAAGCTCAGCCTGTCTCCTGCAGCAGAGGCAGTACCCGCTCTTCCGCTCAGTGCCTGTGCTCCATCCGAAAGCATAAACCGCTTTATTTATATCTATCTCCATTACGAAGGAGTAACCGATTAATTTCGGAGAGACTGCTCTGAGAGCAAAAGAGAAAGTAGTGACCAGCTTCCTAAAATGACTAGCTTGTTCATCTCATACCTTTTTTCTCCTCTGTATATAAACACTACTGTATTCTTAGCCCTGTGCAACTGAGCCGGTGCCTCAGCATTCACCATGCATTCATGCAAGTGGTTTCTCTTCTTCACTAGCTTCTCTGATCAGTATCTTGAAGCTCTCAGACATACAATTCAGAAAATGGAGACTGCAAGCTTCACTTCTTCCCTTTTCCCTTGGAAAACTGCAAGTTTGGCCAGCTATGTGGCAAAAAACATAGCTAAATATAGGTCAAAAACCAATGTCAATTCTGGATGATTTGCAGGCTAAGTTTGAACATAAACTGCAGTAGAAACTTGCTGTCTCTGGGAAAGTCTGAAAAATCAAGTCCCTTCTCCTCTGCACATTAATGACCTGAAACTGGCAAATGGGATCACAGTAGTCTGTCCCATCACAGCCTGATGGCTTAGGTAATGTCTGAAAAGCATTTGGACCTCAGGAAGGGGAACATTTGCAGTGCGGTTTCATTTCTTAGGTGACTAAGTCACTTTCAGAAATAGAGCTTGGCTGCCTCAGCCATGCCATCATTTATAAGTGGTTTAACCTACGTGCTGGGCTCTCTTTTCCAGTAGCTATGGATAGTTCCAGTTTGGGCCCAGGGTCCCAAAGCCTAAGACAAGTACAGTGAACTGCTGGCTGTGATTCAAGTCATCCTGGAGAAAAAGAAACGAGTACAAATGGCTCAGAGTCAACATACACTGATAGAAAAAAAGTAGGACTTTTTACCATCCCCTACACCCACACTAACTGGACTGGACTAAGCAGCATTGGTCCACAGCCCAGAAAAAGTACTGGAAATCTTGGCGATGACTTCAGTGAATTTGAATCATACTCAAAGACTCACAGATTTTGGTGGTGAGTGAGAAACACTAGCTAGAGTCTTCCACCTCTAGGATACACTTCTAGGAAGAGCTGCATTGTGTGTTTTGCTGCAGCCATCAGCGTCTTGCACAGACCGCCCTTGTGCACACCAGCTGAGACTGCACTCGCTGGTGTCACTCCATAAATCTGCTCACTCCAATATTTGCTCCACTATATCAGAATTTGGCCCAGCCCTTGTGTCTGGCAGGGAAAATTGCATTGAAAGGTTCTACACGCCAGCCGTTCCTCCTTTCCCCAACACACTCCAGTCTTCTAATTGCCTTGTTTGGATTCTCCTCTCATCCCTCAAACCTTCCTGATGGGAATAAAATACACAGTAGATGACAACTTTCAAGTCATTTTCATGTCACGCCTGATAGCTGCTGTAGGAAGGTTATTGATACTGTTATTAATTCTTTCATTTCAATTTTCCCTATACATTTCTTCCCCCAGCAAACCCTCAATAAGAAATTATTTTCTGAACTGTTTCCAGCCCGCTCCTGATGTTGCTCTCAGAATGATCTGAAGACAGATAATACAGCTGTCATTTCTCAAGGCTCCCCTGCCATGCTTTGATAAAACCCAAATCGTGGTTTTGATGGTGCCAGATTTTACAAGCCTATTAAGCTGTCTCTGCCAAGTGATGGTTTTCCCTTTACAAGCTCTGGGCTGACACAGGGTTTCCATGCTCTCCACAACATTTAACATCCCATCTCCGCCCAACCGTCTGCCATTTTTTTAATTTTTTTTTAATTATTTTTTTTAATTTGACTACCATTATAGCAGCAAATTGAAATGAGGAAATCAGCACAGCCACAAGGAGCAATCACCTTATTTATCCTCAAACAGGGTGACAAGGAGAAATATTTGCATTTAAACAGAAAAACATAAAATCTGTTAAAAAAAAAAAAAAGGATACCCTGCCTTCTGGTTCAGATTTCTGTACTGTTTTTTTTCTGGCAAAAGATCTCCACTCACCAAAGCATTTAACACACATTTTAGTCCCTCCTAAATCTGAGAAATTAGAAACTAAGCGCATGCCCAAGCAACTGCATTGAAATCCCAGCAGCTTTAGTGAAACTCAGACACTGCAGACGGTAGAGACTTAGAACAGGTGGGAAGAACAGACCTGTTATTCATTCCAGCACTGTTTCATTACTGTCAGACATTTACTATTCTGATGTGCAAACTTGGTCTTGCAGGCGATATCTGGCCTTCTCCACTCCTCCTAGATTTTGCTCATGTGGGTTACACTGCACAGGGGGCAGACACATTAATTTAACCTTTAATTAAACATTAACTCCTGGCAACCTTACCCACTTTCTGAGAGTTTTCAAGGGGTTATCCAATTCTTGTGGTAAGCGGATAGTAAAGGAAAATATTCATCATAAACAGAGATGGCTCTTCTGGACAGCAGCACAGCCTGCCCACAGCAGATGGTTGCTTTGAACCACATTCAGCAGCTCCTCTCTGCAACTGCCTATAAAAGCTCATACGCCTAAAACAAGCCATCTCGGTGGTACCCTAATGCCTTCATGGCGGGTATCAGACCCAGCTTCCCCTCCACATTCCCATCCCCACATGTCCCTTGAGAGACAGCAAAAGCCCAAGAGAAGGAGTGAGAGCGGTTCCTGTTTCCCCACTTTGCTAAACCTAGCCAAGCCTGAGGAAATTTTCTGGCTGGAAATTTGCTAATGTTGACAAACACCAATTAAGTTGCAAAGCAAATTGTTGTGAAATGGAGGTCATAGGGAGAACTTTCCCATTTCCATGACTGCTAGCAGCACACAGATAACGGACCTGGTAGAAAACAGCAACCTGGCAGGCAGTGCCAATACCCACAAGTCTCATGTAGCCCCAGTTCCCAACCAGACCTGCTGCGCTGTCTGCAGAGGTGAGCACGGGCTTTGTTGGATTACTGCTGCAGAATACAATGCAAAGCTGTAGATTTGAGAACCAAAAAGGCAATGTTATGTTTACAAGACAGAAAACAAGGATTCAGAGAAGGTGGTAATGATCTCTGCAGGGCTGATGCCATTTTTGCATGACTGAAGAGCCAGGCAACATGAGAATGAGCTTAACTTTGTATGTAGACCTGAGAAGTCCCTAGAACTGCATCCAGACCAAAGAGTCAGCTTTCAGAGAATAGGAGGACACAGAAATGAGTTTAAATGAGAGCTGAAAGGACACCAGGGCCTGGAGAACAGAGACAGATGTAAGGAATTTAACGTGTCTGAATAAAACAAAGGGACAACTCAATTGATATTCACAGGTACTTGCACACAGAAGAGCTAACCAAAAGGAAGCCTCATCAAAATAGGACCCAATGGGTAGAAACTGAAGTCAGACAAATTCAGCTTTGAAATAAGAGCACTTGAAATTTTGCAGCACTGAGAGTAATTAAACCATTGGAATAGCTTCCCTGGTGAAGTGGCAGACTTCCCCACTGGCAAGTATATCACTGCTGGGTGATATACTTTAACCTGCTTCATCTACCCCTGTACACCCAGGCATGCCAAATAGACATATTGCAGTGGTCCCATTCCTCATGGCCTGTCTCAAGGTTAAGGGTCTTTGGCTTACATGGTTCCTACTGTGAAACAGGAGCCTGAAGCCAAGAAGATCCTTCCCTAGCCCAGGGCTTGGCTCTCACTCCCCTGGCAGGGCCTGCGGGAACCTGGGGACCTCCAGACCCCGCCAGGCTCAAAGCTCCTGAGCTCCTATATTCAGAAACAGACCCTGTTTATTTTTTTAGAACTAAAGAAAAAGGTATATTCAACCACTCATGAGTGAAGCACAGACAATTAGTCATACAGATTGCAGGTCCCTCCAGCCACTGCCACCACTCTCCTTGTCTTAGGAACTTCTCTCCCATTAGGTGCACTCTCTGGAAATGGCTGCAGTACCAGAGGTGCTGGGCCTAACCATCTTTTGCTTGTAGAAGACTCATCTCCCAAAGGCCATATTCTAGTCAAAAGAGCTCTGACATGGCAGCCCACCACAGAGAGGTGATCTACTCTCCCACTAGCACTCAGCCTGTGAGCAGACCTCACCTCCAAGTCTGCCTGACAGGGTCCCCCCAGCTCTGAAACCACGGCAAAAGCCCAGCACTCTGAACTGGCATAGGGAGAGGACAGATTGATACAACCATCTGTGCCATCTATTGCTAGCCCACTTAGATCATCCCCATCCCCTGTGCCTGCGTCGTGGAACCGGCCCATTTTCCTAAACACTGTGGCAGTGCCTATGACTGGGACCACACTTCCCAAATGAACTGGTGGGGCATCAGACCAGAAGTCTGCACTGTGAATAGCAAGACCATAGTTGCTTTCAATGCAAGGGTCAGGCAACACAGTTCACTTTAAATTCTTCCCTGCCAAGCCTTCCAGACACCTCGAAGAGGCCAGTTAAAAAGCCAGACAATATTGCTTGTTCATTTGCTCTTCCATTCATTATACATACTTCCAACCAAGAGATTTTGCTCCAACTTGATAAGCAACTGAGCCACATTCACACTTGCTCCCAAATCACTGACTCCCCAATAACCACTTTAAGACAGCAGTAACACCAAGTTAAGTGGCAGTAATTTTCCAGCATGAAGAGATGAGGTGATATCTGCCTATTCTACTTTAGATTTTCCAGTGCAAGAGTGAGCCATTTCTTTTTATGCATTGCAGGCACCTTTCAAGCATACAGTAAGTTGTTTTCTAACGAGCTGGAACATCTTGCTTGATGAAATCTCTGTTCAAATTGTTATTTTTCTCCAGCTGGGTCAGGGCTTTCTGGCTTTGACACAGTGAGAAAAGCACACACATTTTCCATGATTTACGTAATGCAAAGACTCAAGTGTCCACGCTGGCAGATGCAGTGCTCAGACCTCCACCCCTCTCCAGCAGGTTGCTTCCCCTTCCTACCAAACTCTATCCACAAGGGGACATTCCCCTTTCTCCCTCCAACTTCAGGAGAGCAGAACCAGTCGTGGTCCTTGCACATGACTACGTGTGTAATTTTCCTATCATCTGACCCACAAGACAACGTGATGGAAACAGCTTGTGTCTTACACCGAGGAGGAGTTACACGTGCACCAGGTACACTGTACAAATGTGTCTCTCACAAGCAACCGCCAGCGTGTGACACAGCGATGCAGCCAGTGTAGCTGCCAGATAAGTTCACCTGTCACAACTCACAGATCCTCATTAAGCACTTGCCCAACTTGCAGTTATTTGCTTAATGACAAACCTACCTATGCTGCTGCTTCAAAGGAAACGTTTCACGCATAGCCATGCAGGGTTTTTATCTTCAAAGGAAATTCCCAGTGAGGCCACTGTTTCCACTCCACTACCCTCCCTCCACTGACACCAGGTGTCCACCCTCCCCAGCACACATTGAGCAGCAGATGTGTGGCAGACCACATTGCACAATTTGTTAGATCAAGGTTAGAAAAAACAATAATAAGCCTGCCCAAACTCATGAATAAACAGACCGTTTTAATTATGGGTATGCTTTGACAGAAAGAATTCCCCATTCAAGCCTTTCACAGTGCTCTCCCAAAAATAGATGAGGTCCCCAAGAATATCAACAAGTATATCCTCACATCACCCCTGCTGGTGAAGCAAAATCCATTTTACAGAGAAGAACCTGAAATAGGAGTTTTGCCTACAGAAATCTCTGGCACATGGTGTCTACCAGCCCCAGTGACGTGACAGCAATGGCATCCCTTGTTGGAAAGTGAGGCTTCATGGGTAGGCAGCACATTTCACCCATGTACAATGTTCTACCTAAAATGTCACAGTGCTTTATTAAGTTTTGTGTTGTTATGTTTGATATATCAGCAGAAAAACAGAATAGAGGTGATTCCTGCCTTCTTTGCATCCTCCTGGCCTGCCCTCAGATTATTCTGTAACTTGACCGCAGAATGCAAAGGCCATCCTGTCTTTCCTAGCCATTGTCCTTAGAGCCACCCATGTACATTTGTTCCCATTTATCAGACATTTCACATGTCTACCACGCATTCATGGTTCTTGCTTTACACTGTTTACACCAAAGACAGCAAAAAGCCATCACTGCATCATAAAGGAATGTCTATCTGCCTCTGGTTTTGTTCTTGAACTGGCCAAGCCTACAGAGCCCACCAGGGTGTACATGGCCTTTCCTTTACAGCAGGTAGGTTTGGGTGTGGGCCAGCTCCTCCGGGCCGGGAAGGCAGATTTCCCAGGATTAGCGAGGCAATTCAGGCACACCACAAAGGCCTACCAGGACTTCTGGACTTTTTGTGGTGTTGCAAATTCCTGTAGCCATGCAGCACCAAGATTAACAGGTATCCCTTGGTTTACTACACAGCCTCAAGGTCACCCATCTCTAAAAGTCTGTCCTACCAAACCACAGGAAAACTTCTCTGCCCTTTCAGACACCTGTGAGAAGGCAGCGGAGCCATCATCACTCAAGTGATTTAGCTTTTATTCACCCTGCAATTCCCACTGTCCACCCCAGGTAGCCCAGGCATAGAAGAGCAAAATGTCAGCCAAAAATTGAATTTATAGGAAAAGAGACGGAACCACCATCACATGAAACACCCAAGATAACCATGCAGGGGAGGTGCAGCCTGAATAGGAGCGAGTCCTCCACAGGCGGTAAGTCTCTGGAAGCGTACACACAGTAAAGCAATGTGCAGTTCATCAAGAACTCGATCGTCTCTCACCCTGACTTTACTGAGGTGCTCAGACAACATGGGAATGGAGAAATGGGAATTTAGGTCTACTTGAAAGTCAAAGGACAAGTATAAACTAGCACGGTGCTTTGCCTGGCATTAAGGGGCTGGATTGTGCTCCCACCCTTACATCAGAGAGCAAAGAGCTGGATAAATGCACTGCCTGGACCTTGTGCTCCTGGCCAGACATTATTTGGTGGCCACTGCCACCTCCTGGCACTGTCATCCACAGAGGGGCCCAGAGACAAAGTAAGGTCTCCTTCACCCCTGTTACTCAGCCATGAAAAACAGAACTTAAAACAAAGGTGCTCTCTGGACTCCACAGCAGCATAGAAGCAAGAAGAGACCAGACTGTGTGGTTTTCCCCGGCTGGAACACCCTTGCAAAACATCCTCTGCCTAATTCCGGGCCAGTTAATTCAGCCCGGGGCTTCGACGCCCGTTCCTGTCAAGACATTTTTGCTAGCACAACAGAACAAAGCAGGTTCTGCTGCATTCAGAGGACATTTGGATCTAAAATCTTTTACATGTGGTACAATTGCCTTTTAAAAAAGGGAAATCTAGCATTTAAGTGAAGAATAAGGCCTGGAGAGACTTGGAAGTTTTCTGTTCTTATGGGTGGCTGAGAAAAAGCAACACTCCTACCACCAGAGAAGTTGTTCAGGGTTTCCTGGATAGATAGTACCTCCCTGCAGGTAAGGTGTGGTCTGCATTATCCCAGCTGCCCCTTGCTGTCTCAGAAACTGGTCCAACAGAAATTTCCATCCATACTACTACTCACTAACAGATCAACAGCCCAGGCTTAATGATTCAGACACTCCAGGTTCAATGTGCACCCAGGGTCTCAGCTGAAGGCTGATTTTTAAGAGCTCCAAATTGTTGTTATGCCCTGACTGTTTTCCCACAAAGCCAGGGACAGGGCCTGCCCATGCCACCACACAAGGACACTACTGTGACAATACATTACTTTCATTAAGGCAAGTCCTGGTTCTCCCTGCAGATTGACACCACTCAACTATCCTCAAGGCAGTACAACCTCTCGTCTGTTGAGGGTGACCTACCACCACTGCTGAATCTTCCAGGGTAACTTGATCACCAACCACCTTACAATATGCACTTCTCCTGAGGACTGCCTTTAATGGTAGGTCTTAAATCTCAAGGCTTAGCACCATTTGTGCTTGCTTTTTATTTTATTTTTTTTCTTTAGGATCTCTGCGCACGTAAGCAGAGTGAAGCCTAAATCAATGAACACAATCAAACTACAGGTGAAATTATAAAAAATGTCTCTTTGAAAGACAGGTTCCCCCTTCTAGGGGAGAAAGAACAGCTGGGGTTACATTCTCAACTACCCTGAGTTTCCCTTTGCCGTTGCTGGAAGATCACTTGTCATGTATTTGGTAGGAGCTGATGCAGAGCCACTGTTTTCATTGTCTGCACACAGTCCTTTGGGCAAGGGTCGCTACGGGTTAATCCAGGCAGCACAACAGCAGAAACCGTTTCCTCTCAGGGGGAGTAAAGCCTTCTCCAAACTTCCCCTCCGCAACTCCAAAACATAGCAAAGTTGTTGTAAAAATGTGGGTGAAACGTGCAAGTTATATCCCAAAAGACGTAACACCCACTTTCAGATGCCTGGCAGAAGACAGTCAGACCTTTTTTTTTTACCCCACCTGCTATGTTACAAGCAGGTCTGTGAGCCCACAGAGAGAGCAGGCACCCCTGCACAAGTACACCTGTAATTACAACTTCAAGCCGCCTTACCCCGACTCTCCCGGGGAAGTGTTAGCAGGAACCCTCCCTCTCACTGCTCTGCGACCTCTGCCTATTGTCTGTGGCAATATTTACCGTCCTCGTGGTCTCCCTCGCTCTGTAGGCTGGCTCCTTAAGTCTTTTCATATTTAGAATGTGTCAAGTAAATGGAAATACTGACAGGGAGAGTAGTTTAAGCATCCGGGAACCAAACTACCATTAAAACACTAGCACACAGGAACACATACTAATATCCTAAGGAACAGTAGCCAATATGAAAAACAATAGGTAATTTTCTTCTGTCTCCCGCTCTTTTTATGGCTCATACTACCTGTCATAAGTAGCTATTAAAGAGCCCATACCGCAGCATGGAAGAGAGGGAGGGGGAAACCCAAAATACACCGCAAAACATTCTCCCTCAAATTCTGCCCATCAAAGGGAATTTAATCTCCAGCTGTCTACCATTTAAGAAATATCAAGTAAAATGGTGAGAATAGACTGCAAAATGCCTTTTTTTGCCATTATACTCACTACTGAGGGAAAACACTTTTGATGGGGTGACCTTTGCATCGAGCTGTGTTCATACTGAAATGCATTTTGCAGACCATGAAAAAAGCGGCTCCTTTTGACAGCTGAACTCAATACATAAGAACTATTTAAGAGAAGCTGCTTTACAAACAGTGGGTGGCAGACGACAATTAGTTTTATTCTTCTATTATGGTGTTGATGGGGGGGAGAAAAAATTATCACCATTAGCCACAGTATGCTTGATATGACAACAAAGAGGGACCAGGCTCTCTCTGTCTTCTTTCCCATGTTTTATTTTCCCTGTGTATCTGCAGGGATCACCTTTATTCCTTCATACATGCACACACACACTTACTCCTTGGTCTGTTCCCAGTTTTGTCTCCCTTTGCTTTAATTCAGCCCTAAATATGTTAAATATTTAAATATGTTAAATGGAAATCTGGGCAGCTTCCTGAGCTGTGGAAGCATTTTGCACCGGTCCTTGAAGGTCAGAATAAAAAGTTGAATCCAAGAAAGATGGGTGTTCAAGAAGAGGATGGGAAGAAAAGCAGCACAGGGAAGAGAGGGGGCACAGAACAAATCCTCCACCAGCACAAGTCGCTCCCTCCAGTGCTTGAATTACACAAGATGAGTTAGTTTCAAAACGTCATCATCTGTGCCTCACCTCAATGCAGGGGCCTTGCCAGAGCCCAGACCAGAGCCGTTCGCTGCCCTCCAGGGACGCTGGCATTGCTGTTCACACTCGGGGCAGGCGGTTTTGGGACGGACCAGCCCTCATGGCTGGGCAGAAGGGACTCATGAGGGACCAAGAGGCCACTGGTCTGGAGAGGGCAGCCGAAGAGCAAGAGGAGAGTCAGTGCCTGCAAAGCAAGAGGAGCTCAGAACAGCTGAAAAGCCCAGCAGCCACCCTCCCCGTCAGCTTTCCCTGGCCCCTCGGGGGAGGCTGGGCCAAACCAGGCACAGCTGTGGACCTGCACCAGCTGGGGCAGGGCCGGCAGCCACGCGGGGTGGCCCTGGCCGTGGGGCTGTGGCCACTGGCAGCCCTGCCTGGCCGGGCCCTGGAGAAAGGGAGGACCCCCAGCAGCATCCCCCCGCCGTGCTGACCTCCCCAGAGCAGCCCCATGTCTGGCAGTGGCCCTACACGCCAGGACCTGGTACAGGTGGCAGCCGCGTGGCTTTTAAAGGGCCCAGTGGGCCGGGAGCCAAGCTGCACCAGCAGCCCAACCTCTTTCAGGAGACACAAGATCCTGAAACTCAGAGTCTGACGGTGATCGCCAAGCTGAAAGAGGGACAAATGGGACAGCGGGTCACTTTTGGAAATGGGACGACAAGAGCGTAGGGCTTCAACGTGATGCTTGCTGGTGCTTGTGCCGCATGTACCACAGGAGGCCGTTCCCTTCCCATGTCCATCGCGTCGCAGAAAACCACAGCCGACTGCTTTTGAAAGGAGACTGAGGGATGGGCAGAGCCCCTGTCCATGTCCAAGTGCCACTCGGGGAAGCACACATGCGCCTGGCCCATCTCTGAGACCTCGGGCTAGGACAGGGCACTGGGAGACAAGCTTGGCAAGGGAAGAGATCCCAAAACGCCTGGGAGGGCAGCCCAGTCCCCCCATTCTGGTTCCTCTGCGCCAGGCCAAGATGGCCCGGGAGGGCAGCAGCCCTTGCCTTTGGGAACAGCAAACCCGAGCGTTGCTTTGCCACCAAAAGATCTGGCTTTGGAAGCACCAGTTCCTACATGGGGATCCCCAAAACCCCACCTACCTGTGCGGAGAGATGACCCCGGCCTGCCTCAGCTGACAGCCCTTGTCACCTCTGTGAGCAGCACCCCGAGCCTAGAAACGCCAGCGAAGCCCAGCTGAGTCTTCCCATCTCCTCCCCTTCATTCCCAATGGACCCCCCCAGCAAGGACCCTGCTCCGAGCCGAGGTCCTCACCAGTGCCTGGTAAACCAGGAAAAGCTACGGCAATCGCTTGTCGTGTTCCTTCTTCACATAAGTACATGGTGAGTTTATTCTGTGAGGGACTGAATTTGAGAACGTTCCTTCCCTCTCAGACAGTGGGCCGGGCTGGGCTGAGTACGCGGCATCTTTTCACTAAGGAAAAGACTAATTTCACCACACCGTCTGCAGAAAAATTACTGTTTCCCTCAGCTTAGCAGACACCACGTGAGACCGACGGGGCAGAGGCCATGAGGGATGCAGACCCGCATTCAGCGTGGGCCCGAGGGTGCTGTGCGAGACACCGGGCAGTGACCCGGGAAGAGAGACAAAGACACGTACCAAGCATGTTCCCATCCAGGCAAGCGAGTGAACAAAAGGGCAAGCAAAACTAATAAAAAATATATCTTATAAAGAAGTTATTTGGCCGTAAATGAACACCAGGGTGGCAGCATCAGATATGATGGTTCCCACGTTTGTTTTTTTTTTCCCTCAAGGTCAGGCAGCCCTTTGACTAGTAAAATTTGAGAACCACAGCTATACAGTCTATTCCTGCCTCCGTTCTTTGCCCGCAGAGAGAATATATGTGCATGAGTCTGTATTTCAGATAGCAGGGCCAAGGATAACTCAAAAGATCTTCAAAAAGGATAAAAGCAAACCATGATTTTGGTAGAAAATACGCACAGTCATACAAAAAGCTACACACAGCATATAAAAGGCAACAAACAAAAGTATGTGAATTCAGGCAACAGTTGAATCATTTTAATATCAGCTGAAGCTTTGAAAATGTGATTAGCATATAGTTAGGAGACACTTCTCTTTTCTCTCTAAAAATGCCGTGCCAGCTCTGGAAGAGAGCAGCCACCAGCAGGGCAGGCGAGCTGCACCAGCCTCTGTGTGCCATTGCCTACGGGGAGCAAAAGGGCCCCAGGTGCTTCTTGGTGTTGTGGGAAATAGCAGATAGTTTATCGAGCAGTTTGATTTTTATGACACTTAGCGTAACAAATCCATCAAGGTCAGCCTGAAAGTAGTCACAAGACATAGGTATTCACACCATACACTGGCATCCTTTGACAAAAGGCAGTACACCTCCTGTAGCACTTAAAAACCGATACCTATTTTTAAATGAAGGTCTCCAAATGACTGTTTAGAACCTAAAGTGGGAAACAACATTTAAAGTCCAGTTTTGTGGCTCTGATTTGCATGAGACCATGCTCCCTAATAGCAGGGACAATAATGAACTCCGTGGACTGCTCCCGGTTGGGTTCAGCTGGCAGCGCTGCCTCTCTGAGCCGTCACAGCCTGGTGGGGTTTGGATCTGTGCCAGTGGAAATCTTCCCTTCAATTGTTCGCGCTTCGGATGAGGACTACTGATTTGCACAGACCTTTAAATGTGAGCTTCAGCGAAATTCACTGAGGAAGGCCGGCTCAGCACATACTGTCCATTAAAGGTCAGCAGTTCGGGGACAAGCTTCACCAGGCAGGAGCGGGCACTGGCCAGGATAAGCCATTATCCTTCAGACACACCATAAATTACTTCATCCTTCAGATCGGGTGCTAAAAGCAGGGACCTGAATGTCTCCTAGACCGCAAGGGACAGCTGAAATCTGGATCTTTCTCAAGTCTAGGCAGGGGCTCTTCCCCGCCTTCCTTCATGGCTGAGTGCTGGCACGGCACCAGCCCCGCTGCAGCCCCACGCTCAGCCCAGTTCCCCACACCCCCATGTGCTTTTCATATAATCTCAGTTGTTGTTCTAGGCAGACGGCTCTGTTTTTACTTAAGGCAATTCTATGCCTTTCATTGTGCTTTTAATTTTAATTTCACCAAGATTCACTCCCACGACCATGCTTCTGGCTTCTTCCAGCTTTTGTCCTTTATTTTTACTACTGGAGTCAGAGATGATTATCTCTAAGAAAGAGATTTCAGCTGCATTATGTTGATGGTAAGTGCTGTTTTTCCTGCCCTGTCTGATTTTCCATGCAAGATGCTTTTCATATAGCTTTAAGTGTTTTATTATTTGCAAATTGATTGCCACGTCTCCAAGTTTCCCTTTCCCTGCTGTGGAAAGTGCCAGCATCACTGTAAGGAGGGACTGCAGCCTCTGGGAGGCCCGAAGAAGCAATCAGTTGAACCTAGAAGAGGACCACAGAAACCTCCCACAAATGCAGGCTGCTCTGGGGCACTGTGACCTCCCCCAGCGGTACCTCGGTGGATCTGAGCACCTCTGCCTGCATGCCCCAGGCAGCAGACACCCTCCTGTGCCAGGGCATGGTGCACTGAGAAGCAGCAACAGCATCGCAGGCTTCCAGCAGCCAGCGCATTCGGGTGCTGGTGCACAAGCTGTGACACATCCATCCTCAACAGCACATTCTCCAGCGTGACATGGAGATTCGCAAACCATCGCTTCTGTTGCCGGCACTGGGAGATGCCCAGGCAGCAGGGAAGCACTGCTGAAGTCCAGGACTGAAGATAGGTGCTGATGCCATCTAAAATTGGTACAGGATGGGGCTGGCCAAGACTGTCCTTCTAGAGCATCATATTCTCCATGACAGAAGGCTTCTGAAGATGCCACATGAATCTCCAACCATGACTAAGATCTCCAGAAGAAGCACCTTTCCCCTTCCTTTCAGGGAGAGGAGATATGCCCTCCCCAGCCTCGCCGGCAGCACTCTGTGTTAGCCTTCCCCACATTTCCTTCCCAGCACCATTGCTGCCTGCTCATGCTTTGGACCACCAGTTCTCAGCTTCTTCTTCAGCTATGTTTCACAGGTCCACAGCAGCCTTGCTGGTCCTACGGACCTATTACACAGGGCCTGGCAATGCCATAAGCTCTCTCACATCACTTATTGTGCTAGCATCCAAAGTTAGAGGAGAAGACAACCCTGTAAGGGAAGGCAAGAGCATTAAAACAGTGTCTCCACATTGCCAAAGACCACCAGCAGCCACAAAAGGTCCAACAAGGCCCTTGTCCCCTCAGCTGGCCATGCTTCCTGTGCACTGTGGTGAACATTTGTCTGACTTCAGCCAAGACAGTGCTGTAACCTCAACATCTGTATTTTTTCCTCCCCACCTACTTGTCAGGACCCTCTACTGACATAAATGACCTGCTCATCTCTCAGCTCTGCAATACCTCCCAGCATGCTGAAAACCAGCAGGTCCGTGCCCGTACAAGACCCTCACACCATACATCCCATAGGCTTGTGAAATAATATAGAGTCAGAACCATACAATAGAGCAAGCACTATTGAAAGCCACTGCTGGCTCAGCATTTTTATTTTCAATCAAAGCAGCGTTTTTTATTTTTTGTAATAGTTTTTCCCCCTTTGGCATTTTCATTAGAAGACCAACAGGAAAAAAAAAAAAAACCTCAACAATCCCTGAATGAAAGTTATAAGCAGCCTGACACCTGGTAATAAGATATTTCAAGCTATGGCCTGGCACTTTTATGATATTTCTAAACCAAGCACTCAGTCAAGCAAACTTACAAAAAATGGGAAGTTTGTTACTCCCAGGCATATGTCTTCAGGTTTTTCATCTTACATTTCAGCAACAGATGAACACAGTACAAATAAGGCAGGCAAATACCTGGCAAGTAAATACTTTTGCCATAGTATAATTACTCCCCTCAACAAAAAGGCTTCCAAGACAGCTCCTGAGACAGTACTCAGCATTCACAGCCGACCTGAGAAGCTCTTGGCTCCTCTCATTTGAAATGCCTCCTGATTTTTCTTAAGGAAACTGAGCTCAGACAGTGCCTTTGTCTGTCCACCCCATTGTCTTCCCTTCCCCAAGCAGCTCAAAGTTTAAACAGGACAGTAAAGGTCCAAGATTGTCCATTTCCACATTAAAACATATGCAGAAGGGATGAGAAATCTTACCACTGTTGCAAAGTAGCATCTGAAAGACAATGCCCGCTGAAGCACTCCAGTGCTAAGGGATTTGCCCAGTAGCTGTTGCAAGGGGGCCTGGCACTGGCTGGCAGCCGGCATCTGCCTGATGTACAGACCCTCAGCGAAGCTTTTCTTCCCTCGCTCCAGAAACTTGGGGAAGAAATAGCAACTATAGTGGGAAGCCTTCATCAAACTGGTCAGTGCTTTTAAAATTACTGCAGGCTTTCGCTCTCTAAGGGCAAGAAACCCCAAACCCTGTGAAATGAGAAGGGGCAGGGCAGCAGCGGGACTGCCAGACCCTGGTGAAGCCAGCAGGACTGAGCAGGCTCTGGGCAAGCGAGCAACAAGCACCTTCCTGCACAGCCTCCTACACCGCTCTCAGCTAAGAGCACCAGGAACGGGGGCACCTGAAAGCACCCGGCACGCAGGCACAGAAAAGCAAGACAAGAGCAAGATGAGCAGGTTCCCATCAGCAGAAAGGCAGGTAACCTGCACATTCAAGCAACCAACCTTATCTCCATCGCCAATCTCCACTTGGAGCATCCAACTCCTCAGAAGACAATAAAGCTTTCACCCAGCCACCCACACGTCGGAGATTAAATTCCTGTGAGATAATCGGGATGTTTCCACTCCCCTCCCGCTCCAGCCACAGCTCAAGTTAAGGCTGTTGGCTGCGGCCAGGCTGCCAGGAGTCCGGGGTGGGCGGCGAGGGGCGTCTCCGGAGCTGTGCAGCACCCAAAAGCAGCGCAGAGCTGCAGCGGGCAGGCAGCTCTCTGGCACAGAGACAGGGGAGAAGAGCCGGCCTCTCGTGCTGTTGTCTCACTTGTCTCCTGTCGGACAGAAGGAAGGGAAGGTTTTCTCAAAGCCATGCTTAGGCCACTCACTCATCTCCTACAACAAATGATGGCATCCAATCGTCAGTGCTAATTGCAGGGATAGGAAAATCATCTGCATTCTGCCCATAACAATCCATTGTTATTTTTACACACACACACTGAGAGACACGAGTAAAGAACCCTTCTCATTTCGTGCTGTGCTATTATGCTAACTACAGAGAAATAAATATGCCACACTGTAGCTAATAAGTGTCATTCACATCAGTATTTATTCCAAACATGTTTCCCCCATCACGTCTGTTCTGCCTGGAACTGCTCATCACTAAAGAGGAGACCTTTATTTCTAGTGATTTAAGCAGACAGGAGAGAGTTAGCAATTAAAGCACACTTTTGTACACTTTAATTCTTTTTATTTCAGCTATCAGGGAGTGTTATCTGCTATCACCGTATCTTTCTATTTCTGGAGCCACCACCTACCAGCACCGGGTTCATATTTCACCGATTTGCAAGATAGGTTCTCCCACCTGGGCGTGGGAACAGGGCTGACTCCTGACGGGCAATGGGCTTGTGGTTCTCAGCCCCATACCCCGCACAGTAGGGCTGGGTCTCTATCAGGAAAATGGGCTCAGAGTAATTTTTATTCAAGCTTGGATACGTTCCTGTACTCCAGCTCCCTGCCACCCCACGTGCGTTTTGCTTTCGCCCGGTGCCTGCTGTTAGGTGATGTCTGCGGGCGGCTGCTGCGCTGGGAGCTGCCGGCAGCCGAGCACAGATCCAGACACCTTCAGTTGTTCCCTTGAGGGATTATTTCTGTGCTCATCAAAGGCTGGAGAGGACTGAATGTCATTTAAGAAAAGTATTTCAGAGCTAAAAATAATCTCCGGATTTTTGCGTCCCTCCCAGAGCCTGGCAGGTAGCAGATGAATGTAGTGATCCTACCACGCACATCTCATCTTTCACCTGATGATGCTTCACCAACACAGTAAACAAGGCACCTCACCAAACTCAGAAACTCCCACTACCTGGGCTGAACTATAACTATTCTTCGTGTTAAACTGAAAATAGAACTGAGTCAGAAATCCTCCAGTGGTCGTGGAAAACAAGCAAGGCTTTGACTTCTGCCCAAGAGGGACAGATCCACCTGCTCATCCACACCAGAGCAAAGACAGGTCTCCACACAAACACATGCCATGTGTGCAGTCGGCTCCGGGACCCACAGCCTGCACAAGTGAGGCAAAAATGGTTTCAAATCTGAAAGGCGCAGATGTTTAACTGAGGGGCTAATGTTGCTGCCCTAAGGAATGAATCCCAAGGACTGAACAAGGGCCAGCGCTAATTACCGGCCCACACAGACTTGTGGATTCTATGTCGAGGATCCTGTTATGCAAAAATACAGCTGGGCATGTTATTGCAAGCGAGGAGACAAGCATCCATGTGAATTGCAGAGGTGTAGGGAGGAAAGGAAAAAAAAAATCCTTTCATTTTCCCCACAACTTTTTTCATTCTTATGGTTAAAGACCCGATTTGTAAAGATACTAAAACCTAAAGTTCTCATTGATGCTCCTGGACTTTGCTTTTTAAAACAAGCTTATGCTGCACAAAGCAATGGACCTAACACCCATTAGCTCCATTCGTAGAGCTAAGGAGACCGCAAAAGTACCCCAGAGATGGGTTTCAGTAGCAGCTTTTCTTTTAACCTCACTTGTCACCTGCTTTTCTCCTCCTGCTCCCAGATATAATCCTTGCTCCTTCCTGCTTACAGCCTGGTCCAGCCGAAAGCACAATTTATTTGCATCAGTGGAAGACAACAAGAATGGTTATGCCACATTTCTTCCCCACAAGAGAAGGGGCAAATCCCTCTCTAACCTAGCTGGGGAGGTGAAGACAGAGGGGTGTTGCACACCCATGTTTCCATCCAAGATCACATACCAAGTGGTTTGCTACTCCTGCCTTTTTCATATTTTCTTATCTTAGGGCAAGAGAGACATCTAGAGATCACAGGCAGGGGATTGCAAGCTTCTGAAAGAACAGTTTTCTGTAGAATAGGGAGCATGATGTGTTTACAGAGTGGGAACAACAAATAAAATGAATTAAATAGGAAACAAATCAACTCCTGGGTATAAATGATGAAGACCCACGAGGGAAGAGCAATGGATTACAGAGTAGCAGGAATGCTCTCCATTTCCATGGCTTGCCCTCACACACCCCTACCCCCAAACTGTGAAGAAAAGCACCTCCTTGGCAGACAGAAAGTTTGGGGTGGGCCACATACCCTGCTAGGGCACCCTGTCCAAAAGCAGACGATACTACAGGAATGCATACACAGTGATTAAGTGCAGCACTAGCAGATAAAATCCTCAATAAAATGTAACTAGACTAGACTTGGAACTTGAATCCTGGCCTTTTAATCCCAAAGCAAAGACCCACGTCCATCCCACCAGCACAATTGCACCAACAGCATCACTATTCTCAACTCAGTCACAAGACTGATGATGGGGTGTCCTGAGGATCAGGAAAATTACAGCCCAGAACAGGTAGAACAAGCTACCCATTTCATTAAATCATGCACCTGACCAATTTGCGTTTATAGACCATTCAACATCCTCTTCAACAATGTTTTACGTCTCTATAAAAAGTGTAAGTGGTGGTTGCTGGGTGTTTTCAGCTGGCTGATCTCAAGCGTCCTGCTGCATTATGCTGTTGCACGGCACTAAAATTTGATCAACTACAACTGCACAATGACTATTGCCCTGATGCCAACCCAAGAACAAAATACATGTCCCCAAAGGTTTTGCTTAAACAGTTGAGTGTCACAAATGGCGTATGAAGGAGGGGGAACAGGGTTGTAGCACATGAAACGCAGCTGTAGCAGTCAGCTACATTTAGTCTATTGAAGAAAGCAGACATAATTTGATTACCTTGTTAGACTGAGGCTTGCCACCGGCACATCAGAGATTTTGCAAAAGGGGTTTTAACCTGCTTGCTGGCAGTAATTGTCGTGGCTTTGCTCTGCTTGTAAAGGCAGCTTCACCACTAACATACCCTCCTGTTCTTGTTTGCTCCCTCGCACCCAGAAAGAACTAAATGGGGTGAAATTCAACAGGAGTGAGGTCTTAGGCCTTAGTTATACCAAGGTCAGGGAAGATAACCAAGTGTCTCTTCTGGACTTACTTCCCAACTCAGATTTTAGAAGGCAGAACTATTGTCTTGGTGACACAAGTATTATTTTCCCCAGTTCTACTTTGCATATATTTTTTGGCCTGCAGTTTTCTTTCCCCCACCTTCAGCTAGTGAAACTCCAGCTGGAACATGCATCAGGTGATTAAGGACATCCATTTCTCTGTGAAAGGAAAACTAGCACAGCAAGGAGAGTCAGCACCCAGCTGAAACCTGTGTTACACAGACCGAGCATGACTAAAATACTGTCCTATCACAAGTATCACATTTGACCAGGTTGCAATTTAGTTGTTAATCCAGTATCTGCCCATCCTTTCATTCTGGGTACTGCATGAGAAAAGATGCAGTCGGTACAGCCTGTCCCGGTGGAGTTGTAACCCTTTTGGAGATGGTGAAATTCCCACGGCTGCCACCTCTGCTTGGCTCTGCCCAGGCTCCCCCCACAACGCAATGCGCTTGCCCTGTGCGTCACAGCACCCCAATAGTACAGATTTTAATTTGTGCTCCCTATATAAATACATATGGGGTCAAGTTAGCAGCCACACACTGAGTAGAAATCACTGAGTCAGGTCAAGAATGCCAGGACAGCCTTCGGAACCATGGGTAAGCACTAGGTAATGTAATCAGGTAGTCCTGGCAACCTCCATTAAGAGGGGTCCTAGCAAAGGTCAAAACTCTCATTACCTTCACCAGAACCCCAATATTTCTCTGTACATGTTCTCCTCCATTTCTAGTGCTTTTATGAGATTATTCTTATCTCATATAATAAACCAGACTGGATCAACTTAATACTAAGTGGAAAGTTTTGTGCCTTCAGACATCCTCATTTGCTTCATCTGAGAAGAGCAGGAGAAGGTCAATGGAATTTATTTTTTTTCCCTAGCAGAAGACACACCCTTGTATATCAAGCAATGAAGTTTACCCAGTTATTCTTGTCACTTGCTATGTCAGCACTTCTCTCTTTGTAGAGATATTTGTAAACAAAACCACATTAATCCAGGTCATGAGCTGGTAGTCAAAATACAATCCACCAGAGCAAGGAGATGGAGAATCAAGAGAAAAATAGATAATTCTCTTTTAAAATAGAACTGCATTAGTAAAATGGCAGCACTTCAGCAGAGAAAGCATCAGAGGCATGAGGGAGAACAGAGGCCACCAGCTTCTGAAACTCCATAGCTCTACTAGAATAGTCCTCTGGACCAAACTGTGGTTAAAGCCATACAGATAGTTACTGAGAGTCTGATATCAGCTTTAATTGGCAGTAAGACACTGAACAATAGATAGTCTTAAATCTAAATTAGCTAAATAGCATTAGACAAAACAAAAAACCCTTGTCATTTGAAAGAATGTAATTTTAATTAAAAACCCCAAAATAATAGCTTTGGCAGTCCCAGATCCTTTAAAAATAAATGCTGTCTCCCATGCTCTACCATCAGCCTCATCTACATGTCTTGACGTGCTCATCACTGTGCTCCCCGTTCCTGCACCCCGCAGCCAGGGCTCCCACACCAGCCACGAGCCACTTTTCATTCTTTCACTGCTGTGAAATAACTACTCAGTGCTAAATCCGCTGAGGCGAGTTCTAAAGCCTCGCGCACCGCTTCAACCCATTTTCTTTCCCTGCTTTCTGCTGCACCACCACGCACATCCTTGTCCGTCGTTGCTGGCTTTCGCCTAGACTCCAGCAGGCGTGGAAGAGTCACTAAGGTAACTGTTCGGACATTGGAGATCAAGGTTTAATTACTGCTTGCATTTCTGGTGCAAGTAATTGGGGCGGGAGTTTGAGAAACAAAACACGCTTCCTTCAGGGGAACGGAGCTGATTGAATTACCTGTGGCAGAAAACAAACAAAAGGACGAGGAGGAGAAAGGGCATTTCCAGTGAAGCCACTGTCATGCACCAGGCTTTTTACCCTGTTGCCGTATTTTGAGGAGCCATACTTATTCTCACCTCCCATATTATCTTAAATCAGGCTCTATTGCGTCAAAGACGGAAAAAAATATCTTTGTGGACCGGAGTACAGGAGAAGTCGGATATTTAGCTCTGCAGAAGGAGCAGGGACAGACCCACAGCCACGCCAAAGCCCTCTTGGGACTCCTCTCACACAGATCTGCTCAGCCTCCAGCGATTCGAAGTCGGATGCTGCCATCTGTTGACAACTTCCCACTGCAACAGTAAATAGGTATTTCTCTTCACGCACGGCAGGTGGTTTGAATGTTTTATCCTGTTCTTAAACAACAGCATAAGGAGCAATGGCAGACGGCATCTGGAAATACTGATCATGTATCTGACAGAAGTGAGACCAGGTCGTACCCCACAGATGGGTCACCAACCCTCTCCCAACTACTTCTCACTTAATAAGTAATTTTCACAATTCAAGTTAAGTTCTGATCCCATTTTACCACCTGTGACTAGGACTACTGATGCTTACCTTGTAATCAGCTGACCAGGTAAGAAGGGACTATAGGCAGCGCAGCACCACCATACACTATCCGTACCGTAATACGACTAGCCTCTCCACGGCACAACAGCCAGGCAAGCGGCCGCGCTCACACAGACCTAGGTGCTCAGATTTGGCTTAGCAAGTAAAAGCAGACCTCCAGCCAAAAGGCCAAGACCTTTCAACATCTAGAAGGATATGGAGGTGACACGATCACTTCCAGGCTCGTTCAGTTAGACTGCAGGGGTAGAGCTTGGTAATTCAGGAGTTTGCAGCACAGACGCTTTCCCCACATGTCACCCACCCTCCCAGTTTTCCCCACATGAAGGTCAACTGCCTCTGCCATAGGAGACTCCTCCATCATTAACATCCCCCTCTGCTCCACAGGTACCAAACACCTTCTCTAAACTAACTTTGCCTTGACTGCCAGTTGCAACCCGTGCTGCTCTTCCAGCTTTGTGCCATTTTCCCTCTCACCTCTCCCTATTTATCTTTTTTATTACCCAAAATGAGAGTTAACTTTTACCTACAAACTGCTTTCTCAAGGCATATGCCCTCAGCTCACGAAACATCACTGAGTCTTAAAAAAAATACCGATTTCAGATTTTAAACATGTCTGAGAATAAGAATTTCTGCAAACCCATTTAAAGCATTTGTGTTGCCAGGCATGTCATAATCCTGCACATCAGCTCGAGTCCCACTTCAGCAGTTCCTTCGATCTCAGCCAGCAGCGATTGCCCAGGAGTAAAGCTCTCGTCAGTGAAGTGCACACTCAAGAGATCATCTTATGAACTCGGATCAGCCGCATCAGCTTCCACATGTAGTAAGCCAGCACGTAGTTACATTTGTTAGATACACTGTGGAAAAGGTGCATCTGCTATTGCATGCTTCCCTCCAAGTCATTCTTTTTATGTTGGAGCTCTAACTTCCATTTAATAATTCTACAAAAGTCTTTGGGCTGACTTGTGAAATAAATTAACACAGTTACTCCCAACTAGTCTGTCAACTGAAAATATCGGAAATTCTCTTACTTCAAAAGTCTCTGTGGTAGTAAAGGACATACACAGGTAAACCGGTTCAGAAAAACTGGTGTGTCCTGTATAAAACTGGTTTAAAACATGAATGTGAAACTAGCAGGGAACTTGAAGCCAATAGCAAATTCATCTAAAGGAAGCCTTAAAATACCACTGACCTTCTTCCACTAGGTATCAGAAACGTGTGTTCTATTCTGTACTGATAAAAATCAAGATTTTATAAAAAGGAACAGTGGAATCTCGATATGATCTTCAGGATTACTCTCAGCAAGAAATACAAAAGCTCATGTGTGTCACTGCTTAGTACTGCAGAAGTATCTCCATTAAGAACAGGAAAAAAAACCCCGTAACACAAGAGCTTGATTTGACAATAAAAAAGGGGTCAAGACAGACTTCTTTTGACTTCATAACTGCTCTTTGTAATTCAGGGTACAGATCTTTATCTTCAGCTAAGCAAATTTGTTTCAAATCAAACTGAGAACCATACTGATCACATTTGAATGTTTTGATGCCATCTGCAATCCATACTTTGTGACCTTAACCGGCATGTGACTGAGACAAACCAGGTAAACCGGCTTTTTATTGTTCCCCCGCTCTTCTCAGTCAAGCTGCAAGTCCGTTACGGGGTGCCAGCGTACACCACCAGAACATGTACTGCAAGCACTCTTTCACAGCTCTGCTGCTAGCTTCTTGTTCCTCAGGGAAGAGCCACCACATTAGGCGAGGCTTAGCAGTATCACTTTCTCCTTTTCTCCATAAAAAGTAACAGACTGAACTGAAACAGGTTACATAGTTATAGAGTTTAAAGACTTTGAGCCTGGAGACAGTCACTTCCACCCCCAGGCTCTCTGAAAAGCTTTGTGATGAACTATCACATTCAAGGCACAATACTTCTAACTCAAGCAACTGCACAGATCAAGCATCAGGACGTATCACCACGAAGGGAAATTGTTTCCAACTGTTTGTTATCAGGAGAACCACAAAATCAACAGCTGTTTAGAAGCGTAGCAAGCCTGTTTCAACGCATTTCAATAGGCTCCTTAAGAAATACTCCAAACAAAGCAAAACAAGGCATTTCCAACTGCTGTTAGAGCACAATGCAATCAGCCCAGAAGCTTGCTTCCCATCCTCTACCATCTGCATGTAGCTCTTCAGCTGTAGTCACCTGCTCTGTGTACTGCTTTGAAAGAAATTTTTCTGTATCATCAAGTACATTATGCTGTCATGCATCAGATGCCTGAAACAAAGACCAACAACTCATTCAGTACTAAATATTCACCACCTGTAAGTTCAGATAGCCTTATTTCTTCGCTCCAAAACTTAAGGAAATCCCAAACAGTTATGTCTTCATGGCAACATGCAAAGCAGCTGCACAGCAACTACCCTACCCAAAAGTCTGGTGTTTCAAAGGACTTTCAAAGTAGAAATTTGAAGAAAAAACAATTATTCACTCGTCTACCTCAGTTACTCCTTACACTGTAAGATGTGGAACAAGTTTGCGATCTGAAATCAAACTTCAGCCACCTTAATTAGTCCACAATCCCACATCTCGTAACTTTTTAAACCATCAACAGGAAATACCTTCTGGCAAGGCGTCTTCTATTATTTAGCCAAAAGGTGAAACTAGAGTTTTACATATATGTAATTATGGAGACACATGGATCTAACACCTAAGAGGCGATCCCACTGCATGATAGCTGAGTATGTAGTTTAACACTAGAGTTCCCCTGATGAGGCTACTCTGTATAGTGACCCATAACTGTCATTGAAGTGGTAACTATTAAAAGTATCTTATATCATTAACAGAAATAAAAGTTGTGACCAGGGATAGCACGGAACCCGAACTGTCATTTGAAGTAAAGTTGGAACTTAAGCACTACTGAAGAGCTGTCTGTTACAAGCACTATCTCAGGTAGTGTTCGAAGTCATTAAAATACCGACTGGAAACACCAGAGTCCGTTTGAACAATTTATTAGTATCCTCTTTTTTTACAAGTTTTAGAAAAAGAATCCCAGGATTTTGCCTCCTGTGTGTTTTCGCCTAGCCTCCTCATGGTCCATGATGCCAGCTGAGGTTGTCAGTACAATGTACCTGTTAAGAAAGAACAGATGTTCAGTTTATCGTTTTGTTCTACGCTCGTGCAGAGTTGACAGCACCAACTTAATTTCTGTATTACAACAGTAAGATCCATTACTGTAAGAATGTGCCTAACAGAAGTAAGATCAGGTTATGAGACAATGAAAAAGAAACTCAAGAAACACAACTCTGGGGCACACAAAGGACATTTATAGGCTTCTGTTCTCCAAACATTTGCATAAATCTCAGCAAAAAGTTTTCTTGTGCATTCACACTGAAGTCAGTTCAGCTGTTTGTTGTAGCAGTCACAACTCTATAGTTTCTAGACAAAGTCTGCTTCTATTTTATGCAGACATTTTTCTTCAGAGCAGGTAGAGTTGCCATGGTGCCAGACAGCTCCTCAACTCTGAGCGCTTTGTCTCTCAGTTTTGAACACTGTGCACGGATGCAGACGAATATCTGGATCTGGACTGACAACTAAAGCATCCTTAGTCATTGCTAATGCCAACATTTGGATTATCAGCCTACTTCATCCACACAGCTTCATGTCTGAGAACCTCTTCTCCCACCACTCTATAAATACTCTTAAAAATCTCACTATGACAACACATACTAGTAAGCTATATGGTACAGCTAAGCCGCTTGCTTTATCGCTGGAGCTTTACGAACAGAAATGACAAGGAACTGTTAATCCTGCCTTTGATGGGACAGACTGGCTGAGCCCCTGAAGACTCTTCTAGCTCTGCCATCCTGGTGCACTGGGATTTATTACCCTTGACTCAGTGAATTGTGGGAAGGAAAAATATACTGCATAATACGAAGATTTTCTATGTTGTGGAGGTTTGTTTAACAGAGGCTCCGAGTCTCTCACCACTTAATATCTAATAAATTAAACTTCATGATTGTGTATAAATGGAAAGTAATACAACCTACTTCCATTGACCTGGTAACTTACATGACTCCTCCCCCATCTAGAAATGGCCATTAATAAAATTAAAACGAGTAAGAGAAAAGTCCTATTCTTCAGGTAAACTGTAGAAATGGTGAAAACAGATTTACCAAAGCCAAGCAAAAAGAGGTCCTTGCTTAGCAGTGTCCCTTTAAAACTGGTTAAGAAAAGCACTTATATGGAAGATGGATTTTTAGACTGATATCTACCTCCAGATTGATCAGAGAGGAAAGGTTTTAGGCAAGTCTAACTCAGGCAGTATGAAAATGTAATTAAAAAACCCCACATTTTTACATACAACACGGATTTAACTTTTCTCCATACTTACCCAAACTGACGTGAAGGCAGCAGGTTGTTCTGCCACTTTTCCAAATCCTTCAGCTGAACATCAAATCTGGGACTGATTACACCACACTATAAAACAGAATTCCATTACAAACTGAAGACCTTTATAAACTAGATTCGCACATCTGTCATTCCAATTCACTGGATGAAGGAATTTAACAACTGCAATTAAAATATTTTTGGCAGCGATAGAGTACCAAGAGGCATGCTCTATTACCCATAATATGAAACGGCACTTCCTCTCAGGTACGGCTACTCAGCTGTTATTTCCTTAGCCTTGCCTCCTCCTCCTCCTCACTTAAATAGAGTGACTTACACTCCTGCTGAAGATAAACTAGCAAATTAATAGCTAGACCTGGGAGAGCACAAAAGCATATTATAAACCACTGAAGATTATTAATATTAAGCATCCTATATCATTAAAAATCCTGTGATTACTCAGGTATATGCTACCTCTAATCATCACACATAGCTAGCATAAAAGTTATCGAAGTTTTCAAGTTAACCGTATTACTTACTGACCATGACCTCTACTACCACCTCCAGTTACCTCACTGGCTCCAATTACCTTCACAACTATCCAAGAGCAAAACACAAGCACACCTTCCTGCACTGATGGACATTTTTCTGAACCAAACAGCTGTTCCTTTATCGCAACTATTGAGAGAAACATTATATACAGCTGCACCCCGGAAGATTTGTTACGAAATCATCCAGAAAGAGTTCAAGGAACACTATACTCAAGCCCGACATACATTATTTTTATTACAGACACATAACATTAGTAATTTGGGTGGTGTCAGAATTCTCTGCCTACTAACTCAAGCAATTTTCAGCTGCAATATTTGTTACTCGTGGAGCTAGCCCCCAACATTATTTTGACCAAGCAATTTTTTTATTTCTTTACTAAAGAGACACCTCTCATTTGAATAGCTTGATGCACAGCAAGTCATCACAGAACTAGACAGTTCAATATTTGGAGACAAAAGCATTTTAAAAATTTCCAGAACACACATGAATATTTCATATGCCCCAGCACTAAAAAGCACTAATTAACGTAACATTCAACTGCAAGCACAGCCCATCTAGCAGCAGGAGAAAGGCTTATCTTCTCAACATTTACAGGTATTAAACATCAACTGGAAAGCAACTCAGTTCCTATCTCTTTTCTAGATAGCTTAAAGATCAAAAACACTGAGAAATCACCAGGCAGCCAGAAAGCCTTTCAAGAGAAACACACAGCACTTTCAAGCAAACTTCCCTGAAAATGTGTCTTACATATTCCGAGTTTAAAAGAAATTCTTTCAGAACCAGAGCAGACAAACATTAAAAAATAAAAGACTCATTTAAACACCTGCCTAGAGAAGACAGGAAGACAAATCCTACCTTGTTGAGTCTGCCTGTGAGATTGACAACAATCTTCCCAGCTCTGTGGTCATCAATTATCTCAAATTCACCAATGTAACCTACAAAAGATTAGCAAACAAACAAATAAATCAAATAGATAATACTTCTCTACATTAATACAACTTAATTAACCATGGTGTACAAAACCAGTTCAAGCATCTTGATTTACTTTTAGTCAAAAAGCACCTTAACACAATAGCATCCACACAAACCATGAATGAGAAAGTAAGTCAGTGCTGTGCACTCTAGACTTACCGTGCTTCATCATCACAGTTAAAAACCGGACAATTACTTTGGAGCACGGCCTAATGAGAACTTGGCGTTTCCCACGTTTCTCTGCATTGTTGATGCTTTTGAGAGCATCGGCTAGAACGTTCATGCGCACCATGGTGCCTGCAGGGAAGAGGAGAGTGGAGTTATGTATGCCAACTTTTCAGCACAGAAATACTGAGCAGCACACTCTTTTTTTATGGCTAACTTTAGACCTAAAAGATTAAGACTGACAGAAAGTCACATTATACCTTAAAAAGCATTCTAAGGCTAAAAAGCAGATCAAATCACGAACTCAACAGGATTCACAACGATCACAAGTTAGGAAATCTGAAACACTTATTTAAACTTGGCTTTATCAACACACACATGAAGATTTAAAAAACACCATCTAGGCAACAGTCCATCAATATGACACCTTTCCCAGGTGAATCGTTTTGGTCTTTAAAACCCAATTATGCAGTATTAGCCCTGTTCAAAAACTGGGTTGTACATGGTATTAAATGTAAGAGATGCTGCTCGGCTTGCTTATCTGCAAAAAAATTGCAGGATGCAAGCACAACACAGCACTCTGAAAAGGAAACTAGGCATCAACTTTTGCATTCTCATGATAAAGCGCACCCGGACTACCATAAAGCATGACATGATTTGGTACTGCCACCCCACTTACTAACAGAGTCGGTGCACTGCCAGAACTAGCCAGGAAGGAGCTCCTGACCTGGGCCACAGGGCCATTCCCGAGATGGCCAGGTCCTGCGGCACATCAGGGCTTTTATCACTAAGCCAGGGACCTCCAAACGAGCAGGCCTGGCTAACTCCTGCCCACGGGGCGAGTGCAGCCAGATCACCCCGTCCCGAGCGCCGCCTTCTCTCCCAGGGCCCAGCCCACCGCCCGCTCCCCAAGCTCTCCGCTACCTCCTCCCAGGCCTCGCCGCACGATCCTCACTCCCAGAAGTCCAGACTCCGCGGCCCGGCTCCCCCGAGCCTTGCCCAGCCCAGCCTCCCACAGCACCGGCCCGGGCCTGGCTGCCGTGCCAGCCCCCGCCCTCGGCTCCCGCCCCGCATCTCTGCAGAGAGCGGAGCCACAGGCAGGAGAGTGCTTCCCCCCCCCTCTACTCCGGAGGCTCCAGAGAGCGCTAGGGGTGACGCCGGCGGCTCAAAAGGGGCCGGACCGGTCGGGCGCACCCTCACGGCCCCGACGAGGCGGGCAGAGGCGGCTGCGGGGCCTGGATGGGGCCGGGAGACGGCGGATGGCAGCCGGGACCCAGCAGCACCCCCCACTCACCGGTGCAGCAAGATGGCGGAAAAGGAAGAGGCCGGGCGCCCGCGCGGGATTATGGGAAGGCCATGGGCGCGGGGTGGTGCGCGGCGCCCGGCGAGATCTCGCGAGACTTGGCGTCCCTGTCGGGAGGCGCCGCGCGCCAGGCCTGGTCATCCCCATTGGCCGAGAGCCGCGTATCGCACTTCCGGAGCGACGCTCCGAAACGGGTTCCTATGGCAACCGGAACGCTTCGCAACGGGCGGCAGTAGGGCCGGGTGGGAGGGCCAAAAGGTGGGCGGGGCTCCCGGGGAGGCGGGAGGGCGGCGGCGGCGCACCGCATGAAACAGGGTATGGGAGAGCGGGCTTCCCGGGAGGGAAAAAACCCAACAAAACACCGGAACAAACAAAACCCACACCACCAACAAAAAAAGGACAGAGATGGCACCGTTGCTGCAGTTCTGCATTTTGGCGGGGTTTTTTTCATCCTGCTTTTAAACTTTTTTTAAAAAAGACAGAACAGATGAGAGAAATTCCTCATGTATTCCATTTCCACTGAAGTTTTAATGGGGCCATGTACGCTGGAGAACAGCGTAGCTACTCTGTATCGTGAGGAGTCACAGGAGGCAGCTGAAGGTCTGAGGTGAACAAAGCTGCACCGAGTGGAGGGGCTGTGTTTCCACCGAATTCTAACTTCAAACAGGAACGTGGCTCTCAGGACTGCTGTACCCTGAACTAGCGTTAACGTGGGGGTAGAGGGGCTGCCACCAATGCTCCAACGACAGCTCTGCGACACTGCACCATGTCACCACTTGTCTCTTTACATCCAGCGTTTCTGCCAGCCACGGTCTGCGGCCGTTAAGTAGAGCGCGTTCTAAATAACCATTTCAAGATTGCACTGTGGCAACTCCCCCCACTTCAAATCTATCCCAGGTTTTACTGAGTGGGTCTGATTTGCCCACAACCCATCACTTTCATCTGTGTTCCTCAACTACAGATGCCACAACAGTCTTTCCCCCCTGCAGCAGGAGCTGTTGGTGTAGCATCACGGCTGCTAAAAGTTTTACTATTTACAGTGAGCTATTTCAAAGAGGCATTTTTCTGTTAGGACACTGTGCACCTACTACCACATAGCACTAAAACACCATTCCCAGCTCCTGTTCTTGACTGAAAGACACATTTACGCAATTTTCTGTACGTTCACAAAGAGCAAGTCTCACAGAAGTTTCTCTTTAGTCTGTATTTACCTATTCAACAGTTACAATAGACACTGAAGAGAGACCATTTTAAAACAGTAAACTTTTAAAATGCATTAACACAGGTTTTAGCTTTTTAAAGAAAAAAGTTCAGTTTTAAAAAAAGGAGGGAGAAGTCATAGAAAAGCACAAACAACTCAGACAGGCTTATTTACAGAGACAAACCTAGCATATTCAAGGTGGTTTTGTATACAGACAACATTCATAAAACCAAACGTGCTACATGGCTCCATGACAACAGCAGTTTTCAGAACAATCAGCTGCTAAGGTAGCACACACCTTAACTCATTTCCTACAGTCTCAGTGCAATGAGTTAAAGTTTACACTACAGCTAAATAACTGAACTACAAATTTATATATTCCAAACCCCTATTCAACAGATAATCTGGTATATGCAGCCAAAAAAAGCAAACAGATTCAGTGAGACAATGGGACCACCTTCTGCAGCGACTCTGGGTATGCACCCTCAGCTATGATCACTCTTATTCAGCTAATTGTCCTCCTTCCACAAGAATCAGTAGTAACGAGCCTCCAAGAGGTGTAAGCTTTCAGAACTGCCTTTCATACTTCTTGTAGCCACACATTAATGATCAGTGAAACTAACACAGTTACAGAAATGCTATCACGCATTACAATTCTGCTGTTTCTTGAGTTGGGGTTTTTATTTACAGGGCCTCTTAGTTCGGTGAAGACACTTAATAAGCTCCATACATCAAAGGTCAGGATCTTTCACATCAGATCAGCTGCAGGCTGCAGAACCCTAGTCAGTACAGCAAGAGACCCACAAACCCACAGCAGTTGGCTAGAGTGACATTTTCACTTCATCAGGAAGCCTATTAAAAAAAGCCAGTGAGCAATACAACTTCTATTGTCTTAATTATACGTTAATTCTCAAAGCTGTTCCCAAGGAAACCTTTTACAAGAGAGAAGAGCAGTTACGTCTTCATTCATTTTTCTTTTCCTTGTGCTTGAGAAGTTTGTTTATCTCCCTTTTTGCCATTCCAACATACTTTGTAATGATCCCATGCTGGTTTAGTCCAGGAAACAGCAAGAAGAAACTTACTAGAGAGAAAAAAAAAAGGAATTACTTAATACTCCTTTAAACAGCTTCTGACACCTTGCAATTCCTTGCTTCCCTTAAGCCCACTTAACTGCTTGAAAACAGAAAAATGTAACCCTGCAACAACAACAACAAAAAGTCACTACTCATATAATAAAAAATTATTTCTACCAGCCTCATACCATTTCAGGCAGCTAACAAAAAAATTACTTCTGGTTTGCATGCTGCACACTTACCAATAAGATAGGTCAGAAAGAGATTGTGAACTTGCTGTCCAATCCAGGCAACCACAGCAAGAGAAAAAAGCATGGTCATGAAGTACTAAAAAATGAAAAGTGAACAGTTATCACAGATCTGTTGGGAATTCTCCCCCTTCCCTTCAGTACCCAGCAACACTTCAACATTTAAAACTAACTTTAAGTTTGCTGGCTCTTCCACATGCGATACCTATGCATAGGCTTGTTAAAGTTGAGATTAGAGTCTACGATTGTATGCCCTCATTTATTTTCGGACCACCAGTTTTACAGCATGCCGGTTCTTTTCTGTCCAGATATCCTTTAGAGTCAGACTACGCCATCCCCATTGACACAGCTTCAGCCTCACACAGTACCTGAAGCTGTTTTCAGGACAGTAAACTGAGTAGTTCATGTACCTAAGCTGACACATTACTAAGATCTAGTTTTTTGGATGGTTCATGTACACTGGAAACAAGCTGTGTTTCCAAAAATTGACCTATCCAAAGAAACCCAGTTTAGCTTTATCTTAATATCAAGGGTATGCTCCTAACTGCACAGTATTGCAAGTTTAAAGTCATGTATCTTGCCGCTCCAAGTTTGACTAAGACGTCTGACTGGCATTAAGTCACAGCCATAACTGCTGCTTCTTGGTTTGAAATACCAGTTTATTCAGACATGTGCCTTGCTAAAATACTTAAGACAAAACAAATAAAATCTTAAGACAATAGAGATGAACTCCTGGAACTCAATACCATTTTAGGCTTCTCTTCCTTCAGTGTGAAGAGACGTTTCCACCAGCCAACAACACGGCGACGAGATTTTACCAAATTGCTGCAAATCTCATGAAATCTTTGCTGCTGTTCTGTAGTCCTTTTATTAAAGAAAAAAGCCAGAAATAAGAATTCAAGATTTAATCTGAAATCTAAAAAATCTCCTATGGTATTTTTCCAGCAGAAAAAAATTTATCCAGTACTTATCCTGGCATTTGCTTCACTTAGTTTTATACCTTATCTTTATTGAGCATTGCAATGCAATTGCCCATGTAATTTTTCTGTACAGTCACTCTCTTAAATTGCCTCCCAAAGAGCAACCACATTCAAACCAGAACACCATTGATTTTAATCTGATACCACTGTGATACATACAAGTAATACACACCTGATACCAGTGTGTATTACTTTGGCTTTTATGTCAGTTCATTATTAGACAAGAACATTTTTCCACTAGTCATCTTTATGCAGATACACTAAAATTTACTTTTAACTCAAAATACAGTTCAAATAAGGTTCTTCTCCAGCTTACTGGTTTTATATAAGCCTTGCCCTTCTTCAAATCTGTTTCAGTCACTTACAATCACGTTCATACTCTCTGCATTACTCTTTTCCTTCATCGTATTTACTACTGCCATTCTTTCCAAACATATAATCCAATACCCTTCTTCATAATTTTCGGTCTCAGTATCTATTATCCATTAATTACTAAAAACTAGTTTAGCAGAACTAACTAGCATCCTCAATGGAGAGCAAAAAATGTGCCTACTCCTTCAAAAAAAATGTTATTTTTCTGGAAGAGAAGGAACAATAAAGATATGTTGTAGTAGTTATCTTTCAAAAAAAGAAGAATGAAGGCCATCTTACTAGTGTCCTCACTTCATGTATTATAGTGATTGCCAATTTCTTACTACAATGACTCTATAAAGTAATCATTTGATATTTGCAAGTCAGATATCCACTTTGATAAAGCATATAATTTATTTACACTCAAGAAACTGTTTTAATTCAAGCTTTCCTCACCATTTATTAGAGCCAAAGATTCTAGGTGCAAGAGCAGGAACAAGATAATCAGCCAAACAGAGGAACATAACGAAACAGGAGACACCTGAAAGAACTGACGGGTCCAAGTAGTAGATCATCCTGCAGAAAGAAGATAACAGAAATTACTTCTGGATGCTCAGACTGATAAATACCAGACATATTCCATCACCTCTTCAGATTGGCTCAGGACTTCAAACAGTAGACCTACCCTCTTGCCCAACCTCAGTAAAACTTTCAGATTTGCTCTTATTACTACTAAGAGGAGGTTTAAGTACTTCAACACTATTACAAAGAAATACAAATTAAAAAATACAATTTTCTTAATGTACTAGATAAGAAAAAGAAAATGCTACAACATAGCAAGCATAGTATGAAGTTCAGTAGAAATAAAAATTCATCACTATTGGTCTCTCAGAAGTTGACACCTAGTGAACTTAACACTGACCAGGGGATGAGGATGAGTAAGCAAACATATGAAATAACCAGGTAGAATGAAAGCTCTAATCTTGTTGGTTCTTAAGTTGCAGAAGTCAGATCTATGGGTTGTCATTGCTCTGTCTCACCTGTGAGAACTAACCAAACCTGTTCTGGACAAGAAGCCATAAATCTCCAATTAGGGCAGTGTTGTGCTTTTACATATTAAGTGTGCCACCACTCAAATACAGCACTATGGGTACTGGGCAAGAACTAGCTCATCTCTTAAGTGTCTGTTAACGCTCAGCTGTGCCCCATGCTACTTATTTGCACTTAATAGAGCTTCCTGAACATTGAAGTAATAAAAGTAAAGAAATGACACAGTCCATTGCAGGGCCAGTCTTTCTATACATCTGGCACAGTGCTACTGCACTGAATGTTAAGTTCATTTTTGATGAAGTACCAATTCAGAATCTGAAGTAGTTCTGTCTATTTCAAAGTATTATTCAACATTCAAGATCCTTCCTGCTATAATCACAGACTCTGTAACAGAATACCCTGAAGTTTATGCAATTACTTCTTTTTTAAAAGTTATTTTCAGTTTCATTTGATTTCCATCCTCCTCACCTCCCCTGAAGGCCATAAAATTTGTATTAGCCACAAGACCGATTATCCCTGCCTCACGTGGTTCAACATTTATTTTTATAATTCCCCTCTTCTCCTTACTCCAAAAACACATGGAACTGGCAAACTCCACAACTGGCGTCAACACTTATTGGTACAAGGCATGTTGGGGTCATCTTGACTACTGCCATGTACAAGTGCCTCCAGCAAGCCAGTTCCGTATCGCCAGTCCAGAGACAGGCAACATCCTCCCATCCTGTTGACTGAAAGTTACTTGCAGTCTTTCCTTTTCCTCCTTTCTCAAAGGACGTGACAGAGAATGTAAAAAAACAAGTTGTGCAAAAACAATTGAACTCATCCTAAACACCACACCAAAGACGCAGAATAGGAAAGTTTGCCCTATGGAAACAAGTTTTCCATAATGATATTGCTGTTGGTTTGGGGGAAAAAACGCCAAAGGAGATAGCCAGATTTGACTAAGAAGCAGGATACAAAGGACGAGAGCAGAATATGAACACACCAATGAAGAACATACAGCTGAGCATGGTAAAAAACTACAGCAACCATTGCTGGGAAACAGCTTTTGCAGAAAGCACTGCCCCCCCTCTGAGCAGGATGTGACTCGTGTTACCTCCTGTTCTCAATACGTAAGATTTTTCTTTTCAACAACGTTCAAACACATTCAGCAACAGAACCTGGAGTAGAGCCTTCCTATTAGATTTTTAAAGATATCTTACTAATTTACTTAATAGGTCTGCTACCAGACATGAAAGTGCAATGGTGTTCTAGGCTTCCTCCACAAGCCACTTACAGAAAAGAAAAGGAAACAACACTCATCAGCGCCAGAGGAAACCAGGCTCTCTCCCAGCGAAGAACTTTATCGGTCATCAAAATCACTTCTCCCCATCCTTGCAACTGCTCTTCCAAGCTAGCAGTTTCTGCAGCCTACACAAAAAGAGAAGAAAACTATTTTATTACTAACCAGAGTAACAAATTAATTCCCACAGTCGATGTAGCTAAAAAAAAAGCGTCATAATTAAAGACCCCAGTCACAAACCTTTCTGAGTAATTAAATTACTAATAATGCTGTAAGTTTTGTACTAAGTTATGACATTGTACCAGTGATACTTTAAAACAGCCAAGATCCTAAAAAAGTAGCAGCATGTTTTTACACCAAATGATACCTCCTCCCAGATTTTGCCCAGGTGTTTTCCCCCAGTCTCCATTTACGGTACTCCCTTCCCCCAGATTAGTAGAAAGTCACATTCTAAAAGTCTAGCTAAAACCTCTCAAGCTTTCAGTGTCAACATCTGGAAAACTGCAACATGAGTACTATTTAAAAGACATGTATTTTCAAAGACAACTCAACCACATTAAACTGAAGCTTTCTAGTTGCTGTTCAACACCAACTTTTTATTATATGGAAGATGGATAAAAACTCAAAATCCACAGTAGAGGGAAGTTGCCCAACTAATCACATTTGGACTACAAAGGAAGTTTTTCCACAGGTTGCCCAAGACAGTGATCGGGCAGCCTTTAAACTCTTCTTCCTATAATATTCCTACGTTCCTCTCTACACACCTTCTGCAAGGAGGCCCTGTCTGCTCCAGCATCAGCTTGCTAAGCAGTTCACCTGAGGTGTTCCACATTTAACATGGCTTAATGGTTTCCCCTCAGTGGGACAAGGTTTACCTGAGGTTACCTGTTTTGTAATCATGAACAGAACCGATCACTGCCCAAGTAGTAAGAGGTGAAAAGTCATCAGGACCTGAACATGTGCTGTGCAGAGATAGCAGAGCAGGTTTCATTCTCAACTGTGTGCTACCCTTACCTCAAATGAGAAGCCTGACACCACTAGAATAACAAGGACAGCTGAGTGCAGCTATCACGGTAAAGCATAGTTTTGTTGTGTGATGCCATTGGAAACTACTTGAAAACTACAGTTCAAGACAAAAAAAAAAAAGAGTAGAAATCTGACAAGCTGCTGAACACCTGCCAGTTATCATATCTATTTCATCTTATAAACACAAACTGCCACATGGAGGAAAAAACCCAAAAAAACAACTGCATTTCTCCAGAAGACATTTTATGACAAACTGTTTTGCTTTATTACCTCTGACTGTCGGCATTTAACATCACAACCAAGAGAAAATTTAATGGGAAACAGACTAGAATATAACAGTGTAATTAATAGCGGCCTGCCTCTGTCAGCCTAGAAGACAACTATTCTAAGTTCTTTTCCCACCGGGCCAGGTAGAGAAAACTTAAGTCAGCTTTTGTCAACGCCATCTTCATTCCGGTGCCCATCCATCAAAAGTGTTTCTTCATTAATGAAAAAACATAAAGTTTCCATAAATACAAACTTCTGCTCCAAAAGGGGCACCCCTCCCGAACATCGCATGAATGTTTGGCAATATAGTTCCGTGCACTTTTTCTGCAAAAATTCGAACCTCCCTGCCACCTCCGCGCTACTGAGGGTTTCCTCCTGTAGCTCCCAGGCTGCACGGCTTCCTGCGGCAAGAAACAGCACTGAGCAGTAATGCGCTCAAACACTTCCCTTCTTCCACCCCTTCACATGCTTTTACAGCGATTTGCCCCTTTCCCACAGCAGCCGTTTACCATTACAGAGATAAATACACATACCCTTGTATTTATGTAAGGTTTTAAGCATTCAAGCCCACCCTTGACATATTTAAGATAAACATCCAGCTCCTGCCACCCTCCTGCATCGTTAAAGCATTCGATAACACAGCCAAAGGGTGTTGAAACACAAAGAGATGAATATTAAAGCTAAGCCCTGCACATCGGGTAAAGCCAGATGTTATTACGAGCTCCGGCCTACGAGCGGCAGAGCAACAGCCCTGCTCGCTCCCCGGGACGGCACACAGAGCAGCCTCCTCGAAGGAGACCCCAAGGCATAAGCCGATCCTGCACGGGACCCTTTTAGAAGCAAAACCGAGCGCAGGGACGCATTCCCCCGAGGTTAAGCTCAGGGGCCGAGGCGGCCCTTACCAGCCGCCGCCGCGGGCAGGCCTGGCTCCCCCGCCTTCCCCAGAGCCGGCAGGGCCGAGCGGCCGCCAGCCCTTCCCCAGCCACTGGGAGGCAGAGCACCTCCCCGCCGCCCGGCCCAGAAGGGGCGACTCGCCCCGGCACCACCGGCCCTCACCAGCTGGTAGACGCTGTTATTGTCACCCTCCGCCATCTTGCGCCGCCCTGACGCCGCCGCCCCCCGCCGGCCGCGCCCTCCCGCATCGCCCCTCGCCGCCGCCTTTTATAGCCTCCGCCGCAGTTCTCAGCACTCTGATTGGCCTTCTCGAAACTCAGCGCGGGCCAATCCCAGAGCGCCTGCCGCGCCCCATCGACGGCCGGTTGGCTGGTGGGATTCGAATAGCGACAGCCGCCCAATCAGCGTGGGGGCTCCGCGCCGTCTCCCCCTCCCTCCGTCGCAATGCGACTGCGGCAGGAGCGGGCGCTGGGGGCGCGGCTCCCGGGGGGGCGGTGGCTGAGGCGGGCGGGGCGCGGGCCCGTGGGGCGGGCGGGCTGGGCCGGGGCCGCCGCGGGCGGGCCGTGCCCGGGGCAAGCGTTGGCGGAGGTGTCGCGCCGGGGAAGGCGAGGCGGCAACGCGGCCGTCGACGCAGGCGTGAGAACAGTCACCTCCCCCCCAGGGCTTCCAGGGACAAGGCTTTTGCTCTAAAAACCCTGACCCCTGTACCCGCACCTGTGGTAACGGGGAAGCAAATAAGTGAAAGATTATACGATGTCTAAAAACATTACCTTTTCTTGACATACACCACACGCGTGTACATGTCCCGCGAACTAGCCGGAGCCCTCTGAGCGAGAACGTTCCACGGCTAATAAATAGCCCGTTATTGCTGACATAACCCGGCACAGGACGCACTCGCCAACAAACTTCCTTCCACTTCAAGTGTTGCCGGTTTTCCAGCACGGGTATTCACTTACTGCACGTGATGGCTGTGAAGCAGTGGGCCTGGCAGCTGAGGCAGCAGAATCCCCGTCCAACGACTCGCTGTATTTTTTTCGGAAGCTGTAGCAGCATTGGAATAAACACAGGGGAAAAGCACCAGGCTAGAAATATTTTTTCTGACTCAACTTCCTAAATATTTCAGTCACACGTGTTAATGAGCTTAATCAGAATCCCTAGGATGTAATGCAATTCCAAAATGAGGGCAAAGAAAACGTGTTACCATTTCTGGCACCGAAGCTGCAATACTTTTCCACCCCAGCTCACCAGCTTGATGGAGAGGAGAAAGACGACTAAGGATGATACCGTAAAAGCAAAAACGTGTCTGTGCTGAATTGTTAGATCTTCTCCAGGGTGCTTTTCAGACTCATTCAGGATTGCATGTAAAGAATAGGTACTTTACTGAACAACTTTCAAGTTTATTTACATGTTGCTAAAAGCTAAGAGTATTTTTGTGTACCATGTTACACTTAAAAATTATGGAGTTCACCCTCAAAATCCATAATTACACCCTGAGCAGCCAGGCCTTCTGAAGCACAACTATGTTTATAAATATATATATGTTTATAAATGTGGTTGTTAAAACCAGAGTCCCAACGTAGAAGGCAGAGACTGGTAATAGCAGTAGCTCAGAGTGTGGAAAACCCATTCATCACCTCCCATACATTACCTGAGCTGTAGAAAGCCAATTGTTTTCTGTATGCCTCAGTGTGTGACGCAGATCACACTGCAATGCGATGCATTCTTCCTACGCAGAGATTCTCTTAGCAGATGCGCAGAAAATTAAATGCACGAGCTAACTTCAAAGCACCTTTAAAAGTCACAGTTTAATTGCTCTGTGCACTTAGAACAGAGACACAAATTTTACATGTTAAGCCTCCACCCATTCATCATACCTAATGTAATAAATGCATCTTGAACTTTTTTCGTCTGCTATTAGTAAAGATTTAGTCTGATGGATGGCAAAATTGCTCTAATCAGCTATGCATTTAAGTACATACAACAGTAGTTTTGTGTAATACTTATATTTTCAGTGGAATTCCTTAACTAAAACGTTAACAGTATACTCACAAATAACTGTTTTCCACTAAAGAAAAAAATATACACGCATCAGATAATTGGGTACTGTGTTAAGAAAGCAAAAGATGGATGGCAGCTGTAATCTTAAAACTTTTCTCCTAGTATAATTCTTCAATGCGTGAAGGGGTACATCTGCTAATTTTAGGAAAAGGTTGCAAAAAAAGAAAGGGAAAAAACCCAAAGAAATCTTTGAAGTACTTGAGTGTGCTAAAACAGGATGGCTAAACGTACCAGGCACAGAACACATCAATAAATAACTGAAGCAAATTAACCTTTAGGACTACAGCATTTAGAAAAATGGAGCTTTAACCTCTCCAAACTCCTTCAGTATTTCCAAAGTCACATTTTTATATGGTGCCTTTCATTCAGGTGTCAGAAAGCAGTTAAGAGTTAAATGTTATTTAGTCAGTTTACCAGAGGGCAGACAGCACTGTGTGGTGTCACAGGGCCAGGGCTGATGGCTGCTGCAATTCCCACAACGGAGTTCGTGCAGTGAAACACTTCCTTCCCCCTGCAAGGTAACCTCGCACTAGCATTAAGTGTTGCCAATGCTTTTATAGATGTCTCATTCATTTTTCTTGGGAAAACTAGTTCCCTCACCCCCCAAGAAATGTCTGATTTATATAGGAGACCTGAGTCTTTTACAGATACTTGAAAAATTACAGACAAAATGTATTACTACTTAAATACACTAATGACTAAAGGCAAAACTAGTTGTTGCAAAGGAAAAACAGAACATTAAGTGTCTTCAAAGTACTAAAAAAATTGTTAACTGTACGCATGTGTTATAATTTCAATTTCAGTTATATTAATTCGACACTGCCATTATTCCACCAAAATAATCTAAGGCACCATTAATGACTCATTTGTTAAGGCCTGAACACATCCTAGTAACCTGTTCGGTAGAGCAGAGCTCACACCCGGGTTTTACAGAAGCAGAGGAGGAAGAGAGGCAAACTTGTAAGCGGATTTTCGAAGGGTTAAGAGCATCTCCTCAACCACTAGTCTATATAATTGCAAAGGGGTAACAACTTAAACCTGATGAGCATACTTTGAATTTGACTACAAGAAGTTAGTTCATAGCATGGTCACTTGGTTAACATTTACTGCAGGTGAGCATCATGCAAAAAATTGCCATCAGCTGAACAGTTAGACTTCCATAGCTTCAGCTGGTTTGTAAGTATTTACAAAGATTTGAGTCTAGATTTGCATTATTCTAGGTCTGTCTTACTGCAGAAAAAAGTAAATGTCTCAGTTTTACTGAAAAAATGAAGTAACCTTATGTCTTTATAAGAAACACATGATCTTTTAAAAGATAATGTAACTAATGCAGTCTTATTTAATATGCAAGATGCACACAGAGAATTTGCATTTTGGGTTTAACCAAGACTATACCAATTTGCCACATTGTCAACATCTACCAAGGAAAATGCATCAGCACACAAAAGCTGACAGTCCCACTAACTCCTGAGCACGTGAGCTGTCTCCTCAACATTAGTTACGCAAATTTAAGTCTCTGTAGAACCCTGCTCTAATTTGGGATTTGTTCTGTATTTGTTTGTATTAGGCACTTTATTCTCCCCTGTAATTTTCACAACCACAAGCAGTTTTGCATATAAGGAAATTATGAATACATATTCTTTTTTTTAAAACTTTATTAAATTACGCAGTAAGAACCCATCTCCACACAAGTGTTTCATTTCTGGATAGCAGAGGTATAATACATGAGCCACAGGTGAGTCCCTTCCCCCTCCCTTCCCCCCAGCTTCCAAGAAATAAAACAGCATGTATAATACACTCTTGTTACTGTGGTACTCCACACAGATTCTTCGTAAGGTTACTTTTAACTGGAGAAAAACAAAAAGGACCAACAGTGGCAAGTGTCTTGTTCTGCACATGAATGTTCTTCACTGCAACATTCAAACACCTTCTTTCTTGCAACGCATGGCGTGGCAGAGGGTTCAGGAAGCAATGGCAGTGGAATGCATTTGCACGGGTATCGTTAAGATACAAAGCCTGTGACTTCCCTAGAGTTAATCAGGCAATCAGAATGCAAAAAAGGCCGTGTTGTCTGTTGAAAATTCTTACGCTTCAAAGTGCATGTCCACAAAAAATTGGCAACAGAGGAGAAAGTGAATTCTGAGACCTACTGAGGAGGCAGAGCAGTTAGCATAGTGCAAATACTGAAAATAATACAAGTTTGTCTATTACTTATGCCTGGTATTAATTTACGTTATCTGAAAATTACCAGCCAAGCTTTCTACTCAGATGAACTGCTGCAAATCCATTCCATTAAGTGAATTTCATACCAGTAGTGGGCTTGGCTCAAATCCTTTAATACTTAGATTTTGATTGAAAAAATGCTGTATTTAAAGTGTGTTTTTTCTCTGAAAAGTGACTAAAATGGCATAAAGGAACTTCCCATAGCTATAGTTTTTTAGCAACTCTGTGTAATGAATTCACAAAAGAGAAACTTTTTATACATAGCTATGCAAATTTATCTGGGTTGAGAACACCAGTGTGCATTTCTGCTTTAGCTGTCAGCACCTGTGAGATTCTGTAGTTGTAACTGAATTGTGTTAGGTTTATTTGCTCTAAGAAAGTTGCCTTTTCCTAAAGGTGTCCCACTTCAAAAAGGAAGCAAGAAGTCTTCTAGACAACCAGCAGACAAGCAGGACATTGATCTAAGTGACAAGATGCCATTTTTAGAGAGACTTTTCTGGCCATAATCACACTTTGAGTGCAGAATTGATTAAAAAACCCAAAAAAACCTTGGTGGAAGATTCACTATGGAATTAACATGGCAAAGGAAAATTACTTTGCAGAAATCTTTACAGATTCTAGTTGAACAAAAATCAGAGGGTCCTTCATTTCTTGGATTATACATATACCCCTGCGAACTGAAGCACTATCATTTACAAGTGTAAACTAAAAGTATTAGGAAAGTGAAGTAAAAAGCATATCACTCTACCTCCACCAGAACATCACTTTATTGTTTATCTGTCATCAACAATGTAAAACTCTACTAGATACTCTATCCTGGTTTTTAAAAAGGTAAAGATTACATTGGATTAGCTACGTCGTACGAAAGAAACTACAGCAATCACAGTAGAATGAGATTGGAGGGACAATTTGAATTACAAAAAAAGTGTACACTGCAAGCAGAGGGAAGTGCCCATTAAATCAAATGCCTGTAGGATTCATTACTTTTAAATGCACAGTGACAATTTTGAGAAACTGTACATAATAGAATCACAAAAATTACTTTAAAATAACCAAAATTACATTTTGCATTTGACCATCCAACTCATAAGTAATCAATGATGTTCTATATTTTCAGTGCTTTTGGAAAAATTGTTTACCAAACAAAATTTAAGTTGTTAAATTTGACTAAACTGTGAAGTAGAAGGATTGAAATAAAAAGTATATTGGAAGTACGCCTAACCTACAAGAATAAGCCAAGAGGGGTGTATGCAAGGAGAGGCTGAGAGGGAGGAGTGAAAGGAAAGAGGAAAGGGAGAGAGAACAAAGGCTTTTTCTTCTATCTCAGAAGTTCTTCCAATGCAGCGTATATCTGATGTACAGCTCTTTGCTTTCAGTCCATTTCTGAAGTTTACATTTTGTAGCCTTTTTCCGTACTAACTGGTCGACTCAACCAGCACTGTTGCCACGCAACAAGAGTAACAAGAATCTGAATGCATCAAATCTTCCCTTGCTGTGATTTCTTCATGGCCCCATTTTTTCTGTTTTTCTTTGAACAGGGTTCGGTGTTTCCTGAATTGTTCACAGGGTCAGGTGGAATTGAGTTCCAAATCACTCTGCGGTTTGTAGCATTCCGATTTCTTTCTGCAGCTAACCCCCGACACGTTTGCAGTTCTTCCGTAGCAGAAAGACAAACCGTGTTGTTCAAGCGGTGAGCTTTCACCCTTGACCGTGGAGGTTGCAGACCATTGTGTTTAGCGTATCCCTGAGTGCAGCTATCCTGCAGGATTCACTTCCCAGTGCACCGAGATTTCCTAGGTTTCCTCAGATTAAGCCCCAGTATGCATCACCACCGACTGTGGTGCGGCTACGGATGCCTGAGGCCGAGTTGATTCTGGTGGATGTCTGACCTCGCTGAACCAGACTGATCTGCTTTCTCCCTACTCATACCCAGGCAGTCCAACCTTCATACAGCTGAGCCAAGTTATCTAGATTAGTTGCTTCCTTAATCACAAAGTCAACCTATTAAAAAGGTCAAACAAGTAATTAAAAATAAGCTAGATTTTTAAAAGTGTTTACATGATCTTAAAATTTACTGTTGAATGTCACCTGCAAATACAAAATTTCAGTGAAAAAATCTATAGTAACTGTAAACTTCATCTTACATAACTTTGTGTAGTCCACGTAAGAAACAGGAATTTGTACTGCAGGGGCAAAAAAAGATCACATATCATCTCATTCCATCTCATTCATAGCCCCTATCTTTAAAATAATCACAACATTTTCAAATTTACATGGACATATGGGTCCCCTGACTCAGTTTCCCAAAGACAGGAGCGTGGTTGTGTTACGCTAGTAAACACAGACAAGATCTGTCCTATAGACAGCTGTACAGATCTCATGTTCTCCCTGGATATCAACAGCCATGTAACAAATGTTAGCTTACTGATATACAACAGGCAATTTTATCCAATTCATGAGTTCATACAAATCTATGATATGGAAAACAAAAGTATTTTATAAAAAAATGAATGCAGCAATACAAGGCAGCAGCAGACCCTGATTTCCATTGGAATATAAATCACACACCTCAAAAGGGACTCCCCATTCACAACAGGATTTTACTCTTCAAGGCATACTTCAGCATGCACACACATGTGCTTACTACCGAATATTTAAAGCAAGGACCGGTACCGGAACTTTACTATTTTCAACTCACCTGTTCAGCAACAGACATTCTCCTGTTGGGATCCACATCTCGGCCCTCTAACTTGGCTTTGACCCGCTTCCACACACTAACTGCATATGAATTCCTTTCCTGCACGGCTAAAGGTACAGAATAAAATTAATTCAATTTTACATTCCTGCACAAAAGCCCACTGAGGTGTTTTGAGGTTTTTTGTTGTTGTCAGTGGTGGGGTTTTTGGTTGGGTTTTTTGGGTTTTTTTTAAGCCCTGTATTTACCTTTTCCTGTTTTAGGGTCCCTGGCTGTCTTTTTGGGACTACAGGCAACACTTTTGCCAGTTCCTGGGACTGTGCTTGGAGGAGTGTCCGCTGACGTGGCAAGATTTTTCTGAATTAGCTTTCTTGCATTCTGCGACATCACCTCTGGCTGAGTTTTCTGCCCTGTATTGCTACGTACAGCTGTAAAGAAAGTTTAAAAGTGCTTAAAGTATTCAAAATAATATATTATAGATGCAAGAAAAAGCACAAGTAAATGTGTATCAAATACAGCTATCAGTACTTCAGTACAAATGCATTTTAAACCTGTGTTTTAAACTCTGCACCAGTTGTTCTCTCTTCAATCTTTCCAATTTCTAATTTCTTTCACTTCACAAACAGGAGGTTTGTTCCATTGCAAGACATTTATCTACATTAAACAAATTTTTTATGGGCTCTCTTAACCTCTAATTCTATCATTTTGTATGACAGTTATAAAATGCAATTCTTGTTCTTGATAGAAATCAGGAACCTGCGCTCAGTCCAAATATTGACAGTAGAATAATCCTTTAAATAAAAAGAAATCCATGCCCACGAGAAACTTTATTCATGTTTTTAACTGTAAAGTAATGAAAGTTTTGCATACATGAATGCATTTGTAGTGTTCCAGGATTAATTCCAAAGTCACCATAATTTTTTATACTGATTTCAACAGAAATTACAGTTCAGTTGATATACGTGAAAATGCGTTCCATGTATTCTGGGCTTTGTGGAGTGAATCCAGACCTTGAAGGCTATTCAAAGGCTATGATCAACTGGTCATTCAGTATTGTATGATGGATTACTTGAATTTTATAGGCTTTTGTAATCTTAGAGATTGTATTTCAAAATTTAATAAAAGTTATGATCCCCTCTCTAATTTCAATAACCGATGTTTTAACATTTGTACTTTTTTCAAGTATTACCTGCAGCAAAGGTTGGCTGATATGTAGCAGCTGATGTTGGGCTTGAGCATTCATTTGATGTATCCGTGACTAAGGGTGATGCAAAACCCACTAGATTATTGTAGACACTAGGAAACATAATGGAGTTGATAAATATTCATGCAGCTACTCGACTTACTGAAAACTCAAAGAAAGTTAAGTCAAATTATGAAAAAAAATTTCTGCATTTTAAGACAACCACCAAGTAGGTACCCCATGCTGTGTTTCTGCTACATACAAGTAGATAAGCAAAATGCCTTCATCTGAGAGAAGGTGACTTTCTTACCTTTGGCTCTGTGTTTTTAGTTCTTTCAAGGTGGGAGTTATTTCCTGCAGCATTTCAACATGTTCCTGACTGCGGACTTGACCCATAACCTGAACTAACGTAAACAAAACTGTCTGAATATTATCTTGCCATGATTTATATTCGCCCAAGAACTGCCTAACACTATTCTCATAGGGAACATCTTCACCATCTGCCAAAGCCGCTTCTTCATCCTGTAACAAAGATGTGCAAAAAGATTAATATTTGCTATATTTTGGCTAAGAGAATAAAGTTGAGCATTTCGTAGCCTTTTCAGCCCCTCAGTTTGTCATTTGACTACAAATAACCATAATTTTCAGTAGTTACATTTCAAGAAAATAAATTTGAAAAAGATCAAATGTTTTACTGATTAAAAGCCAAGAGGATTTGTAAACACAAAGAAAATGTTTCAACTGCCAAATGAAAGAAAAGGTTTAATTAAACCAAAGCCTGATTAGCCTAAATCTAGAAATAAAGCTTTATTAATTCTTAGAGATGAAATTAATTTAATGCCTTGAACTCCACATACATTAACATATTTCACTGTTTCTAGATACTTTAAAAAGCACATAGTTACAAGTGTTATTTTTCTTAAACTATACTGACATGGGTTTGAGGAATAAATTAATCAAGTTTTAGGCATACCTTTGCCATAGCTTTCAGTAGATGTTTAACATCTCCAAGTTGTCTGTTATGACCCGTGAGCACAGTTTTAATACTATCCACCAGATTCTGAATTGTTTCACAAACTGTTTCTATTTGCTGTTCTCTTTCTGTTTGTACTGTTCTCTGTGTAGATATTTCCTGGGTCAACTGCTTGTGAGCCGAGTGAAGCCATTCAGAGCTGCCAATAGGATGTTCAAGACCAGTGCCCTAAATATAACAGAAACATTTTTCTATCTGTATCCAGAGATAAAATTCAATTACTGTGTAGATGCTACCACCAAGTGTTTAGCAGCTGATGGAATAGACTCTGTTATCCACAACCCATTAGAAGGTATACAAAACTAATTTAGAATGAAAGAGAAAATTGAGAACTCATGATTACAGCGATTCTGTAACATTACATATTTTGCTTTGACCTTTACTTACCACTCTCTGAAGCAGGCGAAGCTCCAGTTCAGAGACTGAACTGTTGAACTGTGAGGCAAATGAGCACATTTGTTGACAGCGTTTGAGAAGTTCAAATAATGCAGCATCAAGATTTAAGGCTTCTGCTGTTCTAGTACGTAAACTTTCAAAATGAATGATATTACTGCAGAGGAAAGTGACCTGAAAATTAAAGCAAGAGTGAGAAAAATTATTCCAATTAAACTGTCTATTATACAAACTGCATTTGTTCCTTGTCCTTAGAAGTAAGAATTTTAAATACAGCAGTAAAGTCGCCCTGTTACAGTAGCGGTATCATTTCAGGGTCATCCAACCCTGCAGCAATTCTCCCACAGATTATTCATATTGCTTTTAAAGTGAGATTCCCAGAAGTATTTGGTTATCTACGTTTGTTCTTTAGATGCAGAGGAGGAAAAATATCTTCTACATAAATCTCAAGTAGAAAATAAAGAGTGAACACACTTATAAAGTCAATAGTACTATAGTTCTGTATAGTACCTGACTTGCTCTTTGACTTTCTTTCAGTACAAGGTTTCTTCTTTCAGCAATAGTGGCATCAAAATCTTGCAAGACTGGTGCCAGTGCAGGATTAGCACCTCCTGCCCATTTTAAACGCTGCTCAATACTTGCTTCGAGTGCTGCTAGTTTCTCCTGCATTGGGGAAGAAAAAAGATACATAGACAATCCATACTGATATATAACATCTTAAGCCTAGCTTTAAAAAAAAATGGCGCATATATAACACATGCAGACACGCATTCTTATATCCACACACATATATATAAAAGAATGTGGTATTTGTGATTGACAAATGTTAGCTTATGCTGTTTAAAGGTTTATTTTCAGCACACATCACAACTGGATTTGATTGTTATGGAAACAAAGTGACCTGTCCAGATTTTAACCCACCAGAAAAAAAGTAAAAAGTAATCACGTTTCTAGACCAAAAATTATATAAAATCGTAAGAGTCCTGAACTATTTTACAAATAATCTTAAAAAATATGATCGCAAACAGTACCTTCACAACTAAAAAGGAAATTAAAATTCAAGCAGCTAAGCAGTATTTATTTTAAACAATTAAACATTCTGTATTACTGATACCCAAAAGTCTAAAAAGCTGAGCCAAGCCACAGCACACAGAAACCTTAACACACAGAGTAATTGATTTGCACAAATCTACAAAGGAAGCTTCTGACACTTAGCTAGTAAAATGATAGTAAGGATGATCTAAGTCAAACAAACTTAAAGAATAGGGGCATGATCAGCCTTCAGAAGGAAAGGTACTTTCACATATTTGTATTTTTGCTCATGAAACAGATTTACTGACATTCCAGAGAGAATATTTTGTATGAAACAGCAAAATCAAACAATGTAACCGTACACATCAGACAGACTGAAAGAGATCAGTGAAAATAGCACTAAATTTATGCTTCAGTAGCAAGAGAAAACATAATCTGGAGGTGGCAGATAATTCTGCAGTTTGTGTTAGCGTCCCATTCCAATATGCTGCTGAACAAACCTCCCCAAAATAGTAGTACCTGGACTGTTGCAATTGAAGCTTCAATCTGACTGAGTGTGTGAAGTTTCTTTTTCATGCTGGCTAAAATTGCAGAACGAGGTGGAGGAGTAACAGAAATAGCTTGTGGGCGACTGATGAGGAGATCTTCGTGCTGCCACTTTAAGAAAACAATGGGAACACTTGATTATCAATATTGCCCAGCACAAAATATTTTGCTTCACAAACAGCCATTCTAGTACTCTGGTACACTTTATAAGTAAGGGCATTTTAAAAGGGCTAGGTGTCAGACAGCACGCTTAAAAGTTCTAAATCATTAGAGTATTAAATTATATAAGTAGTTGTAAACTATGTTTTGCTGGCTTGAATATTTATACCATTAATCAGTCACTAACTTACTATAAGCGATTTACACACATTTCCTTGATCTAAAGGAAAACCCACCAATATTCAGAAACAAGTCACTCGTGATGCATTAAAACCAGTCTATGAAATGGTTTATTAACTGCTATGGAGAAAGCCTTTACCCTTAACCTACAAATCACTACAAAATGAAGACCAATGATACTACAATACAGCTGGATACCAGCATACAATTCAAGGTACACAACGGCATTTATCTAAAGCCTCAGAAAAACATTTTTCAGGATTGATACTGCTGCTATTTGTATTTTTTCATGAGGCAAACAGTGGAGCAAGGAGATGGTTAATGCATTAAGACTTTGAAGGAAAGGTATAAGATGACATTCAGCAATGCATACCCTCTGTTTTAAGCAGTCTCCTCCCTTAAAGTCATAGTCTGTTTGAAAAAAGGGGGAGAATGGGACAACATTGCTAGTAAGAAAGCCAGTGAATGACTTTTTCTAATAAATGACTTAATGGTTATTGAAAAAAAAGTTACATGTATTGAGTAAAAAAAGAACTTACACATTGCCACATTTGCATCTTATAAAGCAGCTAGTCTTCAAAAGAAGCTAGCTGTAAGACTTTTTTCCTTATATATTTACAGAACAATTTAAAACCAAAATACTTTATCAAGTCCGTTAAAATACTCTAAAGCTCATTCAACAAAACATAAAGTTCTTGTTGTGCTCAGACAAAGTAACTAAAGCTCACTTTCCACAGACACAATTTGGAGAGAAATATCATGCATGGTCTTACCTGGAACATGGCAATATGCAGCTGTACTCTCTGAAGACTGGTCTTGCAAGACGAAATACTGGTTTCAAGTCTGCGCACTAGATCATGCTTCTTCCATGCTGTATCGTATGAACTAGCTAATACTGTTGCCCTGTTCATGACCAGCTGCGAGAACTTGCCAACTTGGATATTGTGCTCCACAGCTTTCTTGCACAGGTCATCCACAGAAACTTTGCTTTCTGCTCCAAAGTCTTTAGCCTCTACCTGAGCAATGATATCGACACCCAAAGCGCTGATGAAACTGCACAAGGTAAGTCCCAAAGCTTGATTTGGAAGGCCAATTAAAAGCTGTCTCACAAAGTCAGCTGTAAAAGCCTTGATTGGTTTGGCCATTTGGTCTTCACTAAAACAAGAGTTTCTGTAAAGGGCTTTCACATTGACAATTTGAACAGGTCCATTTACTGCATTCTGGTCTTCAAGTGAACTGATTCCTTTTAAAGGAAAGAAATAGTATTTTTGTTATAAACAAAACATTTGATGCATCTAGCAAAATATTACCTGACTTACAAACATAGCAAGATTACAGGAATTAATTTCTAATTTCTGCATACTTGCCATATATGAAAGTTAAGTTACAATGAAAGTGACCATTTTACATTCTTCTCAAAAGGACATGGGATGAGAAGTGGACAAAGCGATACTGAATATTTGATAACATTTATTTACCTGACAATGTTTTAGAAAAGGTACCACAGAGCCTGAAAAATTCTTTAATTGTTTGCAGTCTCTTCAGAAAGAAGATTTCCTCTAGAACTTGCCGATTATTGTCATCATCAAAGAAGTTAACTTGGGTGCTCCGGGCTTCCCTAATTATGTCAATCTTACGCCAAGCCACAGGTATTTCCATCTTGTTTAGCTGAGCAATGTAAAGGAAATAAATTAGATTTTTATAAAACTTTCATATTCCTGACTCAAAGAGTACTCTGAAAAGAACAAATCCATACCTTTTCAATCAATAAACCAAATGCAGTTTCCACTTGAGCAAACATTCCATCAAAGGCTACCAAAAGCATCTGACCAGCTGACATTTTGGGAGTTTCATCAACTGAAGCATTTCTTGGCTGAATCAGCTCACCATACTGAGCATGAAGTACTCTTAAAAAAAAAGTTTACATGTTTTTTCTTAGTCTACAAGAAGTAAACAGGATTTTCTTGAACTGATTGATCCCACAGCTAGAGTAGACTGGAATTAAGTTGCATCTGAACAAGGTGAAGTTTTTGCAGGCTCTTCCTAGCCCCTCCCACCCCGAATCCTAATGCTGGTCTCATAAGAACAGCTAAGGATACCACCATAAGATGGGATTGTATTAAAGGACCAGCTACAAAGTTAACTTAAAATACAGGTAGAGGATACAGACTGTACTTCCTATGAGCATGGTAAAAAAGTTATGACTAGTACGTGATGTGAATATCACCTTTCCTTCCTTGAAAACCAAGTACTGGTTTTATAACATACACATATATAACTGACTGAATGGAGTATGGGCTAAAAAGGTGGAGGATGAGATGGTGTAACAGCTTGCCGCTCCCTCCCTTGTATCACTTTTGACCCTCAACTAACAGGCTGAGCAGGCTTGCCAATGGGTAAACTAAGAAGAAAATGAACCTAAGAGAAAAAAAGTAAATTGTTTTCAACTGGTATAACAGCCTTCGTTGTACCACTGATGGAGCCACCATAACTGGCTCAAGGGAAGCCGCAAGACCACTTCTTCCACTCATCAGGAAGCTTGTGAATCGTCTCAGTTGCCTACCAAGCACTTCCCCAGAAAGGTACAAGATGCACAAGTCTTTTTGTTTGGTTGGGGTTTTGGTTGTTTGTGGTTTGTTTTTTTTAATCAAGTCACTGATTCATTATGCAAAAGCTGCTCACCAAACCTCCTGACAAGAGGACTGCCATGCTTACAAGCTCTCCCTTTCACAGGTTCCTCCCACTAACTAATGGACCATTTCCTATTTTTAGCATCCCTTAACTTCAAACATAAAATCATAACTACGTATTTTGGAAGAAGTTGACTACCAAAAGTCAACTTTAAGCAGATGCAAGTGTAAATTGCCATAGCTCTGTATTTCTGTGTGCAGATCAACGCACAAACACAGAGAGCAAGTGTGCGCACTTTAGACACTGCACTCTGCTTACGGGTATTCTTGGGCAAGAATAGTCTGTACCATCAAACAAATAATAAAATTTAGAGAAATTAATGTTCTGCCGTCTTCATTCTCTCATACCTGAACTAAAAACAAAGGTGATTTACCTTGCGACATCAATGTAATGAGTATGTGTTTCTTCCTCTAGCCCCATAGCGGCATTTCGTAAGTAGGCTTGAAGAGATTCAACCAATGTTTGCAAAGGGACTCCATCAGTTGTTTGTTCAATAAGATTATCTAATTCATGGAGCATACTTTCTAAAGTATACTCTCCTTTCATTAAGCACCTAAGCGCTTCAGGAAAAATGATCTGTCGGAAGTTTGAGTTCAATTCCTGTTGGGAAATAAGTATGAAAACATAAGAAGTTCTACACTCTCAAAAACTATCATATGCAGCATCTTTCTCATTTTAGTATTACACCACCCTGTGGTAAACATGGTGGTCAGCCAAGGATCAAAATCTACTCCTCTTTTTTTCAATTTAAAAAAATCAGGAATACGTTAAACCCTGTACAAACCCAAAGGTTTGACATCTGCACAACGTAGCAACAACTACCTCAATAGCATTAGCAACAATACCTTACACCAATCCTCAGCAGACGATTAGTGGTACAGAGATCACACTTTGCAAATAAATTTTGTCAAATTATGTAGCTTTTCTTTTCCATTATGTAACTATAAACAAGTGAGAGTTAAATTATTTACTGAAGTTATGATTTGCTAAATTGATTGGACTAGGCAAGGAAAAAGAATCAAAAACTTGCCAGATAGCGATTATTTCGCTAGAGTCCTGCTCATGCCACATAAATCAATGCCGGTAAGAAAAACAGTACCTTAAATGGCATAAAGCAATTTTCCCCAAACAGAATGCATCAGAGAGCTAAAGGCAGCTAAAGAAAGAACTAACCAATGCACTCTGCCTCCAAAATGAGACAAAAAATGAGACACCAAAAAGGTTAGCTCTCTTGACTGCTCAGTGAGCTTACACATCTTACCTAAGAGCTCACAGGGAGGACAACAATGGGTGGGTGAAAGATCTCAGCTGCAATGCAATGAAATTGCATGCATGTTTCTGAAAAATTTCTGAAATGTTAATACTTTGAAGAGTGAAGAAACAAAGTCATGAAAATCTCAATGAGCTTACACAGGTTGGTAGGAAAATATTTTTCAAATACAATACAGTGGAACTAAAAGCCTCAAAAAGCTATTTACACCAGCCACCATTTATAAACCACTTAAGTCTTCAGCAGATATTTTACTCAAGCTGCCCTTAATGGTTTTTTTGTTTGTTTTATTAAAGTGGAAACATTTCTAAAACACAAAATTATAAATGCATTTTTCTCCTTGCCAATCTTGGCAATAGGGGCCTGCAAAACAGGTTTTCGGAATTTGTTTCAAACTACTTGTTTCAGCTGAAAGTAAGTAAGGCTTAGCAGAAGCAGAAAACAGAGCACAGATTAAACAGTTTGGAAGTTGTTCTGGACTGCCAGCAACAGAATAAAGGAACAAAAGCAAGACATGAAGCTGGTGTGTCTATAAATCTTGACAGCAGGGGTTTTTTTTGTCATGTATAGATCAAAATGGTTTCTTTCAACCAATGAAAACGTAAATAGCAGTAGCAAATGCCTGTTCAGCTCAGCCAGATAAAGCAATCAAGGCTAAGGTCCAACAAAAAAAAAATCTCAGCAGCATCATAAACAAACATTTAGCTGTTTAAGGAAGAAGCTGTTAAGAATGGCTTAGCTGAAGCCTTAGAAGGTTGGGGATGAGGAAAGAAAAAGTATCATTACAAGTAAGTATCACCTGAAGTGAGATATATACTCCATTCGCTAAGTGAACAGCTTCTGATGCTTCAATTGGGTTAGGAATATCTAAGTCCTGGGGTACAAGATGACACTGCTTCAACAACTGCACAAGGCACGTAACATTCCCACTCATGCTGCAAAGCTCCTCCAAGAACCAGGCTCCATCTCTTGAAGTTAAATCAACCAGTTGCTCTCCAGCACTAGATGCTGCACCTTCCATCATCAGATTTCGCCTAGATGAATTATGACACTTAGTTAGACAACCTGCCTGCTACTGCATTCTCCACATAATTGTGTCACTTAAATATTCTTTTTATGTGGTCTCAAACATGAACACACACACACAAAAATTTCACAAGAGGCAACTCACCTTGTCAGCGTACAAAGAGCAGAGATGATAACGCTTGCTAAGCTCAGTGAGCCCTCCTCTCCATTTTCATGGAGGAAAACTTTTATGCAACGTTCAATTTCTTTCAGCTGCTCTTCACAAACAGGTACAGTAACTGCCTCCTGTTTCAAACGCTCCACCTGCCTGATAAGTCTGTTATTTATATCTGCTGCATAGCGCTGTAGAGTCATTTCTGTAGCAGTTATGAACTGACACATACTTGGAGGTGGTTGAGGAGCATACTGCATTTCATACCTGTAGAACAAAAGTACAATGACAAAATTCTTCATTCTCAAGCACTAGCAAATTGCATTCTGCTCTGTGGGTAGGAAAAACACTCCACATTTGAACAGTCCCCACATCACCTACTCCATATCAACTCTAAATATAACAGCAGTTGATGGCTACCCTAATGACACTTTCATAAAGTCCTAGAATGCACCATATTTCATACCTATTTGAAAGGACAGAAAACAATCAGTAGCCCTTGAATGAAAGAATTAATAGAAGATAAAAAATAGGAAGGAAACAGGTTTCAGTGTAAATCCTTGAATATAATCTATATCTTGTAAGGCAAGCAGTAATAATGCTGAAAAAGCCTGACTTTAGAAAAAAAAAAATAATTGCTTGAAAATCTGCTTTAATAGAACAATCTTTCTTTGACTTAAGCGATTTTTAAATACTGGAAGTTTCTAAAACCCCTAAATATCACTGCCCAAAAGCCACGAACATGGTTCTTCATTTGTTCATTACAAGTCAACGTTAATTGGTTTTCTTTTTGCAATACACACATTAAACTCTGGAACAGTATTTTTAAAGCAGCTTTTCGTCTTTTTCTCCAAACTTCTAGAATTACAACCTTATCTTGTATTGCTTTATAATTACATCGGTCCTCGCAAAAGTATTCATTTTAATTAGAAAATTAAAATTCTGAAGCAGCTTGAAAATTAAGTTCTTCAAACAATCCATTATTCTGTCAACTTACTTCCTAAAGATATCCTGACAACGCTCTATTGTCATGTTACAGATGAGTTCTTCCATCCAGGTTTTCCACTGCTCTATTCGGTGCTTCTGAAACACAGCTTTTGGATACTGAAGAGCTACTGTTGCATAGTTGTGCAGTTGTTCAAGACAACCACGTAACACGGATCTTCTCTGCTGGAGAAGAGCACCAACTTCTCCTTCCAGTTGTTCACACTGACTGATTAGATGTGCCTGGCCTGCATTTTGCAGAAACGCTGTTGCTGGTACATAACTTGGAGGACCTTGTAAGAGAGATAGTTAAAAACTAAGACACATCTCTGAAGAACACATATTTTATAGCATACAAATAAATACTGAGCATTGACATATTTTCAAAAATATTCTTTTACTTGTGACAAAGGAGGCATGGAGAATTCACATTGAGAATTTGGAGCGCAAGGTAAGAGAATAATCTCGTGCCCAGCTAGGGTAAGACAGACAAATTCCTTCAGACAGCTTGGCACAGAAACCTTGAAGTGCTCTGAAGAACCCCCTTTCTTTTCATTTATTCTATACAGGTCCTTGCCTTTAAGTTAGAGGATACTCATAGTGCCTCCTGATATTAAACTCTAGTTACTTCCAAATCATTCAAAAACCTCCACAAATACTATTTTATACCTAGGTCCATTTGTGTACTAATTTCTTGAAGAAGACTTGCAAGTTGCGTTGCCTCTAAATTACTGAAAGCAGTTTGGTAATGTGTTATCCACTGCTCAAACTCATTCAGCTTCACCTGGATTGCTTCCTGGACAGCTCTTTGTTGAGACTGCAACTGGGTGTGCTCAGAATACCTGAATTATTAAAGCCACAGAATCAAGTAAGTACTACAAGAAAAAAAAACACTTAACTATATTGTATACAAAACCATATTGAACTATACAACTACCTTGTTGACCAGAAAATGAACACATTCTCACCAATTACATAGAACTTTATCAATGTTGTGTTAATAATTATTTTTTTTCTACAAAATAATGAATGCGTGTGCATATTCGTGCAATTCTGAAATCCTTGATCCATTTCAAATAAACTTGAAAAATAAGTTAAAGAACTAGAAACTTAGATGAAAAGATTTTTGTGCTATTTATCAATAGCTGCATTATGTGGATTAATTTGATGGGACACCACATTCAGCACATTCGGTCTCTTGCCTTGAGAGTGAAGTGTGGAACACAGACTAACACAGGTTACATTGATTAAGTATGAGGCATAGGACATTAAGATTATTCAGCAGGAAAATGGTTTCAGTAGTCCTTTTTGTACAAGGAGGGATTTGCTTACTGCAAGAATAGCTTTACCCAGCTATTAATCTCTCTCATATACACATTTTTAACATTTTCCTTTTAAGTACATTACTAAACCACAACTGTATCCAACTGCGAGAATCCTGACAGAATTCCTGGCTCCTCTGTACCTGTGCTGAAGCGTGTGGGAGGGATGATCCACTCCTTCTGCACCTTCAAGAAATTCTATCTCCTCCAGTAGTTTTCCTTGCAACTTTTCTACATCTGTCAACTGCTCTTGCACGTTCAGATACTCTTCTAAACTATTGTCCAATTTTGGCAGCACAGCAAGCATTTCATCTCTGTTCTTAAACCAGTTAACCTATAACCAAGACACAGACGTTATAGAACTGGACTTAATTCAAACAGATACGAGAAAGTAATATATGTCAGCACTTAACCCTTCAATGATGTTGTTCATCTAGGACCACCTCCAGTGCTACAAGTGCTAAAGCTTAATGGACATTCTTTATTTAGACTGCTCTCTAAGCCTCTATTTTTAACCCTCTAGCCCAGATTGAGGCAAAACATTAAAACATTTTTAGAATTAAGTACACAGAAAATGAAAACTAAATACTTGTGAGTTCCATATAAGCACTTCCCTCCATACAAACTCAATTTAGGTCAATAAAATTTGTGAACTATTTCTAATACATGACCACCTCTTCCACTACCCCCAAAATGCAAATAAATAAAGTGAAAGCATAGGGCCTACTTTGGTTATAAAATAGAAAATTATTGTAGTAAACTCACCTTTATCTCAGCCACTCTTGAAGAGAAGAGACTACGTGTAATATCTCTTTCCATTTCTCTTTTGCTTTGTTTGTTTTCAGCCTGCTGGCCACCACCACCATAGACAGCTCCAGCAAATCCTGCTTCCCCTCCTGCTGTCCAGTCCACCAGAGGATCATAAACAAAAGCTTCAAGCAATGTAAGCAAAGTCTCTCTCCCACGACGCATAATGTGAAGGACCTGCATCATATTTTAAACAGACTCATTCTGATCTTGCATTATCTTTGTACAACAGTGGAATTTTAAATGCAAAATACTGTACTTGAATAGGTACAGAAATCCATAACTTATCCCTAACCACTACAAATACAGGAAGTACTGCATGTACAAATGCAGCTAGCCTGTAGTAACATTCACTAAAACTAAAGATGGCATTCTAGCCTTCCGCACAAACTCTATACTCTAGCAACAGACACTTGAGGAAGAAAACTCTCCTTTGTTCAGAGCATTTTTCTTTTTAAAAACATATCTGTCATGTTTACAAAGGACAAGTCCTGAAGAAAGAGGGTAAGCAAACCTTCACAAAAAAAGCTTCAGGAAAAACAACATTTTACATCTAGAGCTACAAGTCTCCCTTCACCCCTGAATTATAGTTGTACCACTACTTGCATATGTATTTATCTGACATCCTCATATTTCTTAAATACCTATTATAGGGTGTATCTAAAATAAGTCCAATTAAAATCACAGCAGAAAAGGTGAAGGCTTTCTAAATCAACAGCAGAATGTTTAATAGAAAAGTTCTAAGTATTTGGCAAGTGATAGCCCTCAGTTTTCTGCTAGTTTCCTAACTTACCTGTTCACAAGAAAGCCTGAAAACCCCTTCTACTCCTGTCACTCCAAGTGCTGTTTCAATATTGTGCGTCATCCGGAACGGAACCTTCTCTGGTACCCTAAGGCTTTTCCCTTTAAGATAAAAATTTAAGTTGTTTCTTTTAATTACCAAGAAGGGAAACCTTCTATTTGAATAACATATAGCATTTTTTAAATTACCTTTTTCAAAGCAAACATTATAATCTATGTGGACAACTTCTCCTGTAGTCATATCTATAAGAACATTATCCAGATGTCTGTCTCCAAGACCAATGATGTAGCCAACCATGGACATAACTGCAGTGGATCTTGCATACGACTTTAAAGAGAGTTTCAGGAAAAAATTATTTGTGGGAATCCTCTGCCAACACATTGGACTGACTACCATCTTAAAACGTTATCTTAAGTGTAAGTGTAAGACAAATCAAAACCAACTTATTCCAAGCTGTTTTCTATTTGTTGTCTGATGATATCTTACAAGAGTTTCATGTCTTAGGCTAACAAGTCTAGTATAATAATGTAGAGCTATCAGGTGTATACCCATTTTTTTATTCCAGATGGTACAATTGCCAACATTTCCTGTTACATGAAAGTTCAGCAGTGCTAGCTCACCTAACTCACAAGTATCATTGCTTGAACACATCCCAGGCATTTGTTGCCCCTCATCCCACTAAAAACACAGCCTTTCAAAGGGAAAATATGTTTGTTGAAACTCACCTGTGTAACTCTCCACCATTCATCCGGTGTAGTACATGATGACCAGAGCTCCTTAGCTAGGAGATTCGGGGGAGTTGCTTCCATCAGTTCTTCTAGAACAGCCCTCATGACATTCAAGGGCCAGTCACGACGCGACACATCAAGACTAAGCCCGACCGCCTTTAAAGCAGGTCCAATTTTACTGTAGTAAAGTTCACTGGGTCTAGGCACTATTCCAGGATTCTGAGGAGTCTGGTAAGAGTCCTGAGCCTAGAAGAGGTACAAATGGTAGTTTATGTATCGCAACTCATTACCACAGAAAAATGATCCCAAATTCAGTTTCGGTGAGAATGACATATGAAATCAACTCCTCTACTGAGGATGACTTTTACAGCTCAGAGAATTCTTTCAAAATTCAATTGTTTTGGCCTAACTCTACTCTTACCAAGGTAAATTTCAAAAATATAACTGTAAAAACTGTATTTAAAATGAAATGAGAGACTGAGACATGGAACTAAAATAATTTAACCAAGGTTAACTCCACTTGTTCAAAAACAGTTCTCCTTGAATCATCATGCCAGAACAGGATATTTATGTTACATACTGTAATATATATACATACATATATGCAGTTTCATTAACATCTGGTGAAATCCCAAGAGATATGAATACACAGAACCATTCTGCATTATTATGAACGAAACACAATCCTTTTAAGACTACATTATTTAGAATTGCAAAGCAAATCAGAATGTTTCCTTCTGAATTGTTCTAGCTGGCATAAAACACAGTTGTTACCTTTTGTGCTTGTAAAGCAGCTTCTCGCTGTTGCCACCGCTTGTAAAGACCAAACAAAGGTGTAGCTCCATCCACCCACTGGATCAAGCCTGATCTTGTTCCCAGAGGTGTCACAGAGTAGTGCCTCGCATGGAACCTTGGTGTCTCTTGACGATTAATAGTAGCAAACATTGTGTTCACAATTGATAAGAACTGCATGATTCTTTCATCTAGATGCAAGTCTTCCAAACCTGCAATAAATTTATTTTGTTCAAAATGTAGTTTCTAAATAAAAAAAAAATTCTTCTCTTAAAGCCCAAAATTTAGCGTGTTTAGAAATCCTAATTAATTTCAGACTATGAATAGCTTTATGAATTATGCGAATTAAGGATGAATTGATCAGCCTAAACCAAAGTGTTTACATAGCATTTACCTGCTAGAATCACCAGTTTATGAGAGTTGTCTCTGTAAGCAGTACACACAACAGTTACTAACATAATGAATAGGTCTTTCCCTTTCAGGGAAGGCATGAAGTCTCTGAAGTTCTCTTCTGGGTCTTACCTTAAGCTTCTGGAAAAATGCATCCAGCTAATCCTTTCAGTATGCAAGCAGAACACTGTTTCTGATGCAACCCTTATACAGAAGGGATCTGAAAAACCCCTGACTTACAGCTTCACAAGGCAAAATTCCTCAAAAATGTGTAGTGAAGTGGGAGGTGGGGAAGAAAGGGAGCAGATGCTCCAAACAACTCTTTCTCCGTATCATGCAGGCAGATAAAACAAAAGTTGCAACCATGCATCTTCCCAACTTTAATATAGTCTAATTCATAAGAAGAGACAGTAACTTGTATGAGAAAACTTCAATTTCTTACCTTTGAACAGGTAGGGATAGTTCTTCCCATCTGAACCCAGGAAAAGCAACTTTTTAGGTTTGGTTTTGGTAGGCAGGATTGTGATGGTGCTGCCCACACTATGAATTGTGACTGTGTCTCTGGTAGATACTTCTCCAGGAAGTGCTATTTCAGTGTTCATCATGGCAGCCAACCAAGGACTGATTTCTTCAAGTCGTAAAAGGTAACTAGCCCGTTTCTGTGCTCTTTGCTGCAAACTTAGCATAACCTATTCCAAAGAAATTTTTTGGTTTAGGTTAAGGTTCGCCTTAACAGCTAGCATTAAAAAAACAACCCACCCCTGAAACAGACTTAATGGTGGTCATCTTCCAGAAAGCATGGAGATTTTTCTTAAACTACCTTTCATCCTTGCCACCCTACTAATCCATTTACAGCGTAGGATGAAGATGACAAAAACAAAAAAACACCCTTTATGCAGCAAATATACCTTGCCTGGTGATAAGCACCAAAGTCACAACAAATCAAACTCAAGAGGTTTGCTCCTGTATTTATAAATATTTGAGCTGTGGTCGAAGGCAGCAGCATTCAGCAACCTCCTGTTTATGTATCTGCATGCTTGCTTGTTCTGCAAAGCAGAACGGGAACTACAAAAAAAGTCTGTTTGTGTGTAGAACCTAGGTTCTGTCTAGTAAGACTTTTAAAAACCACCAGGTTGGCTCTGGATATCCAAGTGAACACATATTTTGTTTCTCCTCAGACCCATAAAAAATTAAGACAAGATTACATAACTGAAAAACAAAGTATCTTTGGGAAGGGTTGATCATTTGAAGGTTGCTGCACAGCCCAAGGACTACGCTTAGATAACCAGAGTACCAACTTGTTAAAATTTAAATCCACTAAACTCAAATCGCATAGTTTCGGAAAGACAGTATTTAAAGAAATAAAGCCCTCTGCCCCCAAAACTGATAGCATCCCAGACAGCAAAAGATGCAAGATTTGAAAAAAATAAAATAATTTCATTGGGTAGAAATGCAATAATTTAGACAGTCAGTAGGACTTGTTACACAGATAAAAATTATTGTGCTTTAGTGTCTAGCATGCCTGTGGTGATTGCAGAGAAGACAAAGTTTCAGGCTGCAATTTTGATACGGCAAAAGAATAGCAAGAGAATACTAAGGAGAGGGTGAAGCACATAGTTCAGCAAGAGTGTCAAGAGTCTCTACATTGTACTCTTAGTCTGTGCGTATAATACCTCTTTAAATGGGAGCCAGCTGCTTCCAGGTTTAGCAGGATTCAAAGGATTCTTCAGTTTCTCTAGTGCATTTTCAATTGCATCTCCATAGTTATCCTGAAACCATTTCTCATGAGGAGTTTCTGCAGGAGCTGCAGTGATGCTCCGTACATGTTCCAAAGCAAATACAACGGGCTTCATTAGAGCTGTATGCTTTTCACGCATGATTGCTATTTTCTCCTCTCTTAAAAAAACCAGAAAACCCACACATCAAAATTTCCTCTTAATTCCATAAAACCAAGTTACTTCATAAGCAGACCATTAAAATAAAGACTGCAAATGAGACATCCAAGCATTCAAAAAAATTAGTACATCTCTAAAATGAGATCTTCAAGGATGACTGTCTTAAGAGTATTTCATTCCACATTGAATGCATGTTCCTCTGAACCACACTTTTGTTTGGGTTTTGTTGTGGGTTTTTTTTGTAAACTGAAACATTTGAACTGGGTTCCTCATCAGTGGAAACCCTGAGGAGCAGCTTAGAGCTCAAACCACTCTAAGCAACTGCTTTCCTTTAATAAGAGCTCTTTATTACTACTTCCTGAGGATGTATCACACTATAAAGAAGTGGAAGAGAGAGATTCAGATCATGCTGTTCTCTCATTCCATGTCAGGCCTGACTATAGAATTCCAGAGGCATTCCTAAGCTTAGCCAGGTGCCCAGTGAATGGCTTTCCTCTTTCACAAATCCATTCACAAGAATACCCAGGTGAGGGAGAAAAAAGACTTTTTGAACACTGAAAACCAAAAGCAGATTAAGACGTTCTGTTTACTCCAAATATCTGTATTTACAGTAAACTCCAAATAGATTACACCCTGCTTGTCCTCATTTTGGCTGACTTGTAAGACAGACCTTGGAAATTAAGAACTATAGGATCTCCTAATCCACAACTTAATGTGTTAGAACCCAATGCATATTACTAAGGAAATCCCAACATGGGTTCACAGGTAGACTGTTGTCTCTCATTTTATTAGAGTACTGGCTATAGCATCAAAATGTTCTTGGAATAAGGTCACTGGCTTACAAAGAAGCAACTAGGATAGTATGAATTCAGGAGCAACAACGCTGTTGATTGGTTTGACTGTATGCTTCCCCAAGAACAAACATTTGTCACAATTATCACTTGAATTATTCAAGACAGACATACTTCCGTAAAGTGTTGTTGTTCTGGACTCTCTTGACTTCGTCTTCCAACTGTTGAATCCTTCTGAGGACGTACATGTGCTGCTGCAGTAAAACTCCCAACCAAAGTTCATCCCAAAGAACTGTAACTCTGCGCAGCTCAGCCACTAGCATCTGAACCTGTATAAAATAAATTAAGATTCACTTACTTTCAAGAGTACTAGTACTAAGACTTATTTTTGTAGATGAACAACTTGAAAAGAGATAAAAGCCTAACAGCAAAGATGCACCAAACTTTCAGTAGGCCTACCTACAAGATACACAAATTACATATTTTGTGGTTCAAATAAGAGCACAAGTAGCATACATTTGGATTACTTACCTGCAATACCATTGTTGGATTTGCAGCAGAAAGTTTCTCCACAATTTTGCTATAGCAATCTTGCATCATTGCTTGATCTTCATTTAATCCAGCTTTTGTGTCATCTTTACTACTTTCTTGAGAAGCTGGGGAGCTCCCTCCATCACATTCACCACCCAACAGTTCTTCTCCTTGAATATTACCTAGCAAAGTAGGGATGGCAGAAGGCAGCTTGTTTCCTAAATTAAAAAACAGATGTTAAAATATTAGCTACACTGTTCTGGCCTTGAAAGATACGACACTCAATACTTCACTTAGTATCAGGCAAAGTATATGATAAAATTGAAAAAACTTATTTGCCAAACTGGTAAATCAAATTAAAGGTATCAGTGAGGTCCCATAATAAAAATATTCTTAAGACAGAAAGTATCAGTAACTGAAAAAAACCCTCAGTATCATTTTATCCAGTATATAAAAATATTAGCTCAAGTGTATTTGAACATTTATTTTTTCCCTCCATACCTGAAGTCTGGGATTCACTGCTAAGTGAAATGGTACCCACTATTGCAGGATATAGTATGAGATGAGGAGAATCTTGAGCCACTCGACACAGTAAGTTGCAAATACTCTGACGAACATACACTTCTGGGTGATTCAGGCGGGAGAAAAGCTGAGGTATAATACCTTCATAAACAAAATGGACAGATTCATTTCATTTCAAATGGTGCAGAATTTTGTTTTATTTTTAAAAGCATGCTGGTTTTACACTGGGAGAACATAAATGTCTAGTTTCCCAATAAAACTTCTTTTAAATAACTGTCTTTCACAGTACAGGCAATAGCTTATTTTCTTCTACTATTCAAATACTGGTAAGATCAGTAGCAATATAGAAACCCTTTAGTTAAGCACTAGGAATTGAGTTTTGCACGTTGTATCTGTTATATCATTTTTCTAAAATAAGAGTTACATTAATAGCTCCTGACATTAGCATAACTGGATGTTTCAAAAGAAGGCACAATTTTGCAATAGCTGGCCTCCTCCCCTGCTGCCTTCCACACTAACTCAGTAACCTTCTATGGGACAGTCCCTGGGCAACCAGAACCAGTAGTGTAGTGACAAACAACTACTTCTGAGACATCTGGCTTTAGCCACGCATCTTTCTCTGAACTGCATTTCAAACTATTGCTAGGAAAAGAACCCACCCCATCTTTTTAATGTAGTAATATTATGTAATACTTCACAAACTACATCTCCATTCTCCTTTCAACGTCTTAAGGCTGGGGAGGGAGGGGATCAGAATCTGTGCTGCTTATCTATTCTAAGATCAGAATGCATGGCACACTTGAACACCTTTAAATTATTTAGTAAAAGACAGGCTCTTTCCATTATGCTTAAATGAAAATTTTATGAAAGTGCAATGAACACCTTTCTGCTTGTATTTAGAGAAAATGCGTTAATTTTACCAACTAGGTAACACATACTTACCTCTCCAAGGAGCAGTAGGTGTAGTTTCTAGCCCATGCTCTAGATACTGTCTAAGTTCTCCAGCGTGTTTCACAAGCAATCGTAACAGCCTTAGGGTTGCCATCACAATAACATCATCAGTGCTTTGCTCAGAAGTACTTCTTAAGTGCAGCCTGGGATCATCTTCATCAAGTGGAATCTTGAAAGAAAGAAATACTCCTCTAAGCTAAGTATATAGTTCATATCATCATTTAGGAAAGTTTGTAACTGGATTTCCTCATCAACACAAACACTAACCTGACCAGCATTGAGTTTGAGGAAAGTAAAGTATGCACTGCAGGAGAGTTTATAGAGACTGAAGATTCTGTCTACAACTTTCCTCCACACTTTAATTAACCCTTCTGTTGCATTTTCATCAAGATCTGAAAGCCAGGGACAACTTGTTAATAATTGACGCCATATAACATCCACCATATCATCTTCTTCATTGTCTTCATTTTCAGTGATTTGTAGAGTCATATCTTCATCCTAATGCAAAATAAAGAGAAAACATAATCGATTAAGTCCTCCAACCATTTCTACAAGCAATATTAGTTTCTAATCCAGTTTTTGTCTAGGCAACTCATGCAACTGCATTACTTGATCATATTAGCATAGTCCATAGAACAGATGTGTTACCACTTAGCTAACAGATGGTTTCTTAGAGAACTCTTGTATTGTCTGAATTTTAACTTTAAAACATTTACAAGAGTTAATATGAATCACAAAATAGAGGAAAAATAAGGTTCACACTAAAGTTGAACAATTTTTAAACAAGCAAATTTACACTTACTTGAATCCCAGCTGGACGACACACTGCCTGCCCAAGAATCCCATAGATTTTCTCTTTATCTTCCTCTGCAATGTTGTCTGGAAGCAAGTTCTGAACCTCAGATTTTTCCCGGGACAGCAGACGAACACCTTCTCCCTGACTGTAACATTTAATGAATTATTGATCCCCAGTATATTAGTATTTGTAGAGCTACTGAACCCATTAAGATTTTATATATAAAATTTCTTGAAGGAAGAAATCTTCATCCTTATCTCAGAATTAAACTCACTTCTTTTTACAGAGGGCAAGTAATCAAGAGAATATTCAGTTCTCTGCTCACATGCGACTTCAGACCACAAAGAAGAGTAATCATAAATACAAAGCTAGGGTTTACCTTAAGAAAATTAATTGTGCCGTATAAATTTAAACATTAGGATGAATTTACCTGGCATTATCAACTACTTTCCGGCCCCATCTATAAGCCCAACTAGCCAGCGCTGCCCAAGACTTGGCTACTTCAGGTGCCTGTACTGAAGACAAGTGATACAGCTGTCCCAAAATGAAGTCAGGTTCTCCAACTCCAATATTTACTGTAATGGGAGAAATAGAGCAATATATGTTATGATGTAAAACCTACTTCCAATTTCCTTAACATAGAAAATAACATCAAAACATTTTAAGTATGTAATTTTTTTGGTGTCAAGTTAGTACCCAAGAGTGTAAAATTTTCCAAAATGCAATTATTTTTCAGTTCTGATACTGGCTGCAAAACAAAGACCAGTTTTTCATTTGCTAACAACCACTGCCTATACTCTACAATTGTTTTCTCTTTCACAGAAGGATGGAACTGAGGCAAGAAACTCATGATCTCCAAAAGAGCAAGATGCTTCAGAGAGCAGACTTTTATGAAGTACCTAGGGCAGCATGTTTGTATTTATTAGTGTATGTATTTATTTTCTTCACCATCAAGTCAGAAAGCACCTACTACTTAGTATCCATTAACAGCTCTAAAATAATTTGACTCTGCAAGAGAGGAACTAAGTTGTTTATGAAGTCCATGTTTAAGCAAAGAACTTTATCTTGACATTTGAAGAAAAGTCTGACGAAAATTGGGAATTAGAGTACACTTTGTGGCAACAGAAGTGTTCAAATTAAGTATAGATTAAAGAAACCTAAGGTAGCTGCTTTTCACACTTATCAGGGCCTTCAAAATATAAATCCTGTCAATGTTTAATCTGAAAGATCTCATTCAAACTTTAGCAAATACAGGAGCTGAAAGCAGACAAAAGCATGACAAAAGTTTATATCCTCCTCACAAAATAAACACATTCCAGTTTCTTCTTCAGGCCACCATCACTTCAATGAGAAAAATGTGAAAGATAAGAAATATCAAGGTGTTTGGTTTTTTAACTGTGTATAGTTACCTGCTGCACAAAACACACTCTGTTTATACATGTATTAGGAAAACAAATGAGTGATGGAGCACTTAGTCTTTATCAATATAACTGGTGTTATCCCTCAGTGGAATCATCAAGTAACTAATTTAACAAAAAAATTAGTAAGAACAACAAATCTACCTGTAGATTCACTTTCAATCCTAGGATATTCTTCTTCTAGTGTATTAACAGCTGGGAGTTCAATCAAATTATATATGTTTTTAGACAAGGTAGACAGACCAGTATGATTCTGCTGCTGTCGAGCTCTATATACTTGTTTCAACTGTCCTGAAATCTCTTTCCATTCTGCTTGAATCCATTTAGCCAGTGTGAGAATAGATTTAGCAACTGCATATTCAGCTTTGGCAGATTTGCAAAAGGATATGGCACAAGAACTCAGCATTTCCATGGCATGTGTCGACTGACCTGCATATCATGAAAAGCATATCTTCAGTAGAGTGTTAACTTCATTCAAAACACTTCTTCTGAAATTCAGCATATTCAGGTACAGCTTGTAATAATATATTTTTACAAACAAAATTCTCTTTTGAAGTTAAAAATTACAAGTAAGAAAAGACTTGTGAAAACAGTTCCAGACTGAGACAACAGTTAATAGGATGAAATCAGTTCCTAATGATCCCATCCTATTACGATTTCTTCAAGGTCAGAGGAATTAGCATGGTTATAAGGACAAGAAGCTCAAGTATCTACAACATAATTAGCGAACACTCACCTGCTGTGTATAACAATTTCGTTTTCTCAATATCAAGTTCAGGACCCCATTTTTCATCTATCTGACCTGGTACAGACAATTTTTTGAAGTGCTGGACTAAGTCTTGTGCAGTGGTGGTTTTTCCAAGCTGAACTTCACTGCACTGGGCAAGCAGTCGTGTAGCTAGGGCAATATTTCCTCGCTTCCGTGCAAATTTCGCTGCTGTTAAGCCCAGCTCCATTAGATGGCTTTTAATTGGGACTGTTGGTTCTGAAGAAGAAAGCAAGACATTGCAAACAAAATTATTAAACAAACAATAATTGCCCCTGGGTTATACAGATAATTTCTGCCCAATGTATTCTGTACATGGCCATCAGTAAAAAATTGCTTTCATGTTTCCTAACACCTCCTTCAGAAATTTAAATTACTTTATTTCTGCCTAGAATACTTATATACCCCATCTGAAACAAAAAAATATATCCATAGATTATCTGCTGGGCAAAAGAATAATTTTTTCACTATAAGCATTCTTCTTAACTAAGAAATCTACTTGTCCCCTGATAAAAGTTTTTCTTCTCCCATTAACTCTTATCATACTGCACATTTAAATGGCTTTCGTGACTGTTTTTAAAAGACCCATTATTGATAGTGTTGAAGTGTTCAAAAGTGAAAGCATCTGAAGTATGAAGAGATGAGCAAGTAAAGCATGATTAGAAGAGTGAGTACAGAACTATTAAGCACTTCAGAATAATTTTTCTTCTTGTTAGCACTGTCTACATTACAGTAGTAATCGAGACCCCTACTAGACACCTAAATAACCAAAACTTGGCTTTTAAAAAGTAATCCAACTAAATAATAGAAAAAGACACAACTGCTGCTTTCAGCAGAAGATTTAAGTTCAAATTCTGCATTTACCTTTCATAACACTAGAACGAGAGCTTATATACCTTTAAGTTTTTCCATCAATTGATTCTGGTACACTGTGTATCTCAGTGCATGCATCCACGGCCTTACATCATGCTGTTTGCATGACCTCAAAGCATCATTGAAGAGAGGTATAAGACAGTCCTGAAAAAGGCATAGAAGTTACATAGTTGTCATGAGAGACATCTTTACTAAAAATCTATTTTCATTTATTAAAATCCAAAGACCATTTTAGTGCAGAGTAAACATTCTTATTTGTATTAGTAGCCACTCTTTCTCATTAACAAATAAAATGCAAATATGTTTTATGCAACTCTAGGAAGACATGCTTGATTCTGAGAGGACCAAAACTAAAAATAACTCAAAATCAAGCAGAATTGTTTTCTGAACAACATGTGTGTGATTAGAAATTAGAACTAGAGCATTCATGCTGGTTGAAGTCTGACATTGAGTTTAATTGCTAAAGTGATTGGGTTTTGATAAGTATTTTAAAGTTACTTTTAAAGTAAATTACGTGTGTGTGTTGTAGGAATAAGTGTTACAATGTATTTAGAGAAGAAATATCAACACTTCTCTAAAAAGCAACTACCAATAAAACTTTAAAAATACTGTAAGTATAATTGAAAGAGATGGCGTATTTGTAACTATAGAAAGAAGTCCAACTGAGATGTAAATTTAAAGAAACTCAAGTCGAGGCACATTAGAAAACTAAATGAGGTTTTTTTATAGTATGATTAACAATGTCAAAACAATGTATGTTCTATATTCAACACTTCATGACATGATATGGAGAAAGACATTACTTCAGTTTAGGTTTTAAACACACAGACATACCTCTGATGTCAGCCTGTTGGATACAGTGTTTTCCAAAGCAGAAGAACAATACAACTGAAGAGTGCTCAACACTGGTAAAGACTGAGACACAGTGAGTGTGGAAAGTCTTAAAGGTCCAATAGCGATTCGTGATGTTTGCTTTAAGTACTTAATAACATTTCTGAAATAAAAGAATCAGAACAGGCATTTTTGTTAGCTAGACTTTAAGAGTAAACAGTGATATCAAAATTACTGAAGATATTCAACATCTTCAAAGAGATAATGAGAAAATCTTGCAATATCACACACAAGTTACAGTATGATACTTTATTATTGAACTGACAAGAAGCAGTACTTGATATATCAACTACATGATCTCCAAGTTAAACATCATCTTATTTTTCCTCAGCAAGCTTGTAACTCAACAACAGCTAAAACTGGTAGCAAACTCCATAGATGCTGAAGTACAAAGCAGAGTGTGCTTTTCACAAAGTTATGTTTAACAAACTAGAACAGCTTTTCACAGTATATTACATTCATTCATAGAACATTTCAACTTACTCAGATATTGACTGCCACTTTTGCTCCTGTTCTATGTGGTTTACAGCTGTTGCCAGACATACCGAACTTCTCAGAAGTTGTACTTCAACTGCTTTTTGAAGTTCTCTTGGATCAGGGCTTAGCATATTAGGAAGGAGCTTCTTCATGTCTACATGGAGATTAAACAATTGAAACCAACTAGAACTCCCAAATTTTATCAAGTGTCACTGTCTGAGAATACATTTTTGAGAGCAAGAAAGTTTGGAAAAAACTTTTTAAAATATATATATATATGTATGTATTCATATTAGAAATTGATCATAGATTACTTACAAACAAACACATTAACTCCAGAACACACACTTGTATCAACATTTAGAATGACCACTGCCAATCATTTTGAAGCTTGATTCATAAAGATTATGGTCAGTCCACTAAACACAATAAACCGCATTCAGAAGTTTCAGTCTGTTATTTATAGACAGATACGTGAAGAAATAGTTACTTTTGTATTTGAAGTAACATTAACTTATGCATTTATACCTATTTTTTCTTTGGATCCCCCTGCAAGTAGGTTGATATTTTCTCCTGGTAATAATTCTAGTTGTTCAGTGCATTCAGTAAGTTGTCCAGACTCAAAGCTGCTCAAAGATCTGCAATTCAATGTTTATAATTTTATTTTCACATTTCCTACTTCATTCCAGTTGCTAAGTATCTTATAGAACAAAAAAGAAAGACTCAAGCCTAACTCAAAATCCTACAGAGCACTTATGATTAATTCTAATCAAAACTCCCAATTTTTACATAGATCAATAAAAGGCAATAGTACTGCACCAAATGGATAAATTCAGTATCAAAGTGAAAGGAAAAAACACCTCTCCAGCTATGAAGCTTTCCGTATTATCATCACACTATATATAATACTGTTCTACCACAGTCAGGAAGAAAAAGGTTGACTTTGGAAGAGTTTAAAAAAAAACAAAACAAAGAAAACCCAAAAACTTTTTTCCCCCTCTATCCACAGAAAAGTAAGTTTTGGGGCAGAATTTCATGAGGCCATGGTTTCAACTCTTCAGTTTACATGAAACCAACATTCCAGAAATACTGGAATATTGCGCAGATCGTAGATTATACAGATTTATATTGTTTAACAGCCTTTTATTCTACATAAGAAAATAATTTGGGCATTATAGACTTCTACAGAAATGCACAAAAAAGACACTGAAAGCTTAAGAGGCCTAGCGGCTCAGAATACAGAAGACTCAAAGGTTCCATATTCTTGTTACTATCCACTGATAAAGGAATTATTTAAGTCTCTGCATTAGAAAAGAAAAAAAAAAATACTCAGCATGTGAAAACTCCCCTTTCTGCTGAATTATTTCGATCCTCATTACTACAGAGACATGACAAGCACTCACTCTCCTAATGGATTAAGTGCACACTCTGAGTTACTGCAGTAAGAAAAAGGATCGCCCCTTTCTCTGACAGAAGCAGTCACCTTTTCAGACCTACAAGATTTTATTTCAAAGCTTCCTTCTATGCTTTTATTTTCAAAGACAAGAAATTTCAGCCAAAAGGATTTTACGATGTTTACCACAACAGTACACAGATAGAAAGTAATCAAGTTGTCAAATGAAACAGAAAGGACCCTTAAACCTTGAAGGACTATTTCAATGTCACAAATATTTTTTCATGAACCAGACAAGTATCAAGGGTTAGGAAATAAATGCACAAACTACAATTCTAAATTCCATTTAAGAAAAAACAAAACGAAAAAATAATTTAAGCAGCCAAGACCACCTCCTTAATATACTTTCACATGAGATTGATGAATTAAAATATTTTTAAGAACCATACCGCTGACAGACATTTCATTTCTCACTATTATTTAAGTTGTGCGAAAGGAAGCATTTTCTGCCAATAGAAGTAGAATAAATTTGACATCTTACTTTCAATGAAAAGATGTTTTTCTTGAATACGAAGAAACCTCAGCAGTCAGAAAGCCACAGTAACTATTTAGAATGTTATTTCTTTACTTATCTCTATGGCTAGTATATATCATGGCCAAGTTTGCCCCCTCCCAAGAACACAACTTTCTTCTTATCATGCCTCTATTTCAATGACATCCAGTTTCTAAAAATCCATAAAAACTTCAGCATTTCAGTTCTAAGATACTGAACTCTTAAGGTAGTGTTGAATAAATTAATTATATCCTTACTTTATGTAATTAAAATCTGCTTTCAGATTGATAGAGGTATTACTATTGCTTTTCTTCAAGTCATGGACCATATTTTGCCACTCCTGAACAGCAGACCAGTCAGCAATGGAAATGTAACATTCACATGCTTTGTTACCCAAGTAGTTTATAACTTCAGGTGAAGAATCACTTGGCTTAGTCAGAACAGTTTTTCTAGTTTCTCCTACGAAACAAGAAAATAGTACATATACTTAAATATATATTTATGCTTATATATTTTTAAAATAGCAATTCTATTACTCAAATGCAATTTCTGTCTTTTGTAAAGAAAAACACTTAATTCTTCTTCCACTTATACTTTTTTTTTTTTTAAATAGAACCCTTTCAAAGGAGGTTTTGGAAAAATTTAGTCCATACCTGTAAAAGAAACGTCAAAACAGGAAAACAGAAGAACTAAATTAGGACCAAAGAAGGTCCTCTTTTGAAAGATGAAACAGAATACTGCAACAAAGTCTCACTAGTCAAAAAACTATGACTAACTAGTGCATTTCTGATACAACTGTATGATCTAAAGTGATTTAGAATTAAACTAGTAAATTACAAAATATTTTACCTATTATTTATAGTTTCATTCAGCTAGACCTCGGTACTGCAAACCCTCACATCTACACATAGTACTGGTTTCAATGGCATTAAGCAGTTCAGTTCAACTGCAGGCAGAAACACGTTTTCAAATTGAAGAATTAGACACTATCGCTATGGCTATATCATTGAATGTTCTAATTTTATGTACATACAGTTACAAAAGTGTATTTCTCTTAAAAAGAAAACAATAAATACTGACCATTCAAGGAATGCTTTGGGCTGGCATTATTCACACTGGTTGAATTGGCCAACTTCAGAACAGTTTTGTCAAAGCCTGTTATGCAACAATCCACTCCTGTCATGGAGCACAGGTGCTCCTGGTATTCCGCAGTTGCTTTTTCAAACCTTAAATGGTTTAATATTTTAGTCAGCATTTTACAGAACCAGTTTTCTTTTTTGGTAAATAGACTGTATTTTAAACATTTCTTTACCACAATACTCAAAAAGTTCACATATCACCTTCAGCAAAAGAAAGGGATTAACATAGAATACAAGTTTACCAGCTAAATTTCCACGTTATAGCATAATATAAAAGCTTTTCCATTCAGGTTTTAATGCCAACTTCAAATCAAGTACAGATTGAAGGAGATAAATGAGTTTTATATTCGACTGTCACACTTTTTACCTGAATGAGTAAAGCTGAGTATTGGTTAACTACATATCATTTAATAGAGGATTGTAGAACTCTGTCTAGGGCAACAAATCACACCTTAAACTTGACATTTCTGAGAAACTTCTCACATATTACAAAGCTGCACATTATTTTAAGGAATTTTATGAAAATGGGAAAAAGGTAGTTATAAATATAAAACCTCATTTTTTTATTTTGTTTGGGCATTTTTACATGGCAGGTAAATCATGAAAGGTGTCCCTTTTTCATTTCATACAGAAGAAAGGACGCATTCCTTTAAGGAGATGAAAGCACCGAAATGAAGGCGTACCCTATCTAGAACATTGACCCACTTATTTGTAACTGCAGCCAAGATTCTACTTCAATAGACGTAGAAGCCACTTTTTCAAAGCTGAACTAAAACTGCAAAGCATCTCCCTCGGAGTCCCTCTCTTGGCAAACCGTGGCAGGTAATCAGATTACGCCATTGGTCAGAAACTTCATTAGAAAATATTTAAATTAATGATATTTTGCAATGGAAAATTAAATACAATATGAAAATACAGTTGCTGTGTATGAAAGACTAAGAAAAAAACAGCTTAGGAACACCATTTATTTTCAAATCCTGGTAATTTAGTTAAAACTAAAAGTTAAATATCTAAAAATGCTTGATGCGTTAGGTGTATCTGAAAGACACAATGACTTTAATTGACATAGAAATTAGATCAGTAGCCTTGATTCACTCCACAATTTAAAAGATTCAGAAGTAGAACTATGCATAAGAAGGAAAAACATGTCCAAATTTCTAACACCCAGTTATGTGAGAAAACTTACCGCCCTTCTGCCTGTTGAGCTACAGAATTGATCCATGCAAGACTCTTCCCAACTACAGCAGAAGACCAGACAGCGATACCCTGAATAGCTTCAGGACAGTGAAGCTCACATAATGCTTCTACCAGCATCATAATTGTCACTTCCAATTCATTTCCCTAAAACCAAACCAAAAGCTTTATTTAACAAATCTCATATAAAATAAGAGCTATATACATGGTTAAATACTTGGAAATGGTAAAGCAGTATTTCATTATATGCATCTACAAGTGAAGCGCTCTGTATGTCCCTCCATTACACTGCTTTTGGAAAAGCAGGGGAGCTAAGGGAAGAGTATATGCTGTGAATCCACAGCCTGAATGTCAATAGTTAGCAATCACTACGTGATGGTCTATACCTATATGAGAATTCATGAAGAAGGAGGAAGTAAAAAAATATCTATCAAACCTCCTTTGTTAAAATGTTTAAGCAAATCAAGCCATGTACTGAAGAAACCATTCAACCTTTTTAAGAAGGCTTAACCACTCATTCCACCGCTGCACTTATCTGCTAGTTACTTATAGAGGAAGGATACCCTCACGATACATCCCCCTCCGGCTCATACCCACAGGTAAGCAAAGACACTACACTACCACAAGCTCAGGAAGGCCTCACACTAATACAACAGAAGTTTCATAAGATTTAAGCAGAACCTTCTGCTTAAACATAAATTGCTCAATTCAAACTGTGAACAAACTACAGCATTCATTTATGTACAGTATTTGACCACATGTATACAGAACATCCTCATCTCCAACCTACAGTATCACTTAACCACAGAAGTCTGTCAATAAGGAAGTAGGAGTTTAAATTGTGGCTTTAAATAACACAACCTCTTACAGAGCAGCTGGTTTAATAACTACTGATTGCCTTAATTTAGTTCTTTTAAAATATTGTGGGAATATTTTTGCAATAGTCTACAGAGTTTGAGAAGTAAGTACCTGAGAGATACTATTATTAGTTTTCATTTCTGTGAGTAAATCAAAACCATGCCTGACTGTCACAGCAGGCTGGCCAGCCAGCAATCCAACTCTCATGATGGAAAGTCTAATCCGCGTTAGCCAATCTTGGCATGTCTGACGATTAGTATAAAAGAATGTCCTGATAACCTTTAAAGATAGAAAAGATAAGTTTTATAATACCATTCTTCTGCATGAATCAAAATAGTTACATTAAGTACTTAATATTTCTAACAATCAAAGTCAGGAGAGGTTTCTTTTCTCCAGTTGAGTCTTCAGTTGAGAGATGAAGAAACAGGTAAAATTCTGCATCTTTAATTTTATTAATGCAGATGGTCTGAAATCATGCATAGCACACAGCTGGCCAGGCATACTGGCAAGCTAAAAATTTTGAAGTGAACTGACTATAAATTATTATTACTGCCATGTCAAAGTCTCATAATTAAACAGCTTATTTCAACAGTGAAGAATGTTTTGCAGTTAGAACTACACAAAAGGGTATGTTGCTTATAAATAATTACTATATTTCTCAAAAAACAATTTAAAGCCTCAAATAATTGTGTTACCTTATAGCAGAACTGCTGACAATCTATAAGTAAGTGACTGGTACAAATTAGATGTGCTACAGACTTGCTTGATTAGTACCACTATACAAGCTAGTACTCCAGAAATAAATCCTGTTTTCACACGTTTCAAAGTCAAAGCCCGACGAATTAAGAACTTCAAACTTTGTTTGAGAAGTTCTTCTGAAGTTCCACAGTTAAGACCAGAACAACCCTGAAAACACTGTTCATTCAATAGACTGCTTCAAGTAACATCAGCACTGTAAGACAAACCTTGGGTGGAGAGGTAAGGGCATTGGCACATCCTTCATAAGCATTGTACATCAATTTCTCCAAGTTCTCCAGATACTGTAGAAGGAGAACAAGCCTAAGCTGGTTGCTACTGTGTCCTTCATCATTGTCTGCAGTAGTCCACTGGCTAACATCTTGGTCAGGGTTTAATGTATGGGCTGCAAGACTTCTAATAATACCTACACATTTTACCAAAACATGGGAAAAAAAAGTTACCAGACAATATGTTATTTAAAAGTGTCAAGGGATAGCAATACTAAAGTAAAATCTCTCAAAAGTTAATAGTAATTATGCAACCGCTCTTCTGCCATTGCATTCTTGATGTGTCAGTCAAAAACATGCCAAAAATTTATAACTACTGAAAAATAAAGCCATTGTGCTTCTTGCCTTGGACATGAAGTTCTTAGCTGCACAATCTTACCAAAAAAATCCCATGAAAATAAACTGTATTTTTTACATTACCTTCAATTGTCTGAAATGTATCTTGGGCTCTACCCAGAGGAGTTCGTAACTTCGAAAGAACAGTAAACTGAGCTGCTTCCCAAACAGCCCATTGCCAAAGAACAGCATCAGTCTTCAACAGATTACGAGGGATGGTTGGTTGATCTCTCTTATCTAGTCTTTGACAGCTATAGAATAATCTTTCTAACCAATTATCCTTCCTGAAAGAAAATGTCAGTACATTAATGCAAATTCATGTGGTAACAAGTTTATACTGCACACACTTCAGCTCCCTATTGCTCTCAAACAAATCTCTCACAGGATTATTTCCAAGAAGCAATGTACATAGGCAAATATGCAGAAAGGCGTGTATTTGAAGATATTTATAAATACTTAGAGAGAAGTGTAAAAAAAATTATTGAAGGTAAAGCAAGGTAATTTGTAAAGATAATTACAAATTTTAAACTAAATACAGCTTGGAATTGTTTACTATAAATTCAACATCCGTGGATTTCAGTTTTAAAAGAAGTTCTTACCCAGTTCGGTGAGAGTTTCCATACAAAATAAAACTAATGACATCAGAGAAGTCCTGTGGGTGGAATGTATTACTTGGAGCTTTGCTCATATGACTTCTTATAGCCAAAGAAATTTCTTGTATTTCTGTGTGGGTACGGTTACTGCAGGAAAAGGGGCAGAAAAAAAACCCAAACAACTCATGCTATAACGTACTTGAATTAATCAAAAAAGTTGTGCAAAAGAGTTATACACACATATATGTGCAGTGACTGGAAATAAGTATACTCTCTGGTATTAAGACAAAGCAGTTTAAGAGTTCAGGTCTTAGAGACAAATTGCAGGCCATGATATTGTTGAAGCTCTGGATAATATGGACCTTACAAGTATTCATATTTGCTGCAAGAAGTGCTGCATAGTTTATCAAATTTATTAATTACTTTGTGTACCTACTGTTCTTAAACCTGTAACAAAGTAGAAGAGATAGCAAGACACTTCATGCTTTTTGGTTTTAAATTAAGACAGTATGATGATATTCGACTGGCATTGTTTTTCAGATAAACATCACTGAAGGAAGAAACTAAAGCATTCAAGTTAATCTGAACAACTTACCTCAACACGACATCTAAAGGAATTGACTTCAGAAGTTTTCCAAAAGTTTGTCTTACACGAGCACCGCTATGTACTAGTTGAACACGACACACATCAACACACCTGCATCACACCAAAAACGAAAAAAGGTGGTAACATTTCTATTAACAGCATAATTCTAACAATATACAGAATTCTGTGCAAGTACCTTTGTAAAAGGTCATCTGGGAGGGATGAAGACAGGGCATGGAGGCTACTACATGCTTGAAGACAAATGTTCACATCTTCCAGAAGGGCTGAATTAAGGAGTTGAAAGAAAAAAAGTTATTCTTGCTAGAATTAGATAACTTATGCATTACTCTGGTTGTGGTAGAACATCTAAAGACATTTTTACAGCATCACTGGTAGGAGACACAGGCTTTAAGCAATACTTTTCTTTTGATTTCGTTGACTGCTGTTACTATAACAAGTAAATGCTTAGTAACAAAGAGTCACTTGTGCTACATGTTACTTATGGTTCTTTTCTGACAGCTGACAGATTAATCCTTCTATGGTCTCCATACAGTGGCATTATACACAATATATTTCAGTAAGAAAAAACGAAGGTTAAGTTAGTAACTCCTGGCATTGGGAAGTTACTGGTCTTGCTAGTATTATGCTACTAAAAGCATTTGTTCCCATATTTCTCTTTTCAGGTTTTGAAATCCAAAACAATACATCACATTTTGGAATGGTTCCACTGCTTTTGATAAAATAAAATGCAATCTTACAAGTAAGATTTGGCACACCACTGACATTTTTGGTAGATCAACTTCACAATCACAAATTATTATTTTAAGAAAATTAATTGCTTGCACATCTAATAGGTAGGGATCCATCTGAGAAAAATTATAGAAGGAGAATGTAAGTTTTTGTGCAATACAAACCAGAAGCATCCCTAAAAGTAAATGAAACAATAAGTACAGTTACAGCCATCAGTGGTACATGACAAGGTCACTTATGCACTTAATTATGCCACATAAAAGACAGTTAATAGGTAAAAATACGTGATATCTTACTGTTTGCTAGAAGTCCTTTACAAAACTTATGAAAAGATGGGAGAGAAAATAACGGCGCATATGTTTCTGATTTTTTCATCAGGACAGCCACTTCCAAAGCCCATGTCATAAGTAGTTTCCTTCAAAAACCAAAACTATTAGTCACTCTATAGAGAAAGATATCTTTCAGTATAACTTAAACTACTTCACGTTACAGATGAGTATTACAGCATAACTCATTTTTTAAACAAAGGGTTTTGTAACATTAAAAATGTCCCTAGCTTTCACAGCAATTTGGTAATACAGGATTGTAACTATTGTAAAAGGGTACTTTCAGTGAGCAAAAGTTTCTTTTTCAGTAAAGTTTGATAGCTCTGCTTTTACTGTATAGATCTTACAATGGTTTCAATTTTTCTAGTTTTCACGCATAAAAATAAACAGCTACTTTTTCCACAGGTATTTCATCATTAATGTTTCAAAAAAACAAATACTTGACTGGTTAAATTTACCCAAGTTTTACAGAATAAAGCTATCCTGGTTTCTGAATTAAGACATTTTATTGGGGAAAAAAGATAGTCTCCTGATTAATAAGAAAATGTTAGTTACCTGGTATCTTGAGTAAGGTTATCCTTCTTAAGCAGCAGCCCCAAAAGGTTTAGTATGATTGAGAAATGTTTTTTTGTTGCTGTGGTTACAGTACTTATAACTGCTCCATCAAAGAGAGAGGGAGAGGAAGAACTGAGGCTACTGGATATGAAATGGTCGTGCCTGAAAAGGCAAGAGAAAATATAAAATATAAAACCACCCCAAGATTAGGGATACTTCCTTAAAGTATACAGGAGGGGGGGGAAAACAACAACAAAAAAACAAACAAAAACCAACCAAAACCCCCAGCAGCAGAAGTTAATGTACACCCATACAGTAACCACATCATTTCAAAACCCAAGTATTTTGATCCCCAGCCTAAAAGAAAAGGTACAATCTTACATCAGTCCATGCAGCCCAATAACCTGGTTTCAACTGTGGCTGGTATCAAATGCTTAGTGAAAAAATCACCAAAACCAAGAAATGTACAGAGTAACAGTTAAATAAGTATATTCCCTTACTTTGATAACATTTTGTAGTAATAAGGTCCAAAATGTGTTCACATCTATTGTTTACATTTCATTACCTCTCCTAGATCTCACAGTAAGCAAAATAGTAAATAATCTTTCCTTATTTACTTTCAGTAGAGTTCTCCCTCAGTTATCTCTATTCAAACACAAGACTTCTACAATCTGCCTTTGAATAAAATGCCAAATTGTAAGCCAGGATATGCTTTCTTGGCTGAGATACAGACTCCCTGCAATTAATGAAAGTAAAAACTGATTAGGGAAGTTTGGGCAATAGCTCAATTGTAATAGCCTATTTAAATTCATCCCTCCAACAATATATTCTATTCAGATCAGTCCATCCTAGTGCTTTTAAAATACTGATGAATTACTGATCTTCATACCTGGAACAGTGTGAATATAATGTATAGAGTACTGCATACTGGACAGCAGGAAAATGAACTGCTATGTCACCATGAACAATCATCAGGTTTTTACTCAGAAGTGCAAACACAGTCGGTGAAAGGGCCCACATCTATAAAACAATTGCAACATAAGCAAAGAAACATAATTAATAGGATCTATTTTTAAGCACAGTTTCCATACTGTTAATTATTGTGTTTTGCTTCCTCCCAAGGAAAATAATTTAACTCTAATTTTCTGGCTTTAATTGTAACTATTTTCTTTCCCCTCTTTAAAGAGCCTGTTAAAAGCAAATGATGTTTTTATTTGGAAACAAGTGTTTTCACATGGCTGATATACTACCAGAGGACACACCAAAGCTGCTTTTATCTGTCTTAATTTTCGGTAAGAATTACTATCACCATCTTAGAATCAATCCATGAATAACCCTGATAAGATGCTCTTCCCTAGAAACTGCTTTTCATTATGCACCGACTAGTGATACAATCCACCCATTCTGTTTCCCCTAAGTTTTGATAGTGGAAGTTTTTCTATAACATAAGTTAGGAAACAAAGTTGATCATTTTAATTATTTTTATATATATATATATATAAAAAAAATGTGCACTACTGGTGAAATATAGTTTAAGTAAAAGAGTGTTTTTACACTTAATGCACAAACTTTATCTGTCGAGTTTTTACTCACCCCAATTAATGAGTTTTTAGCATTTCCAATAGTACTTAGAGCACTGAGGTCAAATATAACAACAAACTTTGCATTATCCACATTGAATATATGCTTCTTGAAAGAGTCATGCTGGATTTCAGAACAGGCCTCAGGGAGATGTAAACTATAGAGAAGACTATTTAGAGCACAGGTCATTTCTCCTAGAATCAACCTGTAAGCAGTCTCCAAAACAGGAATGTTCTTCAGGCTCAATACGGCTTGGTATACAGCATGGGCTGCTGCAACAACCTTGAGAATATAAAATAATTACAGTAATAACTGATTAGCATGAAATCATAAAATCTATTTATCACCAATGTAGAATTTAAAATTATGCTTCTTTATCTATGAATAGCCTAGTCTAATACACATACTTATCTTCAGTTTTCTGTAATTAAGTACTACTTAACTTACAGGATCTATGAATTACTTTCTGGATCATCCACTTAACACGCTGAATTAGAAAGCCACATCAACTAAGGACTTCTCTATCTGGTATCATGGCCAACTTACCAACTCCTTATCAAATCTAAATGCCAAAACCAAGAACTAGCTGGATCTGCATTTTCAGAAACTTCATAGATATGTAGTTAGATTAAAAAATAGATTTAAGATGAACAAAGTTTTACAGCTTAATAAATATATTCTAGGAAATGCATGAAGGCTGATATAATACACCTGTAGAAATCACTTACTCTTACCTCTTTCTCCTTATGATAGCGAAGAACAAGTAGTTTAGACTCTGGTATAAATAATTTCTCTACAAATGATGATGGTAGTTTTGTATTTATTTGTTCAACAATCTGGGGATAAAAACCACAATGATAAATATCTAACTACCTGAATTAATTTTTATTAAAATAGATTATTAAAGATTAATTAAAATACTGCTTTTCTAGCTTGTATACACTATATCTAGAAAAAACAGCTTCCCAGCAATGCAAGTATTTTGTATTTGCCTTCCTAAATTCACATTCAGAGTATTAGTTATTTTCAGGCTTTAACAGCACAGCTGAGAGAGACAGTTGCATGATTAATTTAGATCAATGTGGGTTTTGTTTGTGGCCTACACGTTAAGAGCTACGTTTTGAAGAAGTCTGATTTCCCAGGTCACAGCATAAGTAGATAAATAGAACACATTAAGCACTAAGATCCTGAAATTCATCAGGTGGTGTTATCAACTGCAGAGGCCAAGAGAATGGCCCTGTCCAACAGTCAAGCCAGATGGGGGGAAAAAAAAAACAACCCAAAAAAACCACCCCCCCCCACCCCTCCCCAACATGAACACTCAGGCTAAAACTAAATGCCACTTTACCAACAAGCCAAACACATAAACAAGCTAGCAGCATAAGCTTTACAGAAAAGAATGCAAACATTCAGAAGAGGAATTTCTTGCTTGTGATCAGGAAGAGAAGAGTTTTAAATATTTATCAAATACACATACAAAAAAAGCAAGTTTGCTTAGAAAATAATATTTTCCAATGCAAAAACCACAATAAAAAATATGTACAAACCAGTGTCAACAGATTCAGGACTGAAATTATGTAATCAGTGCCACAAGTCTGACAATTTTCCATTTGATCTAATCCATATGTAATGACCATGTCACAGTGTATGGTCATACTTGGATCTAGGCTGCCAAGTAAAACACCAACACACTCATTGGCAGCTGTAAGTACGGCTTCAGAAAAGAATACTTGGTTTGCTGCAGTCACACATCTCATTACTCTGTACAGAACCTGGAAAATTAAAAACACACCTAAATTAAACTCCATTAAAAAGAGACAAGAACTGCATGCTATTTAATTATATTCACATCCATTTGATATCTCGTCCCATCACCTACTCTACAGCTTGATAAATTCTGCCAATGGAATATTCTGAATAATGCACATCATGGCATTATACTTCAGAAGTATAAGAAAAAACAATCCTTCAATTGTCTGGTTTCCTACTCAGTTAAAGACCTGCAAAGACCTAGAAAACCTAAATTTATTCAGAATTCTGTTCAGTTCCAAGTGATGTCAACAGAACTCCTCTTGTAAAAGACAGACTAGTTTTCTTTTCTTGAGCTTTTGTCACAAGAATCCTCTGCAGATTACAGCACAAGTTACCTAACTGTCTTGGCTTTAATTGGGAAATCCATACACTCATCTATCTGAGAATTTCTGTCCCTCACAGAACTCTGCAAGGGCATAAATTCCAGTTGTGCAGCTCATGCAGCAACAACAAGATTTTGACTGCAGGTATTTTTATCTTTTTTTTTTTTTTTAAATAATTCACACCCTCTATAATTCCTGTTACAGAATTATAGCAGCTACTTAGCATATTCTGTAATATTTATCCTGAGTTTACACTATCTTATACTATTCTTTAGAACAAGACAACTTTGCTACCAGATTTGATAGATGCAATTTCAGCATGGATAAAAACCCCTACATTTTATAAAATCAAACTCAATTTAAATTCAGTTTTTATAGCGTAATAGCAATCTGAATAAATGGTAAGATTATGGTTACAAAGACAGATAGCACAAGCATAAACCTATCTGCAGGAAGTTAAAATGTCCAGAAAGTTAGTTTCTGCTATATGTGACTCCCATGTGCCACTATCACAATCAATACCTTAATATTTAATAAAATTCTTTTAGCAAATGTATTTTCTTGAAAAAATATGCTACAAGCTGAACATGTACGTATTCATGCAAAATTCACAAAACCTAAATAAACTCAACCGTGAATAGCATCATTATATGGTGATAAATCATGTCAGCAACAAAGAAAAACAAAAAGAAAAACTTAAATTCTTACATCAGTTACATATGCTTCCGTAATTGGTGGTCCTCTAATTGGGCTGAAGCGTTCCCCAATACTCCTCACCACAGTACTGAAAACCCGAAGAAGTGCAGCCAGTTTAGGTAGTGATACTGAAGGAGGAGGAATATCTTCATCTACTGATTCCCCAGAAGCCACATGGCTGAGGTCCTACAGCACAGAAGTTTTATCTATCAGTACACATCATTAACAGTTATAATACATGCATAAAAGATCAAAATATGAGATTGAAAATACTTCATTCATGCATTTTCCAGACATATTATAGCTACTACCCAATTATAGATTTATTTATCCAATATTGCCAACTTCACATACATGAGGAGATGGGATATAGGCACACAACGATGACGAGCAAGTCACAGAGCAGTAATGAGATGCTGCTCACTAGTTTAGCCACTGAAACAGAGTACTCAGACTATATCTCGTAAATAAAACAGAGGCTTATGATGTTCCTGGCCCCTGGAACATGATCATCCATATTGCTGCACTGTTACAATAGTTGTCTGCACACTTTTACCGCTCTCCCAAACAATTCCCACCCACAAACTGTAGTCAGGATGTTTGAGTGGCCATTCCCATCACACTGTTTACATGCAGCTACCTTGATCTGGAGGCTATGAGTTTATTAGCAGGGTACTTCATGCCAGCTGGTCTCAGTGCCTGGAAACATTCCCAGAAGTACTGATCTCATTAATATAGCTATAGCCTTGGTCTACCCCATCATGAGCTAAAAACACACTAGCTGGAACCACCTCCTCCATGATTTAAGCTAAAGCATGTTATCTTAAAACTCTTCCATGAGTAAGAACACGCACATTGTCCAGTTCAGCAGACAAGCTGACAAGCAGCAACTTACTGCACTGACTAATCACTTTCAACCGTATGCCTACAGTCACAGCAGCGCAGGTTTCTGTGGGCTTGACACTGCTGAAGAGGTCTGTGAATCCTAACTCTTAAAACTGTACCATCAGAAGCCTTGGGGTACATATAAGTACACTAATAAAACAAAATTATTTATTCTGCTTTGAGTGAAACAGATGCTAGAAGTCCAATTTCACCTATAGGACCTGCATGTTGACATATATAATATAGCATAACCTAGTTATAATCATATATACATATGAGCACATATATTTCAAGAAAAAGACAACACTCCCCCCCAAAACCCAAAACTCTTCTTTTGACAACAGCGTCAGATAAATCTATGCCCTGTTAACAAAGCAAAGGTCAAAACAAAGTATGTTAAATGAATATACTTTAGTTTTTATCAGTTCCTGCTGCATTATTTCCTGCACAACATAATCTGTTACTTAACCTATGGAAGCATTAAGAATCCCTCTCCCCCCAATAGTCACTACTTCTGAAAAACTCTGGAGTTGGACAATTAGAGAAAATACCAAGGAAAGACCATGAAATGTCTCCACTGCAGCTTTTTAAAAATGAAGGCATTCCTGTTTGGTTAATGTTTTTATTTTTATTATAACATGATATTCTCAATTGACAATGGCTGGAAGCCTGGCTATGATACTAATTAAGTAGTTCATGAGGATTTGTGTAGAATTGTGATTGTACGTGCCTTAAATACACTCCATAATTTGATCCTCTTTTCCCAGGAAAACCATTCGATTTTATTTTCTAGAAATGTAATACATCCCTAAGAATCAGCTGTGGATTTATTAAGAAATCCACAACAGTTAACTCTGCTGTACACCATAAAGTCTTGTTTACCTCAGCATAAGCTTCCATATCTTCTAAAAACTGACCCAAGAGTGTGGTAGAAAAAGTAAGATCAGCCACCCAAAAGGGCTCCAAGCTCTGCAGCCATCCTGTATAAAAATACCAGGGCAATTAGAACAGGGGAACAAGGTAACAGAAGAGAATTAAATTTTAAATGCATGTTGCTGAGGTAAAAGATGAGAAGGTCATCTACATGACAATTTTAACATAAGTTGTTTTTAAAGTAAATATAAATTCTAGTTCCCTCTTTTGTTCCTTTGACAAATTCATTTTAAGGTTCAGTCCTGCCCCACAGCAGTTAAATATTAAGGATAGAATCTAGGACTATGGCACAGAAAACATAACAGACTTGCTGTGAAGAACTCCAAGCCAACTGCTGTAGCTATAGGAAGAAGTTTCCCCAATTTCTTAAATGCCAGTTCAGTATCTTTACCACACAGATTTTCTAGAAGTACATAGAGGAAAATATATTCTTTCACAGAGAATATATCAAGATCTAGAAACTTATTAAAATTTTTTTAAAAGTTACACAAAACAATTGATGTTTAAATGCAGCCTGAATAAAGCATCCCATTTTTCCACACATAGCATAAAATGGCAAATGCAAGTTTACTAAAAAATTAGGAACAAAGTCTCTTGTTATGTAGCCAGAAACTCATTTTGGTTTTATGTCAACTTCCATGTCAATAGGACCAGACTTGTGTAAGTAAACCCACATCATCTGCAAGCCAGAGTGGACTACATTAGTGACTCTTTGGCCAAACTTACCAGACACCTGTTGCGTCAACGAAGGTTTCTGAGTGTGATCTATATGCCACCCAACCAGTATGTCCACTGTGTCCTGGAAAGCAATTTTGAAAAAAGATTACCTAATTTGCCACACCAACATTTCTATGCGAGAGAGAAAATACAGACAACAAAAGTAAGCTTACCCTAAAATTGGTGCTGAAAATGTGTGGGTAGCATCGGGACACCAAAAGGATGCACTTGACACATTTGCACAGTAACTCTGGTGTATCCACATTTTCTAGAATGGACTGCAGGCTGGTCATTACAAGCTAAAAAGTAAAGCAAAGTCACTAGACATTTCACTTCACTAAAACAACATGTGAAAGAGGTATTATATGAGACAGATTTATTCAGTGTTTAACACTTCTTAGCAAACTACTTTGAATCAAACAACAGAAACATCTCAATACTGTTTCCACAGGAAGGAAAAATGTAAAAAGCATCACATATGCTGCAAGAAAATAATGATTTCAAGTGGGCATTTGCTTGAAATATGACAGACCCAGGTTCAGGGGACACACTGTTTTCTTTAATTCTTTAGCCACAGAACAACCAGTTGTTCTAACTTCCTGTTTCTCCTGCTGAAGCTTTTTGACTCTGTAAAGTAAATAATAAATTGGAGAACAGACCTGGACATTGAGTCTGTTATTTTGGCTGTAGAACAACTAAAACTTGAACCAGGGGACCATATTTGGCTGCACACATCCTACTCCCTCTCAGATCTAATTACAATTCCAGTTAGAAACTGTAAATGGGAGGTAGCACAAAGCAATCAACAAGTTGGGTTTTGTGTACCATTCCTCTTTAGTTCTCTTTTTGGTCTCAACAAGGTTCTTGCTCTTGCATCTGCAATATATACTAAAAAGTCGCATCAAAATATGTATCATCCTACAAAGACTTGTCATTCCCTTCTAACGTAATCAGAATCAAAGAACCCCATTCAGTCATAATTACAACTGGGAGGGAACTTTCTATTTACTTATTATATCAACATAGCATTACTTATTTTTCATTCCAGTTTAAAAAGTTGATTCGAGCATTGCACTGGAAAAATCATTAATAATCCTGTTCTAACTTGTAGTCTTACCTGCATTAAAGACGAAAAGGCTTTCTTTTCTCCTACAGTCTCTAGTGCTTTGTAGGTTGCACACAAATAAAGAAGTTTAACTTCATCTTTTGTGGATGAGCTGAATTTGCTAAAAATCCATTTAAAGATCTTCTCAGCCTCATAGCTCAGAGAAGCACAAAGAAGGCCAAGACAGCAAGCTCCTTCCTGTCTCAGTTCTTGAAGCAATTTGCTACTGTATTTTGGGGGAGAAAAAAAGAAATGTGGAATCTCCAGACACAAGCAGAACAGAAAAAACCATGAACAAATTAAAAAATTTTCTAAAGCAGAAAAATATATGCATGAATGAAGCTGTTTCTCTCTTACTTAATGGCAGCAGTGATGAAGCCAAAATAAAAATAATCTGGAAAATTATATGAAATATTATTTCTATGGAATAAATCAACTTGAATTAAAAGTACACTATAAATAGGCTATTCTACTTGCAACACACTATCCAAGGAAGAAAATTCTTAACATACAGCTGTCTTTGGGTAATAACACTAACACCAAAAAGCCCACACACAGCTGAGCTCCCTCTACATATGCTCTTAGTTGGATGTAAATGATTCAGATCAGGTTGTAAAAAAAATTAGATTGAATTTGCAAGGTAGACAATCACAGCATCGCACTACTACACCCAGGTGATAAAACATAGCTGAGGCAGACTTCGTACTACCTACATAAAAGCCAAACTTGTGCATTCAAATTCTCTCCATGTGAGGTGTACTCTACACAGTCTAACAGTATTGTTGATATGAGAGTCTTAACTCTTTCCCGTTACTGCAATGTTGCACCCATGCAAAAATTAGTAAACAAATTTCTTTCAACCTTTCCCCACTCCATTCCATTTCTGTACTGAAATACAAACCTAACACTGTCGTCATTTCTCCTCTTTAAAACCTTCAAACTGCTTAGTTTTTCCAGCTTACCTTTCATTGAGCACATCGTGAATGGCAGTCAGGATATTATCCAGTTGTTTAACTAGTACCTATAAGATACATAAAAGGCATAAGCGTAATAATGGCATGATAACTTCTGCAAACTAGGTCCTCTTTACACCCACATTAAAAACACCACTGCCAATTCTGTTTGCTCATAGAATGCTATTATGCTTTCCATGGCCACTGCAGACTAGCATGAACTATATTAAGCAATACTGCAATATTATCCTACGTGTTGTACTTCATATTTATTTACAGTAGCCACGAACATACACTGGCAGCCTATCAAGGTTTGTTCTAAGTTTAGTTCTTGCTGATAACATTGCATCACAAATGTAAGACTCACCATACAGCTCATCAGTACCATTTACTGAAGACCTAGTCTCCTATACTAATAATCAATTGTATCAGCAGAATATTTAATTGATCAGATAATACAATCTGAAGTATTAAAATTTCTCCTTAGGCAATTCTGACTTTCAGAGAAACGGAGTACTATTTTGGGGGATGAAACATTATTGATGAACCAGTGCTTCTCAGTAAACGTAACCAGAAATACTTGTTTTTCTAATATGCACTGAAAAAAGCCCCACATCAGCAAGCTGACTTTCAAAATAATAAATTAGCTGCAACTGTAAGATATTAAGAAGTTTTCTTGATGAGTTAATAAAAAGGTTTGTTCTTTTTTCTTGGGCAAGATATTAATCTTTAACACAGTGGATGTCATCTAGTTTTTGTTAAGTTTTGAGCAACATCACTCTTTTGGGGGGGAGAGAAAGAGGTCCATATGCTTGGCCCCTCAGAACTCACAAGGACATTTTAGAAGTGTGCCTGGTACCTGCAAAAGAGGCTACAAAAGAGACAGGAGAAGGCATCTACAGGGCTTAGAAGCTGAAGCACAATGCCATTACATGACAATGCCACTGCCTAGTGACTTTTACTACTTTACTTTGTTGAACACACATTTCAAGCCTGAGAATGAAAAGAGCTCTGTTTAACTATACAATGGTGTCAAGAACTGCAGGAGCTACTGCTATGTTAAACACTGTCCCTTATAAAGTTTTAGGCTTGACATCGTGGATATCACTTGACATCTGATCTTGTCCTCATCAGCAAGCTGGGAGAAGTTTAAAGAAAAGTTTCTCAGTGACAAACTTATAACATTCTGACCACTGACAAGTACAAAATTTGTCACCACTGAGTTAGCTATTAGAATGGCAATTCCAGTGTGTTCCGAGATAAACCTAATAAAATGCAATTAAAAAAAAAACTGGGGAAAAAAATGAATTGAGAATAATGGAAGTAATTAAAAAAACAACCATGGAATAATTGTGGAAAGCATTTACTCTCCAAACCCTGGTATTAACAAGGATTTTGTTTCAGAGGAAAGCTGAAGTATAGGCTAGGCTTGCACATGGTCTGCTTATACCTAGGTGCACAGAATAGAAAAGTCTCAATGTTTAAGTGTCACGCCTTTTGGAAAAGACCACAATTACCACTGGTTAATTAATATATAATGAGAGAATAAATCAACTTCATATAAATATGGACAGACAGACACATAACCCACAACTGAAATATCACAGCACTGCCTGTAAATGAGTGTCAGGGTATTAAACCATCACTTCCTGCTTTTTCAATACTTGGAGAACTCCTAAGGTCTCCAAAACAGTGGGGAAGATGTGTCAGACAAAATACTCTTACTACTTCACTTTAAAATAAGATATTAAAAACATACCTACAGTGGGATGCTCCCCCCCCCCCCCCGCTGTCAAATCCTTGAAAACACTTGAGGATATTAGAGTTCAACAACCCATTAAAAAAAACCCAAAATGTAATGAAAATAAAAACTTATTTTGTTCTCTTCCCATAAAAGGGAATCCACACACAAAGGTGTTTAGCTAGAAAGCTGAGTAACTCTTAAGATGAGCTATTCACAACACTGTATAAATATCTGCATATTTTTAATTTAAAAATACAGAAACAGTTCTTGAGCAAGACAACAACACATTTTACTTCCTTTTTCCTCTATTTCCTTGCTGAAAGATCCAAAGGATATTGCTAAGACCAGTCAAAAAACACCCCACATGGATGCCATATCTATTCCTACGGCTCATGCATTCAGTAATTTCCTTTAAGGCAAATGCCAGAAGGAGGACAGGCAATCCAGGAATACACTTTCCTTTGCTGTGGAAGGAAATTCCTTGTGTATAAGATATTCCTTGCAGACATATCCCAATACTCAGATTGTTAAAAAGACAGTTTTATAAAAATGAGAAATACTCCAGTGCTATGGAAAAGTAAAAATTACTAACCAGTTTGTTTTCTGGTTGCTGAATGAATTCTTTCAACTGCTTTACAGTAGCCAGTCTTCGGTCTCTGTCGTCTTCCCGAGTAATCCTCCGAAGAAGATTTGACAGTCGAGACTCGTCAGAATAAGACAACGATCGCTCTGAAAAAGGCAATTATTTCTTTTCTCTACAGCATTTGATCAATAATATCTGTATTATCTGGAATGTGTATTTGTGGACCCAATAAGTCATAAGAGTAATTTGAGAGAAAAGTAAAAAAATAAATCGTGATTTGTTTGAAAGCTAACATGAGGAAAATTAAATGTAAATTCTGATTTAGCTACAAAATACTTCATTTCTTCCAGTGGACAGCCCAGTAACTGGGTAGAACTCGTTCAGAACTACACAGAACTGTTTTACTTCTACACAAAAACCTGATTTTTGTTCCCTTCTACATAAATGGAGCTAAAAAAAGGGGTGTGGTAAGGTTAGATCAGACTTCTGACTGAATTTATAAACAAAAATAATTCAACAAACAATATTTAAAGAAAACCTTGTGGAAAAAACAAGCTGCTTCTTGAAGCAAAGAACCAGATTTAAGCTCAAGCAACCACCAAGAAACAAGATTTTCTCTATCATTTTGGCACAAGAAGAAAGATTATGAGTAGTCCTCTGATAGCTAGCAGGGTTCTACTTTGAAAAAGAAAATAGATCTACTCTTCCTCTATTGAGGAAGAAAAGCATACACTGCGCAGAGGTGCAGTGGCTATTGATTTAAGTGGGTCATAACAGAGGAGAATTAGCATCTTCCTAAGAAAACATTTCATTTAAGTAGACCAATAGCGCTATTGATAGCAGTTAAGGTCACAACTCAGTTTACCTGATTTAGGTACCAGTTACAATGAATTCATTTGAATAATTCATTTCCCTCATTTTCAAAAAGGAACTAAGCTTCTTTTCAAAAGTTTAACATTAGATGTTTCATGGTGATTAAAAGTAGAGGATTCATGGAACATGATGAGGTTTTCTTAGTCACCATGACTCTTATGAGAACACCCAAGACAACTACAGACAGCTTTCTTCTCTGGTATGTTACGCATCAGTCATCTGATGGGAGCAGCCATAAAGGCAACCTGGTTATAATGGGAAAGTTATAATGGAAAAATACTGACAGAAGATGATGTCTGCCAGCCTGGGAACTACTAGCCTGAGAACCTAGAGCATCCTTGAAGGGCAGATGGGTACCTAAGAACCTGAGACATCCCGAGATACCCTCGATAAGCACAAAACCAAGAAACTGCTACAACAAACTTATTGTCTGAAAAGGTAAAAAATAAACTGTAATGGTGGAAAACATCCTGGGAAAGCAGGAATCTGCAACAGCTATTGGCTGTTCCTACTGGAAAAACAGACTGGGAGAGTCTGAGAAAATAGAAAACAGCATCATCTATTGGCTGTTCCAGGTAAAAAACAGTAGTTAGTAACTAAGTTACTGGTGGCCCCAAGTGGTTGTATCCTACACCCCCTTATGTTTCTAACAAGATAAAAATAACTCACTTTCTATGCAAAATGGACCTTCTCTCCGAGAGCTCCCCGTGCAAGACTTCGCTACACGAGATCTTCTGGACAGATCGGACCCTCGCTAGGGATGCCTGACTGACTCCAGGCTTCATGATGCCGATCATCTTTGAAGTGAGACTTTGTCTGTCATCAACCGCCCCCACTCCTGGCAGAAGTTTGGTGAGCGCCATACCCATAACACTGAATAATATATATAGGTGTGCATATACGTAATTAAGCATATACTTGCCTTACTAGTGGTAATTTGTAGTAACTTGTAATAAAGAATTTAAGAAACAAAATCCTTTGTGTCCTTGTGTATTACAGAATCCTATGAACCCACCCACAGGCCAGTAACTCTTACAGGTCATGACATCATCTACAGGACAGCATGTGTTCTGTATTAGAGTCATGAAGAATATTCTCAACCTTATTTTCATGTCTTTGTTTTTTGACTTTTAGAAGAGTGTATGAATAAAATAGGCTTTGATAATCTGTTTCTTGACAGGCGTCAGTTTAAGCAATTAATTTTGAAGACATCTGACACTGTGAAGGATTAAGCAGGCTTAGCAAACATTAAAATAGCAATAAGAGTCTGAAGGATCAAATCTACATTTTGTTCCTAGCTAGATCAACTACACAAGACATGTTGAGATGTTATCCAACAGGCATGAAGAGCACTTCTTTTAAGACGTTACTGATTTTACAGAAGACAGACATACATATCCATTTAGAAAGAATTAAGTTTCTTTTCCCTTGCTTTATCTGGAAACCACAGTCTTCAGTAGTGGACGAAACGCCACATGTCTGGTAAAAAACATACAAGGAATCATGATCAGCAAAGACACCTTCTGAAGCAGCATCTGAGGTCTTCCTAAGTGATGGTGCCAGACTAATAACTACAATCCCTACTAGATGATCACTCGCATCTGAAGATCTCCTTGTATTTCTGCCCAGAATTGAGCTAGCAGCTGTAGTCCAAGGCTTGCCTGCCAGTGGTCAATACATAGCCAAACTTCAGAAAGATGGACCTAGCGCACTCACCCACCCAGAAAATTTGATCAGCCCTGGAGGAGAAAGAAAAGGACTACTAGGAAGGATGCAGCCTGCCTGGGCATGTACCATGTCTACCATTTTCTTTAAAACCTGGGCAGTAGAAGGTCACCAGACGAGGGGGAAAAAAAAAAAAAATGTTATTTTGAAAGTTCAAATGGAATAGTTCTGAAACAAAACATATGCAAACAAGAAAAAAGTTCTTTTAAAGCTTGGTTACAATGGAAATTAACACATACTATGGTACAGAAAATAAAAAGCACAACTGCTATTTATGAATAATTCCACGTGAAAATTCTTCTGCTAGGAAAGTAGGAGTACTGTGTTCTACATTACTGAATGTATCTTGAAAGCTTAAGCTGAACTGAATCTACACACATTTATTTCACTAATAGACTGTCTATATATGAAGCCTCTCAAAACAGCAATTTGAATCTGGCTTTGAATAATTCAAGGCACTGGCCACCCCGTAGCACAGTGCTTTCCAAGACCACAGATGTGCCTCATGAGAACGAGAAAAGTCTATTCTACAATACTCCTACAGCTGCACTCTACCAACACTAACCTGGACCAGGAACACACAGTACATATCACTTCTCTTCTGTCACTCCCAGTTTGCACTGATCTCTGCCACTCAGCACGCACATGGGAAGCTGCACCAGCACAGCTGGGTTAGGTCACTAGACACCACTCTTGAAGGGCAAACCAGGCTATGCAGTGGTTTGGAAAACACTGAAAATTATTTTTACAGAGATATTCTAGAACTTTGCAAGTTCCTAAAAAAGTGCCCCCTCCTGTCCCTAAAAACGATGGTTGACTCTCCAGTGTTAGACGACAAGTCAACAGTAAGTATAAGCCTTGAATTAAAGCCACAACTTGCAACTTTAGTGTTGTCTTCTCTGCATTCATCTTCTTGTTTGTAATCTCTTCATGGAAAACTAATTTATTTTGAAATATGGTTGTGCTGTTCTAAATTTAAAAAATCCTAAAACCAGAACTGTATAAATAAAACTACCACCACCAAGGTTACTGGTATGAGACACACATTTAACTGCTGCTAGAACAAGACACACTGTTCAAAACTCTCTACTAAAAGCAGCTTTGTTTTCATTCAGCTAATATCTGATGAACATTGGCATTAGTCCCTAAGAGAGTTAAGTGTTAGCTGTCTGTTGAGCCATGATCGTAACACAAAAATAAAAAAAACCCTACCAAAAGCATGACTGAAGCTATACTAATCAAAGCACTAGTTAATGAACACCTGTATGACCACCACTTTGTGAAAAATCAGCAAGGTCTGAGCCACATGCTAACTCATTCACAGAAGACAATTATTTTAAAAATTGCTTAAAGCACACACTAACAAACAAGAAAATATAAAAGAATTTTAAAAATAAGATCCTTTTGCAACATAATCCCCCCCATACCCCAAGAAGATATGAAAGATCAAAATGACTTGTTGAAACCTACAGCAATCACAAAGACAGACCAGTCAAAAAGGAGATACTCTTGAAATCTGACGTCTAGAGGACAGAATACATACAGAAGCATACAAGTCCTAGGCAGCAACTTCAGTCAACTGAAATTACAGCTCCTAACATTTTAAGGACTAAAGAGGTGCTCACATACCTAGGAGAACAGTCTGAATTTTCTGCCAGTACTAATAGTAAATTCACACACAAGCCCACTATCAGAAGTATTATTTACAGAGTTCTCTATTCGACAATTCTCTATTTTCTCTACTCAGACATAATTTAAGACACTAAAAGGACTGAATAAGTTTTATATCAAGACACCAGAATAGGATTATAAAGTTGAGTTTAACCCATTCCAAAGATCAGGCCTTTGCAACAGTCATGTCACCACTTGCACCTCAGTTCTTCCACCCGCAGAACACACTGAACGCTCTTCTTTCACCTTTTGTCTCCTCTGAAATATAAATCCCTGAGGAGAAACACTGTGTCCTCATATGTTTATAATGTGCCTGGCATAAAACAGTCGCAGTTTTTGTCAGCGGCTCAACTACCATTTATATTAACTGATGCAATAAATGACAGTGCTTAGTCATAACAAAGTTTCTATTTTCATTCAAAAGTCCTTGGAACAACTTACTTTTTTTAAAAAACTACGATTTAAACCCAAATAGTAGAAAAAGTGAAGCCTTCTTTCTCGAAAACGCATGCCCAGCATTCTTGCACTCTCTTGCAACTCCAGATTTCCTCTTGCTGCATCTCCCAAGACCTTGCCTGCCCTCTTACAATGCCTTCAGTTCCTCCCTGGCCTCTAATCCTCAGCTGAGGAAGAGGGAACATGAATTGTGTCTGGTTCAGAAGTATACATCTACTGACTAATCAGTTGGTATGATGTGATGACTAGTTAACCTGCAGGCCAGTGTGAACAGATAACGGTTGAGCTCACTGTTGCAGGTTTTCCCACACTAGGGACTCTTAATTAAAAACTTTTTACTTAGGCATCAATTTTCAACAAATCTAAGAGCACATTCTCCTTCTTGGAGCCCCTGATCTCTTTGCCAAATTTGGCTAGCCTGAATAAGGGTTCAAAAGCTACTTAAAGGAAATTGAAAGATTGATAGCATAAGCCATACAGTCAAGAGATCTGCCTAATCTGTGGAGGAAGTCTCAATGCAGGGAACAGTAAATACGAGATGACAGTTTCCATCAACATCATCTAATCATCATTCATAAAAAATAAAATCCATATAGATTGCCTAATCGTAGTGAATTTTTTTTCATATTCTGAACACAAGAGAGGTTGCCAAAAGAGATCCTCTTTTCCTGAAAATCTGCGGTATCCTTACCCTGTGATTTCCTCATGTCTTTTGTGGCTAAAGCACGATTCCCATGCGGAACACTGGTAAAATCAGGATTGGTCACATTGTTAACTCTCAGCTCTTGCCCCAACGACTTCCGACCATAAGTATTTTCCCCAGATCCTCCATTGACACTGTAGCCACCTGTGGAAAAACCAACGTGAGATTAAAACAGGCTATCAGACCATGTATTTAGTAGGGTAGTATGTTATGAGTTATTCAATTCATATGCAAGTTAGCAGCCCTATCCTCTACCACCTTGTTTAGCTTCCTTTTTCACTTTCACATGCAAAAATGTTTTGTTATGCCCTTTAAGTTTCCAGGTCACATATTCAGAATCTAATTAGTCTTTTTTTGAAGCATATGAAAAAACCTCTATTGCAATGAAGTTTAACATTGATTTTGTCTCATTTGGGGTTCTTATTATTACTTCTGACCCTGTATTTTACAAGGCCATTCATGTCAAACTGCTAGTACACATGGCTAGATTCACTTACTTGTTCCTTGATTATGCATATCAAATTTCCCCTCTGCTTTTGTTATAAATCCACCACACAGGCTCAGTAAAATGGCCAAAAAAAAAACGAGAAAGCTTTGAAAAAGCCAGATTATTGATATGTACAGATTGAACATCTGTCCCTAAACATACAACACTTGATATTTTCACACACTCATATTGGCATTATCTTAGATTAAACTCAATCCTACATTCTCCCACTTGAGCTACACATGGTACATCTTTGGTAAGAATATAAAATGGAAACAGAAGTGTCATTTTGAGTAGTTCAATTATTTTTATTCCTAGATCCACAAGAATCTACATACTAAAATGTTGAAACCAAAGATTTTTCCTGTCTGCCACACAATTTTGAGGAGCAGGTTCTTCCTCTACAGTACTATGGAGAAGTGAAACTGTCCCCTGAGCCTGCCCAATATTTCACTCAACTTATTAGAGCTCACTTTTGAGGTAGCTGTGCAGGCAGCTTTCTGAAGTGCCTTCCCTGCCTGAGTCAGGGAAGAATCAACTAATACAATTAAACCCGGAACAACAAAAGATATGCAAGACTTCTTTCAGGAAAGGTATTTCCACAGTTCCACCTGCATCAGTGTATAAAAGAAAGCCTGGGGAAAAGAAGAGGTGGCTCTCCATAAAAAAAGGCAGCCTACTGAGACTACAGGATGGATAAAAAAGGTAAATTCAAACATCAGGGTGAATCTGGACCTTAGCAGATGTAAAGAATGTCATCTTGAAAGCAAAGCTTTTGATAAAAAGCAGCTGTGAACTACTGGAAGAAGATTGTGTATTTCTACACACACGGACTACCCTCCTACTACAGAAAATCCTGTGCAAAGTCTCAGTTGTAATTAGTTAATTACAATTATAGTAAAGATAATTTGTATATATTTGGATTTACAACATTAAACTCAGTTTTTAAACATAAACTAGCATGTATGCCACCTTCATGTTATTTTGTCAAAACAAACCAACACGGTCCTATGAAGGAAATTACTTCTAACAGCAACAATTATATTTATGACTAAACAGAAGTGTATCACTAAAATTCAAAGCAAAGAAATTAGTTTAACTGAAGATGTCAGATAATCATGCATTCAGACCACAGACATCAACTATCAAAATCAGACATACTACCATTACTATTGGAGTTCTTAAAAGTTATTTCATACTTTAGCACACAAAATACCCCAGCTTTTTTGGTTGTCTGCAAAGGCATGTAGTATTTGCTACATTGTAGTTGACATTATCTTAATGAATTAAACACAAACCTATATTCTCCCACTTAACATATAGATGGCACATCTTTGGTAACAATATGAAAAGAATGGTCATTTAGAGTAATTAAAAAACAGCAGGGCAATCAGGTTTTTCAGCAATAAGGCTATAAATATTACATTATAACTCTCATCAGTTATCTCCTGGTCTGAAAAGTTTTTGAAAAACCTAGTATTTACAAATTCTATTAATTTCCCTTTAAATGTTAATTCTGAGACCAAATAAGAACATGATCAGCTATGTCACTGTTATTAATTTTAGCATAAATACGCAGATATCATGACATACGAATACTAGTGCAGTATCTTTTTAGCAGTAAGGACTCTGAGCACATCATAGTTACAAATCAAAAGGGGGGGGAGTGTTACAGGAAAGGAGAACATTTCATCTGTAAGTAAAAACCCAAGAGCCTTCTATTTAGTTTTAAAAACTTAAATCTTCCAACTCCCCTGTCTTCTTTTATAAAGTAAAGGAGAGAAGACAAAGGGGAGACATCTAATTGCAGTCTTCCACTAGTTAATGTGAAGGGTTATTAAAAAAAAAGACAGCCAGACTAATCTTACAGATGCAGAGCAAAAGGACAGGAGTCAACAGCCATAAGTTGCAGCAAGGGAAATCTGAACTGGATATGAGAAAAACAATTATTTATGAGGACAGTGGTAAAGCACTAAACAGACTGCTACAGGAGGCTACAGAACCGCCGATCCTTGGAGGTTTTCAAACCTGAACAACTTCCAGAAATTATCAAGTTGGAAGTCATTTTTATTATCAACACCAGAAACTGCAGGGGGGAGGGCGGGGTGTGGAATCTCTTCTCAAGGATTCTAGGTACTTATGACATATAGTTATCCAGGATAGAAAAGCCAGAAGTTCTTATAATGAAAATTCCATGCTGGCAGACTCCAACAGATTAACTGAAAAATCTTAGTAAACAAAGAAACTATTCTGCATCCGTAAACTTACAGATTTCTCCAAAAAGAAAAATGAACTAGGAGATACTTGGAATTTGGTTTTATAGTACAGAATATCCTTATCATCTCTTTTCAAGTCACACCTGAACAAAATAGCATAGTTAAAGTGCTGAGCTAGCAGAGACATGCCCTGTAAGATACAGTACTTGAGGGAGAAATAGGTGCATTTTTCTTTTCAAATGGCACTTTCCCAGCAACTTCACAAACTACCTTACTGAATTTGTCTGAAACTTACTATTTCACTATACTGCCAGTATGTTCTTTAAATACTAGCACACTTCAAAGTATAAGAATAACCTACTATGCCAGTCTGGTGAAACACAGTAAAACGCTCCACCTTAGCAGACACACTGACAAATATACTCACTTTCTAAGCAGTTTCACTGTTAAAGTTAACCAAAACTTAAGGTTCTCAAGGCATGCAGATAAACAAATACCTGTCTCATTCTCCTGCCTCCTACTAACAGTACCTACTACTTATAAAAAAAAATTAATTTGCATCAACGCACCCAGCTGTAACTTCCCCTAAGATGCAGCAATTCTTTACAGATAGTTACAGGGCAGAGAAGTAGGGGCAGTGCGAACACTTTTTAGGTTCCTGAACAAAAACTCCCACACTAATATTCCTGTGAGATTTTTGAGTCTGGCCTGCCTGAAGATTTACACAGTCCAAGAAGTGACTCTGCAAGTAAAAAATCCTCCTATTTGATACCCGTATTTGGCAATTAAAACAAAAAATCAGAATACAGATTTCTTTTCCATAAAGATGAAAGAGAGTTGATTCTGAACTTTTAGCTATTTTCTAGAGAAAGTATTTCCATTCTCAAGAAAAAACTACACAGGAAAAATTGTATGAACCATACATCACATGATTTATATGAAGTGAGACTGAGGCACATAGAAGTAGAAATTCCCACTAATGATAAAATACAGATTTGATTCCCAAAGATTCCAGTTTGCTGCAGTAAAGCTGCAATAGGTAATGTATCAGATTAGTAGCCCATTTAATCAGGCAGTCCATTTTCAATACCAGAAGCACTAGACAGTGTTCGGGAAGAAATTACAACTTGTAGACCAGACACATGCAGAATATTATTCTTTAGGAAAAAGTCTTATTCTGTTAATGCATTAAGTCTTCTCTAACATTCTTCTCCAAATGCAACTGCAACTGCGTATTTTTCCTCACTATTCATATAAACCACAGCATTTCTTTGATCCCTGATAAATCTCTCCACACATTGACACTGTGGCAATAAGTTCTATCAGTTCACTGCCTTTTTAAAAAAAATCTCCACCATTTCAAGTTTACTGCCGTTCTTTGAATGTCCCCTCACAATTTACACATGAAACAGCGCTCTGTATACCTTTTTCTTCATTCTGTATGTCAGTGTGGACTCTGATATCATCGTGTCTTTGTCGAGACACCACAGCTGAATTTGAGGGTTGTAATCCATAGGAGGCAGAACTGCCCCGATCTCTGGATGAAGAGTATTTTAAATTGTCCTGGTCAGCTGATGCACTGTCAGTTCTATAAAGAGAAAAATATTTATTTTATGTAGGGGTATAACAGGAGTGGGATTCACATTCACATATAAATGCAACATATTTAAATGACAATCCCAAATGTATTTTCCTGTGTCAAAAAAGTTGTACGTCTAACCTGCTTCTTAAAAAGTGACCTTAAAATTCACGCTGGGATTAGAATTGACTAATTATTACAGCAACATGCAAAGGAAACGCATTATAGTGCGCCAGTGCCTTTTCTCAGGACGTTCTCAAGTCTCTTTTCAGTTGGATGCCAATATAAGGAAAAAATATTTCCCAGAAGTAAAAAAATACAACTAGGCATATACCACATCTAGGTGATACAGTGTCTACCATCTGTGAAAGTCATTACTAATCCACACACTAACCTTTACATAATATGCTATGGGCCTTATTGAGCAAGTAAAACCACTTAGATGGAGGTGTTACTAGCATGTAACTGATAATCAATATAGGAATCACATATTAAGGTTTTGCAAAACAAAAATTGCAAAACAAGAAAACAGGCTTTACCGTGGAAAAACCTGGAATGTCAGTTAAGAGCTGTTATCCTTTAGAGTAAAAGTTTGCAGATAGAAAGTGAGATAAAAATCTGCCTTAGGATTAAACCACACACATCAGAAAACTGATTTATACCCCAGAATAAACTTTTAAGGAAAAAGGTGAAAATTATGAAACCAACTCTTCTCACTGGACATATGAAGTGATTTCATTTTTAAAAATACAGTAATTTTAATACACTAAACTTACATGCATGAGACTTCAGAACCTAAATTCAACCAATCACTTTAAATGCATTCTTACAAGCAATACTGGAGGTTTTACATTAAAGCCAGTAAAACAATACCCATCCAAAACAAAAATCAGCAGAATTTTGTTCAACTCAAGTATATTTGGAATCACACTCCAAATTATTTACAGAGGGCTTTTCCTAAGCAAACTCTAAAGATCTACTATTTTTGTTTTAAGCTTTGGATAGTTAATTTGATTATTTGACAAAAAGCAGGACAGATCATTCCTTTTCATTCCTGTAAATTAACTACACTTTGTTTAAGGACAAACACCACATGTTCTTGGGAAAAAGTCTTTCATTTTTACTTTTCAAGAGAACACTGTGATTAGAACCAGTAGACAAATTCAGGGGAGAGGAGTTAAATACATTTCAAGGCCAAAAGGGAAAAACAGCTAAAATTTTTGAAAAAGCAGTTGTTACTTAAGCTGTCCTGAAGGCTTGCTGTTTTCAAATATAGCTCGTCCTCAGTACAACTGGAAGAGTAATACCATGAGGGCTGATATTTGCAAAATCAACTGGAACTAAAGAAACCCCCCACATATTTTATTCTCTTGAGAATGTTAAAAGACAATGTACTATCAATTTGGAACAGGGTTCGAAAGAAGGAAATTGTGCTTTTGCCCTGTTCTCACAGTGAAAGGTTGATACTAGGTTTGCTTGTCAGGTATTACTCCCTTTTGCTCTATAAGCAAATTCATCTTTAGATATACACAATAAGACTTCCTCATTCAGTACTAACTGTGGCATCACATCTACTGTTTTGTTGAGCACTTGCTTGGACTATTTTGTAAAACAGGCTACGCTACTCAAGAGGCAAAGCCTTACTAAAAGTCTTTGCTCAGTCAACTAGGATCGTAGAAATACTGATACAGTTGGACCGTCATCATTCACCTAAGTTATGTTGAGCAACAACGAAGTTCTGCACTGTACCTTCAAATGGTATGAACTTTAAATATGCCTACACCATATGCAAATTTCCCAGTCAGCTACAGAGCCCCCAGATTTTCTCCCTGCCCTAAAACCTCAGGAGACTTCCAGCTCACTTTCAGGAACAGCAGAGTTTAGTATGCAGGATCCAAATTATTTTAGCCTTTCAATGAAACAGACTGACAAATTTTCAATTGGTAAATTTAAGTACTGATGGGTTCTTAATAGTGTACCTCCCCAAAGAGCATCGCTTTTTTTAAGGCGATGTGCTGTAGACTGTATCATCTTCAATTGTCAGGCATTAAGTCTGAAATTCTAAAGTCTGAAGGCAAGCTGATTAAACATACAATTTAAGACTGTTCTACATACCCCAATCAACTGAAGGACTACGCGTGTTCTCAGCTAACCTCACTTACCGCAGCACAGCCTTTGAACATTTTGTGAAATTTTCCATTGTCGTAAAATACATAAGCCTATTGTTTCCCTGAGAAAAATGACACACTTGCTTTGTCTGTCTCTGGGAACAGCCTTCTGCAAGCTAACCTACTCACACTTATCACCCAACTAAAAGGTGAGCACAATTTTATTAAAAATATATAATTATTCTCCTATGTATCAACTTAAGAGACAATAGTTCCCACTGAAAACATTGTTCCCACTACAATAAATGTGTAGCTTAGGTATCCAGCAGTTTCTGCCCTGTCTTTATGGCAGAGAAAAACTACTTCATAGAAAAATACCGTTTCCAGAGAGCTAGGTTCTGTGACCCAACTGGCTGCTATGGTCTGTACTGCTTTGAAGGAGGGTTTTGAACTGAAAGGAGCTTGCAGTCAGATTCACACCAGAAGCAGAGCCCACCATCTCATGGGCCTGTGCATTTCTGGCTGTCCAGTGATGCACACCATTTCTCAGGTGGGAACCAAATTTAAGAGTTGTACTGTAGGCTCCTGCATCAGCTCTCTGGGAGTTTGTGGCGTGGGCTCATCAAGACCTGGGGACGCGACCACAGTACACGTCGCCTGCACTCCCTTACCGAGGAACCCAGATGCCTGGGTGACACAGGACGCTGCTGTGCAAACTCACAGCAAAGCACGGCCTGCATGCACAGGAAGAAACATTTAATTGTCAAAGCTGTTTCTGAAAAATACTGTTTTTCATGTCAGTAACATATTCAAGATTTTGAAAGACAATCACTTAGAACTCAAAATGCAGCCACTCTATGGACAGGCACTTGCCAAAGCCTTACAAATAATTACTTTTTCTGCCTCCCTCCAGCCCTTCAAGGTACACTGCAGCCATTCCACCAGGCAATGGGAAGAACTGTACTCCCGGCTACCTCAGCTCATGCCCACATTTCAGGAGGGCACTTCTCCTGTTCACCTGTGGTATTTCCACTTTAATTACATTGTGCCAAGCAGATGGTAGGTTACATGACAGACGTAATGCTTAGCGTCATCTTTCAAAAGAAGTCTATGTAACAAAAAATTTATCCATTACATACATTGACATTGTCACAGACCTGAACAAACATTGTATATTAAAAAAATCACAACATACAATGTTAGCAACAGATAAGCAGAAGTACAAACACGAATGTGGTATTAGACAAAGTTGGAATGGAAAATTCCAAGGATGAACATGACTATCATTACCTTCTACTGTAGCTTCAAAAGCTTATTTGCCACTTTATGAGACACTCCGTTTTATTTCCACCCGAAAAGCTCATTTATGGAGACTAAGCAAAGTACTTCAAGAGCTCACATGACAGTTTTCATCCGTGCCTGGTTCTGGGTGGAAGACTACCTGATTACCACCAACACCGGCACCAACTTCCTACATACACTATTTTAGCACTTTCTACAGAAGAGATTGCATTCAGTTTTCTGCAGAGTGATTTTTAACCTGCCTTTATCCATCAGAAAAGGAAAATAGTTCACTCACCTAAATAAGCAGAAATGACCACTAGTTCTCCCTAAGAAAAAGCTACTTAATTTTTTTTCCAGGGACATACAAAAGAAAAGTCAGACTTTTCAAAAAGTAAGTGCATATCTCATTTCATCAAAAGTATCAGCATGATTTGACTAGCCAATTTGTATGACTGAAGAAAACATGGCTAAGAACTGACTTTTAAAAAAAAAATCTTTTTTCATAGAAAAAAAGAAAAATAGGTCAATCAAAAATATATCATGTTTCTTTAGTTATATGGAAGCCTTAAGAATTTTTGTCCAAGAAACTTGTTACAAACAATCTGGTGTATACTATTTACTATCTGTAGCTCTTTCAGAACAACCCTGCCATATGGATATTATTTCAAGACAAAAATTACTTAATTATTCTATGTGATTTTTTTTTCCCCCCAAGTACAGGATCCACATGGAGGATTTATTCTGAGACAACTCTACTCTATGAGTTGTATTATTGTTCAAATCAGTCAATTTTACTTGCTCATTTGCTGTTTGCCAAGTTTATTTGCTATAATGCAGATAAATTCTTCATTCCTTAAAATCTTTATCAATAAAACATTTAAAACTTAGAGTTACTGTACCCACTCAAATTAACAGCTTCCCAAGTTTCCAACCTTTCTTCCACTGGCATGCAGAGCAATGACAGCCTTCTTTTGCCATGCTCTTTTATCATCACTTGGTCCATCTTGCCAAGCCCAAGCCTAGCTGAACCCACCCCAAACCCCACTTTTGTTCCTATCCCCGTGTTGAGAGAGCACAACGAGAGTGTAAGCGGCCATGTTTTCTACTAGTGAAATAACAACTGATGAACGATTTTCCTACTGCAATTTTGCCCTCCCCACTGCTGGACAACTACCTGCAGTCACAGTAGTTTTCAAATCACCTCTTGATTCTGCATCACTCCCTTACACAGCAGCTCACCAATTTCCTTCTGTCCTGTGATGGACATTATGAGGAAATGTCAGGGAAACGTATCACAGCTATGCATCCTGTTCTTGTTTTTCCATAGACATCTTCTGTTAGCCATTTCTGGATAGAAGATATTATGCTAGCTAAATTATTGGTCTGATCTAGTATGGCTATTCTTGTATGGAAGACTATCTGCTCTCCAAGTTCCTTTTGCTTCCCACTGACACACTTTCACCTTCTTTCATCTTTCTCACATCTCATTCTCCTCTGTCTTCACATTAAAAACAAAGGCTTTCACACTACAAACTTAGGCTACCCCATTTTACCAAAAACCAAAAAAGCTCTTTGATCTCATACCTTCCCAACCTTATCAGCATATTCAACACACTCAGATGTGAAAGGAGATCAAGAATTACTTGTTACAAGTTCAGAACTGAACCCATTCCTGTTCAGCATCTCCCACACACAGTCCACTGAATCTCTTCCCAAGGTTTTCGTTGACCTCCTCACAACAGCACCTCACAACTGATACTGCATCTCATTCTCTAAGCTGCCTTCAACATCACAGACTATTTTTCTCTCTCTCTCCCCCTTTGTACATATCTATCTCACTCTTCACACCCTCCTCTCTCTTAACTACCCCGGAAGAGATGGAGAAACTTTCCCAACTTTCATCCTACATGACTCTACACCCATTCTCAGGTAATTTCAGCAACATTCTCAAACATCTCTATGTTATCAACTTTCAGGTCTCTCAATTACAGACCTGTCCAAACTAAGATTTCATCCTATTTCTAACATTGTTGTACATGCAAACGCAGAAGAAACAGAGTGTCTGTCTCAACTTCCCTTATACACAGCACCCACTACTATCACCTTGCTTGTCATTCAGAGTGTTAATCCAGCATTATGAAGAGACTTGAATATCCACAACTAGTGCTTGCCTTTTGTAAAAGGCATGCCTCTGCCCTTCACAGCCACATAAAAAGTACTGCTCTAACCATCACTTTCTTAGCCTATTTGCTCTGATGAGTTTCTTTACTCCCTGCCAATACCTCCCATTCTGTCTTCAAACAAACACAGGGTACTTGTCCTCAGTTATAGTGCTAGCCAATACTGCTCTCCTGCTTAGGTTATAAGCTACCTGGAAGGAGAGCCATGTTTTACCGTCTTGTCCCATCGTGTCTAGACCCATGGGGACCTAGGCAGCAACTTGGTTTGGCAGGCACCATGCTAACAGGAATTAGTAATTCGTAACACTGACTTACATTGCATGAGAGGGATACACTTCATTTTCAAGAACTAATTTCAGTACTGAACGTAGTAAGACGCTTCTGGAACTCTTCTCAGATGTGAAAGATTTTCTTTGCCACTTTTCCATATACTCCCCTGCTAACCTACATTTATGATAGGAGAGCCAGAGAAGTACTGTTAATTAAAATCTTGTCTTCCTTTTCTCACTTTCACCTAAGAAAGCCATGGTGCACCCTGCACTTGCTAACCTGCTACCCTGCACTAACACTCCTGCTTAGTACCACCACAAGCACAGGAAACTTGCTTTGCCACCCAGAGCATTTCCTATCAAAGGGAAGCATTGCTTGCTTCAGTATATAATTAGTCTTTAGTATTCTACCAAATTAACTCTGCTCACACGCAAGACCTGCACACTGACATGTTTTTATTTTCCCCCCCGAAGTCGTATCAGGGAAAATGCAGCAAGATCTGTCAAATCAAAAGGTAAGAAAAAAGAAGTAAAGGTCTAGAAAGCTATAAAGATTATAGGAAGCGGGAACAAGATCTTACCAAGCCTTCTCAGAAAACCCTCACTGTTCTCACATACATCCAACATTTATCTAAAGAGTTTTTGTGTTGCTATTAATTCAGAGTCTGGTACACCTCAGTGCACAAACTAATATGCCCATGTACATCAGGACAACTTCTTCCTCTGTAAGACACAGCTCTATCAATACACACACTGTAGGAAAACCAGTCCACATGCACCTGACAGATATGACTGCATTCATGCAGGCACAAAAAAAAAAAAAAAATCAAATTCTAATTAAAAACTACTCTCCCTTAAAGAAGGATGCGGGCTCCAACTTTCAGTTTCACACTGTTTTCACCCCAAGTCCCAATGCTGATTAGCGTTACTAAAAATTGAGAGGAATTCGGACCTAGTAATGAGAATCAATCTGGTCATTTTTACATACACAAAAATGTGTGTTTGAAAACACAATCCATCTGATAATACACCTGTGCATTAGCAGTTCCTTTTTTCCCATTTCGGAACTTGAAACAACTACAGTTACTGCAGTTTTCATTACTTTGGCCATGTGCATTCCCTCTTCCACACCCTGCAAGAAAGCATTTACCAGCAACATCACCTAAGATAAATGAAACTAACAGCCAACAGAAAAGAAAGGGGAAGAAAAGAATACCCGTGTATATTTTGTGTTGCGGGGTTTGTCCAACAGCATATTCAAAACAATCAACAAAAAAGAAATACTCTTTGCCAGTTTTATATAACAGATCTCCTTTCAACCATGCATGTGAATCACTTTTAAAAATTAGTTAACGCCAAAACCACAAAGACTGATTTAATCTCTGCGTCGTTCTTTAAGCTCTTAGTGTAGACTCACAGGTTCCATATCACCAAAGCTATCTTTTTGAGATTTTAAAAAAATTGAGCATAACATAGAGAAAAAATGTGCTCTGTGTTTGGGACTGTGTGAACATTTATGATTCCTGTGCTCTTTCACCAGATTAAAAAAAAATATTAAATATTATTTGTTAGGAAAGGATAAAGTTAAATTCTTACAAGTGACCAGGATCAGTGGTGTTACCTATTTCTTAGCAGGAGCTCTAATCACAGAGTGTAATGGAAATGGAACTAGGCCCTATCCATGCTATGAAGCTCCCCTAGTCTGCCACACTTTCTCTAGTGCTTTCAGATTTTTGTTTCTGCTGCGGCTTTTGGGATAATTATGTTAGCAGCCCAGTTTACAGCAGCTGTACTTGAGAGCTAAGGAGGCACCAAACTACAGCATGGGGAACAGGCCAGAGGCAGACACTGAGGTAACAGTCTAACTTCTTAAACAAGCCTTATCACCATGAAAAGCATTTCTGCAGCTACACTCTTACTTTCACCCCTAACACAACTGTTGCAGACAATGCTATATTGGAAAAATTCAGCTTCCTAGCCCCTTTAAGACCTATTTTTTAGGCTAGAAGACAGAACGTGTGACAAATTAATATATCCAACCAGAAAGCATTTATAGAAGCCATCCACTGCAAAGACACAAGATGTACCTCCAATTTCTTCCAGGTGGGAAGGTCAAGAGTTAGAGTCCAGAATTCCAGAAATCTGAAGCAAGGTAGTAGTTAAGGAGTAAGAAACAGACCAGGCTTCTTAATTCCCCCCAAAAAATCTATATGCTATAAGAAGGTGTCACCAACAAGGTTTGCAAGTTTTTAAGTGAGGAAAAAATAGTAAGTTATTTGACCAAGTAGTTCAATAACAGAAGAAATTAGAACTTAAATAACCGTGCCCCACACACCATTAAGAATTGAATAGCCTCTAGCGTTAGCACTAGAGGCTGCGCTGCTAGCTTTTCAAGCAAAAGGAAGGCTTCCTTCACAGTAAATACTGAAGTTACATCTGTGTTTCGTAGTATCTACCTTCACATCCACCCAGTTTTCCTACTCCAGACCACATGTGACTGGGACTGTCATCTGCAAATACGTTCCCAAGCACGTGCCACTCTGTTCTCTGCTGGAAAGTTTAAAAGTAGGATCCCATATTGCGTTAAACTTTCAGAACACTAAAAAAGCCCCAGGTCTCCCACATTAAGAAAAATTTAAGAAACACCAAATTTATTTACAATTTCTACACAACAATTTTGACTCATAATAGCAAAGATGAGGAGTACAGCAAATACATTTGCTTCAGATATATTAGAAGTAATCAAGACCTGAAATACACTCTCTATACTTGACTGAAGAAGTCAACAAACTTTGAATTTCACTTACTAAGAAGTACCAGGTATAAACACACCTTAAAACCTAATACATTGTGTAAGCTCTCACCCCAGCCTACAGCTCAACTACTTTCCCCAGATAAAAAATAATAATCCTGTACTATTTTATTAACCCTGAAACGCCTAGGAGTACTTCTGCAGCCTCTGTTCTTCTCTGGTTAACTGCCAGCTGAAAACTAGACTGAAAAAATACAGGTACCAAGCCCACCCCCCAGTTCTCCACCCCACTGCAGGCCCCCAACGCTTCAGCTTTCCAGTGCAGCGTCTCCCACGCCGGTGCGCAGGCAGAGGGAAGCCGCTGCCTGCAGACACACACCAGGTATCAGCCCGACACGCCACGGCCACCCCGAGCCGCGAGAGACCGAGGGGAGGAGGGGGCAGCGGGAGACGCGGGGGGAGGAAGGAGCGCTCTCACCCGCCAGCTCAGAGCGCAGACCGGGCTCCCACCGAGCCCTGCGCCGTGACAGATCTGTCCCTGTCCCGTCTCTGGCCGCCGGCAGACAGGGAGCCGGAAATCCCCTCCGCGCCGCTGCCCGGCTCCCGCCAGGGCACGGCCGCGGCCGGCCCCTTCCCCGCCGCCTAGGCCCGGCGGCCCGCCCGCCGCCACCCGCCCCGCGCTAGGCCCGGCGGCTGCCGCCCGCCCGCCCCTAGGCCCAACAGCCAGGAAGTGGCTCCGCCGCCGCTCCGAGCAGCCGCGGCCCGCGCCGCCCCGCTCCCCCAGGCCCGGCGGCGGGGCCGAGCCGCCAGCCGCGGCGCCCCGCTGCCCCGGCCCCCGCGCCCCGCAGGCGACCAGGCCGCGCCCCCCGCCCCAGCCCTGCCCACCTGGGTTGCCAGTCATTCCAGCCCCGCGGGTGGTAGTGCTGCCTGCTGCCGGTGCCGCTCAGCCGAGACCCCGGGGCTCTGCGGCTCATTACCTTGCCCGAGACGGCATGGCCGGCCGGGCAGCGGCGCGGGACAGGGGCGGAGGAGGAGGAGGAAACGGGGCGAGAGGCGCGGGCGGCGGCTCCTCACTCGCGCTCCGCAGGCGGCTGCTGTCTCACACCGGAGGGAGGGGACGCAGACGCCGCGGCTGCTCCGGCTGCTGCCCGGCCGCGCGGCATGCCGGGATCGCGGACATGGGCCGCCCGCCCCCTCCGCGGGGCACGCTGGGAGGGCGGGGGACGGGGCGAGGGGGCGGTGGCGCTCCGCCTCCGGCCGCCGCGGGACGGGTTTCCCCGCCTGCGGGCGGGGTCCCCGCAAGCTGCCCGCCCCGCGGGGCCGCGGGCGGCGGTCTCCCCTGCGAGGGGGCGTGGGGGAGCGGGCGGCCATCGTCGCCACCCCGCCCCAGGGCGTGAGAGGAGCGGGGGATCGCAGCCCCCCGGATCCTGAAGGAGCCTGTGGCCCCTGGGCTGTCAGGGTCGGCGGCAGCCGACAGGCTCCCAGCCCCTCAGCTGTGAGGGGAACCTGGGGCCCCCGGGCATGAGGGCAGCCAGGGGATCCCAGCCTGACCAGCGTGAAGGGGGCTGGGGTATCCCGGGCCCTGAGGGGATCCTGGCACCCCTGCGCTCTGAAGGGACCGAGGTCCCCGGGCCATGAGGGGAGGCGGGGGCTCTCTGTGAGAGAAGCCAGAGGATCCCAGACCCTGGGTCCTGAGGGGAGCCTGGGGCCCCTGGGCGCTGAGGGGACCAAGTCCCCAGGGAGCCAGAGGAGCCTGGAGCCCTTGAGCCCTGAGAGGAGCGGGGGGCTCCCAGACCCCGCGTAGAGCTGGAGGACCCCTGCTCCTGCTTCCATCTCTGCAGGGGTCTGTGCTGCCCCAAGCCTTGCTGGAGTGTCTGCGGGGAGCTGCATCCCTCAGAACATACCAGATCCTCATCCCCACGTTTCTCTCCATTAGGACATGTCACTCGTACATGACTGCCAGGAAGAAGTCTGATATTTGGCCGTGATCAGCAAAAAGCTGACTAATCCCACAGTAAACACTAACTAAACCCCTAAGGTTTCTCCTTCCTCACAGCTGCTAAAATGCATTTCAAAAGCAGACTAGTGAAATCGTGCCTTTCTAAGCCCGTATGACTTTTCCATGTGAAGCGGTTGCCACATTTGCTAGAAGGGCATTTGATGCCCATTGTGGGGAAAGCCTATCTGCAAACAGGAAGGCAGGCAAATCTGAGGGGAGAAAAACAGTCTTCTCAGTTTGGTAGATATTCTGCGTATGTTTCCCAAAAAAGATGTGAAGACTGTCTCAGGCATATTTTTATTTCTCCTTCAAGACCTGGAAACTTACATTAGCTGATTTGATAAAGCCAATTCCTGACTGCAGAATATTTCCTTAGTTATGAAAAATTATAATAGTTTGGTCAGATACTCAGCAAAGAGACCCAGGTAGCTCAAACTCTTTTAAATTACAATATCCTAGATTTGAGACCACTGAAAGACCTGAGGAGACTTTTAAAATTCCCCTGTGCCTAATACGCGGTGGTTCTGTTGGTGACTTAGCTAAGACAGATGGCATACTGCCGCCTCCCTTGGATTCTGCTGGGCAGCCATCATCCTGCTGATAACGGTCTTGTTGGCTTGCAGTCCATAAGCAGTGCATGCAAGACATGTAGAGATTTCAAAATCAGTTTCAGGACACAAAAAAAAATTCTATCACAAGGCTTCTCTGCAACATAATGCCATTTTTAATCAATATGACCCAGTGCCCATCAGACTGTGTTTCAACTGACATACGCTTGTGTATCTTAAGTGAATCAGTTTTGCAAAAACAATAAATTCCATGACCCATGAGAGATCTTTTTTCCCTTCTTTATAATTGAGATGGACATCCAGAATTACACAATACGTGGCAAATTTAGGTATTTATAAGTATAGCAACAATACCTGCTGCAAATTTGCTCCCCATTTCCGACAAGTCTAGCAGATCCTCTGCCCCTGGTGATGCAGCAGATGACGATTTTTCTTTTTATTTCATGACCGAGTAGTATAACAATGGTAACAACATGAATCACTTGAGGGGCAAGGTAATACTATGAATGTATTTTATTTTTAACTTCCTTTCAAATTAATTTAGCAAGGGGAGGCAAGAAAGCAAGCTGGCATACTATGACCAACAACTGCCGGCGTATAGCAAGAATTTAAGAACCACTGATTTAGTGTTTGGTACAGTAAATTTTTTATCAGAAATCCTGTATTCTAGTGGTGAATTTGCTGCAGTCTGTGTGGTCTAATGCAGATCCCTCTTCTGAGTGCAGTTGTCTCCATTTGTAAAACGGATCAGTGATATTTAGCTTTCTAAACTGCTGTTGTGCACAGCCTTAAAACTGTAAAATGTTATATAGTTGCCAAATGAAAAGACATACTTGATAGGTTTCTACAAGAATCATTATATTGTGAAATTTGAATGGTATTATAGATAATAGTTAAAATGCTCATCAAGATTTGTGAGATAGAGCAATAATTATTTGTATAGCACCTTCTAAATCTGGATCCTCTCAAAATAGAAATATATGGACTTAAAAGACCTGTCTTAAATCTCAGAATGAGTCGATGACACTCGCAGAGATATGTCTCTGGTCTCACTCCTGGGTGTATGCTTAATCCACTCCATCAAACTGTCCACATCCATCCTAATGCAGAACTGTGGAGTGACAGATACTGCTAACCACACCTTTCCTACTTTATAATTCATGGTAATGATGTATCTATTTAATATATAAAAGAAAGCTGTATTAATCTGAGTGTTATTTTTAGCTGGAATAAAGTGCAGATTGTATGTATTTAATGTGCTGAAATACGGTGGTAAGCACCATACTGTATCTTTTACCCCTTACTAGTTTCTTTCCTTACTAAGCAGCATGTCTGGAAATACCAGCATGTGCTGAGGATTACAAGTCACTTTTGGCCCTTGGCTCCCTCTGATCCATAACAAAGCTACAGATTGAGAGAAAAACAATCACCAACCACAAGAGGGAAAGAGCTGCTCTTTCCTCTTCTGGAAATAGGACAGAAGCCAAGGAGAAAAACAGTATTTAACTAGAGCGGAGAAGTACCAGACGCCAAGATCCTGTAGCCTGTATATTGCAGATGGATGCCTCTTAAAAATTATAAAGGATTCCTAGAATAGTTATTCCCTACACCTGCCAGTTCTACTGCTTTGATGGCAGAGTCCTGTTTTTATCAGTGACCTACCAGATTTTCAGTTGAATGGCCCCATACTCTATTTTCTGGACATAGCAGACTCAAAGCACATGTGATATATGGCCAATCTGTGCAGGCATAGAGAGCCCAGGGTGTCCAGAACATATTGTACTTGTGGCGCAGGCACAGCCCGTCAGCGCATGCACAGTAGGTCCCTCAGGACTCCTGCTGTTTTCTTCATTAAAAATGTCGGCAGGTATAATGATCTATGGAGACTGTACTGCCGAGCAAAGATACTGTCTATCATGAACAAACAGTGCGGTCTGTACTGGGGCCTACCTTGTTTCATCTCAAACTGGAATTTTTCCTTATCCTTTGGTACGTATTAATACAGAAATCCAATGTAAAAATAGTCCTAATAGGAAGGCATATTGAACCATTCTAGGGTTTTCTGTTGAAAATATTTTTAATGCAAAAAAAGTCAATCTTACATTTTAGAATTCCGTAACAAATGCACGGTGATTTGAATACTAACAAAAATCATCCATTACCTTCTTTTCTTTACATAAAATACTAAGGAAAATATTATTTTACTATTTCTGAGTATTTATAAAACCACTTTGCATTTAAGTGGGGTAGTACATGGAACCACCTCCTCCATTTCCTCAAGGTCTTTTAGAGGATAACTTTTACTGAACTGTATTCTTCTACATCAGTGCAACAAATACAATATAGTCACTTTCTTAGAACTTGCATTTTTGCTCTACTGAATTTCTTCAAGGCTATTACATCTTTAAGGCATTTTACATCTCCTAGGTAAGGTAGCATTATGTACAGTATATGAGTAAATATTTGAGTTCCTGTCACAGATGTTCATTATAGATTTATTACATCATGGACTATACAAGTCCTTGGTTGTGTGTATAAGCTGTTTCTTCATTTTCTGTTCATCAACAGTATGCTTTTCTGTTTATTAACTATATGCTTCCTTAAATGTCCTAGACATCATTTACATATTACCAGCAACAGTCATAGATAATACATAAACTGAGCACTTCCATTTAAGTGACTGGTTCCTAAACAAGTAGTCGTTGGAGTTACTTTGACCTGAAAAATACATAGCCTAAAACAGTTGTAGGTCTTGAAATATTTAGGTCTTGAAATGTCCAAGGAAAAATGGTAGAAAAGTAAAATTTTTGCCAATAAAATCAGCCATACTACATCTGTTCAATTTCAACCAGGGTTAAAACGGCGAGATAGCCCAACGCAGTAGTTTCCATGTTGGTCTTCAGGAGAGCGGAAACTGCAGCAATCCATTTGTGAGTTTTGGAAGTCACACAGAACGCCTTACAGGAAAGTCATAGTCTGCATGCGGTGTGTTACATAGTTAAATTGACAGCATCATAGCAACTCAGTCAAAAAAATTTCTCAACATCTCTGAAAATCAAACTCTTTGTGGAACAGTTGCATGTCTGATTGGTAGGCAACGCTGGACAAGAATCAAATGTGCTTTTACTCATACAGAATAAAATGTGTGCCACAAGCAGCAGTTCCCTCTCTTCTGTTCTATGAGATGGTGCCGTACGCAAGGTCCCGCCCCAGATGTTCTGTTACCTGCAAGCCAAACAGCGTGCCTGCAGATTAGTTCATGTTGCTGCAAGAGTTGGCTGTTTTGACTGGCAGCTCCTAGGAGATTTGTGCTGCTTGCATTACTTCTGGAGAGCCTGGGCAGAAGCTTAATGAGAAACACTGCATCCTGCAAGAGTGAAAAGCTGAATCAGGACTTAAGAGTAATTGCATATTATGAAATGCTGCACAATGCTGGAACGGAGCTGGCGTTCACTGTACTGCACTGCAGAAAAAGACAAAGTTGGAGCAAGAAGCAGTTCTCTTGCCATGGATGCCAATAGTACAAGACTATAATACTGTGAAATCCTTTTGAAAAATTAATAGTGTACATGATGCTTCACCTTTCTGGTGAATCTGAGAATTTCCGTCTGTTAAAATAACTGCTCTCTCACATAAATTTTCATGCTCTACAGACCCAAGTTTATGTCATGTTTGTTGAACAGGTAATTTGAAAGAGGCCGCCAAGAAAGTATCAAGGCCTTAAGGTATAATAAGCCCAGGGAAATTTGTTTGGATGGTGTAATGAATCCAACTTGTTAATTTAGCTCAGTTTGGTGATTATTGCTGATAGTGGAGTGCTATGAAAATTAAAAGAAAAATTGATCTAAGAGGTGCAGTACAATTAGAAGTGAAACATACAGTAAACTCCCCCAAGGTATTTATCCTTTAATCTTCTCTAATTTTAACTGGGTTTTCTAGGCTTATTTTCCTACCTGTTTTTTAATGTGTTCCATATATCAACATTACCAAGTCCTTATCTCTCCGTCTTTCCTTGAAGCCTCTGGAAAAGACTTTGATGGTATCACTGGAGATGTCACTTGGGACATACTTTGATTGACAGCTCGATAACCAGCTTTTATGAGAAAAACAGTATCAGAGCACGAAAGAGAGGAGCCATGGGGCCAGACTCAGAGAGAAATGTAAGCAGCAGGTCCTCATCCACTAGAGTTCACCGCTCTGACCCGGGTGGTCTCCCATGGGACTGATTTGTATGTGAAATACAACCAGATTATCTGTCAATTCTGCACACATTTCTCGAGTCCCACTCAGTTTTTCTCACAGGCCATCTGACGTGCATTTTGGTGGAAACTCACAAGTTGAGGTGTTTGAGCACAGAACTCGCAATGGAACCAGAAGTTATTACTAGAGGACCCATGGCCCACCTGCTGGCCAAGGGACCACATAACCTCTGCTTCCATAAGAAAAGTCTTTCATGCCCCTGGATGTTTGTGTGATAACACGCTACCAAGGTGGAAGAACACTTATCAGCAGGAAACAAATGGAGTTGGACTCCTTCACTTGTGGCATGTGGATGAAGCTGGGGTAAACCCAGGGTCAGCAGCAGCAGAAGTTGCTCCACTCCACTCAGCTGTGGCTCTTCTGCTTGGCGCTGCAGAGGACGGGCATCCCTGTGGCCACAGTCACCTGGCACTATCTAGAGCAAACCCAGAAGGGTTCAAAGTCTCCCCAGGGGGAATCAAGGCCCCAGGCACTACTTGGTTGAAATCTCACCTGCATAGTTGTTATTGCATGTTATTTTTGTGAGAAAGGCTGAGTCCATGTCTAAATAATGACACAATTCAAGCTGAATGAAATGAGAATAAATTGCCTTCTACTGCCAGATACATCCAGTGCAAAGAGTTAGTATTAATTTGAGCCTGTGAAAAGTTTGGTCTGGGAGAGCTGTCTAGCATTATGTAAAAGAGAATCTGATTTCTCAAATAACATACATGCATTGTAACCACCAAATCATCTTCCTGTAGTGCCCTATCTAAATCACTACAATTTCCAGCTTCTCTAACAACAGCCTTACAAACCACAGCTTCCTTCAATATGCAGCTTTGACTCATCTCCAGGCCAGGATGAAAAAATAGTATGTGTTCTTGTGCATAGAAAGCACAGTCAACCTGAATTCTGACTTTTTCCCAATTTGCAAGTTTTGCTTTTGCAGCCTTCATAAAGTTCTTTTAATTCAGTTTTTGTGTGTTTACAGAGAAAAGTCGAAGGATTTAATCAGAAATAAACAGATGAAAGGCAGCAGATCTTATCATGCAGTATTGACATGTTCTTTTAACATTTTTTTTGGTGATTTACACATAATTGATACTCCTTAGTCCCCAATGCTTGTGATTTCTCCTGTAAAAAACATGTTATTCTATAAAACTCTGTATACTGTAAAGTTTTCTAGGCAGAAATGACATCTTTCCTTATGTTTAGCACAGTAAGACCTTGATCTAGTTGGGATCTTGGAGCACAACATAACATTGTCTAATAATTCTGCTACAGAAAAGTCCAAGATCCTGAAGTCAGTGGGAGCTTCATCATTTGAAGCAGAATGAGCCCTTAAACAGAGCACATCTCTCTCCTTGTCTTTCTCTCTTTCATTGTTTTTCTAGACCATAGTTTACGCTACGCTTTTGCCTGGTTCCTTGTAGCACAGCCGTCCTCCTTGGACGCATGCAGCCAATGCATACAGCAGCATTTCAGCTCTTTAACCCAAAGGCCTTTTAACAAACATGATCAGCCTTTCATTCAGCTAGAAAGTAATCGATAAGTGACATAAATTTATTGTCATCTTTCACGTAAGTTCCTTCAAATTCTTATTTGAAATATTAATTAGATTGTTTTCAGCCTATGGTTTGGAATGGCTTCATTCTCTCAGTTCCTTGAACTCGCTGTTCCTCAGTCTTCGGCAATCATTGAGAATGAATAAAATTAACCTTGAAATAATCAGTAATGCACAAGGATAGTGCTTCATCATGGTACTTTTTCTTGTTATTTCTGTTCACTGAATATAAAAACAGGCAATGTTTTGCTCTCTCAGCTCGTTCATTCAGATGTTTTTGTAAAACACTGACACTAGAAGCTGCCCTGCATTTATTCCATGTCTGATGTGCCCATTAGTTAAACACCTACTCTCCAGATAAATGGAATTCAGCTCTAAGTGTGCAGACCCAGTTCACCAACCCCATAATGACATGTTTGCAAATCCATAGATCCTGGCTGTACGCTTTCACCAACACACAGCTGAAGAACAAGCTAAGTGTTTAAACGCTGAGAAGAAAACCCATGATGAGACAAAAAAGTGACACTGAGAGGTGTAGCGGTATGACGCAGAGCTGCACAAGTAATTGCTGTTTGGGCTTAGGTACCCTTCTGAAATGCATTTGCATGTATGCTGTACATATACATATCTACAGATACATTTCTATAGACACTAGCTGGATCAACATAATCAATTTCCTTGAAATCTGGAATCCAAGCTGAAAAAAAGAACATCCAAGTTTGAATGAACTATATCCTTTAAATTTTGAACTTCATAAGATTAAAAATGACACTGAAGCAAATTACAAAGCAACCCATCACTTCTAAGACATACTGAAATCAATTGTTCAAGGTAGATCTTTAATGCATTTCCCTCCTCTTGTCATTTTCCGCTGCCTGCAATTGTGTTGGTTGCAGCGTGCTGGCTCCCTAATACTGAGGGTACTTTCAGGGTATGCCTTCTCTACCCACACAGCTCTGTGCTGTGCTGAACCATGCTGTTACAGTCCAGACTACATAAACACAACCCAATACACATCAGGGAGGTGCACATCAGCATCTTAAAGCAGCTTCACATGTAACTAACTGATTTTTTAAATCAGTGAATAGAGAGTGATTTGCATAAGTGACAGGGTATATGTGATTCCTTTTAGTTCCCCAAACCCTACTTCATTACAATTCACATGCCTTAGTAAAATATGTAAATTTTATGTACATTTCTGCATAATGCCTGAATTGATTAATTACTTCATTTTATTTACTTATTTAATTTTTTTTAGCTGGGTTCAGCTGTTCCTAGTACCTGCTGAATATTTATGGCTCTGTGTTGCACTAAGGTGGTGATTTGGAGACTACCTGGCTGCTTACAGATTTCTGGGTACCAGTGGGCTCTGATTTACCCAGGGAGGGTAATGGAGTTACTGTCCCCATCTCAGAGCCCTCCTATGGCCTCCTAGCTCCAGTAGCTGAATGACAGTATATCTGTTCCGAGTTACTGCAGGGCATAAACTGACATATTAATGCAAACTGGAATTGAGGATTATGCTAATATGTCAGGCTGTGCACTGGAGTGGGGAAATAGGGCAGGGAGCTGGGAACTGCAGCCTCAGCTGCCATCTCAGCATGAACTGCAGAGCTCATGAGAGGGGCTATAATTCCCACCTTGAATGTGGAACATTATTATTTTATAGGCTGCCCTATTTATTTCTAATTTTTGCCCGCTCACTTGCATCCATTTTGAAAGAGCTCTTCCCATGGTACTGAGTCCCTGTTGGACCAGGTTGCAAGGAATATTCTCCCTCCTGTCTCAGAAAGAAGATACTCTGGCGTGCTCAAACCCACTGCTTGCTAGCCCTTCAGCCCAGCAGTGACCGCTTTCCTGTGTGCCAGCTGTTGTAAACCCCAAATGATAACTTCTCTTATGTCCTGGTTTTCTTAGTAAAGCCTACACTTCTGTATTGGCCAAAGTGGTTTCAGTGCACAGTGCCAGCACACAGTTAGGTTCCTCCAGCCTGCTAGTGCCACTTCTATCGCTGGGATGCTGCTGTTTCTAGTGCAACTGCCCCACCACTCTCTGGGAGTCAAAGTGGCACTGCTTGACTGACGCAAACTCAGGTACTGCCCTGAGGGGGATGCAGCCTTCATCTACAGTGTCAGGATGCTGACAGTCTTGGGAGCTGGTCAAACCAAGCCACAGAACCTCCCTCTCACGACATACTTCTGTGCCGCTAGCACCGCTGCATGGTTCCCTCTCTCCTGCCCTGCAATGGTACCCAACAGAGTGGCTCTGTTTCCCTCCCTTTTGCACCATTATAGTTAGGTGTTTTCCTTGGTTTCATTTGTTTTGCTTCATGTAGTATCCATGAAAGATCACCATGCCTGTGTTCTCTGCCCCAATCCTCAAGTTTGTGAGCAGCTTCTGCTCTTATCCCAGCAAGTTCAGTCCCTCTTGCTATTTGGAGACTCGTCTCTTAATAGTCTTTCCTGTAATTACGTCTCCTCAAAATCAAGTATTAGGAAATCCTTAAGGTCTCCAGAGCTACAGTTCAGCTACAGCATGCAGACACTTACTCCTTGATCTGAAATGGTCTCTTTACTGGAGATAGCAATGGCATGAGAACTCAGCAGAACGCAAGCTGAAGACCTGGAGAGTAAGAGGGTTTTGGACTTGGAGAGACATGCCGAGTAGCCAGGGAAGCCTTTGGCTACCTTCCACGTGCAAGGTTTGCCTCAGCTTCAAAACTGTCCCCATTGAAGACACCTTTTTATAGCCCTGCCCTTAGAGCTGTGCTGTGTCGGTTCAGAAGGTCTCAGCACAGAGAGTCCCTGGTGTAGCCAGGCGGGACAGTGCAGGTGAGAGGCCAAAAATTAAACAGCACTCCTTGTTCTGAGCAGTGAGTTATGAAATACGCATTCCTCGTGGGGCACTGGGAGTTGCTAAATGAGTTTCTGATAGTCTCCATAGCAATGGAAAAGCATACTAAGAAGAGAAACCACAAAGAAGATATATGCCAGAGATATGTCTCCTTGACAACAACCGAGGCATGGGACTGAGAACGCTGCCTGGAGAAGCTAAAGCTGGCTCCTCATGTCCTCCTCTTCTGAAGTGACTCAGGACCTCAGAAGGGGCTACACTAAATAAAAGCAACAGGCACCAAGATGAGAATAAATGGAACCACTAACACCAGGAATGAAACTACCACTGATTTACATGAATTGGAAATCTATGACTGGGTAGATCAGTTCCTTTGCCTACCTATATGAATTATGTATGAGTTTTATATATTCATATGCTGCAAAGTCAAGTATTCAAAAATTATCAGGCTCACTACAGGCCATGCAGCTGTCTCCAGTCCTCCTGTTTCTTTGCCTTATGAGATACTCCTTAATAACATCATCAAGGGAGATTTTTCTATAGGACCCCCGCCTTGTTCAGCACACTAGGCAGATGATGCTTACTGAATTGGTGAGTCAATATTTTGTCTTTCCCTTGTTGTTCGATAGCTTGCCTCAGGCCTTCTTTATTTCATGCTGAACAAACATATTCACAAAGACAGAATAAATTCCCTTATGACAATTTCTGCAGCAGTTATTATAGCAGCAAGGTTAAATGCTACTGAACTGGAATGACGCTAAAAGTACTAGCAAAAAAGTAAACTGCAACTACAAAGGCAAAAAAGCAGCAAGAAGCAAGCCAAAACTGTTCTACAGCTGTGCCGCTCACCAGCTCATCTGCAGCGCTCCAGTAGCCAACTAATCCAGCTGTTACTTTTGCTCTCACTTCCCTTTCTGTTTACCCAGATTTCAGTAAGGTTTTCCAGCCTGGGAGTACCCAAAGACCCCCCTCACATCCCCCTCGCTGAGCCCTCAGCCCCTCCAGGGAGAGATCGAGTTAGCTGTGTGTTCAGTAAAGGAACTACAATACTTGAGGGGGTCTAAAAATATGATTAATAAGTAATATCAAAACAAACAGGGCATCATTCAACTTAGTGCCGGGTTCTCCCAGTGAACTTTGGCATTGAGAGCAGATACTGCTGTACAGACTTGGGATTATAATTTAAAAACAAAGCGTAGGGCCCTGGTTTATTTTTCAGTCAGGTGCTGAGTATTAAGCAAAGTCCATAGCATGGTTTATCATGTCAATGGTGAAGATAAAGCATGGTATTTTCAGGCACGTAGAGTATCGCAAAGCAGGAAGTTCTGTCACTTTTGTATTAAATAAAAATCATAGCTGAGTTGGTTGAGATTTTATTGAAATTAAATCCTATTGTTTCCCCCATTTTACTTGTAATTAAAGGAAGTAATTGCTCTTTGATTGTTTAGGCAATTTAAAATTAATTCCATTGTTATACCCTACTTCAGTTATTAGCTGAAGGATGCTAAGCTCCCAGGACAGTTGAATAGCTCCTGCCGTGTTCCTCCTCCCTCCCTCACAGCTGACTCTTCCCCAGCTTGAAGCTTTCAGCATTTCTTAGAAACCAGGAGGAATCTATGAATGTTCCTGCAGCAGTGTCAGCAAAAAGGGCTTTTACCGTTTGCTACCAGCAGTCAGCTTAAAAAAAAACAAGGAAAAAGAAGAAAAAGGGAAACCATGGCCAGAACCTGGGGCCCAGCAGGCTCTAGTCTGGAAGGGAGGGGTGACAGGAGGCTTGCTGAGGAGCCCTACCTCCCCTCAGGTCAGCTGCTGCTGAATCCCGGCAGGTCATTCTGGACCACAGTTTGCCCCTGTAAGAGGGAAAGGGCCACTGAGGCACGGGGAGGAATTCACTGAGAGCTGGGGCTCATCCTACAGATGTGATCGCTGGTACAGTGTAAAGTACAATCACATTGACTTTAGACTCATCCAACACGTCCTCTGCTAGTAGTCAACATTATTATTCCCTTTTATCTTTCAAGCATATTTTTCATTTTCTGCACAAAAAAGTGGATTTGTTTTGTAGTTAGCCCAAAGCTGCACGTACAGCCCCTGCTCCCTGAGGAAGTTTTTCTTCCAGAGACCATGATGTCATCAGTGACTTGGACCTGGCTATTCTGGACACTGTGTGCAGACACTTATGTGCCAAATGAAAAATAACAATGGCAAAATATTTCACAGGCTGCCAACAAGACAGACTGTATCGCGCGAGGTGCCTGCCTGTGAAGCCAATTAAATACACAGCGCTTGAAAAGAGCTTCAAAAAATGCGTTCAGCATGAGAGCACAAACCCGGCAAATGGGCAAGTCCCAGAAAAGACAACACATCTAAAAAATAAGGGAGATTTCCTTAATGCCTTTTATCCACGTGTGCAAAGCTGGCAGTCTTCGTAAGCCCTGGGATAGATCTTGTTCACGTTGTGTGAGTAATACTATTTGTCTTGTGGCAAGAAATGACTCTGTGTCTGCTTCGGTTGAACCTCACAGCTCTCTGTCCCGGGGTTTCTCTCACTGTTGCTGCAACAGAGCCACCTCTGGATCGGGGAGCAATAGCCTGAAATACAGCTCAGCGGTCCCCCGTGGCAAAAGCACAGAGGACACCTTTCCCATTCCACGCTATGGGGGTTGCTCAGGCCTTTTGGAGGCCAAATATCCTCCTTGAAGTTAGGGGAATCTATACATAAAGATCAATATGGCCCAGCCTGATACAGCGACAGGGATTGTATGTCAGCTTGACTTCAGCTGAGCTACAGGCAAGCGGGACCAAGAGGCTCTAGGTTAGGAACACTAACGTGAGCCCACAAAAACTGCCTTTTCTCCTCCCTTTCTTTTTCAGAGTGGGTTGTTTTTTTTTTTTTAATTGAAACAGAAGATGTGAAAGGGGAGCACTAAACAAATCAACAATGAACTCAGCATAAAAGAAAGTTTTCATATTATCCCAGCCTCCAGCTTTGTAAGGGATCGATATTCATTCTGTACCAGATGTGGCAAGTATAGCAGTAGCATTAAATGCTACTCAGGATATTATTAAACTATCAAATAAGAGAGGAAATTGGAATACAATTGCTATGAACGCTGTTAGGCTACAGACAGATCTCAGCCACACATGGAAAGATTTTTCACTTACGATTAAGGACTGTGGTAAGAAAGAGAGAGCAGGCAAATCTTTTCACTTAGCAGGGTGAAGGAATTGCACAGGATTTTTGGCCAAAGGAACACCCCACCCCTGGAAGTCAGGGTCTCCCCTATAGGGGCCCCTAGCAGGGAATTTGTCCCCATGCCTCTAACACGAGTACCTCGCTCTTCTGTATGACATCTCCACCAATTCCTTCAATATATATCAGATTTATTTTTTACTCTAAGCTGAAACAAAAACATAGTGCTGCAGCAAAACAGCTACAGTGCTGTACTTGAGCTCCCTAATCCAGTCTTGGCTGCATTCATTTGAAACAGCAGCTGGATCCAAATTTTGCAAATTGTTCAGGTCTTTATAAAAAGCCAAGCTGTAAGCCCGGGAGCAGACATCTCTTGTCCAAAATGTGCAGTTTTGAGTTTGAGGATGCGCCCTGTCACAGAAAGAGTGCAAACTTGGATAGCTTCTGGCGAGACGTTGAGAAATGCGAAATGAAAAACTGAGTTGGAAAGCAAATGAACAGAAGCGAGTCAATACACTGCCTGTCAAATACAGAAGCGGTTTTCAAACTGATGATAGCTGAAACTAAAAAAAATACATATTTTTTACAGATACAATCAACAGAGTCCCTGCCTGGCACAAATTCATTGCAGCAGTGGAATGACCCCGGGACTGAACCAGGGTCGGGGGGGGGAAGGTGGTGGGCGGTGATGTTCGGGTAATAACTTTTGACAAATGATGAGAAGTTCGCCTTGTCCCCCAAGAAAGCCAGACCAGCAGCGACGTATGCCCCAAGGACTGCTCCTCATGCTGCCGGCTCTCAGCGCTGGCCAGCCTGGGGACCATACTCCTATTGAACTCCACCGATTCAGCATCCTTGCCATGTATTTGTCACCTTCCCTTACCTGATTCTAGCTCTTGCTGTAGGATATGGTCCTCTGTTCCCAGCTCACCACCTGCAGCTGGGACTCAGGGTCTGATGGATACAGGTGGAACTGGTGTTATAATGATGCCAGATGCCCCTGTCTCTGTTGGGGGTGGGCTCACAGGGCAAAACTCTGGTTGTGCTGAGAAAATTCAGGATTAATTCAGCAGAAAGGGTTGTAACGAACAAGTTTAGAAAAGATCGAAAGATAATGGCTGTGCTATATTATTTTATCTGTCTCTTCGAGAAACCTTTCCTGACTCACTAGGTTTCTGTGGCTTTAAAAGCCAAGTCCTCCTTTTTCACCTCAGTACCTTTTGTGGGGTAGCAGGGGTGAGAACTTCTGAAAGGTCCCTCTGATGGGAGGGGGATAAGGTAATCAAATACTGTCGGAGCTCACCTGCCTGCCTTCTGCGGGGCAGACTGTAAAATCACACCCCCTTACACAACCTTCTTTTGTAAAGCACAATACCAATATCCTGCAATAGGTGCACGTGATGCGGGAAGCGCAGGAAAGGACTGTGAAGGCTTTAGCACCAGGTACCTCCTAGGTGACACAGTCAGGGCACCCACGTCCCTGTGTCCACCCTGGCCAGGGCCACTGCAGCGCTGGTTTGTGATGGCACGTGAAATGGCGCGGCCGGTCTCAGAGAAGAAAAGGAAAACAAACCCAGTGACTAAACCTTTAACTTCTTTTAGTTCTGAAATGGAGTCGAGGCAAAGTTAAACCATACATCTGCTGTCACGGTCTCACGTCTCGGCCGTCACCCCAGCGCACAGCGCGTTTGCCCCAGCTCCTCCATCCAGACTGTTTCCAGCTCGTGAGTGTAAGACCTGAATCCACGGTTTTCCCCAATCCATGGGGAAACCAGCAGGCTGGAAGGGCACTGAAACACCCCACTCTGCCCACGCAGGGACAGGGCATCCCACTGCCCAGCAGGCACACCGAGCCAAGGCGGTGTGAAATACAAATACTGGTGCTGGCAGGGCTTGCACAGGAGTGGAAAAGTCCCACACCCTCCCCTCTTTACCCCTGCCCCACAGCCTTTGCGGACAGAGGGGGAGCAAGGGAACTTTCAAGGGACGAGTTTCTCTATATCATGACCTGGACAGCAGATCCTAACTTCTGTCTTCTGAGAAGGGCTCATCACTTCCACCGCTCCTCACCTTTCTCCTTTTCTTGTCTCCCTGTCTTCCCTCATCAGCTTTTCCTTACTCTCTTAACCTCCATCTCCTCCTTCACAAAGCCTCAACCACACAAACCAAGACTTTTCCATCTTCTTTTTATTTAGACCTTTTCCACTTTGTGTTTTTCTCAGCTCCCGTTCTTTCTTCTCACACCTCTCCTTTTCCTCTCTCACCCAGACATTGTGTCCTGGCTTTGTTCCCAGGTGTGGTCCATGACCCTACAGGTTACAGACATTAGGCAAAAGCATTTCTAGAAACACCTCCAGACATTGAAAGCAGCAAGTGGCTGACAGCCTGGGGAAGGCTTGCCACGGGCCAGCAGGGTCACCTGCTATTTGCCACCCACAGATACTATTACAGACCAAGGCGGTGATCCCAGACCTGGATTTAGGTTTCTTTTGATGTCAGAAGGTCCGGATGAGACTGTCACCCCCATCCTGCCATGTGGGGCAGATCCCGGTACCTCTGCAGGGTGCTGGGGTCCCCAGGATCCCTCCTCCCGCCCGCAGCGGCGCAGTCGGCCACGGCTCCCGCAGAAGCCAGGTGAAGGGGCTCCGTTCTACCATGCCCGTGCAATTCTTACTATCATCAGCAGATGGCCAAATATTACCACACATTCATAACATTTACCTCAAAAAGGCCACATGATTGGGTAGAAAACGCCTGTCCTCGCCAGAAGCATTTATTTATAAAATGGCATATGTACATTTGGCATTTACCTTTCTATATGCAATATTGCCAAATGTGTGACAAATGTTAACACTCATTTCCTTTCCCACTCTTGACATGCTTGCCGAAGTAAAGAGCGTTAAGCAAACAAGTAGTGGGATAAAGCTCTGACCCAAAACACCTAAATATTATTTCATATTTCAAATTTATTTTACAATAAAGAAAAAACCCCAAGGCCCAGACCTGGCTGCAGTGAAGCCAATGTTCTCGGCAGCTGGCAGCAGGTGGCAGAGCAAAGGCGCTGTCGCACAGAGCGAGAGGCAACTGGAATTTGAATGCAGAAAGTGTTTCATTAAAAACATAAAAAGGCCCAGCAAGGGGTTGTTTTTGCAAATGCACGGTTTTATAGTTTTAGCTGTTTTGAAGAAAAGCACACAAATCTGCTCTCACACTGCCTCACAAGGGTGGAGGGGCTTTAACTTTACGCTGTAACGTTGCATAATGCCTGAAAATAATCAATATGGGCACAACCACTAACATGACTAATAGGAGCAAAAAGCCAAGGAATAACCTTTCCAGCATCACCTCGGGGCATGCCTGTGCAGACAGTTGGGCGCACACTGGGTTGATTCAGCCAGGACACGTGCCAGACAGTGAAAATGAGCTGGCTGTAGGTGCAGAGGAACAGGAGCACCGACACAGCAGTACTCAACTCTCCATCGCCTTTTCGGGACCATGGCAGAAAAACACACCTGCATTTTGCTGCTTTGGCCGGGACTCCCAGGCCATTGCTACTGTTGTCTGGCAGATCCACTGCTCCAGGGGCTGGTCAGGAAAAACAACTTAGTAACTGGCTCTGCATCCTTTACTGTACATCAGTTAAAGAAGACAACAGGGGAGGAAACAGCTCCATCACTCAACCATGCTTTAGGAGAACAATTTTCCCCAAATGCCGAGTTTCCAGTAGCTTGGGAATTGGCATTTAATCTCCAAGTAATTAAAGATTACTCTAGGGCACCAATGGTAAGCAGACTGAAATGCCTCCTCTGTTGTGCAGTACTATATTTTACTTTTCCTCAAACTGTTTGAGCTCTGTCCCAGCTTGCCAGCTAGCTGCGTAGTAACACAGGCCACTGGAAAGGCTGTTGGTGTCACCATCACCTGCAGGAAACCCACGACTACCCCATTCCCATACCCTACTTAATTCTTGGCTGACATTTATCAAGAGTGGTGGCCTGTAACTCTCAGTTACATGAAGGGTGTAGGATGGCTTTCTAAAAATTCATGATCTGTGAACCAAGCTAGCAAAGAATTCATACTTGATTTCTGCCTTTTATGCTAAATCAGTAAGACTACAGGTATGCACGCAGGGCTTTCATGCTGGGAGCCAGTGTTTCCATCTCTTATCCCTGCCCACAGCCTAGGAGGGGTGTGGAGATGCTCCGGATGAGATCCTGGGCATAAAGCATACAGCAGCATAACCTACCCTGGATTGAACAGCGGGTGATATTCAGAGATCACTTCCCTTGGGTAGGAATCTGATCCCTGGCCCTGGTTTGGATGCTGCAGGACTCCTCCTGGCAGCTTCTGACAGGCAGCAGAAACCTTCTCCTGCCAGCAGCGTTCAGGCCCTGGTGCCTGACAGAGACCTTCTGTCTCACAAACAGCATCGTTCCTGAAATAGCATCGGTCCTTGCAATGACACGTCCCTCCCTGATAAGTGGGCAGTGGGTTATCAAGGAGATCCCAGACCTCCGTTCCCTCCCTCAGCTGCCCAGATCAAGCACCTTCCCACCCCAACAGCCCTTCCCACACCCCCCCACGGCCCTCCCCTTCCCAGTACCTCCTTTGCCTGTGCTCAGAGACCTGTGCCTTTGCATCACCGCTCTCCAGCTTGGATGCACTCCCAGACATATCTAGTCATACATGATGAGGAGGTGCGAGTGCAGGAACAGGAGCTACAGCATTTCCCTGAAATCTTGGGCAGACAGGACTAGGATGTGCCCCAGAAGGCACACACAGCCTCAGCCTGATTTTTCAGGTTTATCAGATTATGCCCAATTTTCCACTTTGTGCAATCTCTAGTGGTATTTCTCCATGTCCGTGTGCAAGCTTTTGATCACTCTTGATGACTATATTTGCACTATCCTGGAATTTGGAAAGGATTAAGGGTGCTAATGAGGGGTTGCTGTCCCCAGCTGGGACTCTGCTAAGGAAGTTCTTGTTTTATAACAGCTCAAAACAGAGAGCGCTGAGGGCCAGACCACGGTTGAGGATAGCATTAAGGTGGTGGATGTCCCTTTCTGCCCATCCACAAAAGCCCCTGTCTTTGCCACCTAATCTCCAAGACCTGTCTGTCCCTTTACGGAGGCTCCTTAGGGCAGGCACTTGGCTGAGCCATGCTGGCTGTCCCTCTGCACGGTGGCCATCCTGAAGAGACACTGTCCAACACCACCACTGAGCAAGACCATCACTGAACAGAAGCTGAAGAACAACTTCCCTGTCTAAATAACCTCTTGCAGTAACTCCTAGGAGGAGCTGCAATACTATGACTGTTGGAAGGCTGCAGTGGTCTCCATGTGCAGACATCACTTTGCCAGCGGCTGGGACGTGCTTACAGTTGTGCATCAGCTTGGGCTCCTGCCATTTTGGAAACCAGTCCCTAAAAGTCCTTTTTGTGTATTGTATTTGCACCTACAGTAACTCATTCCAGGTTTTTCCAGCTTTAAAAGGAGGCTGTCAGGGCATGGAGACTTAAAAGAATTTTTTCTTCGGCTTAATGTATTTACAGAGTTATCTGTGGCTCAGCAATCTGATTTAATCAATTTAAGCAGATATAATTTAAGTATCAAACTTTTCAATTTGAGAAAATAACTCCCTTTGTCTTCTGAGAGCTCTATTATGACTGAGGGTATCACTGACTTTACGACAAACATAATTCCACTCTCAGACACCAGCAATCCTGGTAGGCAGTTTTAGAAACATGCAATTCTATATATGTCAGAGAAAACAGATCATCTGAAAGTAAAATGGCTCACCAAAGAATAAACAAAGCATCCTGCCAATCTTTTGTGCATCGCTTTTTCTTGGCTGCGGGTTGTGGACTTCCACAGAGACATATTTTCAGCCCGAACCCCTTTTTTGATGCCTGTTCCCAAACAGAGCAGACCCAGAGGGAAGGGGCCTTGCTGTACCAGAGGGGTGAGCACGGGACGGGGGATGCAGGCAGCCCCCCGAGGCCAGTGGGGTTTGTCACCGCTGCACGCAAGGGAGGTCAGCCCCTGGGGCAGAAACCCCCCAGCCCCACACACCTGAGAGCTGCTAGGTTTTGGGGCAGTGACTGGGTGGAAACCGCAAGGTAATCTCCGCACGTGTGCATTAATAACCGCCTGCTCCCATCCTAATCACGCCAGCTGTGAGGCGGCTGCTAAGCAACTAAACCCTGGCGAGGAGGCACTTTTGAGATAATGCTAAAAATAGTCCCCGGCAAGCGAGACGGAACGAGCAGCCGTAGTGGGTGACGTCAAGTTTCTTACTGCTGCCCTCCCTGCCGTCGCTCACAGATGCCTTCGGTGACTGGGCAAGTTCCTGCGGGCCTCCCCGGAGACCAGCATCATGGTGGGGACCGGCACTGCTGATGGTCCCGACAGGCTGCTTCTGTGCATCCAGCCCCAGCCTGCGCCCGAAGCTGGGCACAGCCCCCCAGCAGCATCCCTGGCCGGCAGCCCTTTGGGAAGGCTGCAGGGCATCGGGATGGCCTTCCCCCACCCTGCCCATGCTGGAGCCTCGCCTGACATAGGAAGGAACATAAAGGAGCCCCTGAGCATATCTAGCATTAACAAGAGCAATCTGATTAAACTGACAAAATCACACACACAATTGGAAGTGACAAATAACATCTACAACTTCAATATAAAGGAGAGGTAGAGCACGCGCATCCCTCTGTCTTTCCAGTCTGTCACTCCGGGCAGTTGAAATCACTCTTGTAGCTAATCTTCACACAGGGACAGAGGAGAAAGTAAGCCAGAACACAAGAAAAGGCACACATATCCTTTATGCAGCAGTGTTTGAATTTCTGGGTCCAGAAGAGACAGAAGTGGCAGGAGGGAGCCTTGTGTTTCACCTGCTTGGCCCCCAGCACATCGTCCTCCTCTCAAGGGCAGAGCTGGCCCAGGCAGAGCCTCTTCCCGCGGGCTCAGTCCTGCCCAAATTGAGCCACTACACCTTTTTTTGGGGAGGCACAGTGCAAAAACCACACCAGGGAACTGATCCAGTGGAAGAAACCTCCCTTCAGTGCTGGTTTCTTTCATTTTGTAATTCTTGAATGATGGCTGAAGCCAGCTGCCACCTGCAACCACCTCTCAGGCATTTCTTTTGGCAGCAAGAAATTTCTTGAGCACCACCTTCCACCATGAGCAGCAACCCCTCTCCACCCCCATTAACCACATCAGGGAAATTATCGGGGTGAAAATAGACCCCCGAGCCCCCTTTTCCCAGGGTTATTTTGGCCCAGGTCTGCTCCTGCAGAGCCCTTGCTGGCCCTCCCAGTCCCCAGCAGGGCTGGGATCTGATGCGGGTGCCCGCCGCCTGCGAGAGCTGTGGGCAGGGAGGGGTGCCTTAGTCACGGGCATTGGGCAACAGCCGCCTCCACCTCCTTGCAACACCAGCCACAGGAACAGGAAAGTCTGGGCAGATGCCACCCCATATTCAAGGATGACTGTTGCTTTTAACAATGCATCTGAGGAATGCACTTTACTCCTCGAAATACCACTTTCTTTTAAAACAGTGGCCCAAGATCACAGGGAACTGGTAAGCAAAGCTGCTTAAGTAAAGAACAGCATTAAACCCCTCCCTGTTCAAACCAGTGGAGGCAGAGGAGCACACCAGCAATCAGCAGGGCCACATGCCACCCACATAAGGACACCTGCAAGGACCAGGACAAGCTTAACCCAGTGCCACCAGTAACCTAGGCAAGCACCTTTACCGTGGTTTACTCCTGCCTCACCTCTTTTCTGGTAGAGCAGCACAAAGTCCTTGGTACCAGCCTTGCAAACACCTGCACCAGATCTCACACCATGGAGGTACCTGTAACAGTGCTTCCCCTTCTCCCTGCCCTCCTCCCCTTAAGCTGCTGTTAACAACCCCAGGGGTGCAGCTTTCATGGCAGGTGATGTGTTTCCACCTGCAGCCCACACACATTATGTGAATCAGCTCCTTTGGTTACCCAGAATAAGCCCCAGGAGAAGGGAGCGAGGTCTGAAGAGTAGCAGGCGTCTCCCAGCCTCTCCTAGCCAGCACCGACCCGCTTGCTCTTCCCAGGGCTTTCCTTCCTGCACACAAAAACATACTCAAATGGAGAAAGAGCAGAGCTAGAAACCAAAGTTTCAAGTTCACTGCAGAGGAAATGGCCTCTCTGCAGCTGGGGAGAGAGCCATAAATTTCCCAGTGAGCATAAGCGGGGACGTGGGTGCACATATGTCTTCCAAATACCAATGTCATTTTCAGTGGGAGTAAAAGCTAATTGATCTTTAACATGCAGCACTTAATTTCAATGCCTTTTGTACATCAACACTACTAGTGAAACAAATGACACCAGATTTAGCAAAATCTGGTGTCAACAGTATCGTGTCACTCAACAGTGAGTACGTGTCAACGTATTGATGACTCACACGCCCAGTTGCAAAGGGAGACTGAATTACTCAGAAGGATTCTGCTTTAGCACTTTTTATTCAGCAATGATAGAAATATCCCGGCTGGAACTCCTGGTGTGTCCTGAATCTTTCTTGCTCTTGCCCTGAAGCTGAGGTCTCAGCACATTTGGAAAGGGATTTCCAAGTGAGAAACATTGTATGCGTCAGCTGCGCACGTGCAGCATTGAAAACCTCAAGGCAGCAGCCGCCACTAAACCTTTCTACAAACCCAAAAGGAGAAGGTTTAGCCAAAATAGGATGCCTGTAAACATTTTACAGCAGGCTTTTTGTCACTCTTCCCGGGCCATCCCTGATGCTGAAGCATGCTGGCAACGTGACAGTGTGACGAGCACTGGGAAAGCGGAGCTGCCAGGGGCCCACGGGTGCCCAGCCTGTGGTTGCAGACTGCCACAGCTCCACATATACTTGCTGCTCCTCTTTATGGCTTACTTTCACTGAATTATCATTAAAAAGCTGAGGGTTTGATACCTCACAGCTGTGAAGTATAAAGAAAGACCTTTAGAGATATCTTGCACCATAAATGTACTTGCCTGTGCTGGTCTATATCTAGGTGATAAATGAAGCCCAAGACACTTGAAAGAGCTACTTAATCTTTGAAAAGCAAACCAAAGCCAATAATCCTTTGTAGTTTTATTATACCATCCATCCAATTTCTTTTGCTCTGCTTCCAAAAGCATTTGTGGCAGATGGGCAGTCTCCGGTTTCCAGCCTGGTGGGGTTTGCTGCACAGCTCCATGGGCTGAGGCACCGGCACCACTGGGAAGGAGTGGGGTGAGGAACAACTTCAGCTGCCCTGGAGAAAAAGGAATGTGGAGGGACAACCTCAGATTCAGCAAGAGGTGACCGGACGCTCAAGGCACCTCCCTTCCTAACTGCGGTCACCTGCTGCTGCAAAGACTCTCCCAGGCACCACAGCCAGCAACAGAGATTAGTTTCTCCTGTCGGAGCACAAATGCTCTTTTCCAAGAGGTATTACAGCATCCCAAGCCATCTCTGAACTGTCTGAGCACCAGTAACTCTCAGCAAAATCTTCAGCAGTTCTGGATTTTCTGGTTTCTGTTCCAAACCACCTTTCCCTGCCATGGCCCTGACTCATCCCAAGCAGCCAAAGGGCTTCCTCTAGTCTACTCTCCTATCACTGTTTCAAGGAATACAGGAAGAGATTCGAGCTCTCCGCTTGTGGGACGTTTTTAAAAAAATGGGTCAAGGGAAGCAGTGAATTGGCCAAATCCAGCCTTTTGCCTGTGCCCTTTGGACCAGAACATTTTTACGCTTCAACCATGGGGGCATGTTCAGGTCCTCAGTGGGTAAAAGGGAAAGGAATACTTCTGGGACCAGTGCTCGGTGTGTTTGCTAATGAAAGGCGTTAGGAGACAACTAAATATGAATTTGCAGTTGAAAAGGGCAAGTCTGAGGATCTCAGCTGTTCAGGAGCTGCATCTCAAGTCAGTTGGGACCTCCGCATCCTCACCAAGTTATCCCCACCGCAGTGGCCTCACAGGTTTGCAAGCTTTCTTCCTCAAGGCCAATTCTGACAAAACCTCAGATCTAAACCAGAAAATTCAGGTTGACCTTAAACTTCTACTATATATGGCTCCACAGGCCATCTCTCATCTCCTGGGAAATCTCCTTGCAGAGCTTTGGTGAGTCTTGCAAGTCCCAGGCATCCATCCCAGCCTAGAGCAATCCACAGTTCTGTGCAGACCCAAACCCATCCAATGAAGAAGTCCTACCACCATCACACCTTTACAGTGAGGTGGGAGGATGCTACAAAACCAAGAGCCTGTTGCTGTGCTTTATTTCCCCCCTAGGCTCCACCATGAAGTCTCTTCAATAATGTTTTTATGGCTCCATCAATCTTATTTAAACTTCAGTACAAATAAACTGCAGCACATTCACAGTCCCATCACAGCGCTCTGACTCACCCAGTCCCAGCAGACACTGTATATTAAATTAATTTTGGAACGTATTCCAAAGAAATTGTTTCAGCTTCCTCAGCTAAGTACTCCCCATGCTGTATGTTAGGGCAAAGCAGCACAGGATATCTAATAGGAGGACTTTAATTAGCTGGTGATTAGCCTCATTAGGACTCAGCTCATTATTAATGTAAGTCATGCCCTGGTCCCACTATCCCTTGGCTCAGTGGAGGTGGGGGAGATAACTCTTACACTGATGGGGGAAAATACAGCATTGATCCTGGATTTCCTTCTCCTACCCAGGATGTGGATCCCTTGTCAGATACAGGGACAAATTCTGCATTTCATTACACCTGGGGTATATTTAATAAATTAAATAAACTTCAGATTTACTCTGGTATCACTCAGAGCAGGATTAAGCCCACAGACTGAAAATGTTTACCAAGTAGGTGGGAAAAATGCCTTTTCCAGCTGTTAATTTCTGCCCCATCCAGTGCCCACAGCTTCGGTTACTCACACGGGAAGCATAAAAGACTGAGGAAATTAGGGCCTGGGGTAACCAGCGCATGTGCTAAATGCAAAAGTTTCTGTACTGCTGGCTCAGACCCATGTCTTTTATTAAAAACATTCAGGCTTTTATTTTCTGCTAGCTCTGGCTCTTGTGGACCACTGCATCCCTATAGCAGGCTGAAAGCTCCCATTCACGCTGGGCTTGTCTTTTGGCCCCATCTTTGAGATGTAATCCAGGGTCCTGTGGGATGCAAAAAAAACCCCCAAACAAACAAAAAAACCCCAAACCCCAGCGTTTTGTCCTGCTTTGCTGCAGCAGCCGTGAGGCTGTGTGCAGTGTGACCCCAGAGACCGGGCGGGTGGGAGCCCACCTTCCCGCAGAGCCGGGGGGATTAACGGGCTGCAGCGCACGGAGATGCCAAAGTGCCAAATATGCCTCCAAATGCCAAAAAAAAAAAAAAGTGTGCTCAAACCGAATTACTATTTGACTTACTGGCTGACAAGATAATTAGTTGTCCCACACAGCTAATTAGAAAATTCCTGAGGCTGTAGTAACCATCAGACCAAAAGCATACCAAACTCCTTGCTAACTCAGCCTTGCTCCGTGTCTCCTCTGCCTCCTCTTATTATGAATCCCTATCTCCTTGTGAAACACTTGTGGGGGAATAGGAAACACCTTCCTATTTAACTGCCTGTGCTCTGGAGTGATTTCCAATCAGTGGATATCAGCATCAGTTTTGGACGCAGAAATCTGGTTAATCTAATCTGCCTGGCTGGTTGGTTAATATCTGTGAGGTTGGCATTCGAGGGAGAATGCCTTTGGAGATGGGCCGGGCTGACAGCGTTAATAGCGATGATTATGCAGGCTTACGCTTTCCCCATCCCATTGCTTTCTGTGCAGGGAGCTGCCTGGGCAGCGGAGAAGGTTGTCTTCTCCCCAAAACCTGAGCAGAGCAGCTGGGGCTTTCGCTGTGCCAAAAGCAGCAGCTTTCAGCTCTGCTCCTTTAAATTCTACTGCATTTCCATTCCCAAGCAAGAGGGAGAGAGGAGCTGCAGCAACAAGGACTTCCAAGGCAAAAGGGCATCTCTATTGACCTTGAAAAGCTACTGAAATACTTCCCTCTGTAGCAAGCTGAACTAAATCCTCCCAGGTCCTGCCAGTGTGTTTCATCATTTGCTATTTTTGCTGGTGCTCTGGGTATGTACCTGCACCCATAAGGACTGTTGGTCGGCTCCAGCCACAGAGTGACCTTTTGCTAAGCCGTGCTGGTCAGTTCTGGAAAATGACTACAAGTACTGAGGCTTTCCTTCTCAATCATGACAGGCTGCTCAGCAAAAGCTTCTGAGTGACATCCATGTCCTGCAGCTTTCCTAGAGAAATCCAGGTATTCCCCAGTCCCCAGCGGTGTGCACGTGTGGTCCCGGAGGAGAGGGCTTGCAGAGCCCGTGCAGCCCTGGCAGTGCCCCAGCATGCCCACTCCGCCCTGCCGAGCGCCACGCTGGCCCTCCTGGAGCCACCAGCCAGGAGGTTTTGGGTGGGCAGTGGTGGGTTTGGCAGGGGAGGTGCTGAGCAATGCCTCCTACCCGCAGGGCCATGGGGAGCCCCAGACACTGATCCCCACATGGGGAAGGAGCTGGACCCCCACCAACCTTGCACCAGCTCTATGCAAGTGTGTGCATGCGGAGAGCCCCCGTCACGGGTTTGGGGACATGGCCTGGAGGCATCTTGAATTCATACTGGGCCAGGACACCAAGGTGCCAAACTCCCTTTCCCCACCCAACATCCTGGTCTCCATGAGACAGGGACTCAGCTACCCAGACCAAAAGGGTGCTGCAGCATGGCCCAGCGGGCCCTGGCTCCCCTTCGCTTTAGTCCTTGCTGAGGGGGGGTAGGGTAGGGGAAACACTGGGCTTGCATCCGCAGGGATGCTCTGGCAGCAGCCATGGTGGCATAGGGATGGCCAAAGGGCAAGTGGGGGAGAAGGAGGCTAAACCCAGACCTTTGTTTGTCTACCTCTTGCAGAGTTCCCGTATCACTACCACAGCGGTACCACGACACTCAGACCCTTGCGGGGCTGTGTCTGTGGGATTTGCCAGGCAGGAGCACCGGGCCGCCCATCTCATAGCTCCTCTTCCCCAGCGCCCGCTGGGATGGACTCTGCCCCATCTTTCGCAGTTTCCCATCCCAGCAGAGGTGCGCAGCACCGCTTCTTTTGGTACTGAAAATAAAACTTAGGGTCTCAGGCTCCTGAAACCACATTTCCATTGAGCAATCATTGTTTTGGTGCCCAGGATGGCTGGGATCAGAGTCCTGCTCCTGTCAGCAGCAGAGGAAAGCAGCGGGTTTCGGCAGCCTGCGCTATGAACCACTGCGAACACTATGGCAGCTGATACCGTCTGCCGTGATGAGTCACCACTGTTGATTTGGGCAGAGGCAAGAAAAACAGCCTGAAATATGCCAGTTCAACATTCATATTCTCAGCAAGGGCTATTAGCTCAGAGCAGGTCCCCATCCCCCCATGCCCTCACCTTCTTTCAGTGCAGCATCACTGAAATTTATTTTTCTGTATTGGAAAAGTGATATATTGACAGCCTTATATTTGGGAAAACAGCTTATGTCACTGCCAGAGATGTCACATACAAATGGATTACATCTGCATCAACGAAATACCCGGCACATTTTGACCCTCTCATCTCCCCAGGCAATTTTTCTTTCTTTTTTCAAGGCTGCTCAAATATTGGCTTAATTGCCATGGGAAGGATAGGAGTGACCTATAGAGCAAATGCTCATGATAGCTTTTCAGGGCTATTGTCACAGGGCTGTTCTCCCAAAAGCATTCACCCCAGAAGAGATGTTGAAATCAGGGTGAGCCCCTGGGGAGGTATTTCAGCCCAGCACTGTGCAGCTGCAGCCAAACCACTGGGCAGGACCATGGCCGCGATGGAGCCAAAGCGGGTACCAATGACCAGTGCTTCCCGGCCAGGGAAGGGGTCCACAGCACAAAGCAACCTCAGTGGGGTTCAAAACATGCCACTGCAGTGTGGGTGGCAGCTCGGCTCCCGCCTCGCTTGGGAAGCGAGCCGTCAGCTTGCGTTTCCTATGTCCAGCCGCGGCAGCCACGAGTATTCACTTGTATCTTTCCAATAATTTCCATTTTCTTTCCCTTTTCAAAGGCAAAGGACCACAGATGAGCTGTGTGGACCCACACAAATGAAAAAGAAAGGCCGCTGTACTGACAAATAACCTCTACAGCTGATGGTGCCCTGGAGCTGTTAAAGCATAACCTATTTCCTTTGAGAGAAATCACACTGGTGGATTTTGTGGTGATGGATGGATGGATGGATGGAGACATGCTTAGCTCTGGATGGTGCTCACTGGAGAGGGACCAGATATCCTATTTTCTAAAGTTAATTTCTGAAACCTGTTGTGCTTCGTGGCAGTATTTACCATTCAATCCTGGGCAACACACACACAGTAAACGCTGTACATAAAACAAGAGTGCTCACTTGTTTGCTGATTGTAAACTCCATTTTTAAACCCAGGAAAGTGCTAATTATGTGGCTCCAGATATTGCAGTACGCCACTGAAGCAAATAGATAAGCTTGAGACTCTCCATCATTCAATAATTAATTCTCAAATTTACAGAAAAATCTTTATCTATGTTGGGTTGAAATGCTAAAAATAGATAGTTGATCAAGCATTTTGTTTGGAAGAAAGGGATGCTGGTGTCCCGCAACACAGTACTCTTGCTTGGATGCTCAGCTTGGGCTGTTGGGAGCCACCAGCGTCCCCTCGGCCAGCGCTAAGTATAGGTCAGGGCTCTCCCCTCGCACCCAGGGTCACTTCACACAGTACAGGAATAATACATGGTAATGGGAATAACGGTAAAAATACACAGAACAAAATAAAGTAGTGCACAAGCAACATTGCCCCAGCCAACGCGCGTCGCCATAGGACCCCTCTGTAACTAACTCCTCCATACCGCTCCTGATTTGCATAGCCAAAAGATGGCAGCACTCTCTCACATATGTGCCGCTGCAAAAGCTCCCTCTCTCCCTCCCAATGCATACAACCGTGTGTAACTCATCCAGCTGCAATGCACATCGGAGGGACATTTTCCTGTCTCATCTGCTGTAGCACACAGCCAGACTAACAGCCATGGGGCTGCAGTGGTGGCCACGCAGGCTGGGAGCGGGCAGGCCAGGGACGATGCTGCTGCCTGCGTACGGCACCGGCCTTGGCCCTGCCAAGCACTGCCACGCACGGAAGAAATGGCATTAATCATTTCACGCATGCCTGGTCATCCCCAGCAGGACTGCGCGGATACTGGGCTGTCCAGCCAGGCGCTTGCTAGGTGTCAGAGAAAGGACTTGTTCTTCGCCTTCAGAGTGTTGTTTGGGTGAGGAAGAAAAGGAAGCATCCTTTGCCAAATTTTGCGTCTGGAATGACTCTTCCTTCCCCTGCCGCCCCGCGCGGTGCAGCTCCCAGGTGCCCCCCGTGCACACCCTCTTCTAGCTCAAGTGCACTGGCAGAGCTCGAGCAGAGAACCTCAGAGAAAACGTTCCGTCTTGATTTTTGCCTTTCCCAAGATGATAAATCCACCATGTGATTCCATCCACTTGCTTTTCTTTTTCCTACCCTGCACCTATTTCTTGTCTGACTTTGCTGAGCTCGTTTGCGCGCACCCCCAGGAGCCTGCTGTGCATTGACCCGCCGGCCCCTGCAAAGGCTCGGTTCCCATGGGATCCCGCCAGACTGTTGCCCGCTGCCTGGGATCGCAGCCATCCCTCCTGCCTTCCCTCAGAAGAACCTGAGGTTTGCTTTCAATGAGTCTGGTGCAAAGATTTGCTCTATAATCCCTATGAAAACAGAAGGAGCTAAGAGGGATGGAGAGCTGCAGGGAAATTCAGATTTGCAGAGCAGATCATGTCATTTGCGTGTGGGGAAAAGCTGGAGGTGACAATCCCTCCCCACCGTGGGTGACATGGGTGTCTGCACCCAGAGGAAGCTGCTTTGTATCAGAAGCCCATCGGCAACAGGGCGTAATGGTGCAACAGGAGCTGTGCTGCGTTGGGATAATCACATCTTCGGTGCATTAAGGTCGAAGTCAGGGCTGAGCGTTCCCAGCCCCGCAGGGGCCCATCCAGCAGGTCTGGAGAGCCCATGGTGGGGAAGCTATCCCAGCTCCTGAGCCACATTGTGCCAAATTAAGGAGAAAAAGCTTCGTCTCTCTGGGCGTGACGAGCCCAGGATGCAAGGCCACATCCAGGGCAGGTAGAAACAAGGGGGGAAATGTTGCTGCTGCTTGGCGCTGCTGGCTCTAGCAGGGGCCCCGCTGCAGCCTCACGCCCAGCTCCCTGCTGAGTTTCTCCGTCCCACGGGGCCCTGGCCGGCGCTTGCCATGCCATCAAGCGAGGCAGCCGAGGGGGGTCCAACCTGACCTGCCCGGGCACTTCCAGCCAAATCTCTCGTGCACACCCTGCTTCCCAACCACCACCCTGCCCCAATTCCCAGTGTTTTGGTTAAAACATCACTTGGATTTTAACTTAAGGGGCATAAACCCCCTTCCAGGATGCTTCCGGGACTCCCCTCTTTGGGGACTCCTGGCCCGAAGCGGTGCTCTCCCAGGAGACGCAGAGCAGGGCAGCGGCCTCGGTCACTGCTTTGGGAGAGGGACAGACCCCTTATCCCCACTCACTGTTGCCCATGACTGTGGCCAGATTTAGTGTGAAACATGAGTGTGACCTGAGCCCTCTCTGCCTGACACTGTCACATCAGAAGTAGCAACAGTGAAAGGTGTCACTCTGAGAGCGGGGAGGGAACATAATTTCTAATTTTTATGACAGGCCTCTGAGGCAAGCCGTGTCTGCTCAGGTGGTAGCACCAACCAGAGATGCTCCTTCACCACTGGGTTTCGGCAGGACACACAGCTCCGCTCCATCACCTCAGGGAGCCTCTGGCTTGGGTTTCCGCAGCGGACAGCCCTCTGCCACCAATATGGGAAATTTTGGCAGAGAATTAGGGACAGAATTAATTAGTGACAGCCTCATTAGGAGCAGCAAGGTGGCCTCACCTGCAAATGCCACCATGCTACAGCCTCCTCGCCTGCCACGGGACTGAGCTGGCAGCACCTTCCTGCAGGGCACCCACCTCCTTCGGCAGCCTGCGGGAGCCAGCTTTAACGGGAAATGTTTCCTTGGGGCTCTTTGCTTAAAGAAAATGCATCAAACGTTTTCCTTAGCGTGGAAAACTTGCCATGTGCCAGCTGCCCATGAAGCCTGACTACTTTGTGTCTTCTGCTCCAGGAGGGCATTACTGCTCCAGCTGCCGCTCTCCAGCACAAGTACCTAGAGCGAGGCATGCCAAAAGCCCAGATCCAGGCTTTACAAAATAGGGAATCTGGGATTTGGACCAACTGTAAATAAAAACTGTCAGAAAACATACTGAGCATGCTTGGTTTAGTGTTTTCTCCTTGATTTCCCACAGATGGGATGAGTTTCCATTACAGTGCTCCCCGGGCCGCGGGACCGACGCCCTGTCCGCAGCTCCCATGTAGTCACATCCTTTCCCCGCCTTCCCCTCCTTCTTCTTGGTATTTTCGGTGCTGCCTGAGCAGCTCCCGGGGCTGGACCCTGCCCAGGGGCCAACATCTGTGCACCTGGACCCTGCCCAGGGGCCAACGTCTGTGCACCGTCCCTGCAGGTGCTGCTGTCCCCCTCGGGGCGAGCAGAGCGGATGCTCCCCTTTCGGGTTGCCCAGCTGGAGCCCTCAGGGGTGCATAGCTGGGTCATCCCTGTGCCAGCTGGGCAAGCCTCACCGTGGAGTAACCTTGGGGTAACCCTGGTGTAACCCCAGTGCAATGTGGAGGACCCACCAGCCTGGAAGGAAAGACATCTCCAGCAGCGGGGCAGCCTGTGTGACACCTGGAAGCTGCTTTTGGCAGCATGTGAAATATCTCAGCCCCACTGATTTTTGGGCTTCCTTAAAAGTCTGTGCACTGGTCCAGCACTGGCAGGAGTGACAAGGATGTGGCGGGCACTGCCATACCCTCTGCAAAGCCAAGGAGAGCCCGGTGCTTCCACCCAGGCCAAATTCAGCCCGCAGCCCCAGCGTGACCTCAGCAGCATTGCTAGGGGACGAGCAGCAACAAACATTACAGCGACCTGCCATGGAAATAGGATCTTTATCATCTCCCTTGCAAAACGCAGAGCATAATGTCTCCTAGATTTGCTTATGCCGGCAGGCATTTCGCTTGGTTTCTGGTGGTACTCGAGGACGCCTTGTCTGGGTTAACGGAAAAACCAAACACGCAGAGCCGTTTGGAAATTACGTGTTCAAAATGAGCATAATAGGAAAACAAGAGCTCAATATTGTTTATGTATTTGCAGATGGGCTGCGAGGAGCAGAGCGAGCATTATTGCAGTACCCATCCCTAACTCGCCCTACGGGCTCCTCCGATGCCCAGCTTGTGCTGAAGTGTTCAAACAAAGCAGGCAGCTGAGCTGCTTTCCTGGGAGAAAGGACCAACAGATCTAATCTCCACAGGATGTTTATAAGCAATGGTAACTGCCTCCCTCGGATCACAGAGCAGCCTTGCTGCAACCCCAGGCATCGAGCAGTGTTTCAGGCTTTGCAGAGCCGCTCTCTGCGGGGAGGCAAGTGGCAGCGGGCGAACCAGCCATCGCAGGAGCCACCGCGTCCTCCCTGGGACACCCCACACTTCACCCCAGCTGACAAGCACCATGCCCTGGGCACGAGGACACCACAGATAACTACGGGCCCCCCAGCAACTCAGCTGCCTGGGGACAAAGAAAGCCCAAGCAGCAAAAATTGTTATCCACGATGGCAATCAGTAACCTTCAAGAAAAGGCAGAGGCCAGCGGCAGTCATGGCTTAATAACAGTGATTTTAGGCTTTGTTTTTAAACTGCTTATTTAGTGTCGCAGAAGGCATTTTATGATGAAAATAGGGCTCTTTCTCAGTGTGGCATACGGGAGCTGTGCTGTTTTACACCCTGGGCATTGCCAGGGAAGTCAGTGAAGGAGCGTGAAGTAAATCAGTGCAGTATTTGGCTCCATGAAACATCTGTCATTAGCAGAGAACCCAGTTCCCCAAATCAGCTAGCAGGGACAAACCATTTAAGTAAAATAAATCACTGCAAGGGCAATTCAGAGAACTAGAGAGGAAACTGCTTTTGTTCTTCAATCACCAATTCCACACTGACAATTGTACTGCATCCTTCTGTGCTTGCTCGCCAGTACTCCCTCTCTCACAGGGATTTTTCACTTCGGGCATTTCCCCATGCAGAATGACCAATTCTTTTTATTTTGCATGTACTTACCTCTCTCTTCTGGAAAGAGCCTGGTCTTTTAAGTTGGTTTTCTCCATCCCTGCTCTGCTGCAGCTCCTGGGTTTTTTTGTACCTCTGGCTGCAGTTTCCCACCTGGGGCATCTTATCCAAAGCACTCCTATTTGTTTTACTCCAGCCAGAAATCTAGTCCCTCACCAGCAACTAATCCTTCTATGAAAGGAAGAAAACGCTAATAAATGGTGAGCCATTACCATTTCTACCACTCGGGAAGTCCTTGCTGTAAATCAGCTTTCTGCACCCTCGCTGCCAAGACAGCGCTGCACAGGCTGACAAGTGCAGGGCAGGTACCTGCCACAGCCCTGCCTGCTTCTCCTCTTCGTAGCGTCCAGCTATAGCGTCTTATTTTATCTTATCTTGGAGCCTTCACTTAGCAAAAAGATGCCGCTGGGCCAAATTCAGATCACATAACGATTTGGATGATGGCAAAGGAATTGGAAAGTAAATCAGCCCTATCTTTTTTCCTGGCCCTGCGGGGCTGGTTGGAGGTGATAATAGGAAAAAAACAACCAACCCACCCTTTTCTTTAAAAAAGGAACAAAACAAGACACAAAAAAACCCCAGACAAACAAAAAGAAACACATCAAGTTTGGGGTGAAATTCAAGGTCAGCTTTAGCACCAACTTCCACGCTTGGTTTCTCAGACCCACGGGGACCAGGGAGAGGAAGCAGATTTTGCCAAAACTGCCATAATCCACATAGCCCTGAATTAGGATATTTCAGAGTCAGTCTTGCATCAAAAGGCTTGGCGAGATTTTGAACGCTGAGGCTTATATAGAGGCAAACTTGCCACCCAAGTGGGATTTTCTCTCCCAGACTATGAAAACCCATGAAATATGGGCAGTGGCTGGATTTCCACCCAGCTGAGGGACACCTCCAGCCCTGAGGTCTGGCTCAAACCCCAGCAAAGCCGATGGGATTTCAACTGCCATTGGACCAGAACTTGCGCAGGACCAGGGATCCTCTGAGTCCGACCCCGCTCTTTCGGGGTTACCCTCCTGGCCTGACCCCAACCCCATGGCACCAGTCTGTCTGCCATATTGTCACCCTAAACAGTCGTATATTATTGATGACAACAAGATCCAAGGTGGAGACGGCCTCATTTCAGCAGTGGGAGCTGTGATTCATCCCCTGTGGCCTATAGCTCGTGCAACATATGGCAATGCTTTTTTAGAAATCCGGGATGGAGAGAAGGAGAGACAGCATGCGTCAAACCAGGGAGCGCAGCAAGATGCCCGTCTGGTAACAAAGTTGGCACGTGGCTTCAGATCAGCTTCTGCATCCCACTGTGCCTGGAGGAGACACGTGGACCCCAGGAAAGCCACCACGGCTGCTCTCCATCCCAGACCCTCCTGCTGTCGCACTTGTGTGACCTGCACTACTAACACTCAGGCTGATTGACTTTTTAATGGTGAATCCAAGCCAGAAGATACCCCCAGCAAACTGTCTGTCTTTTGGTAAATTAAAAGAGATCAGATTCCACCTTGCAAAAAGTATTTGGGTGGCTCCTTCTCCTGAGAGGCTGACAAGCAGATTGAGCCCAAACTACAGACAGATTTTTAGTTTCAACCACACAAATGCAAGTCTAGAAGCAATTCCACTATCATTAACGGTGTTCTGGGTTCATTCCAGCACACTAGAAATGAGAACCTGGCCCAGGACACAGGCAGGGACAGATGAATTATCAATATATTGTTGCATCCACCTTCTCCTCCTCTTTTTTTTAAGCAATCCAAGAACAACCTACCCTTGTTACACATCTTAGCTGCTTCTTCTGGGGACCGTGTTTGCAACACACATGGGTCCAGGTCACCATCACCACAGCAGCACCCAGGCGAGCTCCAATGCAACATCAACACAAGCCCATCCGGCTGGGACAAATCCCATTTAAATGGAACCATGCTGGATTTGGGACTAAATCATTCAAAGAAAATCACAGAAAGTATCCAGGGGTACAAACGTTCAATAAGCCATTGGTGATGGCTGAAACTAATTTAACCCTGCAGTTGTGGAAGTGGCACTTAATTAGCATTCTTATTGCAGAGTCACACACTGATCGTTCAAAATCATATTCAAAAAGCGGCCAGAGGAAATCACAGTGATGCCAGAGATTGCCAGGGGTGCAGCGGAGATGTGCTGCACTATCTGCATGATGATAACCTGCAGTACAATAGCCTACAACAGCCGCAGCCTTTCCAAGCGGGAGACTCAGCCTTGTGAGAGCCGAGCCCCCCGCAGAGCAAGCGGCCACCCCTGACCCAGCACAGCTCTCCCCCAAAGCAAGGCCCAGAGAAACTGCCCTACCAGAGATCGGGCAAATTGGATTTCTGATTTATTGGTCCAAGATTCAATCCCCAAAGCACACGTAAAACCTGCTATCCCGCTCTGCAGCGCTTGTTTTCCCAGGGCGATGAGTGCCATAGAGGTTAATTTATTTCTCAGTCTCTTTCCCATCTTTTAATCAAATCCAACATTGGTTTCTGTTTGTTGAAGCTACACGTGAGATCACCTCTGCTTTGCTTCCTGGGATGGGTGAGAGTGGGGCAGACCTTCACCGTGCTGCAGGGGACACAAGAGACCAGTGACCAACATGAGCTGCCCCGAAAAGTTGATCCTTGTGTTCGTAGAAGCGATGAAGGGCTGAGCCAGGACATGGCTTGGACCCATCCTCAGCAGGGACGAAGGAACAGACCCCAGGAGAGGATACGTGCGTGTGTTTGTACATGAAAGGGTTATGATATACTAGTAATGCAATACATAAATATGTGTGTATTTATATATGGTTAAATGTATATATAATGAATGTATGTTAAATACTGGTTAAATGCTTTCACTAGGCTTGCTGGAGATGGAGCTCTGTGCCTGGCTGCCTTGTCACCTTGTCCGGCTGTCTTTAGAAACCTCTCTCCCAACTCGGAGGTAATGCTGCCATCCCACTGCTCCCCCAGCTGAGAAAACGGCTCAAGCTGCTTGGTGTCGTTTTGGGGAGCCTGAGCAAGCATCATCACTAAATCCACTAAATCGATGTTTGTCCACTACATCAGTGGGGCTTTAAGCACACATTGAGAGCCTTGGGGCAGACAGGCACGTGCGTAAAGCCTCCATCTAAAATTAAAAAGGCTGTAAAGTGAGTGGCTGAGCTACAAGTTAAAGTAGTTTAAATTGTGTGGCCCCAGCTCCCGTGTACAAGCCCCCCGTACATCGAAGCTCTGCACGCCCAAATGCTGGGCTGTGACAAGGGGAGGGCTGAGATGTGGCCAGGCTCAACCACCGCGCAAGCCCAGCTCCAAAATTGGCAACAACCTGTTATTTTCAGCAGATCCACAATAATAGGCATGGGATTGGGGGGGCGGGGGGGGAAGGCAGAGCTCAGTGTGCAAAACTAATCTAATCAGGGGGACGTCTCGGTCTGCCAGCAGAGCTGAGCCACACAAATAGCCGCTTATCCACGGGGCCGATCCCAGCACCTGGCTGATCCCAAAACCCCCATAAACAGAATGACCCCCAAACCAGTAAATATTCGCGGTGATGCCAAAAACCTTATTGACTATCGGGCCCTTTTTCTATAAGCCGTTCTCAGCAGAGCACAGAGCACTTGTCCTTCAGCTCAGCCAGCTCATCAGGCTAAGGAGGCAATACGCACCACAACTTCCTATGGTGTATAATCACCCTGAAATTAGGTTTTAGTATAAATCTTACAAAATACGTCACTTTAAACTTCAAAATTAAGTAATTGGGCTCTTCTCCAGGAGACATGTCCATGGGTGAGACCTTAGTGCTGGTTACTCTGCACCGGGTGGGAGAAAGGGAGCGTGAGATGTGGGACCTGCAGAGGATACGTGCGTGTGTTTGTACATGAAATGGTTGTGATATACTAGTAATGCAATACATAAATACGTGTGTATTTATATATGGTTAAATGTATATGTAATGACTGTATATGTATGTTAAATATTGGTTAAATGTTTTCACTAGGCTTGCTGGAGATGGAGCATTTGCAGGATGCTCCAGAGAAGTCCAGTTTCAAAAATGCAGCTCAGGGGAAACCAACAAATGGAAAATAGGAGGAACATAATCCTCCTTCAAGTTGCATTTGGTACCCTTGAGTTAACCTATCTACTGGACTAGGAAGATGTTGTTTAAAGTTACACTTCAGGTGGTGTTTCAAAGGCAGGATATCCACAAATGTAAGGGAAAACATATTTCAACTTGTAAATAAAGGTACCATTATAAAATGAGCACATTGCCTCCATCCGAGGTGGGGTTCAGACAGCCCAGATGGTGCATTTGGCCTCTTCCAAAAATAAACTCGACTCTGTTCTCCTCCCTTAGGACTCTGTATTTCCCCTTGTAGGGGGCATCTGTCACAAGGGTTCATTTTCTCCAACAGCTTAACGAGGTCTGTGCAAAAGACAAAGAGCGGGGCTTTGGGATGCGCTGCCCTGGCAGCCCAGACACAGGGGTGATGGTCGCTCTCTCCCTGAGCTTCAACCCCACTCCATCACCATCCTGCACATGAAAAATAACCCCCCTTGTCCTATTCTGCTTCTCTTTTGCGAGACATACCATCTGGGAAGGGATCTCCTTCCCCTGATCGAGAAGAATTTCAACAAAAAATTATAATAAGGAAAAAATGTTAAGCATGTTGTGTCTAAAAATGCCCATTAAAAAAGCAACATATCCTTTAAAAATACATAGATACTAAATCAGTTGCATCAGGGTGCAGCCATTTGGCATGTGCCATTAATTGTGTAGGTTCCCTTAGTGAGCGCAGACAAGGCCACTGCTGGAAAAATCAGACATATCCCCCAAATGGCATATTAATAATGAGATCTTTCAGAGGAGGATCCGTGACTCATCCGAGAAGAAAAATGGGTCATTCACTGCACTGAGCCATCTGAACAAAACAGCAGCTTTTTTTGGGTTTGCTGAGTTTAAACCAGAAAAATGGAGAAAGTAACGCGAGAGAGGATGCGGTGGCTGTAGCTGCCAGATAATATGAGCAGTGAGAGTCTGTGCTGGCATTTTAAAGTTAAAAACCCCACCCTGACAGACATTTTGTGCCTTGTATGATTGTATGCTAAAACCAGGATTGGAAGAAAGTGTGAGCATCCTTCACCACTGCCTCAGCCCTCTCCACCCAAAGCCACAAACTGGCTAGTCCTTCCCCAGAAGTCACCTCCTGGGGGTACCCAGGGTTGAAGGGACCAAACCCACCAGCACCAGGATGCTTTGGGAGCCCGATGGCTGTTGCCCTGGCAGTCATCCCCGCAAGGGACAGCCCTGCAGCAGGGAGCAGCCAGAGGACCAGGATAATGCGCAGTGAAAGATTAATTTACGGTAGATGCAGAATACACCCAAACCCATCAAATCCGAGCAAGGCTTTTCAGAGCCCTGCCTGAGTTACTGCCAGAGCAGGAGCCGCTCCATGTTATCTGTGCAGTTATGGGGCACAGGATGATAAATAATGCCAAAGCCCCAATCAGGCCAGGTGTGCATGGGGGGTCGGCGGGATCATGTGCAAAGCAACACGCAGCCCCCTCCAGGCAGCTACAGCAGGTCGCTCAATGGAGTCAACACAGAAAAAGGGGCAGGTTACAAAGCTGGCATTTAAGATTTCATTAGGGCTGTTAACCTTATTGCTATTACCAAATTATAATCACTTTCACAACCCAGCTAAATCCAGGGTAACTATCCATATTAGAGGAATACATTCATCATCTGCATTCAGCTTTTACTCGGGACCGTGTCTTCGTGTGATGCTTTGGATTTTAATAAACGCCACAGCCCATTCCTGCAAGCACTTGCTCTCCACGCTGATGAAATACCACATTTAATTGCTTTAACCCTCACTTCTGCCATTTCCTTACCCTCCCTCTGTCTGTGACATTCACATTCGGTGTCTGCTGGGTACAACCCATAGCTGGTGGTGGGAGGCTGGAGGAGGTTGGCTGTGATGGAGGAGACAAGGTCTAGCAGCCCCCATGCTCCACGCAGGCTCCAGTGCCAGCAGCGATGACCAGACCGGGAGCCCATGAAGGTGTTGTGTCCTCATGCAGACAAGCTGCACAAAACAACTTCTATCTACAGACCTGCCATGATGTCCTGCCTCCTAATTTAATTATCTCAACAAGATAAAAGAGGAATTAGTGGCAAGTGGATTTGCACTGTTAAAGAAATACTTGACAACAAAGGCTGAGCTCTTAAACCACCACTGGATTGCAGGTCAATTGACTTTTGGGAACCCGTGACCACTGAGTCTAAACAGCATCCAAACCAAATTAATTTTGTCTTCAGCATAAAGAAAAAAAAAAGCCTTCCCCACCCTCATCTACAGCCACCTCTGAAAATTCAAGCCAGCCCTGCAGCACTGTCTTTGCCCGTCGCTCCGCAGCAAGTGCGGGCTTTGCAATACCAAAAATTAGCAAGCATTTAATCTAAGCTGGCATTTTCCCAAACCTCAAAGTCTCCACGCACTCTGGAAGCGGAAGATGGTGGTTATTCCCCCAGGAGCCGGACCGCAGCCCTCCCATCGCGGCCAGCGGGTGCTGCTCCTGGGGCCCTTCCAGCCGCGCTGCTCTCACCTCTCCCGATCACACGGGGAGACGGTGATTCCTCAGACTACCTTCAAGTGAAACCTCCTCGCCGTCCTACCCCGGGGCAGGTTTCCGAGCACAGCCAGAGGAGGATATTTTATTTGACTCCTCTCCACACTAAGGAGGTGCAAGAAGAAAGCTTTTCCTGCAAGCCTTCCCCATCCCGTCCTTAGCAACGTCTCCCACCGTGAGTCGCTCGGATTTTGTGTTATCCCAAGCAACTACACAAGTACAAATGGATGTCAGAGGGGATAAGCAGAGCAAGCACACACTTCCTAGGCCAGAGGTTATGTTACTGGGTTTCTGCGGGAGGGATGCAGTTATAACACATGCCACACTCCAGCAAAGTTCCCATTCAGAAATCTGCTTAATAACAGCACCAGTCACTCCCATACAGCCCTGACAAACAACGCTCTGTCGGCCCCTTGACAGGGAGCTTCACAAACGATGCAATCAACAGCCCAGCGTAATTTTCAAGAAATACAAATGAGCAAATATCTAGTTGCTATGGTAACTCCAAGAGCTGGACTAGACTTTTTTTGCAGATTACCGCATTCAGCTACATTTTGCCAACGCAGCAGGAGGCAGCCGGGACCTTGCTCGGGGACGGCAAAGAGATACTGGTGAGGAGCATCAGCTCTTCCAGCAATCTGCCCAAAAAAGCTCCACCCTCACTAACTGACTCCGGAGGCTTCACGCCCATGGTGCCAGCTGCGATTCGTTTCTCTCTCACGTCACCTGTGCTTTGGCTCCATGGCCTTCAAGGCTGACCAGTTTTATGAGCAGAAACCACGGCAGGAATTGCTCTCTCGTTAGAGCTGTGCTTTATGTCTGATCAGCAGCACCTCTGATGATTTGCACCCAGGAATGAAAGTTTCCAGCCAAGTTTCCAAGCCCTGCACAGCAAAAGCAGTGAATGAAAACCCCAGTCAGCCTTTTTCGGTGGCTGTGCTGCAGAGCCCTGCCCCAAAAGGGGGACAAGGCTGCCGACCCACAGACCTCGCTCCCCGTCAAAGCAGTTTTCGCAGGACACCTGGAAACCTTTGGCCACAAAAGTCAGGGAGACTTTTGGGGTACCAATAAGGAGCAACCAACAGCAAAATGGGCTCTGGTGCTGGTGTGAGGCAGTCCCTGTGCTGAGCCAAGCCCGTCCCAGGGTCCCCCAGGCTGGAGGGGTCCCCCCAGGCTGGAGGGGTCCCCCAGGCTGGAGGGGTCCCCCAGGCTGGAGGAGCCCCCGGCAGCAATGAGACTCTCCCGGAGGAAAACTGGCACTGCTTGAAGCTTCTCTCAGCTTTTGCAATTCATGAAGGTGCCATCACACACCAGCAGCTTGCACAGTTTATAAATCCACCTTCGATCGCGTCTCTGGCCCGTCTCTTGACGGCTGTCTCGGACAAGCCCCCTGCCCACCCCAGGGACAGCTGGGCTCAGCCGTGCCCCGGAGATGCATTTCCCAGCAGGTTTGTCCCTGCGGGCTCCCGCCATCCCACTCATTCCCTGGCAGCAGCAGGGAGCAGCTGGTGGGAGGTGGTGTGGGACCCCCCCCCCCCCCCACCACCCCGCTGAACATCTTGGTTAAGCCAATATCCGCTGGGACTCGCACAGCACAGGGCCAAACCCCGCTCGCCTTCCTCGTGCCCCACTGCTCCGTCTCTCCCTGCAGCACATGTGTGGGACGCACCAAAGCTGGGGGGTTTATGCTAACACCATCACATAGATAGTTAACATCATTTAGCATAAGGTTTTGTGGTTTGGGGGTTTTTTTCGGGGGGGGGTGGACCTCACTGCCGCAGCCGGTAAATGTCTATAATTTACTCACTGAGCTGCTGGAAGCCTTTTTTTGGCCCTGAGATATTTTTGTTTCCTGTCAAAGGGAACCGCTTGGCAGCATCCTCGCCCTGGGGCAGGAGCTGCTCCCCTAGGCAGGCAACTAAAGCCAAGGGAAACCAGGGGGGAAAAGGAGACGCACGAGAAAAAGCTCACGATTCAGCTGTGCAGACCTTATCTGCCCAGTCATTTTCAGGGGGAAAAAAAATCTTACTGAATTAATAGAGAAAAGGACAGCTCAGCTCAGCCCAGCCAGCTGTCTGAGCAGTCCAGATTAGACACCGGAGAGGAAAACCATGGCCAGGCTGCCTGCGCCGGGGCAGGCTGCTGCCGGCTGGCAGCACCAGCGCGCCCTGGCAAGCTGCTGACAGCACAGCACTTGTCTTCGCAGCTCCCTTGCCTGGACATCCAGCAGCCTATTTCAGGAAATAAAGAATTACAATAATAGGAAAAAAAAAAAAAGAAGGCAAATGGTCCAGGCAGGCCCGTCTCCCCACTCAGGGCTGGGGGAAACGTTGTCTCTACAGAACATGAAATGGGGTATAGGCGGGTAAAGACATTTGTCCTCAAGAGACACTGGTATTTGTTCATTCAGGCTACATCACACACTGTTCATGCTTACCCCGACTTTCATGTGTTATAAAGGAAAATGTTCAGCTTCTAAAAAAACTCAGAGACATAAAAGGACCTTCTGGCATCAGTTGCTTACAAGTGGTGTGCGGGGGGGGAGTCCTGCCACTGCCAGGTTTACCACTGCCTGCAGCATATGGCACGGCAGGATGGAGAAATTCAAGATAACAGGGGAGTTAGGGGTTATGGGACAAGGAGTACAGAAAAATAAAATAACGAAGTTCAGGCTGAAGAGCTGTAGCTCCTCCTGGCCACCCACAGCCCGGGACCATGCGTGCCAAGGGAAAGGGCACATCCGATCTTCCACCGAGCACTGACCTCGCCACATCCACTGAAAATTCATTAGGGAGGGGAAAACTCCCGTTGTTTTCTGAATTTTATTTAATTATTGTGAAACAGAAGACACTAGCAAAGAGAGAGCGTTGTTTTTTAAGTAAGGATCCTGGAGTCTGGGGAGAAAGCCGGGGCGGGGAGGGGGTGTGTGTGCAAAACAAAGCTCCTATTAACTTTGGTCTCGACTTTCAGGTCACACATGTTCAGTTCTTTTTACCTGGAAATGAAGATGTTAATTGGAGCCGACAGCTTTCATAGGTTTCCCCATTAGCAGTGTTTTTAGCCACAGCAGGGCCCAAGTCTTCAAACGCTTTCCCAAGAGAAGGTTTTAACCTTTCTTTTGAAACATCTCGTGCCACTTGCAGGGAAAAAAGAGAGTTTGTTGGCTTCAGGTGTACGGAGCCCCAGCTGTGATGAACTCCCGGCTCCTCTGGAGCAGGGACACAGGAGGAACAGGGAAAAGAAACTGGGGAGAGGCAGCCCGGAGCCCAGAGCCGAGCTTGGCACCGTCTGGCAGCATCACCCAGCGGGGCGGCCGCCCCCCCAGCACCCCAACCCTCCCTGCCCGGGTGATGGGCTCCGGGCACGGCCGAGCCCGGGGTGGGCTCTGCGGGGTGTGCTGGTTCCGGCCCCCCGCGGTGCGGCTGATCTCCGCCATGGAGGTGGGACCACACTTCAGGAGACGGGACCACGCTTCAGGAGACGGGACCACGCTTCAGCAGCGGCACTCGGAGCCAGTCAGACACGTGCCCCGTGCCACACGGATGCCCGACCCCGCTGTCCTCGTGGGCAGCGGGCCCAGGACCTGTCCACAGGTGACCTCTAGGGCAGCGATCAAAATGGTTCCTCAAGCGCTTTTTCTGCCACAGACCCTACACAGCAACGTTTTGTTAGCTTGTTGGATCCAAGAACTTTTTTTTTTTTTTTTTACAGCTGGTTTCTTTGCATACCTTTATCATCTACATGTAATTTATTGTTTTTGGATAAAGCAAAAGCCTCAAGAAACCACTCCTGCCCAGCACTGAAAATTATGCAACTTGCTTACTTTCCATATAAATATATGGATAGTGTATATATATTTAAATCCATTAAAGATAACATGCTTTTGTGTATTATCTATTTATGTATATTTCTATTAAAATATTTTTAATATCAAATATAAAAATACATAATCAGGGATGACAGCATTTCCTTATTTTAGAAACCTGCTCCAATGCACACACGTTCCCTTACAACACCACCATTACCCCCACCAAGTTTTGCAGTTTCTCTCCCCGTGGAAACGTATTTTAGCTGAAAGCCACACTGACACCAGAGGAAGAGGTTAGAAGCTCCCAGCGGAGCCTCAGTTATTTACCTCATTGTATCCAGTGCAATCGCTCTGGAAAGTCTTGCTTTTGAAATTTTAATACTCCAAGATAGTGCCTTCAAGGGAGACCAGACAATTTTACACGGATGCTTTTACTCATCTTTGCAGGCAGCAGCCGAGACGGGGCGGCCCAGGGCTGTGCCTGCTGCTTTGGTGCCGTGAGCCGCTGGGGCTTTGCTGGAGCAGGGACGAGGGGCACGCTTCGCTCCCGCAGGGATGAGGGGCACGCTTCGCTCCCAAGGGATGAGGGGCACGCTTCGCTCCCGCAGGGATGAGGGGCACGCTTCGCTCCCAAGCGACGAGGGGCACGCTTCGCTCCCAAGGGACGAGGGGCACGCTTCGCTCCCAAGGGATGAGGGGCACGCTTCGCTCCCGCAGGGACGAGGGGCACGCTTCGCTCCCAAGGGACAGCAAGGGGCGGGAGGGGGAGGCAGCCCCCTCTGCACGGGGCTTCTTGCAAAGCCACCTGGATGCCACGGGGCTGCGCGGGACCAGGGCAAGGGATGGGGTGTCACCCTGCGGGGAGCACTGCATCTATTGCGTTTGCCTGGGTCCAGCAGCGCCCTTGCAGCTCTGTCCCCCGAAGTAGAAGCACGGTTTTGCCTCAACAGCACCACCCTTCCCTTGGGCCCCAGCACCGCCGCAGCCCCACTTCCACACCGGCCCCGCAAGTTCACCCACATGCAAGGAGGGGCCCGTCTCCCACTGAGCAACTCGGGCACGCTGGGGCTGCCACAACAACACGCACCTCCCCAAAAATTATTTACCTGGCAGATAAAGGTACCTCTGTGGCGCAGGCGCAGAACAGGACGACATCAGTCGCGGCTGCAGGAAAGAGCATCGTCCCACTAGGGAACAGGGCTGCCCCAAGAGCGGCGAGCTCTCCCCACCCAGGACAGGTTTGTGAGGACGGGCCGACCCTCAGCGGGTGCGCGTCAGCCCTTCACCTGCCTTCCTTGCAGTTCGGTCAGCCCGAAGCAGCCGGGGCCCAATCCTGCTCACCTGCTGTGGGTGGAGACGCTGTAGGGCGCGGGGCGCTGAGTGGCCCCACACGCCCCACGCGGTGATGCACGGGGGCCGGGCGGAGGGCAGGGTGTGCACACAGGCTGCCCCGGGGACCCCAAAAACCGGCTGGGGCCAATAAACCAAACTTTCCCCGGTGTCCACTTCCCCCCAGCGCACCTTTTTTTTTTTTAACAGAGCAGATTGGGGTAAAACCAGCTCCTTTCGCATGAGACCCCATGTCCCCAGAGAGTCGCTGCTACTCGCGTGCTAGAAAGACAGAGGAGCCTCTACCTGCTGTTTGCCATTTATTGTAGCAGAGAGAAAAATAACGTGCACAAGAGGCATTCTGCATAACTTAACAGAAAATAACACTTTTCCTCCGCTCTTCAGGGATCAATGGGCAAAATCATTTCCTACACACGGCTATTTTTTGGTGCTAACAGTTTGGTGTACTGATAAAATCATGGGTTTCCTCTAATATGCTGCAATAGTCGATCTGAAACCCAAAGCCAGGCTCAGGCTTGGGGGGGGCTCCTTCGCTGTTTAACGCAGCTCCCAACGCCGTTGGCCGATGGAGAGGGTGAGCGCTGGGTTCGTCCCCACGGCACTCCCAGAGGGGGTCTGGCGGGGGATGCCAAGCAGCTCTGTGGCTCTCACCGCCCGTGCCATGTCCCAGCTGCTTTTCCCCGGCACGGCTGGAGAGGTGACCCCAAATGAGGGGAGCGTGGGCAGCGCTGGCAGCCTCAGTCCAGGGCCAGCGAGGGGATCTTGCAGACGAAGGGGAAGGCTCTGCCGCAGGCGTTGTCATTCCAGGAGCGCAGCGCTACCCCCCAAAAAAACCAAGGCATTAGCTGAAAAAAGGTGCAAGGAGGTCACCATGCACTCCCCTCGGGATGGGGACCGCCTACCATTGTGGGAGGCTTTCCCTGGATGTGCTTCCATTTGGTCTGCTCCGAGCCGTGCCCCCTCCCAGCATCCCCATCCCCGTCCTGGGGATGCTGGTGGGGATACCTGGCCCCAGCTCGAACACGGGAGCAGGGAGGCAGCTGCAAACACAGACCCATACCACACAAAATACCACCAGTTCGCATGTGGATGGGGCGTTTAGGTATGTCCACGGGGTCTGGATACACCTGACTGGTCTCACTGGCCATGGGCGTGTGAAGTGGGATTTTTCGCCCAAGCAGGGTCTTGCCCCGCTTCAGTGAGGTGCCCCTGGCCTGAGCGAGGGAGGGAAAAGCTGGCAAACCGAGGGGTCTTTCCATGGGCTGCATGTGGGAGGGGAAACGGCAAAATTTGCCCTTTGGCTAAATTTGGTAATTCTTCAAAGTGAATGATGGTCCCCTCCTGCTGCTGCTGCTATGGGAGCGGGAGATGGGCTGTGAGCAGAGGGAAAGCAAGTGCGTGTGTATGTATGTAGTGAAAAAGAATACACATCCCTTCTCCGCAAAGAAAAAATTAAATAGTAATTAAAAAATCAAAATGCAAATCCTCAGCCTGCCAACAACCTCTTCAGAAAAGTACAAGCCGCAGTGCACTGAATTTATTGACGTGCAAATAAGACTCAAGGTGCCCTGGACGCCCGGCGCGGCGCGGCACTCACCGCTGCTGTGCCGGTACCAGATCTGCACGCAGTCCTCCTCCTCGGGGATGGAGTGGATCCCGTCGTCGGGCTGACTGCCGTCCCAGTAGTGGTAGTCGTAGGAGGAGCCGTCCGTCCACTCGAAGTGACCCTCCTGGCAGCGGGCGAGCGGAGAAAGGCCGTGATCTCAGAGCCGCGTTTGCAGGGAGAAGGGGGTCCCGCTCCCGCGCCTACCCTGTCCCCGTCCCCCTCCCCGGTGCCACACAGCCCGGGGACACAGGGGGGGACTGTCACCGCTCAGCAAAGGCCAAACAGCACGTTTGGGTTGTACAACTGAAAACTTACCCTGGAAAGCCCCAGCATTCGCAGCGTTCGCACCAGGGGAAGCCCAGAAATTAAACCCATATATTTTTTAACACACCCACCCAATTCAGTGTGCCTTTTCCTTTTTCTTTTCCATTCCTTTCCCAATATGTACAAAAAATTTGCTGGCATGGGACTGTTCTCCTGACGGTTTCGATTTTCCTTTGTTACATATCAGACTCTATTTCCAACATGTCAGCTTTGAAAAGTTGCAGAGTACCCCAAGAAAGCATGAAACTTGGTGATTTTTGACATTGGAGACATTTTCAGTTTATTTGCTCTTCTTGGACCAGCAGTGCAACACTCCTTCTATTAATCCATTAATAAAATGTGATGTGAATAATTAGTAATTATTAATCTATTAATTCTAGTAACACCTTTCTTTTAAAAGCAGACTGGAGGGGATGAAATGACAACTTTCCCCCGTGCGCTGCACAACAGGCCCTACGCCACCACCTGATTAATGGGACTATAAGGAGCGAAGAAGAAAACCAAGTGGCTTTCCAGGGAGAAAAAGCAGGAAAGTGAATTTTTCAAAGCCATTTCCCACATGATTACGGGGAGCTCTCACCTGCCGCAGGTCATTGAGCCCCGTCCAGATGTCGGTGGGGATGCCCGGCACGCGGCTGTTCACCAGGTCGTACACGAAGACGTTCTCTTCCCAGCTGGCAAAACAGAGCAATACGGAGCCGCTGAAGGGGTATGTAAGGCAAATGGTCAGGCATGCCCCTAAGCGTTCCCCCTACGGCATGGCCAAACGGGTCCCTCTCTTCTAATTGCTGTTGATTGCTTTCCAGGGTCTGTGCAAGAGGTGTGTCGTGTGGGTGAGAGCCAGGGGAGAGGGAGCGGGGGAAAGGCCTCTGTAATCATGTTGTATTTCTATCCCTTTTTCAAGAGTAAAAAATGCACTTTTGGGAAATTTTGGGAATAGTACCTCAGTTTTCCTGCGAGGCCAGGGAAAGGCATTTTTTCCATCCCCTTTGTGTGCCCAGTGCATCAGACTTGACCTGGTCACTGCTGCAGAGGGATGCTTAGGCTGCTGCAGAGGGATGCTTAGGCTGGGACACGAGCCTGCGGCTGGCACAGAGGTTGTGCTGTAGGAATGGGACATTGTCCCCATTTTCCTTCTTCCCCAGGCCGTGCCAGGGTGGGATGACATGTTCCTGCACCCCTCACCTGTGGATGGAGGCCAGCTTGGCTGACCTGATGCCAATGGAGAACTCAGCGCAATAGAGGTCAGCTTCAGCCCAGGTTTTGTTGATGGGGAAGTACCGGTAGCAATGGCCTTCGTACTCTGTCCAGAAGAGCGGGCAGGAGTAGGCGTGGACGGGCTCCGGCATGGCTGGGGGCAGAGCAGAGGACATCCAGCAGCTGATGGCAAAGCTGGCGTGGCCGGGCAGCGGAGCAGGCAGCGGGGCAGGCAGCGGAGGCAGCAGTGCCCAGCCCTGCTCCCCCCACCTCACCCAGGCAAATAACCACCAAACGCACGCGTGGAAAACCGAACCGTTGCAGAAGCCATGCAAAAGTTTGCAAAAGCCAAAACACATTTTGCAAAAGCTGTGGGTTTCTCGGTTTTAGCATCTGCCTAAACCAGGCAGGACATTTCAAGCCAGTTTGAGATGGTTTTAGGCAGAGGGTGCTTAAAATAAAGGCACTGTCATTTGCTACTGGTGAAGGCGAGATAAGGGCTCCTCTCGCCTCTATCAGGCACTACTGCAGTCGCTGTGCGGGGATGAGAGCTGACAGCCGCGGGCTGCAGGGTTATGGCCGCGCTCTGCCCTCCCGCTCTCGCCTCCTGCAAGGCCGACTTGCACCTCCTCCCTCCGAGCAAACCCCCTCACCGTGTCCCTGGGCCCGGACGCCACCGTGCACGTACGCACGGGTTGGGTTTCGGCCCCATAAATAGCTGGGTGAGGCACGCGTGCCGCCGGGAGCGGTGCCAGCCTATCTGCCTCCTGCCGCCAGATAAGAGCTGGGGCTCCGTGGGGCTGCTCCTCCTCCCGCCACTTTCCAGCACTGCAGAGGAGTTACCCCAAAAGAGGCCATTTTTGTGGGGCAGGACACGTTTCTGGAGCCTTTGCAGTGTAAACACTGCAGCGGCGTTAACCGCCCTCTGAGGTTCTCCATGTCACACTCCCCCTGTCACGAGTGGGGAGGATGCAGCGCACACACACAACACACCACCCAACACCAACGCACACGTAACCCCCAGATCTTGTGGCACAAAGGCTTAACTCTCTTAGCTGCTAGTTTTTGAGCCTTGGGGGATTGCCAGCTCCCCCAGAGCCAGTTTCCGCATCCCTGTGGGGTCCTGCCGGAGCGAGCAGGGAGGCGGGCAGGGCGGGGGGAGCAGGGGGTTACGGCACACGTCAGATACCATGAAACTACCCAAGCAGGTAACAGGCTCAAGCCCGGAGAGGTCAGGGTGGTGCTACAGGGCCTCTGGTACTGAGGGGCTGGGGGGGAATGGCTTTCCCTGAGAGTGGGGAGAGCAAAACCCCGCCAGCGGCAGCCCAGGACGCGGGAGAGGTGAGGGCAGCATCGGCGTGGGGAAAAGGAGAGGCAAGGTGAATTCAAAGCAGCTGCGGGAGCACTGGTGCAGCCAAACCCTTCCCTGCCCTGGCACCGGCAGCTCCAGGCAATAATTTCGCATTTCATCAGCTCTTTCCACATGGGGATCTGTGAGCGTTTTACAAACACCCACCAGCCAGCCCCCGGGTCCCTCCTGCCACACACCCCTCCCAGGCAACAAACCACAAATGCAAGAGCCTTTTTTTCCTCCCGAGCGAGGCACGGAGACCAACCCGACTGCCAGCAGCACCTGCTGTACCGAGCCCACGGGGCTGCCGTCCCATCACCCCTGCCTTGGGACCCCCCGCTGCTCCCTCCGGAGGAGCCGTGGCTGGGAGCAGCTCTGCACCCCACAGCAACAAACCCACGGAGAGCAGCAAGGGGCTCTCCCACCCTCATGAGTACTAGTTATGGGCTGCGGAGGGAGAAAGGTAAGGCACACCGGGCTGGAAACAAGAGGAACAGCTTTACGGGAGGGTGGCCAAGGCACAGCCAGCTCAGTGGCAACGCAGGGTTCAGCTCTTGGATTCACACCCAGCCATCCTTGCATTTGGAAAAACCTTAGAATAGCCGTAAAAAAAGCAAATTGTTGCTGTTATAGCAATAGAGCAGAAGGATCAGGAATGCGGAGAGCTGACGTGGTTTCCTGGGAGCCAAGCCCTCCTCCCCACGCGGCACCGGCCAGGGGTCCCTGCCACACCGACAGCGAAGCAGAGCAAGGGCGAGGTTCAAACCCATGGGACAAGGCTTCGACTTCCCTGCCAGGCTGCAGATGAGGCATGTCCCCCCGCTTCAGGACAGGGCTGGGGTCTGGTCCTGGCTCACGGCGACCCCAGGTTGCTGCGCCCTCCTGCCAAGAGCACCCCGGGGGTCTGCGGCAGACGGGCACCGCCAGATCCCCCAGCAACTGGGGTTTTATTATAGAGGCTGTGAAGTGCCTTGACGAACTCTTCACATCTAGCAGCACGGTGGCAAAATTCACAGGGCTTAACCCAGCAGCATCCCTGGCAAATGGGGCCCTTCGCTCCTGAGTGCTAATTGCAGCGGGCGTCTTGGTGCCCCGGCTCCAAGCTGGACCCGTCGGTGCCCCAATCGTCCAGGAAAGTCACCCTCCTTTTGTTCCGAGCGGCTGAAACTGAGTCAGAGATGGAGACAGTCCTTCTTTGTTATTCCGTACTGTTTCCCATTAGGTAGCATTAATTTGACGAGCTTCAATGAACCAGAGGTGCCTGAAGGAATTTAAGGTTAAATATACTGAAAAGGAAAATATGGGAGGTCAGCGTTTAATTAGCATCTTTTCTGTTAGGTCAGGATCAGAGGCTTTGGCTGTCTCTTCGGAGGAGAACTATTGCTCCCAGTTTTACAGGCAGGAACAACTGGGCGTGCTGCTTTATCTGGGGTCTTTGGGGGCTATTTTTAGCAGAAAGGCCATAAGAAATCGGATGTATGGTTGTGAGTATATGAGCCTCTCATAGCTCTGTAGGAATACCTCATAACCTAAGCCAGCAGTTCCTAATGGTATTTTGATCTAAAAGGGGACAGGGGAAGCATTTTGGGGCTATTTAGACCAGATCCTCGCTTTTAAGCACCCCAGCAAACATCACCCCCAGCAGCATCAGCTCCTCGGCACAGGGCAGGGGCAGCACAGCCACTGCCCGTGGGACGGGGGCTCCTGCCGACCCAAAGTCAGTTCATCAATTTGTCCCCAGATTCCTGGTGAAAAATGATGGCAAGAATCCTTCCTCCCTTTGCTTATTTACAGTGCAGCAGCTTTAAGGTCAGGGCCATGTTTTAACGAAGCACCAGCAAAATAGATGTCCAAACTTGGTTGAGGATAAGATTCATATCAGGCTGCTGTTACTAACTCAGAAAAGCTGGAAAACAAGAATTTGGGGTCAGAAAAAGAGTTTTGTCCTCTCTGGATTTGTGTTAATGCCAACAAAACTGGAGCCTTTTTATTTATTTACCAGCTGAGACCCACTGCAGAACCACTGGGAAAATCACTTGTCAAAATCCTGCAGAAGCTGGCACTGCTCTGCACAAAAGTTCCACTTCCCCAAGTGGCCACTTTTCAGCTAGAAATAATTAACTGGGAAAACCCCAGCCAGTTTCCTGTACTTTTTTTATTCCAGGATGCTACTGAGAAAGATAAAATACCAACTGCGTGACTCCCACTGACTCAGCTGGGGAAGAGCAGTTTTTTTCCTGAACAGCTCCATCCCAAGGTACAACGCTGCCTCACCTCCAGCGATCTGCAGATTTGAGATACAAAGTTTGGGGCTAGGACAAGGCTGGCAAGAGATGTCCATGCAAAGAAGAATCCTGGGGATACCGCAGCTCCATCAAAGCATTTTGGACAGCAGATTAGATCAGGTCAGTACTGGCAGCAGATGCTCCTCTTGCTGCAGAGCATTGAAGGGCTCTGTTTCATCAACAGCTGATGACTTACCAAAAAGCTTAGAGACGTTAGGAGACACCTCGCTAAAAGGCACGGTCTTGAAACACCCCTCTTGGCACATCCATAAGCTAATGCTGCCATCTGACCTGAAAAAGCAAGTGAACCTCTTCAGTTCTTGGCAAGCAGCTGGGTTTGGAGGGTGTCCATCAACGCCCAAGAGGCTTGTCTGAAGTTGATGCCAACAGAGAAGAGCTGAGGAGATCCCCATCTTGTGCAAGGCTGGGTCCTTCCCAGGGCAGAGCCCTTCTGCTGGTACCCGAGGGCTGCGATGCTGAGAGGGAGGGATGGGGAGCGCTCCCCAGCCAGTGGTCAGAGCAGGGGCTCAGGATAAGCATCCTGGTGCTCACCAACACCGAGTCGCCTCTTACCAGCTCAGGGCCATGGGGAGGGGCAGCAGCATGGCTTTGCCCTGTGTTGACGCTGCTGGAGCAGTGGGCAGTTATAGGGGACGGGTGAGACAACAGGGCTGGGGCAGGGGAGCCCCAGGACCCCCCAGGATGGCTTCAGCGAAAGCAGCCTGCAGTGAAGCCGAGGGGTTCATAGTGCCAGCTGAGCCAGACCTCCATCCCACCACAGCCTCGACACATCTGCCAGCCCACGCCCTCTTTATGGCATAAACCCAAAGGATAAGCATTAAAAAGGGGGTTTGGTGGGCAGGAGCGTGTTGCCTGGGCTAAGACAGTGCTACTGTGTGATGCTGAGATGCCTCAGGTCACCCATGGCTTTAGAAGCACGCCTGTAAGTCCTGACACCATAGTCATTACAGACAAACAATCCCACCTTCATGTGATTTGCAATATTTATCTTTCATTAACAGATAAAAAAGTCTCACGCTTAGCACTCACCTTCAAAACTAGCAGTTCATGGGAGAGTTTTCGGTCTCTGTGTGTCTGGGGGATGTATGGAGCTGGCAGGGATGGTACTCACTGATGGACGTGAAGCTCATTTAGTAACTGGGCAATATTGTACACACCCTGGTGTGTTTTTTAAAGCGCATGTTACAAATTTCCAAGTAAAATCTTAGATGCCAGTTGAAGCACGTTGGAAGTGACATCCTTTCACACAAAACCAAGCTGGTTTTACAGATTCAAAGCTTCTGCCACGTATGGTCGGAGTTGTGAGGCTACAGAAGCTGCCAGCAGCAGCCTGTCTGCAGCCAGCACTAACAGATAGGTGTTATCTTGCTTCCCCCCCCCTTAATTAGTTTTGGCAAAGCTCCCACGGATTAGGTGTCTGGCAGGAAAGCCAGGCTCGTATCGATCCTTTTTCTCACAAATTCACGAAACAGCACTTGTGAAGTGACCCTTCTGCTCACGTTCCCATGCAAATCTAACAGGTTGCGAACAAACTCAGAGCAGCGACTCTTGCTCACGCCAGCCCCATGAAAAAGTTTGCAAGAACCTTAAGTGACATATAGCAGGCACCATCACCAACCGCTCAGGAAAAAAAAAAAAGGGCATAAGGGGCAATCACTTCTTTGTGGCCACTTTTCACATGCGGTAAGTGTGAATAAGTAAACGGGGAGCCAGGGTGGTCTGTCCTCCGGGCTGCAGCCCTGCACCGCTCACGCGTGTACCCCCCCAGTTATTTCTGCCCGCTGCCCCAGCCGTCCACGCCGGCCCCACGCCAGGGACGGCTGAAGGCCCACGGCACCGTGCCACGCGAGCACGCGTTGCTGAAGGCGAAAGCGCAGCCTCTCGCACGCAGAAACACAGCCAGCCCAGAGCCAGCTTCAACATCCCGGGAGAGAGAGGCCGGGGCTGCTCTTGGCACGTCCCCCCCGTGAAGAAGAAAGTCGATGTCAAGGAAAGGCGGAGGTTTCTGGAGCAGCCGGAGGAAGGGGAAGCCAGCTGCTGAGCCTGCGGGAGGTACGCGCTCCCCTCTCCCCGCTGAAGCCGCCCCGGTTTCAGGGTGTCCTTTACCCCAAGCCGCAATCAGCGCTTTGCACTCACCTTGGCTGATCTTTATGTTCGTCTGGGGGAAAGCCTGGGCGGCGAGCAACGCGGCGGAGAGGAGCGCGCACACGTCCCAGCCGGTGCCCATGGCCAGGGAGGGGGGCCGGGGCGCTCCCCCGGCTCGGCAGGCAGCCGGTTGCAGGGGCCGCCGCTCTGCCCGGGACCTCCCGGCTGTGCCAGGGCGGCTGCGGGCGCGGAGGTGGATATAGGCGCCGTGCTGCTCCCTCCCCCAAAAGCAGCGGCTCTCCCAGCCGCACACGCCTCCCCACCCGCCGCCGGCTGAGCCCGGGCGCGCTCGTTGCATCCCACCCCGAGGGACCTGTGCCCAGACCTTTGCCCAGGGCCTGGCTCGGGGGGGGGGGGGGGGGGGCACGCCTCCTGCCTTTGCCACACGCCGGAGGCTGCAGGCGAGCAAGGAAATCCCTTACCTGCCCCCCCCAGTTGCTTCCCGAGGCGTTATTTGTGTCCCCAGTTCAGCGCTGCCCCACTGCGCCGGGCGGGCTGCCGTGCCCCGCAGGGCTGCTGGCGGGACCCGCGGGGGGGCTGGGGGCAGGCCTGCGCCCTGGGGTGCCCGAAAAACGCACCCCTTTTTTCCCGTGCAGGGCCGCAGCCCTTCGGGGGCAGGGCGGGGGGGCGAGGGCTGGTCAGGCAGCGGGGGCAGCCGGCGCCCGGGGAGCGGCTGGGGGGTGCCCTGGGCTGCGGGGGAGCACCGCCGCGTGCGAGGCTTCCTGCAGCTGGGGGGTAACCCATTAATTCCCCGTTTCGTGCTTGCCTTTTGTTTTTTTTAACCAGGGAAAGGCTGGAAGGGGAAACCTCCAGCTGTGCCGGGGGGGCCCAGGCTGTTTCGGGAGCTCATGCTATGCCCACCTGCCAGGTCCGTGCCGGCTCCACGCAGTCCTGTAAGAGCAGAAAACCTTCAGCATCAGGCAGCGGTCGATATTATGGATGCTCTAGCACGTCTCCTTTCTGTGGTCAAAATTTTTTTGGAAATAAACTTCAGATTTTTAAAAATACAGTCCTTTCCTAGCTGTGGTACTAGTAAGATCATACAGGTAAGGGAAACAGTAGAGGTACAAGAGCTATGGAATTTTGTTGCCCTGCTCCATTTCCAATTTATGCCTTAAATTAGCATCAAACAAACTACTTAGGAACACAGCCAATGCTATTCCCTTTCTATTTTTAGCCTACAGATTAAAATTTTCAGCATTTTCTGGGAGTTCAGTTGGGATGACCCGTTTTTACAGGCAAGATCCAGGTAGAAACAATTTGGGGTGACACAAAGCTTTCAGTATAGCAAAGTATCTAGACTTACTCCAGAGACAGTAATTCATTCAATCAACTTTCATACATTAAATTTCCTTTGCATGAAATAAAAATTTTTTTTTAAAGTCCCCCCTCTTTCATTTGCAGTTCCATACATTGATCTGAAACTATATGGCTCAAGGAAAAGCCTATTGCTGTATCAGACCACTAAAAATGAAGGAATTTAGAGTATTAGAAGCAAAGGCATGTCTTCTCCCTTCTTAACTGTGCACCATCCCCAGGTGAACCCAGCATTATAAGCAATTATCAGCAAACTATGGAACAAAACTCTGAGCACATTGATCTACTCCCAAAGCACCGATGAGAGCACTTAAAGAGAGAACAGAGATCCAGAATAACTTTAATCTCAGCCTGCTTCTAACCTACAGACCCACCGCAGCAGCATCTCTCCCCCAAGCGCAGGCGGGAGCGCCGAACCCCCCGCGCCGCCCCCCGCGCCAGCGGCTCCGTGCCCGGCACAGCAGCTGGGCACCAGCTTTGCTCCCAGCACGGGGAGAGCACGCGCACGTCGTGCACGCAGAGCTGGCTGGAGTTGCAGCTGCACTGCGGGTTACCTCCTGATTTTGCAAAACGTGAGAAGCGGTTTACCTGCTGGATGCAGCCCTGGGAGCACAGCCACGGCTCGTTTATTCAGCCCTTCTGCTCCCCTCCCTCCCCACACTGTTTTCTGGTTGCCCTCGAGGTCAGGAGCTTCCCAGTGTGCTTCAATCCTGCTTCTGTTGACCTTTCCTCAGGGTTCCATCACCAATTTTTGGCAGCATATCTACATGACACCCTCATCCCTGTGAAACAGAGACTGCATGGCTCCAAGGACAGACTCATGGGCAAGAGTGCCTTACGTTAACGTTTCATCCCCAGTGCTTGAGCAAAGCACATGGCAGGTCTCAGGTCAGCTTCAGTGGATGCCCAGAGCGCGTGCTGCTGCCCACAGACCCCACGTGGAAGAATATTACTGCTGATGGCAGTGACTGCTGAAACCATGGCCCCTTGTCTGAGCCTTTTCAAGTTACGGGAAGCGACTGGCCTCCTGCAGCACGTGTTTGCCCAGGACTCCCCCCTGGGCTCCCCCTCCACCGTGACTTATTGATGAGACAAACCAGGAGGAAGCCAGAGAACAGAGATTTGCTACTGACCTTGCTGTGGGACAGAATTTCACCTTGCAAAGAGGCAGGTTAGAATTGAAACCCACCATCTACAACACACTCGGAAAGAGGATGCCCATGGACAGCCCTGCAGCAACCACTGTATGCTCCCATCCGCCAGCTGTGCCGGAGAGCAGCAGGGAGCTACGTGCAGTGCTCAGTAAAAACCAAAGGTGTTCACCAGCGTGCATGACCACACCAAGGGTAAGCTCCTACCTGTGTTCAACCCCAGCCACAGCAACTGGGCAATGGTTTGGCAACAAGGTTAGCAAGGCCTTTTTTTGGCATCCTCTATCCAAGGCCGTGCTGTGCTCTGCCCAGGAGAAGGGTGTTTGTGCTGTCCCTCTCCCCCAGCCGCTGCAAGACGGCTTCTTGATGCAGAGTGGAGACATCTCTTGTAGTGTCTTTATATTCATTGAATTCCCCCCTCCACAATGGCAGAGTCACCATATCAGACTTGGCCGTCACACAGAGAGCATGCACAGGGATGCTCGGAGCGCAGAAGGGAAAACAAAACACCCACAACTCAACGTAAACCGGAGCAGGTCCCCAACAGAGGTGTGCTGCAGGGATGCTGCTGTCAGAGTTACAACACAGACCTTCATGGTGGAGCACAAACACGCTGGACCACAGCAAGGACTATTGCCTGACTCACCGACATCTGCCCAAACAAGCACCAAGCTTTTTTTTTTTTTTTTTTGCTTTTTAAGACTCACCTGTCCTTAATTGTAGCAGCCGAAAAACAGAGATGAATATGCATGTATCTGTTGTTTTCTTTTTAAAAATCAAAATGTTAAAAGCATGGGACGTTCTGGACTGCATTTGATGAACAGAGGGGAGGGAAGTGACTGCTGCCTGCCCCACCGTGTGCCAGCTCTGGACTGTCATCGCTCTGACCTCCAGTTTCAAAGGTCGAAGGGCCACAAGCGAAGGCAAAGCTCCCCGCAGCACCCAGCCCCGAGTCCCTGCCCCAAACACCACCTTTGTTTTGCTCAAAGCAACTCTCCTGCTTCTAGCAAAAAGGGCCTGAGCCAGGGCAGATGGAGAGCACGCTGGTTTGCACCTCTCCCAAGCAGCCGATGGGGACCCCGGGGATCGGCATGGCCGTGGGAACGCCCTGCACCGCAGGGTGCACGGAGGGGGAGCGGGCCACGGGGCTGGGCCATTGCAGGGGCCACGGGCTACCACCCGGCCACTACACAGGTGACCGAAGGAGCAGGACACGGCCAGAGCCGGGGCCCTTCCCCACCTCCTCTCTTTGATCGCAGCAGCA